>NC_135236.1:436351877-437029794 GCF_051348905.1 Ranitomeya variabilis
CAACCATCAGATACCGGCCGCTCCAGGAGGTGAGTATGTAACTTTTTTATTTTAATTCTTTTTTTTTTTAACAGGGATATGCAGTATACTATGTGACTGGACAATATACTACGTGACTGGGCAGTATAACTACGGGGCTCTGCGCTGTGTACTGCGCGGCTCTGCGCTGTGTACTGCGCGGCTCTGCGCTGTGTACTGCGCGGCTCTGCGCTGTGTACTGCGCGGCTCTGCGCTGTGTACTGCGCGGCTCTGCGCTGTGTACTGCGCGGCTCTGCGCTGTGTACTGCGCGGCTCTGCGCTGTGTACTGCGCGGCTCTGCGCTGTGTACTGCGCGGCTCTGCGCTGTGTACTGCGCGGCTCTGCGCTGTGTACTGCGCGGCTCTGCGCTGTGTACTGCGCGGCTCTGCGCTGTGTACTGCGCGGCTCTGCGCTGTGTACTGCGCGGCTCTGCGCTGTGTACTGCGCGGCTCTGCGCTGTGTACTGCGCGGCTCTGCGCTGTGTACTGCGCGGCTCTGCGCTGTGTACTGCGCGGCTCTGCGCTGTGTACTGCGCGGCTCTGCGCTGTGTACTGCGCGGCTCTGCGCTGTGTACTGCGCGGCTCTGCGCTGTGTACTGCGCGGCTCTGCGCTGTGTACTGCGCGGCTCTGCGCTGTGTACTGCGCGGCTCTGCGCTGTGTACTGCGCGGCTCTGCGCTGTGTACTGCGCGGCTCTGCGCTGTGTACTGCGCGGCTCTGCGCTGTGTACTGCGCGGCTCTGCGCTGTGTACTGCGCGGCTCTGCGCTGTGTACTGCGCGGCTCTGCGCTGTGTACTGCGCGGCTCTGCGCTGTGTACTGCGCGGCTCTGCGCTGTGTACTGCGCGGCTCTGCGCTGTGTACTGCGCGGCTCTGCGCTGTGTACTGCGCGGCTCTGCGCTGTGTACTGCGCGGCTCTGCGCTGTGTACTGCGCGGCTCTGCGCTGTGTACTGCGCGGCTCTGCGCTGTGTACTGCGCGGCTCTGCGCTGTGTACTGCGCGGCTCTGCGCTGTGTACTGCGCGGCTCTGCGCTGTGTACTGCGCGGCTCTGCGCTGTGTACTGCGCGGCTCTGCGCTGTGTACTGCGCGGCTCTGCGCTGTGTACTGCGCGGCTCTGCGCTGTGTACTGCGCGGCTCTGCGCTGTGTACTGCGCGGCTCTGCGCTGTGTACTGCGCGGCTCTGCGCTGTGTACTGCGCGGCTCTGCGCTGTGTACTGCGCGGCTCTGCGCTGTGTACTGCGCGGCTCTGCGCTGTGTACTGCGCGGCTCTGCGCTGTGTACTGCGCGGCTCTGCGCTGTGTACTGCGCGGCTCTGCGCTGTGTACTGCGCGGCTCTGCGCTGTGTACTGCGCGGCTCTGCGCTGTGTACTGCGCGGCTCTGCGCTGTGTACTGCGCGGCTCTGCGCTGTGTACTGCGCGGCTCTGCGCTGTGTACTGCGCGGCTCTGCGCTTTATACTGCGCGGCTCTGCGCTGTGTACTGCGCGGCTCTGCGCTGTGTACTGCGCGGCTCTGCGCTGTGTACTGCGCGGCTCTGCGCTGTGTACTGCGCGGCTCTGCGCTGTGTACTGCGCGGCTCTGCGCTGTGTACTGCGCGGCTCTGCGCTGTGTACTGCGCGGCTCTGCGCTGTGTACTGCGCGGCTCTGCGCTGTGTACTGCGCGGCTCTGCGCTGTGTACTGCGCGGCTCTGCGCTGTGTACTGCGCGGCTCTGCGCTGTGTACTGCGCGGCTCTGCGCTGTGTACTGCGCGGCTCTGCGCTGTGTACTGCGCGGCTCTGCGCTGTGTACTGCGCGGCTCTGCGCTGTGTACTGCGCGGCTCTGCGCTGTGTACTGCGCTGTGTACTGCGCGGCTCTGCGCTGTGTACTGCGCGGCTCTGCGCTGTGTACTGCGCGGCTCTGCGCTGTGTACTGCGCGGCTCTGCGCTGTGTACTGCGCGGCTCTGCGCTGTGTACTGCGCGGCTCTGCGCTGTGTACTGCGCGGCTCTGCGCTGTGTACTGCGCGGCTCTGCGCTGTGTACTGCGCGGCTCTGCGCTGTGTACTGCGCGGCTCTGCGCTGTGTACTGCGCGGCTCTGCGCTGTGTACTGCGCGGCTCTGCGCTGTGTACTGCGCGGCTCTGCGCTGTGTACTGCGCGGCTCTGCGCTGTGTACTGCGCGGCTCTGCGCTGTGTACTGCGCGGCTCTGCGCTGTGTACTGCGCGGCTCTGCGCTGTGTACTGCGCGGCTCTGCGCTGTGTACTGCGCGGCTCTGCGCTGTGTACTGCGCGGCTCTGCGCTGTGTACTGCGCGGCTCTGCGCTGTGTACTGCGCGGCTCTGCGCTGTGTACTGCGCGGCTCTGCGCTGTGTACTGCGCGGCTCTGCGCTGTGTACTGCGCGGCTCTGCGCTGTGTACTGCGCGGCTCTGCGCTGTGTACTGCGCGGCTCTGCGCTGTGTACTGCGCGGCTCTGCGCTGTGTACTGCGCGGCTCTGCGCTGTGTACTGCGCGGCTCTGCACTGTATACTGCGTGGCTGTGCAATATACTACGTGGACATGCATATTCTAGAATACCCGATGAGTTAGAATCGGGCCACAGTCTAATAATCATAAGACTACGGATAGTGGTTTGGAATTGTGCTGTACTGTCACTTTAAGAGCTGATATTATCTGACAAAACTTGTGACCTGGTGAGCTGATGTAGATTTCATAGGAGTTGGCATAGTAACTGTGTCTGACTGCGCATATCAATGAGCTAATCAGCCAGGTGGCAGTTATTTTTAGAAATTGCCTCAGAAACCAGCCCATTATAAACGTATAGGAAAATTTCTCCATTGAAAGACTTTTTTCAAACACAAATTGCGCAAAAACTACAAATCCGATCGACATGAAAAATACTTAGCACACCTCTCAGGAACGCTGGCTTCGAAATGACACCTCACTGGAGTCTGTGAGTTTAGCGGTTCGGGCCGCATTACGTGCGGACTGAATAATAAGAATAAGAAGAAGTTTACCACGGTGGAATAACAGTATAGTGCTTTGTTCCAAAGCACTATAATAAGAATAATAAGAAGAAGTTATCCACGGTGGAATAACAGTATAGTGCTTTGTTCCAAAGCACTATAATAAGAATAAGAAGAAGTTATCCACGATGGAATAACAGTATAGTGCTTTGTTCCAAAGCACTATAATAATAAAAAAAAATAATTATATACTCACCCTCCGGCCTTTCCCGCTCCTCGCGCATCGCTCCGGTCCCCACAATGCGTCGGCTGTGCAATATACTACATGGGCTGTGCTATATACTACTTGGCTGTGCTATATACTACGTGGGACTACGTGAGCAGTGTTATATACTACGTGGACTGTGCAATATACTATGTGGACTGTGCAATATACTATGTGGGACTACGTGGCTGTGTTATATACTAAATAACAACTTATAAAGCGTATCTGCATATTGTAAACCATCAAAATGTCAAAAGCAGATATCCATAAATACAAGGGACAATGTGACCTATCACTGTTATTCACAAAACCACCATAAAAAAGTTGATACTATAGTCCAAATTAATCCAAAAAATACAAGACTTTATTAAAATTACAGACATTAGTGAAAGGGAGATGAAAAACATAGCCATAACCCTACAAAAGCATGCTGTGCAAAAAATACGGGAGCACGTCTCCCTGGGCATCCACTACTAGGCATATAATGCTAATGATTGGTCTCTAAAAAATAATAAGACATCTAGCAACATATATGGAAAGCCAGTCCTCTGTAGATCACCCACTATCCACCATGATCACACCTCAAAAGAGCAGAATTTAATTTATAATTGATATTACCTTAGAGTCAAAGTGATCAGGATGTCCAGGGAGCGTGCGCCCACCCCAACGCGCGTTTCGGTGAAGAACCTTCGTCAGGGGGCATGTAACACAATGACGTTGTGAGTTTAAAAAGGCTGAGCCCGGAAATACATCGTGCATGATACCGGAAGTAATCCTTGGTCACCATGACACCCGCCAGCAACAACACAGCGAGGGCCGGAGAAGCAGACACGGGAACCCCACGTGGTCACCACCTGACCCCGGTGCGGAAGTGAGTCAGGCGCCATAATCCCAAAACACAGGGGGTAAGTATAGTGTCTCACGCATAGCACCGGAAGTTGTCAGGCGTCACCATGACAGGCACGACGCCGGCCGGCAACAACACTGCGAGCAGGAGGAGCAACCACGGGGGCCCCACGTGATCACCGCCGCCGGACACGCACTGCTGAAGTCAGCAAACGCCGCAGCGCCAGGACATACATAGATGGTAAGAGTAAAGCCACATCCATATTAAATGTTGCATTAGAAAGTTTCAGGCAAAAAACAATATAAATGTGTCGGCATAAAAGTAGAATATAGACTGAAGTATTACCTCAATTAAGCCACAATACATCCATATGAATACTACAATACCCTATGCAACATAAAATATGCTGACACTCTAAAAGATGTCAATCATACACTCCAAAGATGTAATATTGCCCATGCTGCCATGGCAACCGTACACTGACTCTGCCGATCTAATACAAAACAATAGAATAAATATAAGAAAAACGCAAATAAAAACAATAGCAAGCACTTTACGGAGCCATGGCCATTATAGACAGCATAACCTAGTGATTACAGGAAGGGAGCATAACTAATATTCTCATTCATTCCTATTGGATGGACCATATCTAGGGTCCATATCCATCTAGATTCTAGTTGGGCCAGTCTTTTAAAGGTTGCACCACCCCGAGTCCTGACCTCCAACATATCAATACCATGAAATTTCTTAAAGTGACGGGGTAACGTTTTTAGCATGGATGTGTCCTCATTGTTGGCCGCTGAGGCAATACCCCGCACGTGTTCCCTCACCCGCACTTTCAGTTGCCGTGTCGTCATACCCACGTAGATTTTATTACATGGGCAGAGTGCATAGTAAATAACATTCCTTCTGGTGGACTTGTTGGTCCACAGTCACTATTCCAGTGAACCGAGGGCAAAATTTTTGGACAGGATGCCGGGTAGGCATGGATGTGGACCCTGTGGTCATTGCGTTGCGTGTCCGAACCTAGATCGATGTGATACAGTTACCAATTCAAGCGGATCCCATCAATTTACCATAAGAAAACTGATCACCTGCACGAGTAGGAATGTTATTTACTATGCACTCTGCCCATGTAATAAACTCTACGTGGGTATGACGACACGGCAACTGAAAGTGCGGGTGAGGGAACACGTGCAGGATATTGCCTCAGCTGCCAACAATGAGAACACATCCATGCTAAAAACGTTACCCCGTCACTTTAAGAAATTTCATGGGTGTGATGCCAGTCTTCTCAGAGTTAGGGGTATTGATATGTTGGAGGTCAGGACTCGGGGTGGTGCAATCTTTAAAAGACTGGCCCAACTAGAATCTAGATGGATTTGGACCCTAGATACGGTCCATCCAATAAGACTGAATGAGAATATTAGTTATGCTCCCTTCCTGTAATCACTAGGTTATGCTGTCTATAATGGCCATGGCTCCGTAAGGTGCTTGCTATTGTTTTTATTTGCGTTTTTCTTATATTTATTCTATTGTTCTGTTTTAGATTACATGTATATATTACATCTTTGCCCGGATGATACAGTGTCTGTGACCAAGGAAGAATCCGCCCTAGAATATTGGCCCTCTCCGTCTATTAGAAGGACTATACCTGGCTAATATATAAGATTAATACTACAATGAAGATTTGTGGAATGCTGGCAAGTTGGAAAATGTGGACACGTGGCATCACACATGATTATAATGTGTCTATCTCTGTACATTATGTGTATATAAGTAATGATGATGTTAATAGAAATGTTGGGATGTCATGCTAAAAGTTAAATAATGTTTAGATAGGAGGCAGTGGGTCTTGAGTATCTATATTTTCTAATTTGGGCTAACACGACTTGTGCCGGCTGTGTATCTGCTTCGCTTGTGATTATGGTCGTAAATTTGCGGTGTATTGTTTGTTAACACTATGCTTGTGTTATTATTATCTCTGTAAGAACTGATCACAATCGGCAGAGTCAGTGTACGGTTGCCATGGCAGCATGGGCAATATTACATCTTTGGAGTGCATGATTGACATCTTTTAGAGTGTCAGCATATTTCATGTTGCATAGGGTATTGTAGTATTCATATGGATGTATTGTGGCTTAATTGAGGTAATACTTCAGTCTATATTCTACTTTTATGCCGACACATTTATATTGTTTTTTGCCTGAAACTTTCTAATGCAACATTTAATATGGATGTGGCTTTACTCTTACCATCTATGTATGTCCTGGCGCTGCGGCGTTTGCTGACTTCAGCAGTGCGTGTCCGGCGGTGGTGATCACGTGGTGCCCCCGTGGTTGCTCCTCCTGCTCGCAGTGTTGTTGCCGGCCGGCGTCGTGCCTGTCATGGTGACGCCTGACAACTTCCGGTGCTATGCGTGAGACACTACACTTACCCCCTGTATTTTGGGATTATGGCGCCTGACTCACTTCCGCACCGGGGTCAGGTGGTGACCACGTGGGGTTCCCGTGTCTGCTTCTCCGGCCCTCGCTGTGTTGTTGCTGGCGGGTGTCATGGTGACCAAGGATTACTTCCGGTCTCATGCACGATGTATTTCCAGGCTCAGCCTTTTTTAACTCACAACGTCATTGTGTTACATGCCCCCTGACGAAGGTTCTTCACCAAAACGCGCGTTGGGGTGGTTGCACGCTCCCTGGACATCCTGATCACTTTGACTCTAAGGTAATATCAATTATAAATTAAATTCTGCTCTTTTGAGGTGTGATCACTGTGGATATTGGGTGATCTACAGAGGACTGGCTTTCCATATATGTTGCTAGATGTCTAATATTATTTTGAGAGACCAGTCATTAGCATTATATGCCTAGTAGTGGATGCCCAGGGAGACGTGCTCCCATATTTTTTGCACAGCATGCCTTTGTAGGGTTATGGCTATTCCCTATTCATTTGGAGCAGAACAAATATTCACCATATGTATCTGTATAATCTATATCCTGGCTGCTGCATTCACTCACCGCCCTTGCATAAACTCTTTAAACTTCATCCATATCGGCCCCTCTGTCCTTGCCTCTCCTATGTATAGCACTCATGCTCTGTTCACATTGCTTAACAACGCAGATCCATTCAGTCCCACCATCCAACACAAGAGACGCTCTCACAAATCACTTACCATCTGCTCACTCTTTCTATCCTCCTCCTAGTCGCTGGAGACATCTCTCCAAACCCCGGCCCCCCATGTTATAGCCAGTCAAACCTCCCAACTGCTACACCCAGAAACCCCTCTAACCTTATTAATATTCCATGCATGCCTTCTGTCTCTTTCAATTGTGCCCTTTGGAATTCTCGCTCTGTGTGTAATAAACTCTCCTTCATTCATGACTTCTTCCTTTCTAATTCTCTTAATCTCCTGGCTCTTACTGAAACCTGGATCCAGCAGTCAGACACCACCGCTGCTGCTGCTCTTTCATATGGTGGACTACACTTTTCTCATACCCCAAGATCAGACAACAGAGCAGGTGGAGGCGTTGGTCTGCTCCTTTCACCCTAATGTACCTTTCAAGTTATCCCCCAAGTACCCTCACTTGTATTCCCTTCCTTTGAGGTCCATGCTGTCAGACTCTACGTCCCCTTCTCCATGCGAGTGGCGGTGGTGTATCGTCCTCCTGGCCCCTCTCATCAGTTCCTGGATCATTTTGCCACCTGGCTTCCACACTTTCTCTCCTGTGACACCCCCACCCTTATCATGGGTGATTTCAACATCCCCATTGCTTCTCCCCTCTCCCCATCTGCTTCTCACCTTTTATCTCTAACCTCCTCTTTTGGCCTCTCGCAGCATACTAACTCTCCAACGCATGAAGATGGAAACTCCCTTGACTTGGTCTTCTCCCGGCTTTGCTCAGTGGATGATTTCACAAACTCCCCTCTCCCGCTCTCTGACCACAACCTTCTTTCATTCTCTATCAAGAACTGCCATCCCGCTCAGGTCACCCCCACTTTCCACACTTATAGAAACATACAGGCCATTAACACCCAGAAACTTATGAAGAACTTGCAGTCCTCATTGGCCCCAATCTCCTCTATCTCATGTCCTGGTTCTGCTCTGAAGCATTACAATGAAACCCTGCAAAGTGCCCTGGATGAAGCTGCTCCTCCTATACATAGAGCAACTCGACACAGACGGCGACAACCGTGGCACACGCTGCAAACACGTTTCCTGCAGCGGTGCTCCAGGTGCGCCGAACGTCTGTGGAGAAAATCTAATCTACCCGAAGATTTCATCCATTATAAGTTCATGCTAAAAACATACAACTCTACCCTTCACCTCTCCAAACAAACCTATTTCAACACCCTCATCACCTCGCTGTCCAATAACCCTAAACGTCTCTTTGACACTTTCCAGTCCCTACTCAACCCAAGAGAGCAGGCCCCAACCACAGATCTCCACGCTGACGATCTGGCCAATTACTTCAAAGAAAAAATTGACCACATTCGACAGGAAATCATCTCCCAATCTCTTCATACCAGGCACTGTCCTCCCTCCCCCACTGCATCTAGTTCACTCTCTGACTTTGAACCAGTTACAGAAGAAGAAGTAAGCAGGCTCCTTGCATCTTCTCGCCCGACCACTTGCACCAGTGACCCCATTCCGTCACATCTCCTCTAGTCCCTTTCCCCGGCTGTCACCTCTCACATAACAAAAATATTCAACCTTTCCCTCACTTCCGGTATTTTTCCCTCCTCATTTAAGCATGCCATCATACATCCATTACGTAAAAAACCCTCCCTCGACCAAAACTGTGCCGCTAATTATAGACCTGTCTCTAATCTTCCCTTCATCTCTAAACTCCTGGAACGCCTGGTCCACTCCCGTCTTACCCGCTATCTCTCAGATAACTCTCTTCTCGACCCTCTTCAATCTGGCTTCCGCTCTTTACACTCTACTGAAACTGCCCTCACTAAAATCTCTAATGACCTACTAACAGCTAAATCTAATGGTCACTACTCCATGCTAATTCTCTTGGATCTTTCCGCAGCATTCGACACTGTGGATCATCAGCTCCTCCTCACTATGCTCCGCTCCATCGGCATCAAGGACACCGTTCTCTCTTGGTTCTCCTCCTATCTCTCTGACCGATCCTTCACTGTATGTTTTGCTGGTTCCTCCTCCTCTCCCCTTCCCCTTACTGTTGGGGTTCCTCAAGGATCAGTCCTAGTCCCCCTCCTCTTCTCTTTGTATACTGCCCCTATTGGACAAACAATCAGTAGATTTGGTTTCCAGTACCATCTCTATGCTGACGACACCCAATTATACACCTCTTCTCCTGCTTTCACTCCGACCTTCTTAGAAAACACCAGTGATTGTCTTACCGCTGTCTCTAACATCATGTCCTCCCTCTATCTGAAACTGAACCTGTCAAAAACTGAACTCCTCGTGTTCTCTCCCTCTACTAACCTACCTTTGCCTGACATTGCCATCTCCGTGTGCGGTTCCACCATTACTCCCAAGCAACATGCCCGCTGCCTTGGGGTCATCCTTGATTCCGAGCTTTCATTCACCCCCCACATCCGATCACTGGCTCGCTCTTATCTGCATCTCAAAAATATTTCTAGAATTCGCCCTTTTCTTACTTTCGACTCTGCAAAAACTCTTACTGTCTCACTTATTCATTCTCATCTGGACTATTGTAACTCTCTGCTAATCGGCCTCCCTCTTACCAAACTCTCCCCGCTCCAATCTGTCCTGAATGCTGCTGCCAGGATCATATTCCTCACCAACCGTTACACCGATGCCTCTACCTTGTGCCAGTCATTACACTGGCTACCCATCCACTCCAGAATCCAGTACAAAACTACTACCCTCATCCACAAAGCACTCCATGGCTCAGCACCACCCTACATCTCCTCTCTGGTCTCAGTCTATCACCCTACCCGTGCCCTCCGCTCCGCTAATAACCTCAGGTTAGCATCCTCAATAATCAGAACCTCCCATTCCCGTCTCCAAGACTTTACACGTGCTGCGCCGATTCTTTGGAATGCACTACCTAGGTTAATACGATTAATCCCCAATCCCCACAGTTTTAAGCGTGCCCTAAATTTGTTCAGACTGGCCTACCGCCTCAACGCATTAACCTAACTATCCCTGTGTGGCCTAATTAAAAAAACAAACAAACACATAATCAGGTTCCTCGCATCATGTTCTCATACACTTTATGCAGTCAATAGCCTCTGTGTCTGTACTGCTACATACTTGTTAACTGGTTCATGCAGCTTTACATGAACACCCGAGCCTTACACTATGGCTGGTCCAAATAACTAAAGCAATTGTTACCATCCACCTCTCGTGTCTCCCCTTTTCCTCAAAGTTTGTAAGCTTGCGAGCAGGGCCCTCATTCCTCCTGGTATCTGTTTTGAACTGTGATTTCTGTTTTGCTGTAATGTCTATTGTCTGTACAAGTCCCCTCTATAAGTTGTAAAGCGCTGCGGAATATGTTGGCGCTATGTAAATAAAATTATTATTATTATGTTTTTCATCTCCCTTTCACTAATGTCTGTAATTTTAATAAATAAAGTCTTGTATTTTTTTGATTAATTTGGACTATAGTATCATCTTTTTTATGGTGGTGCTGTGTTATATACTGCATGGGCTGTGTTGTATACTACGTCGCTGTGCTATATACTGCATGGACTGTGTAATATACTACGTGGCTGTGCTATATACTACGTGGCTGTGCAATATACTACGTGGTTGTGCAATATACTATGTGGCTGTGCTATATACTACGTGGCTGTGCTATATACTACGTTGGCTGTGCAATATACTATGTGGGTTGTGCAATATACTACGTGGCTGTGCAATATACTACTTGACTTGTGTTATATACTACGTGGCTGTGTTATACACTATGTGGGCTGTGTTATATACTGTGTGGGCTGTTATATACTACGTGGGCTGTTATATACTACGTGGGCTGTGTAATATACTACATGGCTGTGTAATATACTGCGTGGCTGTGCAATATATTATGTGGCTGTGCTATATACTACATGGCTGTGCTATATACTACATGGCTGTGCTATATACTACATGGGCTGTGCAATATACTACGTGGGCTGTGCAATATACTACGTGGCTGTGCAATATAATACGTGGGCTGTGCAATATACTACGTGGGCTGTGCAATGTACTACGTGGGCTGTTCTACATACTATGTGGCTGTGCAATATACTACGTGGGCTGTGTTAGACACTACGTGGCTGCGTTATACACTACGTGGGCTGTGTTATATACTGCATGGGCTGTGTTATATACTACGTGGTTGTGTTATATGCTATGTGGGCTGTTATATACTACGTGAGCTGTGTTATATACTAAGTGGTTGTGTTATATGCTATGTGGGCTGCTATATACTACAAGGCTGTGCTATATACTACGTGGCTGTGCTATATACTACGTGGCCTGCCGTGAACAATCAGCAACAGGCGCACTCCGGCCGCGAATTGGCGCGGGATTTGAACCACGCTTCGCTAATTGGTCACGCCTGGCCAGCCAAATTCTGTGTATTCATTGTATTATTCTAAAATCTTCATAAATAAACTACATACAGTACAGACCAAAAGTTTGGACACCTTCTTATTTAAAGATTTTTCTGTATTTTCATGACTATGAAAATTGTACATTCACACTAAAGGCATCATATCTATGAATTAACACATGTGGAATTATATAGTTAACAAATTAAGTGTGAAGCAACTGAAAGAATGTCTTATATTCTAGGTTCTTCAAAGTAGCCACCTTTTGCTTTGATGACTGCTTTACACACTCTTGGCATTCTCTTGATGAGCTTCAAGAGGAAGTCACCGGGAATGGTCTTCCAAGAATCTTGAAGGAGTTCCCAGAGATGCTTGGCACTTGTTGGCCCTTTTGCCTTTACTCTGCGGTCCAGCTCACCCCAAACCATCTCGATTGGGTTCAGGTCTGGTGACTGTGGAGGCCAGGTCATCTGGCGTAGCACCCCATCACTCTCCTTCTTGGTCAGATAGCCCTTGCACAGCCTGTAGGTGTGTTTGGGGTCATTGTCCTGTTGAAAAGTAAATGATGGTCCAACTAAACGCAAACCGGATGGAATAGCATGCTGGTTCAGTTGCCTTAAATTTTGAATAAATCCCCAACAGTGTCACCAGCAAAGCACCCCCACACCATCACACCTCCTCCATGCTTCACAGTGGGAACCAGGTATGTAGAGTCCATCCGTTCACCTTTTCTGTGTCGCACAAAGACACGGTGGTTGGAGCCAAAGATCTCAAATTTGGACTCATCAGACCAAAGCACAGATTTCTACTGGTCTAATGTCCATTCCTTGTGTTCTTCAGCCCAAACAAGTCTCTTCTGCTTGTTGCCTGTCCTTAGCAGTGGTTTCCTAGCAGCTATTTTACCATGAAGGCCTGCTGCACAAAGTCTCCTCTTAACAGTTGTTGTAGAGAGGTGTCTGCTGCTAGAACTCTGTGTGGCATTGACCTGGTCTCTAATCTGAGCTGCTGTTAACCTGCGATTTCTGAGGCTGGTGACTCGGATAAACTTATCCTCAGAAGCAGAGGTGACTCTTGGTCTTCCTTTCCTGGGGCGGTCCTCATGTGAGCCAGTTTCATTGTAGAGCTTGATGTTTTTTGCCACTGCACTTTGGTACACTTTCAAAGCTTTCCAAATTTTTCGGACTGACCTTTATTTCTTAAACTAATGATGACCACTCGTTTTTCTTTACTTAGCTGCTATTTTCTTGCCATAATACAAATTCTAACAGTCTATTCAGTAGGACTATCAGCTGTGTATCCACCTGTCAGGACTCTGAACATTTTTTATTACCTTTTTGTGCATTACTGCCCTTTTCCAAGATGGCGTCTTTGTTCTCATGTGCACTGTGTCTTCCTGCTATAAAACTCCACCCCAGCCTTCAGTCTGTGCTAGAGTATTCTGCCTTGCATCCAGCTCCTGACCTCTGGTGACTCCCTGGCTATATACCTGCTCCTTTGAACCTGTGGGGTTATCCTGCTACTCTGCTCTGAGTTCCTGCTGCATACACCAGTTCCAGTAATCCTCCTTCACCTGCTGCTCGTGTTTACTTCCATCTGCATTTGCTGGACATGTAAGCTGTTGCTGCTCTGCAAGAACCTGAGACTATTACCCAGACCTCCCTGGTTGAGCTAAGATATTATTTGAACTGCCTTATAAGCATATCTATCTCTGTTTGGACTAAGACAAGGATTTATTCGTATCAAGTATCCTCAAGAATAACTGTGCTTTATAGACTTTCTGCTTGATTGCATTTTCCTCTGAAGTTTCCTATAGACTGCTGAGCTGCATTTGATATTTGCACCAAGTGTTGTGGACTTGAGCTTCTCTCTGCACCTGTTTGAATCACCATGTGATAATATAGACTTTACCACTTATAAAACTGTGTCCTGTAGTTGTCTTGTTCCACGCAAAGAGTCTCCTGAGTTATCCCCTATAATTATTACAGGATACTCTAGCCTAATAAAAAAAGGAGACTGCTGGAACAATGACTGCAGAAAGCAGACTAGAGCAGGTGTTTTCCAGAATTAGATCACTGCAGAAAGATGTGGAAGGTCTGCAAAAGAAGTTTGGAAGCTTTGAACACAATCAACAAGTGTTTGGACAGACTTTGCAGGACTGAAGCACCCACATGGCAGCCCAGGAAAATAAACTTGCTGGCATCGAGTCCCAGTATGGACGGGCTTTTCAGGACATTAGCACGCAAACAGCTGCACAATCGACTTTTCCCTCTGGGCAACCGCCACCAGCTAGCCCACCTAGGTTGCCCCCATTTAGATTTAATGGTGATCGCGACAAATTTAGTGGCTTTGTGAATCAATGTATGCTATATTTTGATGTGCATGCTGACCGTTTTCCTAATGATAGATCCAAAGTATTGTGTGTAATAATGCTGCTGACCGCACGAGCGCTCGCCTGGGCGAATCCGATGATTGAGTCTCGTGACCTACGGTTAAATAACTTGGATGATTTCTTGGCCGCTATGGCATTAATGTTTGATGATCCTAATCGCCGTGCAACCACTGAATCTGCTTTATTGTCTTTACGCCAGGCAAAACATTCTGTTATTGAGTATGCTACTGAATTCAGGAGATTAGCTGTAGATACCAATTGGGACAGTTATGCACAATTGCCTATTTTTAAAAGGGGTCTGTCTAGTATTGTAAAAGATGAACTAGCTCGCTCTGAGTCACCACAAGAGCTAGAGACATTTATACAGCATTGTGTGCACATTGACATTTGCCTTACTGAGCGTAGGCAGGAGAATTTTGCTGCACATAACCGTATTTCTAACTTTTCCCTTCCTTCCAAAGAGCCTGCAGGTAAAACATCTCGGGAGGTGGAGGAGGTGCCCATGCAAATTGATTCCGTTCAGAGGCGCGAGATCAATGAGCGCCGGGAGCATCGCCTTCGTGAAAGTCTATGTTTCTACTGCGGCCAGTCTGACCACTTCTTGATCAATTGTCCTAAGTGTCCTAGACGGCCTAACAAGGTGCTAGCAGCAATAGGGGAGTATGACAACTGTGATGATGAATATGACATCTCTGAATGTAGCCTGCCTTTAAACGCTGTATTCCATTCACTTTCTATGACTTCACCCCCCAAGGAGCTTAAGGAAAAGAACTCTCACTGTTCTCTCCCTATTAAGATCCTGTGTTCAGGACAGTGGATTTCCAGTGCAGCTATGATTGACTCTGGTGCAGGTGGCAATTTCATGGATATCGCATTTGCCAAGGAACATGGTATTGAAATTCAGCAAAGAGCCTCTCCAATTACCATGCAAACAGTGGATGGGTCACCTTTAATCTCTGGGCCTGTGGATCAGGAGACTGTACCCCTTGAAATTTTGTTGGAGCCTAATCATCAGGAGCAACTTTCTTTCTTGCTAATTTCTTCTAATTTTCCTGTGATTTTAGGCATTCCTTGGTTGCGTTCTCAGAACCCAATTATCAACTGGAAGACCAAGGAGATTATTTTTCCAACAAGGAGCAACTCAGCGTTAACAGAAGCTGTCACTGAGTCCACAACTACGGAACCACATGTACAGGTATTTTCTTTACCTCCAGCATATAAAGAGTTCTCTGACATCTGTGACAAGAAGAATGCAGATCAACTTCCTCCACACAGGCATTATGACTATCCCATTGAGTTGCTTCCTGGGGCAGCTATTCCTTTTGGTAACGTATACCCTTTGGCGGCACCTGAGCTTCAAGCCTTTAAGGAGTATATTGATGAAAATCTGACCAAAGGCTTCATACGTCCTTCTTCCTCACCAGCAGGGGCACCTATCTTTTTTGTAAAGAAGAAGGATGAGATCCTGTGTTGACTATCGGGAACTCAATAAGGTAACCGTACGAAACCATTACCCTTTGCCTCTGATTCCCGAATTACTGGAAAGAGTCCGCCATGCTAAGGTGTTCTCTAAACTGAATCTTCGTGGGGCTTATAATTTGGTGCATATTCGTCTAGGGGATGAGTGGAAGACAGCATTCAGATGCCGGTATGGACACTTTGAATCTCTTGTGATGCCCTTCGGGCTTTGTAACGCCCCTGCAACGTTTCAACACCTTGCTAATGACATTTTCAGAGATTTGTTGGACCAGTTTGTAGTGATCTATTTGGACGATGTACTAATCTTTTCTGACTCTCTACAGGAACATGAAGAACATGTCAAAACTGTTTTAAGACATCTGAAAGTGAACCATCTGTATATTAAGCCGGAGAAATGCAAGTTCCATCGTTCTGAGATACAGTTCTTAGGTTATATCATCTCTCCCCAGGGGCTGCACATGGAATCTGGTAAGATTCAGGCTATCCTTTACTGGCCGGTACCCAAGAACGTTAAGGAGGTCCAATGTTTTATTGGTTTTGCAAATTTCTACAGACGCTTCATTCAAAATTTTTCTGATATTGTCCGTCCCATTTCTTCCTTGACAAAGAAGGAAAAGCCCTTTAAGTAGTCATCACTGGCTGAAGAAGCTTTTGATCGGCTTAAGATCTGTTTCACATCAGCACCGCTGTTGATACACCCAGATCCAACACTTTCTTTCATTGTGGAGGTGGACGCTTCTGATAATGCTTTGGGGGCTATTCTCTCCCAAAGAACTGGAGAGAAGGGTCTGCTACATCCTTGTGCTTTCTTTTCCCATAGACTAACCTCAGCAGAGAAGAATTACGATGTGAGAGACAAGGAATTGCTGGCTATTATTGCGGCTTTCAAAGAATGGAGGCATCATCTGCAAAGAGCTGCACAACAGATCATAGTGCTAACTGACCATCGCAATTTAGAGTTCCTTAGATCCACTAGATGTCTTTCTCCTCGTCAGGCTCGTTGGAACTTATTTTTAAATCAATTTAACTTTGTTATCTCGTACCGTCCAGGTTCTCGTAATGGGAAGGCTGATGCTTTATCCCTAATCCATGCTGCGGATTCCGTACCTGGAGCCCCATCCAAGACCATTCTATCTGATGCCAATTTCATCGGAGTTATCCACGATCAGGACTTGTGGAAGGAGTGCAGGGAGGCCTATGACGGTGATGTATTTCTGGCCAACCCACCTGTGGATATTAATCTTGTCTTTAAGGGTGGCATGTGGTTCAGAGATCGACGTATCTACATCCCTGAGGTCATCCGTCTGCAGATCCTCAAGTTGGTACATGACTCCAAGTTGGCTGGTCACAGGGGGGTACAGAAGACACAAGAGTTCCTGAGCCGATTCTTCTTGTGGCCAACTTGCCTGAAGGATACCAAGGACTATGTTCTCTCTTGCGAGGTATGTGCTCGTTACAAGACTCCTCATGTGGCACCTACGGGTCTTCTACAACCATTACCTGTTCCGTCCCGCCCTTGGGGGTCTATTTCAATGGACTTTATTGTGGAGCTGCCTACATCGGGGGGCATGAATACAATCATGGTGGTAGTTGATCGCCTGACTAAAGCTGCTCATTTTGTTCCGTGCACCGGCCTCCCCTCAGCTAAAGATACAGTGAACTTGGTTATACAGAATGTCTTTCGGTTGCATGGGGTTCCGGATAAGATCATCTCTGACCGTGGAGTGCAGTTCACTTCAAGATTCTGGAAGGGGTTTTGCTCTGCACTCAATATTAATGTCTGTCTCTCTTCTGCTTACCATCCCCAGACAAATGGTCAGACTGAGCGTACCAACCAGACGCTGGAACAATATCTAAGATGCTATGTCAGCCATCTCCAGGATGATTGGTTGGAGTTACTGCCGTTAGCCGAATTTTCATTTAACAGTTCTCAGAGCGCCTCCACTAAATTTACACCTTTCTTTGCCAATCTGGGTTATCATCTGTTTATCTTACCTAGGTCTCCAATGAATTCTCCGGTTCCGGCAGTGGAGGAAAGGCTGACTGCAATGAGGCAAAATCTGGAGGTTCTGAAGGAATCCCTGACCACAGCTCAAGAACGTTATAAGAGATCGGCTGATAGATTCCGTAAACCTGCACCCATGTTCAAGGTAGGAGATTCCGTGTGGTTAGCAACTAAGAATCTGAAGTGAAACGTTCCTTCACAAAAACTTGGGACAGAAATTCATTGGTCCTTTCAAGATCAACAGTATTGTGAGCTCTGTGGCCTGCCGGCTGAAGCTGCCTAGGACTATGAAGGTACACCCTGTTTTTCATGTATCTTTACTAAAGCCTGTATCTCCTAATACCTTCAGGGACGTGTTGTGCCATCTCCGCAGCCTGTGGTGATTGATGGGCAAGAACAATTTGTGGTGGAGGAAATTGTTGATTCCAGGATTCGCTGGAATCGGCTCCAATATCTGATAAGATGGCAGGGATATCCCCCTGAGGAAGACTCTTGGGAACCTGTGGAAAACATCAATGCCCAACAGAAGATTTCTCGTTTTCATCAGAGATTCCCTGCGAAACCAGGTCCAGGATCGTCCTGAGGCTGCTTCTAAGGAGGGAGTAATGTCAGGACTCTGAACATTTTTTACCTTTTGTGCATTACTGCCCTTTTCCAAGATGGTGTCTTTGGTCTCATGTGCACTGTGTCTTCCTGCTATAAAACTCCACCCCAGCCTTCAGTCTGTGCTAGAGTATTCTGCCTTGCATCCAGCTCCTGATCTCTGATTACTCCCTGGCTATACACCTGCTCCTGTGAACCTGTGTGGTGATCCTGCTACTCTGCTCTGAGTTCCTGCTGCATACACAAGTTTCCAGTAATCCTCCTTCTGCTCGTGTTTACTTCCACCTGCATTTGCTGGACATGTAAGCTGCTGCTGCTTTGCATTAACCTGAGACTATTAACCAGGCCTCCCTGGTTGAGCTAAGATATGATTTGAACTGCCTATAAGCATATCTATCTGTGTCTGGACTAAGACAAGGATTTATTCGTGTCAAGTATCCTCAAGAATAGCTGTGCTTCATAGACTTTCTGCTTGATTGCATTTTGCTCTGAAGTTTCCTATAGACTGCTAAGCTGCGTTTATTATTTGCATCAAGTGTTGTGGACTTGAGTGTCTCTCTGCACCTGTTTGAATCACCGTGTGATAATATAGACTTTACCACTTATAAAACTGTGTCCTGTAGTTGTCTTGTTCCATGCAAAGAGTCTCCTGAGTTATCCCCTATAATTATTACAAGTGGTCATGTCTGCTTGTGGTCAGGGTCCGGCTGAAATAAGCCACTAAAATACCGGCACCTCCGGTGAGTTTTGTATGGTGAATTCAGGGCTGATGTAAAGCCATTAGAATTCTGGCTCCACCGAAGAGGTGTTTGTGTGCTTGCTACTCCCTGATCACTGATTGCTTTTGCTGTTAGGCAGCTGTGTTTCCCTGTGACGCTAACAGGGCACAGCGTTTTCCCTTCTGTGCGACTCTGAGAAGTAACCAAGTTCGCTTATACCGCGATATTGTGCCGCCATTTGCTAGCAGCAGGTTCGTCTCCTGCACAGTGGACCCCGGGCTGCAAACGCACCAATAATATCTAAATATACTCGGTGTGTTCCGCCAGCCCTAATAGTTGATGGCCCCATAAGATGCTCCATAGCATAATATGCCCCACATGCTGCTCCATGAAGGTTGATGGCCTTATAAGATGCTCCATAGCATAATATGCCCTGTGTGCTGCTCCATAAAGGTTGATGGCCCCATAAGATGCTCCATAGCATAATATGCCCCGTATACTGCTCCATAAAGGTTGATGGCCCCATAAGATACTCTATAACATAATATGCCCCACATGCTGCTCCATAAAGGTTGATGGCCCCATAAGATGCTCCATAGCATAATATGCCCCATATGCTGCTCCATAAAGGTTGATGGCCCCCATAAGATGCTCCATAGCATAAGTATGCCCCACATGCTGCTCCATAAATGTTGATGGCCCCATAAGATGCTCCATAGCATAATATGCCCCATACAAGTTGATGGTCCCTATAAGATGCTCCATAATATAATATGCAATAATATGCCCCACATGTTGCTCCATAAAGGTTGATGGCCCCTATAAGATGCTCCATAACATAAGTATGCCCCACATGCTGCTCCATAAAGGTTGATGGCCCCTATAAGATGCTCCATGGCATAATATGCCCCGTATGCTGCTGCTGCGATTAAAAAAAAATGACATACTCACCTCTCATAGCTGGGCGCCGAGTGCCGGGGGCCTGAGCCACAGGAGACACCGGCGCGCTATGGGAGCCGCCGCTGGCTCAGGCCCCCGGCACTTGCAATATTCACCTGTCCCCGTTCCCCCGCTGTGTCTTCCGGGTCCTCTTGCTGTGACTGTTCAGTCAGAGGGCGCGCACTAACCAAAGACACAAAGTGCAAAACCACTGCGGTTTTTACTGCGGATGTATCGCGGTTTCTATTGCGGTTTCCTCTGCGGGTTTTCACCTGCAGATTTCTATTGGAGCAGGTGTAAACCCGCAGCGGAATCCGCACAAAGAATTGACATGCTGCGGAAAATAAACCGCTGCGTTTCCGCGCGTTTTTTTCCGCAGCATGTGCAGTGCGGATTTCATTTCCCATAGCTTTACATGGTACTGTAAATGCATGGGAAACCGCTGCGGATCCGCATCAAAATCTGCAGCGTGTGCACATACCCTAAAAGTGCACCATGACTTTACGGACACACTGTAGTGAGCATTTTGAACTCACAGATACGACACAGAATTTGATAACATTGTGCTAAGAATGGAAAAAAATGAAATTGTTTTATTTTATAATTTTTATCTAACTAAGGGTCTAAGAAATGGGGGTTTGATGTACTATATTCTTTATTGTGATTACTGTGATAGGGTTTATAACAGTGATCAAAAGGAACCAATAGGAAAATTATTGTTGCCGAGTACAGGCCGGCAGAACTTGGCTGGAGCACGGCATGAGCGGAAGCCATTTACTTATTTTTTTTTAACAGGAAGATGATGCAAAGAGCCGTGGGGCCAGTGAATAACAGCAATCACGTGACAGGGGACTGTAAAAACCGTCCCTGATCATGTTCTCCAGGGTCTCAGCTACCCCTGGTAGCTGAGACCCAAGGGTTTTCTGGTGCTGGGGCGCGCTATACCGACTTCTCAGCGATGTTAAAAAGCGGCTCTGAGGAATGAGTACCCTTAATTGCCACTGTTAAAAGGCGTATCAGCGGTCTTTATGAGGTTAAGATACTGCAGGTGGTTTAGGGGCTAGTCTTCAGAATTTCCAATCTTGCAATGTTGCGTTATGGTTTCTTTTAATTGTTTGTTTTTGTCAAGTTTACAGATTTCCCTCATGAACAGATGAATTTCTCTATATTGCCTTCAGCTAGCATGTACAGTGTCTATGATCATTTTTATCTTTTCGAGGTTGATCTGGATATGACTTATATTGAAGAGTCGCACTTCTCTTCAACCTCTTTTCCTAAGTATATCAATAACATATAGAGTCTTGGAAACCTTGAAGTTGTTCCAAAAAATAATGTATTTTTCTCAGATAATTACTGCAATTATACTTATAAGTATTATGTTTTGTTATACACATGTTTATTTCTTTTGTGTGTATTGAAAAAAAAAACATAATTAATTGCAAATTAGATCTAATTCAACACAAAACTCCAAAAATGGGCTGGACAAAATTGATATTTTCCTTTAACCACTAGAAAGTGTGAATAAATGATGAAGAAATAACTCACCTGTTCAAATGACACACTCCTGGCTAGTAATTTTATCAAGTCTCTAGCTTGGACAATAATATAAGGATCGTATGTAGTGTTGAGCATTCCGATACCGCAAGTATCAGGTATCGGCCGATACTTGCGGTATCGGAATTCCGATACCGAGATCCGATACTTTTGTGGTATCGGGAATCGGTATCGAAACAACATTAATGTGTAAAATAAAGAATTAAAATAAAAAATATTGATATACTCACCTGTCCGGAGGCCCCTGGACATCACCGCTGGTAACCGGCAGCCTTCTTTGCTTAAAATGAGCGCGTTTATGGCCTTCCATGACGTCACGGTTTCTGAGTGGTCGCGTGCCGCTCATGTGACCGCCACGCGACCAATCACAAGCCGTGACGTAATTCTCAGGTCCTAAATTCCTAGGAATTTAGGACCTGAGAATTACGTCACGGCTTGTGATTGGTCGCGTGGCGGTCACATGAGCGGCACGCGACCAATCAGAAACCGTGACGTCATGGAAGGCCATAAACGCGCTCATTTTAAGCAAAGAAGGCTGCCGGTTACCAGCGGTGATGTCCAGGGGCCTCCGGACAGGTGAGTATATCAATATTTTTTATTTTAATTCTTTATTTTACACATTAATATGGATCCCAGGGCCTGAAGGAGAGTTTCCTCTCCTTCAGACCCTGGGAACCATCAGGGATACCTTCCAATACTTGAGTCCCATTCACTTGTATTGGTATCGGGTATCGGATCAGATCCGATACTTTGCCGGTATCGGCCGATACTTTCCGATACCGATACTTTCAAGTATCGGACGGTATCGCTCAACACTAATCGTATGCCTTTTTGGTAGTGGTAACAGTCATGCTGCCTTCAATTAATTCTAATTCTGCTTTCACAAACTGAAAACAAAGAAAAATCAGTCATGGTCAAAAGTGCTGGCATCCTTGCAATTGATCCAGAAAATGAAGTATTTCTCCCAGAAAAATATTGCAATTACACACATTTTGTTATATACATGTTTATTTTGTTTGTGTGTATTGGAACAATTAAAAAAAAAGGTATATTGGACAAAATTTCATACAAAACTCCAAAAATGGGCCTGACGAAAAATTGTTGACACCCTCAACTTAATATTTGGTTGCACTGCCTTCGGAATAAATAACTGCAATCAATCGTTTTCTTTAACCATCAACAAGCTTCTTACACCTCTCAACTGGAATTTTGGACCAATGTTCTTTAGGAAACTCCTCCAGGTCTCTCACATTTGAAGGGTGCCTTCTCCAAACAGTGATTTTAAGATCTCTCCATAGGTGTTCAGTGGGATTTAGATCCATTCCTGACCCATTGCTGGTCCTGTCAGAACTCTCCAGCGCTTTGCTTCCATCCATTTCTGGGTACTTCTTGAAGTATGTTTGGAGTCATTGTCCTTCTGCAAAACCCATGACCTAGGACGCAAACCCAGCTTTCTGACACTGGGCACTACATTGTGACCCCAAATCCTTTGGTAATCTACAGATTTGATGATGCCTTAAATACAGTCAAGGCAACCAGTGCCAGTGGCAGCAAAATAACCCCAAAACATCTTTGAACCTCCACCATATTTGTCTGTAGGTACTGTGTTCTCCTCTTTGTAGACCTCATACCGTATTTGTCAAACAGTAAAAATGATGTACTTTATCAAAAAGCTCTATCTTGGTCTCATCTGTCCAGAAGACGCTATCCTAGAAGGATTTTGGCTTATGTACATTTTGACAAACAGCAGTCTAGCTTTTTTAATTCCCTGTGTCAGCAGTGGGGTCCTCATGGGTCTCCTTCCATAGTGTTTTATTTCATTCAAATGTCGACAGATAGTTCATGCTAACACTAATGTATCCTGAGCCTGCAGGACAGCTTGAATTTCTTTGGAACTTGATTGAGGCTGCTTATCCACCTTCTGGATAATCTTGCGTTGCAACCTTTCTGCAATTTTTCTGTCGTCCACATCCAGGGAGATTAGCTACAGTACCATGGATTGTAAACTTCTTGATTATGTTGTTCACTGTGGAACATCAAGATCTTTGGAGATGGACTAGTATCCTTGACATTGTTGATGTTTTTGAAACAATTTTAGTTCTCAAGTCGTCAGTTCTCTTCTTCTATTTCTGTTCTCTATGCTTAGTGTGGCACACAGACGCACAATGCACAGATTGAGTAAACTTTTTATCTGGTTTCAGATATGATTTTTATAGTGCCCAAACTTGTTACTTGCCACAGGTGCTTGAAACAAAGTTGTTTACCCACAATTTTGGAAAGGTGTTTCGTGTGAAATTATGTCCAATTTGCCTTTTCTTCTGTTTGTGTTGTTCAAATACACACAAAGGAAATAAACGTGTATAACAAAACATGTGTAATTGCAATAATTTTCTGGGAGAAATGCTTCATGTTCTGGAACAATTTCAAGGGTGCCAACATTTTTGACCATGACTGTATTCTAGATTTTTCTTTTAATTCTAATAGTAGTTGTGTTCTATTACTTAGAAAACATGTCCTTTACCAAGTTATAGGGGTAGTGGCCGATCATAAAATTAGTTTTGTTATTCTTGCAGGGTCTCTATGTGACATTTGTTTTTGGTCAACACCCTGCTTCTGGGTAAAGGGACCGTCCAGACCTGCTTGATTTCATTGTGACCCTCAGCAAATACTCATTTCCAGGTAAATAATTCTCAATATAATTATTACACATTAATTTAGAGAGAAGAGGGTTTATTAGTAATGGACCTGCTACAGTAAAATGTGAAAAAGAGGTGGAGACATAGTACATATGATCTTTACTTCAATGGCAATTTACTATGTATGAATTCCTATTATCTCCTACAGGAAAGATATATATCTTGGTACCGTGTTAGCCAGTAGATAGAAAAATGTTTAGAATTGAGAGTCCTCAGTGGTTGATACCTTTTAATGGCTAACTGAAAAGATGGTAACAAATTGCAAGCTTTCGAGACTACTCAGGTCTCTTCATCAGGCATAGACTAACACAAATTCTGAAGAATCACATGGACAGGTTTTTACATTTCCTCTCCAACAGCTGCAGGTACCTTTCCCTGCAATCAGAAAAAATGTAAAACCTGTCCATTTATAATGACCACAGACAAGATAAAGATCCCCAACTCACATCACGACTACAAGATACCAGGTACTTTCAGCTGCATCACATCTAATGTGGTGTACCTAATTATTTGTACTAAATGTCCAACTGGGGGTCTGTATGTGGGGGAGACAGGGCAGAAACTGAGAACAAGGATGAACTCTCATCGCCATACAATAAGAGAAAAAAGAATGGATCTACCTGTGGCAATACATTTTTGTCTCCCAAATCATAGCATTATGGACATGAAATTACTTGTATTGAAAGGTAACTTCAAAACACAGAGAGACAGAAGAGTCTGGGAATATAAACTGA
The DNA here is from genome assembly GCF_051348905.1 of Ranitomeya variabilis. Lineage (NCBI taxonomy): Eukaryota > Metazoa > Chordata > Amphibia > Anura > Dendrobatidae > Ranitomeya > Ranitomeya variabilis. The sequence goes on from NC_135236.1 coordinate 436,376,595, forward strand.
TGACGACCTTTGACTGTCTTAGTGGTGGAATGAATGTGTCGCATGGATTTATGTCTTTTTACATCAACTAAGGAACTTGCCCCTCAGACTATAAGGGGTCATCACAACAGAGACCCCAATCAGGACAATAAAACATTCCTGATCTAAGAACTGGCCCAACATTTATGGACATAACTGTTTATCACTCATGGTAATTCTGCTTCATGCCACCTGTCTTATCCATGTGTTTTTGTTTTTTTTTTGTACTGTGCTATGTTGTGCATAAATATGTGATTCTTCACATATGATGAAGAGACCTGAGTAGTCTCGAAAGCTTGCAATTTGTTACCATCTTTTCAGTTAGCCATTAAAAGGTATCAACCACTGAGGACTTTCAATTCTAAACTTTTTTCTATTATCTCCTATACATTTTTCTGGGGTAGCAGTATACTTCTTTTTGCAGACGTGGTCCGGTCAAGGTATCCTTGTTTTAAATACTTCTCCCTTTTATTTTATGAAAATTCTTAATAAACTTAAGATTTTTTTCTGCATACGAGTTATCCCACATAACATTGGTTTACATACAGATGACCCTATACATTGTTGTATTAATATGGGCTCATTTCTTGAAAAGCAAAAATGGGATATGCGAATATGGTGAAGTGACTAACTTCAAGGTCACTAAGCCCCTTTACATCGTACAGGTGCCCAACCATGAGTTGACGCAAACAGAAGAGAGCCCCTGTACAAGAATATAAAGGGCTCTTTGCAGTCCAATAGCTCATCATAATGCCCAAGTCCACCTGTTTTGGAGCTGGAAGTGGCCTCTTTACATCTGCAATCTTTGCACTTAGGCTATGTACACACGCTGCGGCTTGGGGTGCAGAATTTTCTGCACAAAATCCGCATCTCCTGGCAGAAAACGCAGGTGCAGATTTGATGCTTTTTGAATGCGGGTTTTGTGCGTTTTTGTTGCGGATTTTGTACAGATTTCTATAATGGAAGGGTGCAGAAACGCTGCAGATCCGCACAAAAGAAGTGACATGCTACTTTTGTTCCACAGCGTTTTTTACTCTTCGCCACGACAGCACCCCACTGGAGAGAGGGATCCGCCCCGCAGGAACAGGAAACCTATTGAGAAATAAAAGGGGGCGGTCCGCCTCTCCTCCTCAGTTTAGGTTTCCTGTTCCTGCGGGAACATCCAGGAACGACAGGACTACAGGACATACCTGGGCTAGCATGCCGCCTGCGCGGTATCCGCGAGAACGGCAGGGGCTGCGGCTCAGAAGCAGCGTCGGGGGAGTTCCGTTAGACGGCTCCCTCCTCGTCTGATGGAGCGGGCAAACGGCCGGGTCCGGGGAGGGCCGCCCGGCGTCTTCCCCAGCGTGCGGTGCGGCAGTGAGGAGGCAAACGGCAGTACGGCAGGAGCCGGGTAAGGTGACCTCCCATTGCGGTCCGGTGCTGAATCCCGGGCCGCACATGCGCCGACCGCCGCAATACAGGCTACCCCGGAAATGAATAATGGACTTCCGGGGCGCCTACTCCGGATCTAAGGCGGGGGAGCCGGCGCCGATCTGCGCATGCGCAAAAAAAAAAAAAAAAAGGGCGCACTATTTAAATCACTGCACAAACAGTAAAACGGCGATGCAGAGATGTCATCCCCAGGTGCCATGGACCCCACAGCTGGAGATCCAGTACCCCCCGCCAAAGATCACGCCAGAGGATCCTCGGAGACCGCTCGTAAAAGTGACGGTTCCAGAACAGGATCTCGGCCTTCTGATCCGGTATTATTTGCTTCACTGGGTGAGTTGTGAACTCTACCTATTAAGCTGACGCTGTCTCCCTATTTCTCTCTTTTCCCTTTCTCTACGCTCAGGGCAAAAAACGACAAAAAACGAAACACAAGGAATGTGCCTTGTGTAGCCAGCCCCTTCCTGACTCATACCCCAAAAAACTTTGCAAGGACTGTTTTAAGGAAACAACACAGGGAGCAGCAGTGTCCATTACGGATTTACGGGCCATTATTAGGGAGGAACTAAAAAATATGACCCAGGACAAACCGCGTAGTACCAAGTCCAAAACACCGACACTTGTGTCAGACTCCGACAGTGACCAACCTGTACTGTCAGACGCCTCCCTGTCATCATGTTCAGCATCATCATCCTCATCAGAGATTGAGGGACGCTCATGTTTTCCCTTAGACAGTGTGGACAACTTGGTAAAATCAAATCGAAATACCATGGGGTGTGAGGAGTCTAAGGGTGCGCAAACCGCGCAGGATATAATGTTCGCGGGTTTGGCAGACAGAAAGAGATGTTTTCCAGTTATACCGGCAGTGAAAACATTAATTAAAAGAGAGTGGGAGAAGCAGGATCAGAGAAGCTTTCTACCCTCAGCGTCAAAACGAAAATATCCGTTTAGTGACGAGGAGCTTCTTACATGGACCAAAGTCCCTAAGGTCGACGCAGCCGTAGCCTCTACCTATAAGCAATCCACTTTACCTGTGGAGGATGCGGGACTTCTGGTCGATCCCTTAGATCGTAAGGCCGAGTCATCCCTTAAACGATCTTGGGAGGCGGCTACAGGAATATTCAAGCCTGCAATAGCCAGCACTTGCGCTGCCAGGTCAATGATCATCTGGATTGATCAATTAGACCAGCAAATCGAAAGTAAAAGCTCAAGAGAAAAACTACGAGCAGCCATCCCCTTAATACGAGGAGCAGTGGCCTTTATGGCAGACGCCTCCGCTGACTCACTCCGTTTAGCAGCAAGATCTGCGGGCCTTGTGAATAACGCAAGAAGGGCTCTATGGATGAAGAGTTGGAAAGGGGACGCGCAATCTAAATCCAAAATATGCGCGATCCCATGTGAGGGTGAGTACCTCTTTGGTAAAACCTTAGACGAGATACTCAAAAAGGCAAAGGACAGGAAGAAAGCTTTTCCTGATTCCTCTATTCCCTTTTACAGGAGAGCCTTTAAGAGGAGGCTGTTTGGCAAAAGGAGGCAAACGGATAGGTCTACAACATGGACCACTAAGGACGACAAGCAGAGAGGTACCATGTTTAGAAGACCCAACCCCCCAAAATACTGAGGATATACCAGTTGGGGGCAGACTGAAGTTTTTTACCACCCAGTGGGAGAAAATAACATCTAGCTCGTGGGTTTTAAATATCATCCGAGATGGAATTAAACTAAAATTCTCTCGTGTTCCCCACGAGTCTTATATTATAACATCTCTCAGCTCACCTATACAGCAACAGGCTCTAGAGCTTGAAATTCAAACCCTATTATCAAAACGGGTCTTAGTCCAGGTTCCGGTAGGGCAGGAGGGTAGGGGGTTCTACTCTCCCCTATTCCTAATTTCTAAGCCCGACGGTTCTTTTAGGACAATCATAAACCTTAAAAAACTCAATTCATTTATTGAAAACTATACATTTAAAATGGAATCCATTAGATCCACCATAAAGCTCCTCTTCCCAAACTGTATGATGGGGGGCATTGATCTAAAGGATGCTTACTATCATCTCCCTATTCATGACAGATACCAAAAATTCCTCAGAGTGGCGGTAAAAATCAACAACCAGGTTCGTCACTTCCAGTATGCGGCCTTACCCTTCGGCCTCTCAACAGCGCCGAGGATCTTCACCAAGATAATGCTAGAGGTGATGGCATACCTTCGCCAGAAGGAAACTTTGATTGTGCCCTATCTGGATGACGTTTTGGTAATAGGAAATTCAGTTACTCAATGTACTGATCGTTTAGCTCACGCAATTTCCTCTCTACAGAACCTGGGCTGGATAATCAATACCGACAAATCCAGACTCACTCCGCTTTCCTGTCAGGCGTTCTTGGGGTTCCAGTTAGACTCCATATCTCAAAAGTGTCTTCTGCCACAGGTAAAGATTCTACTGATCAGACACAAAGTCCTAGCCGCAATAAATAATCCACGCATATCCCTAAGACAAGCTATGTCGTTATTAGGGTCTCTCATCTCTTGTATACCTGCAGTAAGATGGGCTCAACACCATACTCGAACACTACAACATCAAATTTTACAAGAGGACAGACGGTTATTTGGTCACCTAAATGCAAAAATAACCTTATCTCAGGAGGTTTTAACTTCCTTAGAGTGGTGGCTAGACTCTAACCATTTGATGAGTGGGGTTCCATGGGTAATAACGCCATCTCATACCATAGCCACTGACGCCAGTCCTCATGGATGGGGCGCTCATATGGGGAATGATTACTGCCAGGGGTCATGGAGCATGGAGGAAAGCTGCAGCTCCTATAACTTTAAAGAACTAAATGCTGTAAAATACGCCTTATACCATTTCCTCCCACAGCTTCGGGGGAAAGACGTCAGAGTCCTGTCCGACAACACCACCACGGTGGCGTATCTAAACCGGCAAGGAGGTACGCGATCAGAGACTCTGATGTCTTCTGCTACAGAAATCTTAAATCTAGCAGAAAGTCATCTAACATCCCTTACTGCGCTGCACATAAGAGGAGCAAACAACCAGCAGGCGGACTTTTTAAGTCGACACACCCTGAGACAAGGAGAGTGGTGTCTAAACCAGCAAATTTTTCTGGACATAATATCTCTTTGGGGCCGTCCTCAGATAGATCTCTTCGCTACAAGAAGAAACAGAAAAGTCCAGAGATTCGCCTCCCTATCTCCAGCGGATCATCCGGACATTCTGGACGCTCTCCAAGCCCCTTGGCAGTTCAGTCTGGCGTACGCATTTCCTCCGATCATATTGCTACCTCAAGTCATACGCAAAATCAGAGAAGGAGCGAGAATTGTACTGATAGCTCCATTCTGGCCCAAGAGACCATGGTTCTCATGGCTACAGACCATGTCGGTCTCAGATCCTTGGGTCCTCCCCTCAACGCCCAATCTTCTCTTCCAGGGTCCGTTTTTCCACCCTCAGGTGGACAATCTTCACCTGACGGCCTGGAACTTGAGAGGCAGATGCTAAGATCAAGAGGATTCTCGGGGGGTTTGATTGATACGCTTCTCCATAGTAGAAAACCCTCCACCACAAAAATTTATACGAGAGTATGGAAAAATTTTTTGCAATTCCATACATCTACCAACACATCAGAAATTCCGATATATTCTATCCTGGAATTTCTTCAAAAAGGGAGAGAACTAGGTTTAACTGTAAACACCTTAAAGGTTCATGTTTCAGCACTAGGAGCCCTCTATGGCCATAACATCGCGGGGGGATAGATGGGTATCCAGATTTATTACAGCCTGCGAAAGAATGAATCCAGTTAACATACCTAGGATTCCACCCTGGGATTTAAATCTAGTCTTACAAGCCCTGACAGACTCTCCATTCGAGCCAATAGACTGAATACCCATTAAATGTCTATCACTAAAAACGGCCCTCTTGGTAGCACTGACTTCAGCTAGGAGAATAAGTGACATCCAAGCACTCTCTATAGATCCACCTTTTTTGTTAACCTTTCAGGATAAATTAATTCTTAAACCAGACCCTTCCTACCTTCCCAAAGTAGCGAAAAAATTCCACAGGTCACAAGAAATAATCTTGCCCACTTTCTTCAGTAATCCTTCCACTCCTGAAGAACAGAAATATCACACTCTAGACGTTAAAAGAGTAGTGTTAAAATACATTGAAAGGACCAGCAGCTGGCGACAGGATAGGGCTCTGTTTATTTCCTTCCAGGGTCACAAGAAGGGTCATGGAGTAACAAAAAGCACCTTATCCCGGTGGATCAGAGAGTCTATCAGACTGGCTTATTCCGCGAGGAAAGACAACCCTCCGGAAGGCATAACAGCACACTCTACCAGAGCGATGGCATCCTCCTGGGCAGAGAGGGGAGACGTCCCGATTGAAACTATATGTAAGGCGGCAACTTGGTCAAATCCTTCTACATTTTATAACCACTATAGGCTAGACCTATCGTCAACTTCTGACCTAGACTTTGGCAGGACTGTCCTCAGCACAGTGGTCCCCTCCCTAGGTGATGGTCTCTGAAAGATCTCCAGTGTGGTGCTGTCGTGGCGAAGAGTAAAAAGCCGGATTACTCACCGGTAATGCTCTTTTAGTGAGTCCACGACAGCACCCTCTTACATCCCTCCCTAGATTAATATATTACATATTATTTGAGTAAATTCCTTTTAATCATAAGCAAATAAGTTTAAAGAATGAAATAAATGATATTTGCCTAATACTGGCGGTCCTCCGGGTACTCTGAAATCAAAACTGAGGAGGAGAGGCGGACCGCCCCCTTTTATTTCTCAATAGGTTTCCTGTTCCTGCGGGGCGGATCCCTCTCTCCAGTGGGGTGCTGTCGTGGACTCACTAAAAGAGCATTACCGGTGAGTAATCCGGCTTTTCATGCGGAATTTTCCGCACCATTAGCACAGCATTTTTTTTTTCCCTATCGATTTACATTGTACTGTAAATCACTTTGCGGATCTGCGTGGAAAAAAAAAATGCTGCGGATCCGCACTAAATCCGCAGAGTGTGCACACATTTCTGCACTTTTGCAGTCCAGGCAGTTCCGGTCTCTGGGTACTGAATGGTTTTCTTGTGAATGGGTGGTTACAAATGACGTATGTCCCTTGTCTCCGCCCCTCTAATCCTAGTGGATAGACGGCTGTATTTAATGCATGACGCTCACCGTACAGACACACCCCCAGGAAGAAGCAGCACACACGAAATGCGCGTCGGAGCTATCAGGGTCAGCGTGCCACTGGGCAGAGCACTTTCCAGGAAGCGGTTGTGACACAGGTAATATGTACAAGGCACAGGGCACTTGCGAGTTTACTTTTTTACATTCACTATTGATGCACTCTTAGGCTAGTTTCACATTTGCGTTAGAATCTGCAGCGTTTAATCCGCATCCGCAAGTGCAGGAAAAAACGCATAGAAACACGTACAAATGCGTTTTTTAGATGCATGCAGGAATGCATGTTAATTTTCCACGGCCTCTCCAAAACACTCAAGGTCTACCGATGCCATTTGTTATGGTTGGGGATGAGGCCTTTCAGATGTGTGAAAACCTACTGAAGTCATATTCCAGTCAGGACTTGAACCACACTAAGGCTATGTGCACACTTTGCGGTTTTTGCTGCAGATCCGCAGTGTTTTTGGACGCTGCGGATCCGCAGCAGTTTTCCATGTGGTGTACAGTACAATGGTAACCTATGGAAAACAAAAAACGCTGTGCACATGCTGCGGAAAAAAACGAGCGGAAACGCAGCGTTTTTCATTCCGCAGCATGTCAATTCTTTGTGCGGAATCCGCAGCGGTTTGGCACCTGCTCTATGTTAAAAACCCGCAGGTGTCGAAAACCGCAATGGAAACCGCACAAAAAAAACGCGATAAATCCGCAGTACTTTTTGCACTGTGGATTTCATCAAATCCGCTGCGGAAAAATCCGCAGCAGAATCCGCAAAGTGTGCACATAGAAGAAAGGAGAAACCTGGGAGCATGTGGATATTTAAATAGTAGAAAATGCTTTATTAAATAACACATAAGTGACAAGCTTAATAGCAAGATACAAAAAAGCACAAAACATACAGAAATGTATACACTATACAAGGATGTTTTAAAAGGAGAGTGGGTAACCCCCGGTGTGCGTTTGCAAGGAAACCACCATACGTAACTCTATAGTGTGAGGCCAGCTGCTGCAGACACCTATATCGCTATAGTAGCAATAGACAAGTCATGTGGCATGTGGTAGAGTATTAAAGAATTGAAGGAGCAGCGCTTACCCGTAGGAGGCACAAAGCAGAGCACACCGGTTGGGGTCCACAAGACGCGACCCCCGACGCGCGTTTCGCCCGCAAAGAGACGGCTTTTTCAAGGGAAGGTACTAGTAAGTATATCTGACGTCCTTAAATAGCACCAATAAAGATACATGTGACCGGGCACCTGGTCTAAGTCAGCCAATGGTTGCGGATTTAGACGGCGCATGCGCGCGCAGAAGGCCGGGCCCGGCGTCACAGACCGCGTCATGCAGGGCGGGCGCGCCTGGGGAACCCCAGAGCGCACGCGCCAGGCAAACAAGACGCCGCTGGGACAACGGGCAGGGCAAGGTGCGCGGCGCAGGCGCACTACCGCATACCAGAAGGATGTCGGCCCGGGGTTGCGGAATAAACGGGCGCATGCGCGCATCACAGGCCGAGCCAGACGTCACAGCCCGCGTCATGCATTGCGGGAGCGCCCGAGGAGGAAACCAAGGGCGCACGCGCAAGGCACTAGCAGATGCCGCTGCGACACCGGCAAGGCGAAGTGTGCAGCGCATGCGCACCACCGCAATAAAGCTGCCCTGATAAGACGTCTGTCCGCTACTGACACTAAAAAGTTTTAAGGTGAAAGAATGCGAGCAGGAAATTGTTAGGTCGTTTGACCACTGGAATGTACCATACCATATACAGAGTACCTTAATGAGTAAACAAGAGCAATCAACATATATAACTAGAGTAAGCCCAATATACAAGGAAACACATCTGTGCAGAGCATAGATTACAGATGGTAGACTGATCCATTAAGGGTTGGTTGTAGCAGAAGTATAGTCATTATCAGCGGTAAATTCAACTCGGGCAGGAGAATATTGTGCCAAATAAGGACATCAGTACTTCAGACATCATGATGTAACTAAAAAACATATAGAGAAAAACATGCTTAAAATATGGTAAAAACATACAAAGGGACCCCAAATGGGTATCAACTCACAGGGGGAAGATGTTAAACATAGAGAGCAGGAGATGAACAGGAGCAAAAAACCATGATAAAACTACAGTATAAGAGGATTTTTTGTTTTTTATAAATAAAAAAACGATAGAGTTGTTCAAAATAGAGCAGAACAATGGGGAGCACCTACCAGGTGCTAAATAGCACTACACTAATACTCAATACGGAGAGAGAGTTTTTTTAGAGAAAGGGAGAGAAGCTTAGGTACTCATTAAGACCCTTTGGTACTATGGTATCTACACGGACAATCCAGCCCGCTTCACGCTGGGAAAGGACCTTTTTGTAGTTGCCGCCTCGTACCCCAAGATGGATACTTTCGATGCCTCTGACCTGAAGCGTCCTGGCGTCACATCCATGAAACATCTTAAAATGACGTGGGATTGTTTTCAGGTCAGAGGCATCGTCTATGGTTTTGGCAGCGTCTATGTGCCTGACATGTTCGCGGACACGTACGCGCAACTCCCTGGATGTCAACCCAATGTAGATTAGGGAGCAACCACATGTGGCATAATATACAACGTTAGATGTGCCACATGTGATGCGCTGTCTGATGGAAAATTCTTTTGTACCATCAGAGGATTTAAAAGTAGTAGCCCGTGTAATATTGGCACATGCCATGCAATGGCCACATTGGTAAGAGCCAAGTACAGGACCCCTAGTGCTAAAAGGGTTGGTGATAGATGGAACATAGTGGCTACGGACGAGGAGGCTGCTCAAGTTAGGGGATCTCTTAGCCGTCATCAACGGGAATTTCCCTACGGCCTGGGCCAATGAGGGTTCAGTCATCAGGACTGGCCAGTGCTTTTTCAATATCTCCCTCATATTGGACCATTCATGGTTATAGGTCGTAATAAACCTAACTTTTTCTCCATCCGTCCTCTTTTTCCCATCGTTGTTACCAGAGTGTAAAAGGTCCCTACGAGGTGTCCTCCTCGCCCTGTCAAAGCCCCGCCTGATACTTCTACGGCTATATCCACGATCTCTGAAGCGCCCCTCGAGATCAACCGCCTGTGCAAAGAATTTTTCATCAGTAGAACAGATCCGCCTCACTCTTAGGAACTGTCCAACCGGGACGGCCCCAATAGTGGTGTGATTGTGAGCGGAGTCGGCATGCAATAAAGCATTGACAGCTGTAGACTTTCTGAAAACGTCAGTCTGGACCCGACGGGTACTGTCGACCTCCAGTCTGACGTCCAGAAAGTCAATATGCTCCGAATCACAATTATATGTCAACTTGATGTTAAGCGAGTTGTCATTAAGTTGGCCCATGAAATCCCCGAGCTGCTGCGCCGTCCCCTCCCACAAGAAGAGGACGTCGTCTATATATCTTAGCCAGCACAGCACATGGTCCGCGCCCCGTACCCCCCCATCCCCAAAAATTTGTCTCTTCCATGAGCCAAGGAAAAGATTGGCGTACGAGGGGGCACAGGCCGCACCCATGGCTGTGCCGCGTCTTTGTAGAAAAAACTTGTCCTTAAATGTGAAAAAATTGTAAGGACGAAGCGCAGCAGCTCGAGGATTAACTCACACATGGGACCGCCCAGGTCGGAGGTCCCCAAGAAGAGGCGGTCTGCAGCAAGACCATCCTCATGGTCAATGCACGTATATAATGTTTGCACATCGGCGGTGACCAGGAGGACACCAGGATCCACAAGGACACCGTCAACCCGTGTAAGGACGTCCGTCGTGTCTCTACCATAAGATGGTAAAACTTCAACCAAAAGTTTTAAATAAAAATCAATAAATTTGCATATCGGCTCACATAGGCCCTCAATGCCTGAGACGATCGGACGTCCCGGTGGGTTGACGGGGTCCTTGTGGATCTTCGGAAGCAAGTAGAAGGTTGGTATCTTTGGGGACTTGACAGTCAAACCCTCCAGAGCCTTCTTATCTATGATCCCTCTCTCAAAAGCCACACCAAGAATAGCCTGTAGCTGAGACGAGAAGGAGGGCAGCGGGCTATAGGATAACTTGGTATAAGTGGTGCCATCCCGCAACTGGCGGAACACCTCTTTTTCGTATTTAGCACATGGCCAGATCACGATGTTCCCCCCCTTGTCTGCTGGTTTAATAACAATGTCTTTGAGAGACTGTAATTCCTTGATGGCCATTCTCTGTCTTGACGTGAGATTGTCAAATTTACGCCTTGAAGGCAAATGCTTAAAGTCTTCCATCACCATCTGATTGAAAATATCCACAGCAGGGCATAGAGACAAGGGGGGGAACCTCGTCGATCTGGGCATGCAAACAGATGGAAACATACCTTGAGGATTACTTGCTTGTTCCTCCAGAAGATCCTCTAAGTCCTGCAAAGCCCCCCTTTCCGTCTCAGTCAAAGGCCCCTGGGTTTGGTGACTCTTATGATGCAGCTTTTTAAGTATGAGTTTTTGAGAAAACAGATGAAGGTCCTTCAAAGCTAAAAAATAATCGAAAGAGTTAGTAGGTGAAAAGTTTAACCCCTTACTCAGGACCTCAATCTGAATATCAGAGAAGGACCGCGTGGATAGATTTAATACCTGGAGGCCGCCGTTGTTAATCATCCCCGGTTGTTTGCCGGCTGCAGCCATTGTTTTAGAAGCCTGTCGTGTGACGATTTTTTTGGTATACATACTGGGTCCAGGTTGCTCCCCCCTTGCTTCAGTATATGATGAGTTATCCTCATGAGGGGCATTAGACTTGGTTGATCTAGAGCGTGATCTAGAACTTGAAAAGTTCCTGAAGCGAGGGCGAGATCGATCCCCCAACCTTCGCCATCTGTAAACATTGGAGGTTTGTTTATCCTGCACGTCACGCTTAAATTTCTTTGCTTTGAGACCCTGGATTTCATTGACCCATTTCTGTAATTCTATATCCACATCGTCGTTCAATTTTTTGATGGCTTCCCCTGACATGTCTTTTTTAAGCTTTGTTTGGACAATATCAATCTCAGCCTCAATCTCACCCAACCTGGATAGGTCCAAGCCCTTGAGTAGTGTCATAAATCCGAATGAACAGGTATTAGAAAATTCCTCCCATCTATTTTTAAAATCCTCATCTAGAGTGGGGAATGATGGAAAAACCTGAATTCTCAGTCCGCGGGGGATAAGTCCCACCTCCAGGTATTTTTCAAGGTAGGCATGATTCCACCATACCCTTGTTCTCTTTTTCAAGAGATCCTTAAAATGTCCTATGGTCTCCCGTAAATCACCACCTGATCCCTCCAAGCCCCCATTAAAACCATCCTTGAATGTATCGTTTATTTGGGCACGCCCTGTGGAGTCTCGTGCCCTGAAATCCATAGTGGGCCTGTAAATAACTGTGAAAAACACAGAAACAATAATAATAACAGAATCAGGCAGCATATTAGATACAAATGGGGGGGAAGAAAGGCGACAGGCACTAAATAGTGCACAATGACCCCCCACCAGAAAGAAAAACCAGCTCCATAGAAGTCACTGAAGAAAGGAGAAACCTGGGAGCATGTGTATATTTAAATAGTAGAAAATGCTATATTAAATAACACATAAGTGACAAGCTTAATAGCAAGATACAAAAAAGCACAAAACATACAGAAATGTATACACTATACAAGGATGTTTTAAAAGGAGAGTGGGTAACCCCCGGTGTGCGCTTGCAAGGAAATCACCATACGTAACTCTATAGTGTGAGGCCAGCTGCTGCAGACACCTATATCGCTATAGTAGCAATAGACAAGTCATGTGGCATGTGGTAGAGTATTAAAGAATTGAAGGAGCAGCGCTTACCCGTAGGAGGCACAAAGCAGAGCACACCGGTTGGGGTCCACAAGACGCGACCCCCGACGCGCGTTTCGCCCGCAAAGAGACGGCTTTTTCAAGGGAAGGTACTAGTAAGTATATCTGACGTCCTTAAATAGCACCAATAAAGATACATGTGACCGGGCACCTGGTCTAAGTCAGCCAATGGTTGCGGATTTAGACGGCGCATGCGCGGTCAGAAGGCCGGGCCCGGCGTCACAGACCGCGTCATGCAGGGCGGGCGCGCCTGGGGAACCCCAGAGCGCACGCGCCAGGCAAACAAGACGCCGCTGGGACAACGGGCAGGGCAAGGTGCGCGGCGCAGGCGCACTACCGCATACCAGAAGGATGTCGGCCCGGGGTTGCGGAATAAACGGGCGCATGCGCGCATCACAGGCCGAGCCAGACGTCACAGCCCGCGTCATGCATTGCGGGAGCGCCCGAGGAGGAAACCAAGGGCGCACGCGCAAGGCACTAGCAGATGCCGCTGCGACACCGGCAAGGCGAAGTGTGCAGCGCATGCGCACCACCGCAATAAAGCTGCCCTGATAAGACGTCTGTCCGCTACTGACACTAAAAAGTTTTAAGGTGAAAGAATGCGAGCAGGAAATTGTTAGGTCGTTTGACCACTGGAATGTACCATACCATATACAGAGTACCTTAATGAGTAAAAAAGAGCAATCAACATATATAACTAGAGTAAGCCCAATATACAAGGTAACACATCTGTGCAGAGCATAGATTACAGATGGTAGACTGATCCATTAAGGGTTGGTTGTAGCAGAAGTATAGTCATTATCAGCGGTAAATTCAACTCGGGCAGGAGAATATTGTGCCAAATAAGGACATCAGTACTTCAGACATCATGATGTAACTAAAAAACATATAGAGAAAAACATGCTTAAAATATGGTAAAAACATACAAAGGGACCCCAAATGGGTATCCACTCACAGGGGGAAGATGTTAAACATAGAGAGCAGGAGATGAACAGGAGCAAAAAACCATGATAAAACTACAATATAAGAGGATTTTTTGTTTTTTATAAATAAAAAAACGATAGAGTTGTTCAAAATAGAGCAGAACAATGGGGAGCACCTACCAGGTGCTAAATAGCACTACACTAATACTCAATACGGAGAGAGAGTTTTTTTTAGAGAAAGGGAGAGAAGCTTAGGTACTCATTAAGACCCTTTGGTACCATGGTATCTACACGGACAATCCAGCCCGCTTCACGCTGGGCAAGGACCTTTTTGTAGTTGCCGCCTCGTACCCCAAGATGGATACCTTCGATGCCTCTGACCTGAAGCGTCCTGGCGTCACATCCATGAAACATGACGTGGGATTGTTTTCAGGTCAGAGGCATCGTCTATGGTTTTGGCAGCGTCTATGTCCCTGACATGTTCGCGGACACGTACGCGCAACTCCCTGGATGTCAACCCAATGTAGATTAGGGAGCAACCACATGTGGCATAATATACAACGTTAGATGTGCCACATGTGATGCGCTGTCTGATGGAAAATTCTTTTGTACCATCAGAGGATTTAAAAGTAGTAGCCCGTGTAATATTGGCACATGCCATGCAATGGCCACATTGGTAAGAGCCAAGTACAGGACCCCTATTGCTAAAAGGGTTGGTGATAGATGGAACATAGTGGCTACGGACGAGGAGGCTGCTCAAGTTAGTTAGTTTTCATTCCGCAGCATGTCAATTCTTTGTGCGGAATCCGCAGCGATTTGGCACCTGCTCTATGTTAAAAACCCGCAGGTGTCGAAAACCGCAGTGGAAACCGCACAAAAAAAACGCGATAAATCCGCAGTACTTTTTGCACTGTGGATTTCATCAAATCCGCTGCGGAAAAATCCGCAGCAGAATCCGCAAAGTGTGCACATAGCATAAAAGGATCTTTAACTACAGACTGACTAGGGCCCGAAGAACAGTAGAGTGTACCTTTGGGATTCTAGTCTAAAAATGGCGCATTCTTTCAACAGCCATTAATCTAAAAATGGAGACAGTCGACGAGGTGGTCAAAGCCTGTGTGGTTCTGCACAATTACATAATGGCTAAGGAGCGACCCAACATTGAACTGGATGAACCAGTTGCACACCCATTGCCCGATTACCAGCATCACCCGCTGCGGTCAACTGCTGAAGTTGGTCACATGCGGGACCAATTTGCTGCCTTTTTTGAATCAGATATTGGAGGCGTGTCATCATGGCAGGACAATGTTGTGTAAATGTCCTGTTGAGATTTTGTCTGTATCAGTTATTTTCTTAAATGTTACCAATATTGGTTGTTAATAAACTTTATTTTTTGGTATCTTGACAGTGTCTCCTATGTATTTCCTCTACAAACCAAGGCTGCCCTCACACTAGCAGTTTTTGGTCAGTACTTTATATCAGTATTTGTTAGCCAAAACCAGGAGTGGGTGATAAATGCTTAAGTGCTAAATATGTTAATATTATACTTTTCCTCTAATTCTTCTACTCCTGGTTTTGGCTTACAAATACTGACCACATACTGCTAGTGTGACGGCAGTCAGGTTGTTTTAGTGGTAATGTTGTTGACGTCATTGCGTCCCGATTCTGTTCTGCAGTATCCATTGGACGCAGACTGAAGAGACGATGGGTGTTTAATACAAAACAGATCTATACTCATCAAGTCAGGTGTCAGAAATAATGAATTCATGATGCACACATATCAGCCTCATGAATTCACTATTTCTGACATGTCCAGGTGAGCATAGATATGCCTTGTATTGTCCCTTCACTTTGTGTGAAATCGATTACGTACACAGAAGAGAAAAAGGAGGTTATACAATGCGCTTCTCTACTCACCAGGTCAGGTGTCCTAACTAATGAGTTTTTGGACACCTGACTTGTTGAGTATAGTTCTGCATTGTATTGCCCACATTTTCTGTTCAGTCTGCAACACTAGTCACAGACTAAGCAGAATGAAGAGATTATGGAGAAAATATAAGTATACATTTTTTGGTCCACCTCATATCTCTATACTAAAGACACACAAAGTGTTGTACTTGATAACTACTGGAGCTATGATGTGGACAAAAAAAATAGTGTGCGGCGCAGTGTTTTATTTGGCGCACGGTGTGTGTTGCCGGCGGCGAAATACACAATTAACCACACATAATTGGGGGCAAAAAACAATAGTGGCTGCTGCTCCAGTCTATGCTGCTTCGTTCATTTAACAGGGCTCAGTAGACGGGACGAAGACGGGGGAATGTTGCGGTATCTCCATATTATGGATTACCCCAGTGCATTTTTTTTTGGGTAACAAGTTGGTAAAAGGGAAATTGTTGGGGAGTGATTTTAACAATTAAAAAAACTTGTGCATGTTTTTTCCCTTTTGACGACCGGGTTAATAATGGAGGTGTCTGAGACACCTCTCCATTGCTAACCCCTAGGATTGATATTCGCTGACATTACACAACTAACACCAAAACCATTACCCTGTATGCCAGTGCAATCGGGGGAAGAATCAAGGCTAAAGTGGAAGAGCTGGCACATCTAATGGATGCGCCATTTCTGGTGCAGCTGAGGGTTGCTCTTATTAGGCTGGGAAGGGGCCAATATCCATGGACCTTCACAGCCTATTAATAATCA
Organism: Ranitomeya variabilis; assembly: GCF_051348905.1. NCBI lineage: Eukaryota > Metazoa > Chordata > Amphibia > Anura > Dendrobatidae > Ranitomeya > Ranitomeya variabilis. The sequence goes on from NC_135236.1 coordinate 436,392,684, forward strand.
GTCTGCAGTGGTCTGCTTATCCTTTGTTGGTTATTAAAAGTGTGTGTGTGTGTGTGTGTGTGTGTGTGTGTGTGTGTGTGTGTGTGTGTGTGTGTGTGTGTGTGTGTGTGTGTGTGTGTGTGTGTGTGTGTGTGTGCAGCTCATGTTTTTTTTGGGAGGGGGAGGTCCCTTTTTAGTAACCAGTAAAGGCTAAACAGACAGCTGTGAGCTGATATTAGTTTGGAAAGGGGCTAATATCCATGGAGCTTTCCAGTCTAATAATAAGACCAGCTCACAGCTGTCTGCTTTCCCTTAGCTTGTTATTAAAATTAAGAAGGACGCCACACCATTTTTTGCCCTTTATTCTATTTACTAAATACAAGTACAGAAAACTACACACAAAGCATGGATTTCGCTCACTGACATTTCTATCTATTCCGACGGGTTGTGAATTTACTGTACTTGGATGATGCCATGTTGTGTTTCCTTTGAGATGTTTGGGGTTAAAAAAAACAAACAAAACACACACCACGGACGGCAGATGCATAGCTCATGTGCCGTGCAATTTTTTTTCCTCGCACACATTGACTTGGTGAAACTCAGCCATTCTACACAAAATGCTGCGATTTTTTTTTCCCCCCCTCATCCAACTTGTAGCTGAGGAAAAAGTCACCGATGAACACTGCCTCATTGAATAACATTGGTGCAAGTGCAATGCAATTTGTTTTTGTCATTGAACTTGATGCATTTATAAGCAGATGTGAGCGAACCCATACTGTAATGCAACAGTAAAGCTGACACATTTTACATCCGTTATTTTATTGGTCATTTATAATTACATTTCATAAGTGATGCATAAAAACCATGTACAGAAGTTTAGAGCTATGAGGAACATAGCTTAAAGGGGCATAGAAGATTAAATTGAAAGGAGGATTGATAAAACTAGCAGTGCAATAAAAGTATCACACTAAGCAGCGCTGAATATGAAAAAACAAGAACCATCAAAGAAGTGGAAATAGCACCATGTGATTAATGTAAACTTGGTAAAATATTCAAGTATTGACAGTCCTGGTAACACTAAACATATGAAGGAGATGGTTTGGTGACAACCCAGCAATTCAGTCAGTGCAAATAAGCATCACCTTGAAGCGGACAGTGTGATTGCTATTATATAGTGTGCAAGCATATCCACCTTTTGTACATCGGTAACTAACATACATTAAGCTAGCTTTAGCATATGCTAAAGGGTGAAGAGTTTCCTTTAAAAAAGGAAGGGTAATCAAAATTTAGATTAAAATAGTCAAAGTGAATATATCCCTAGAAATACTATTCAAGGCAATAATAAATTGGTAATGACAATAACTACCATTGTAGTGTTAGCACCTATCAAACATAACTTATGTTCATACTATCCTGCTCAAGTTTTACTGGTCCCACAAAATGCTCCTTTTGACAGTAAAGAGACAAAATGGCTCTATACAAATGGAAAACAGTATTAAATTAGTCAAAAGGGTAGACCATCAGGTACCCATGTACTAATCTCATGACATACATCTATTTAATGAGCATTTACCACCAACATTGTAAGCTTACTTTTATAAAAGTAAAAAAAACAAAAACAACCAACACTAAGAAACACCCTCCATGTAAATATATAAAACAAGACATTTTATATACAGAGTCCCAATTCCATGGGGGGTGATGTAACAAGATTCACAGTGAAGTTGTGTGGTCATACGCCGAATACATTCGTTTGCCTTCAGATACTGAGGCTTTACCTATTCCTTTAGTATGCAAATAATCTTCAAGTAGTAATTCAAGGTTGTACAAGATCGTGTGTTCATGAACAGTACTTGGGGACAGGTTAAACCAGAATTCATTTAGTGTCTTGGGATTTCAGATTTTGGAATAAGCTCCCACTCACATTTGTAAGAAGCAGTATGGATGACAGCTGAACAAGGCAAAGCCTAAGTGCTAGGTTGGATTTGTTCATGGTTTATTCCACCAAAATGGTATGTTACAATTGATCAAGTAAAATCCTAGGCCATTAGGATTATGGTTTAGACTAAAAAGTCAGCATAGGCCATCTACAATTTAGGTAGATTTAGACATGTGACCTCCCCCAAGGGATTTTTTTTTGTTATCACATATATTTTATACATGGAATGTAGCCAAAAATAAGGAGCCAACCACAGTCATTCATAAAATTAGTCATCAGTCGTACTGCAGATGTCCAGTCTTCTCTGTGCAGTGCTGGAATGTCTAGCACGAGATATTTCATTTTTCCGGAGAGCTGGAGAAACTGCTAAATTGCCAGGAGTCTTAAAGAATGTGTCTTTGTGAACTGGACGAATGCTCTTTGGTGTTAATGGAGTAGGAGACTAGAAAAGAAGGAGAGAGAGAGAAAAAAGTAAGACTTTCTGTATCAAACCAAATAAAATCAAACTTCCAACTAGTGGAATGTAATCCAACCTGCTTAATACGAAGATAACAGCTCCAATAAGATGTCACAGATCCAAAGAGATGTAACCAGTGATATATCCATGTATTCGCTCACACTCCTCATATTTGTACAATTTATTTCTCTGTCACACAACATTTGTAATAGTTTACAGCAATCAGAATGGTTCGTTTCAGGTCATTACACTGGAAAAGCATATTGTCCAAAATGACTTCGGGTTATCTGATGGAGCACACTTCTGCGGAGGAGATCAGTGGTGCAAATGACACCACAGCTCCATATGCATGCATGACAGGTAGGTTTTCTCCATGTATCCAGCTCTAATGAACAGGTCTAGGCAGGTGCGTGGGATCAGAACGTCATTGACAACGCTCACCTCTGATGCCGAAGTAAGAAGCACCAGATACCCATTTGAAAGAGGTTATTACTAGTGATGAGCGAGCACTCGTAGCTCGGGTTTTCCCCGAGCATGCTTGGGTGGTCTCCGAGTATTTGTGAGTGCTCGGAGATTTAGTTTTCCTTGCCGCAGCTGCATGATTTGCGTCTACTAGACAGCTTGATTACATGTGGGGATTCCCTAGCAACCAGGCAACCCACATGTACTCAGGCTGGCTAGTAGCTGTAAATCATGCAGCTGCGTCAACAAAAACTAAATCTCCGGGCAGTCACAAATACTCGGAGACCACACGAGCGTGCTCGGGAAAACCCAAGCAACGAGTGTACTCGCTCATCACTAGATATTACAACTTTGAAGTCATTTAAAAGTGATTGTTCTGTGAGGCTGAATAGCTACATGCAGCCCCAACATGCCCTTTCTTCAATATTTTAGTGATATTTAGGAGCTTTCTCAGTCTGACATTTCCTGTAGCAGGAAATATTGGGTTAACTGTATAAAATAGCTTGGATCAAATTTTGTTGCCACAGCAGGTTCTTTTTTAGCCCCGGTTTTCACAAATCAGAGCAAAAAAAGCACTAAGTCAGCATTGTGGTGTGAATCTTCGTGGAGAATGCAATTAGTGAATGGAGCAGGCAGGTCCAGATGATGCCCTCAATGTTCCCCCTTGATATGGTAATAGGGAATGGGGCCTAAGCAAGGTTTTTTTTTTTTTTAAATTAACCCTCTATTACAAAAAAAAAAAAACCAGACAAAACATTTATCTGTGATATTTTGATTGTTACCTTCTGATTTTTAGCAGGAAGTGGGTGAATAGCACAAATAGAGGAGTCGGCTGTTGCAGGACTAGCAGTCTGTGGGTTTGCACTAGCTGGGGTACCATTTGGCTGCAGATCTGGAGTGGATGCAGGTACTGAGGAAGATACCATTGAAGGCATTCCGAACAGGATATGAGGTGGTGGTGTGTTCATGCCAGGTGGCAAGCTGAAATTCATGCTTCCAGTACCCAAAGCATGGTCACTGGAGGCAGCAGAAACAGAGCTGCTTACTGCAGGGGAGCAAATAAATGGAAAAGCAGCCAAGGCTGAAGATGGAACCATCACATAAGGTACATTAACATGTGATAAAGGACTTTGAGAAATACTCAGAGCTCCCGTGGCTTGACTGGCAGGCAAAAAGAAATTGAAGCCATTTAGTCCTGGAGGGAAAGAGAGAAGATAAAATACTCATTAAAACAAAATTACAAACCCACAGAAGAAATGACTACTACCAAGCCTTCAAAACAAGGCGATCAAATTCACTGAGCAGTGACGAAAATTAGGAACCCAAGTGGTCAATTCTTTAAAGTTTTCCTGTTTAACGGAAAACTAGTGAGAGTAATGAAGAGAGTTCAGTCTCTAGTAGGTGATGGGGTAAATCCCTGCAGAATGTCAGGATATGTCTCTACTCACCAGTGGAGGAGGGAACATATAGATATTGGGGAACTGTAGCTGATGAAACTCGCTCTTGTAATTCTTGCCGTTTGGGCACCATCGGCTCAGTGGTTTCTTCTTGGCAGACAGGTGGTGAGGGGACCAAGTGCAGCCTCTCTTCTTTACAAGGCTCTGGCGACTTTCGTGTTACACTTACAGAACACAAATTTCTCTCAGACAAACAAGCCTAAAGTTGAGAAAATAAATAAATTAGTTCAGTGATTAAGTCTCTTTGCATTGTTCAGTGGGTCATTTTCTAGACCAATTAAAATGTACCTTTGGCACCACCAAAGGAAGCGGAACGTCATCAGTACTGCCAATCCTCTGTCGCTTAGCTGGATGTTCACCATTTTGAATTGTCTTTTGATCTGAAGGAGAGGACCTGCCAGCTCTATGTAGTACATCTACAGATTTTTCTTTGTCAGGGTTTCCACACAGCATAATCGATAACATAGATGTTGATGGCACATACATGTAAGGTTGATTAGGCAAAAATCCATGTTTATTATATTCTACGTTCGAGGAAGCCGTAACTTTTAGCTTATTTGGAGATACAGATAGATTTTGGTGGTCAGAATCTTGGTTGCAATAATCTGGATCAACTGGGACAGGCACTACAACAGAAAAGGGTAGCTGTTCCACATTTCCAGGGACTGAATTATTTATTGTAGATTTGGAACACCTGAAATGTACAAAGACAAAGTTAGGGAAGGAATACTGTAGATATTTGCTGTGCAATGGTCACACTAAATCAGATTTTTGTTCCCCATTTTGCCTATGTGGAATGAGTGTTTTTTTTTCCTTATATATTGTTTAGCGGGGATACCATGGACGTTAGGATTTTATAAAATTCAGAGAATGGAATTAAATGGGTTAGACCTGTGAATGATGAGTGAAAAGGAGTCAGAAATCCAGGAATGTGGTCTGTCAATGCATTTTAAAGTGCCACACTTTCATCAGGACCAACTGCAGTATTTTGTCCTAATGAAATAAGGCACCCCAAACGCCTTGACAGAAACCACATTGCAGAATTTTAGACTCCTTTCCCATCATCATTCACAGGCAGCGCAGACAACATATTTCACTCCATTCTCTGAAGTTCTCCAAGCTGTGTGTCTGCAGAAACCTTAAGCCTTTTTTAGTGGTTGTGATCAGACAACCCTACCACGTGAGAACAATTACCTAGAATCTACCCATTTTCCCAGATAACAAGCGCAATAAGGTCTTCTCTTACCACCGTATGATTTTTATAAAAATAACCCATTTTAATCATCAGCATATTCAACAGAGTAATGCATCTCTAAATCCAAACTTTATAAGCTCAGCCTAAAGAAAACAACTAAAAAGACATGTTCTGTCAAGTGTCCCAACATGTCCCTCTAGCCAGCTTCACTCTTCTGACAATCATGTTCCGAGTATGGACTATGACAATAAGACCAGAGCTCAGCCTTAAAAGGCATATGGATGGCTGTTGAGTTCAGGGCAGGAGAACCACCACCAATCTGTACTTGTACTGATAAGCTCAGAAGTGTCAAAACGGTCTTCGTCTTAGCCAAACTGCTAATGCTATGTGAACAAGTCACCTAATAGATGTTGTGGCAAAGCAACTTCAGGAAGGAGATGGCCACAGCCATCCTAAAGCAGCTTCACTTGAGGTATTGCTGTCATTCTTGTGGCGACTCCGCAGCCAACATCTTTTTCTCCGTTTTCAAGTATACAGAGCAAGTGGCTTCATGGAAGCATGAACACGTCACTATTAAAAGCTTCATAATTTCTGAAGCCTTAAAAGAAGTGACATAAGAAGGAACAGGTGCACAGCAATGTTGTTCTGACATTGCTATGCATGTTAAAAAAAATTTTTCTTCAATTTACGGGGCACTTTTTCAGGTGGCGTCCTCCTCAAAAAAACAACGTGTACACACCCATACCTCTAAGGCCTGATTGCCATTTAGACATAGTGTGCAAACAATCTACAACAAGTCACATGCATTTGTTTATTCTTAACTCACTTGGAACCATCTTCAATCTTCTGCCTGCAAATAACTGCTAAATGTGACATCTTTGATGAATAGCCATCATGTTCCATCAGATCTTTGGGAAAAAAATAAAAATAAAATAAAAAACAAACTCACACAGAACACTACACACTCATGAAGGTAAATCTGTGCTGCAGTGCCAGTCAGATCAGATGGCTCATGCGAAACTAAAGTTTTCCACTTGCACATAAAGAGCAAAACATTAATATATAAATTCATATTACCTTCCTGTACTTTGCGTGGACTGCTTGGCTCAGAACAGACTTTCCTCTTCACAATATTTATGGACTGAATATGATTAAATGATGAGTGACGGAGCAATCTCTGCTGCTTGCTGTTCTCAGATGCAGCATCCCTTTTCAAACCTGGTGATGACGTGATGGCTGAGTCTTCCATCTTTTGGTCTGGAAAAGAAAATACAATTATCTTATTAATATTAAGGGCCTAAATCAATGCAATTTGTCAGAAATAAAAGTGATAATCTAAAAAACACAAGCACATAAAGCACAATTGTAAATGAATATTGTTATTGGTACATAACCAGTCTAAATTTATTATTTTAAGGAAATTAACTTACCACTTTCATTCTTGAAATCAACAGGTCCGATCCACTTGAATGCAGGTTTTCGCCCTCGTTCTTCAGTAACGTGGACCTTCTTGATGAGGCCAAGACTGGTCAGAACATTAGCGATGTCATACAGACGTCGCACCTTGGCTACATGAGAAAGATGTAGTTATGTGAGTGACGTAGCATACAACATTGAGGAATACTTGCAGAAAAGTTAAAGCTGGACATACACAAATCCCACTGACATCAGGCTTACCCCTCTCGTCAAATTAAACATGCATGTCCTGCTAAACGTGTATTTAGGCCTGAGTTGGAGTTAAATAGCTGTCAGCTGAAGGGGTTTTTGGCTGACAGCTATTGGATGTGTATGGCAAGGTGTCTAGACATACAGTGGGTACGGAAAGTATTCAGACCCCTTTATATTTGTCACTCTGTTTCATTGTAGCCATTTGGTAAATTCAAAAAAGTTCATTTGTTTTCTCAGTAATGTACACTCTGCATCCCATCTTGACTGAAAAAAAACAAAACAAATGTAGAAATTTTTGCAAAATTTATTACAAAACAAAAACCGAAATATCACATGTTACAAGTATTCAGACCCTTTGCTCAGTATTGAGTAGCACCCTTTTGAGCTAGTACAGCCATGACTCTTCTTGGGAATGATGCAACAAGTTTTTCACACCTGGATTTGGGGATCCTCTGCCATTCTTCCTTGCAGATCCTCTCCAGTTCCGTCAGGTTGGATGGTGAGCGATGGTGGACAGCCATTATCAGATCTCTCCAGAGATGCTCAATTGAGTTTAGGTCAGGGCTCTGGCTGGGCAAGTCAAGAATGGTCACAGAGTTGTTTTGAAGCCAGTCCTTTGTTATTTTAGCTGTGTGCTTAGGGTCATTGTTTTGTTGGAAGGTGAACCTTCGGCCAAGTCTGAGGTCCAGAGCACTCTGGAAGAGGTTTTCATCCGGGATATATCTGTATTTGGCCGCATTCAGGTTTCCTTCAATGGCAACCAGTCGTCCTGTCCCTGCAGCTAAAAAAAAAAAAAAAAAAAACCCCGATAGCATGATGCTGCCACCACCATGTTTCACTGTTGGGATTGTACTGGGCAGGTGATGAGCAGTGCCTGGTTTTCTCCACACATACCACTTAGAATTATTACCAAAAAGGTCCATCTCATCAGACCAGAGAATCTTATTTCTCAGTCTGGGAGTCCTTCATGTGTTTTTTTTTTTTTTTTAGCAAACTATGAGGGCTTTCATATGTCTTGCACTGAGGAGAGGCTTCCGTCGGGCCACTCTGCCATACAGGCCCGGACTGGTGGAGGGCTGCAGTGATAGCTGACTTTGTGGAACTTTCTCCCATCTCCCTACCGCATCTCTGGAGCTCAGACAGTAATCTTGGTGTTCTTTACCTCTCTCACTAAGGCTCTTCTCCCACAAAAGACTTCTGATGGTCCCAAACTTCTTCCATTTAAGGATTATGTGCTCTTAGGAACCTTGAGTACTGCAGAAAAATGATAATTACTTACCGGTAATTTGATTTTCCAGAACCATAACAGCACCGTACGTGAGAGATAGCATCCGCCCCCAGGAAGAGGAAACCTGCAGCAGAGAAAAGAATGGGGCGGCACCTCTCTCCTCAGTTTGTTTCAGAGTATGGAAGATGACCGCCTTGTTAGTACACACTCGTATATTACATTTATTTTTTAAATAAAAAAAAAAAAAATTATATATATATATATATATATATATATATATATATATATATATATATATATATATATATATACACACACACACACATACATACACACATACATACATACATACATACACACACACACACATCTATATATCTATCTATATCTATCTACTTACATTTAATAGTGGGGTTTTTTTTGTGAAATCAGACAACCATCACCAAGATAGGGCGGGAATTAATGCGGTGCTGTCATCTTTCTGGAAAATCAAATTACCGGTAAGTAATTATCATTTTTTCCCTTCACCATGACAGCACCGTACATGAGAGGAAGAAATAGAAGACTCCTAGGGTGGGACAACAGCAGATAGTATCTTTCTCCTGAAAGACAAGTTTGATAGACCTAAGTCTAGCCTATAATGTCGGAAGAAGGTGGAGGGTGCAGACCATACTGCCGCTCTACAAATCTGTTCCACCGAAGCGTTTGCCCTTTCCGCCCAGGATGTGGCCACAGCATGCATGGAGTGAGCCGTAACACCTTGTAAAGGGAATTTGGCCAGAAGAGCAATATGAAAGTGAAATAGCCGTACGCAACCACCGTGCAATAGTTGCCGTTGAGGCCTGTTTTCCCCTGCTTGTCCCCTGGAAGGCGACAAAAAGGGCTGATGACTGACGCCAAGATTTTGTGGCTTCTATGTATTGAAGCAGGCAGCGTCTGACATCGAGACAATGGAAGGTTTGCTCTCCCTGGGATTTTGGTTGAGGACAAAATTATTTCCTGGTCCCTATGAAATTTTGAGTTGACCTTTGGCAGGAAGGTGGGGTCGGTTTTAATAATCACTTTGTCATCCTGGAAGGTAGCGTAAGGGGGGGGTTCATCGAAATAGCTTGCAGCTCGCAGGTACGTCGGGCTGAAGTTAAGGCAACCAGGAGGACTGTTTTCAGGGTTAAGGATTTTATTGAAATGGAATCGAGAGGCTCAAAGGGGGAAACAGTTAGGGCATTTAAAACTAAATTTAGATCCCAGGGAGCCACCTTAGGTAATAATTTTGAGGGTCTGGATGTAAAGGAGGCTCGGATGAACCTATAGACCCAAGGGTGGTCAGCAAGTTTTTGATCAAACAGCGCACCCAGGGCGGAGACTTGCACCTTTAAGATGCTAGTAGATAGCCCCCTCTCTAACCCTTTTTGAAGAAATTCTAGAATCTTTTTTACCGGAATTTCTTGGCTTGTCTCGGACTATTGTCGCCCCGAGAATTCCAGGAATTTCTGCCAAATTTTTTGGTATTTCTCTGACGTGACCTTTTTCCTGATAGCGAGCAACGTGGTCACCAAAGGGTTCGAGAATCCTTTTGCTAATAGGAGCCCCCTTTCAAGTTCCAGGCGGTGAGATGTAGCCTGTGCACTTGGGGGTGTTGAACTGGTCTCTGGTGTAGGAGATCCGGGATATCTGGAAAGATCCACAGGTCCGAGATAGACACGCGTCTGAGCCACGTGAACCATGCCCTTTTTGGCCAAAAGGGAGCTATGAGGATTACTCGTGCCTTGTCCTCCCGAATTTTCTTGGACTGTCGGGATTAACGGTAATCGGGGGAAATGCGTATGCTAGATGAAAGTTCCATCGGTACAGAAACGCATCCACTCCCTCTGGGTGTTCTCTTGGGTTCAGAGAATAGAACTTCCTCACCTTCAGATTTTCTTTTGTGGCGAACAAGTCTATATCTGGAACGTCCCAGCTGGCACAGATTTTTCCAAATATTCCTTGGTTCAGGGACCATTCCCCTTGATGCAATATGTGACGGCTTAAGAAGTCGGCTACCTGATTCTCTGACCCTTTTAAGTATGTTCCTGTTAAGGAAAGAAGGTTGTTCTCGGCCCATATGAACTGTTCTTTGGACTGTGCCATAAGGAATGCTGACCTTGTGCCCCCTTGATTTATATAAGCTATCGTTGTGTTGTTGTCGGACAACACCACCACATGTCTTCCTCGTATCCTCTCTCCTATATGAAGAAGTGCTTGCCTCACCGCCAACAGTGCCTTTAGATTGGAAGATGCTGCTCTCATTGAGGCCCCCCATTGACCCTGTAGGACTTGATCCTCCAAGTGTGCTCCCCACCCCCATGGCCTCGCATCGGTAGTAAGGACTACTGGATTCTGTTCTGACCACGGCACTGCGTTGCTTAAATTTTCTGTTCTCAGCCACCATTCTAGAGAGTCCTGAACGCTTGGAGATAGAAGAATTTTCTGATTGAAATTGTATGGATTCTTCATTTGTTCGGTTAGTATCTGCCATTGTAATTCTCGTGTGTGGCTTGTGCCCACCGGGTCGCTGGAATTGTTGCCATTAGAACTCCTAAGAGCGACATTGCATTCCGTAGTGAAATGGCCTGTCGTAGCTGGAACAGTTGTACTTTCTGTTGAATAGTTTGAATTTTCCTCTGTGGGAGGACACACTCCTGTTTGACTGAATCCAATAGGATCCCGAGGAATTCTTAAGTTTGAGTTGGGATTAGTCTTGATTTCTTTAGCTTTATAATCCATCCTAATTTGGTCAGTACCTCCAGTACTCTTGTGATTGTTTTTTCGCAATTTTCTGTTTGCTATTACCAGAAAATCGTCCAAATAGGGTACCAGCATTATGTCTTCTTTCCTGATGAAGGACACTACTTCTGAAATGATTTTTGTGAATACACGGGGCGCTATAGCTACTCCGAAGTGAAGGCATTGATATTGTAGATGGGTGGGAGTTTTGGCAAGGTTTACCATTAATCTCAGGTATTGTTGGTGTTGGCCAGCAATTGGCACATGGTAATAAGCATCTGTTAGATCTATTACCGCCATGTAACAGTTTGGGTCGAGTACTTTTATTGCTTTTCTTAGAGTCTCCATTTTGAATCTCTCCACTTGAATATAATGGTTTAGAGCCTTCAAACTGAATATTGCCCTCAGTGAGCCATCTGGTTTTGGCGTTAGGAACAAGGTGCTGTAGAACCCTTTCCCTATCTCCTGATGGGACACCCTTATTAGCACTTCTTTTTGCATGAGGAGATGAACCTCTCTCTAGTGTGGCCTGATTTTTTTATTATGCGATTTGGCGGGAGGCTGGAGAACTTGAATCTTAGACCTTCTGACAATAAGCTGGTTACCCATTGCGAAGCTGGTAGCGCTGCCCGGTGGTGGACAAACAGTCTTCCCCCACTGGGATTTTGGCGTTTGGGATCAGACTTGGGGGGGGGGGGGGGGGCGCTTATTGAAAAGGAATCCCCTTTCCTGTCTTTCCAGGGTCTGCCCCGAACAGACCTGTCGTCCGACCGGCCGCGGCCCCCTCTATATCCGGATCCACGAAAGGACGAACGAGAAGTCTCCCATCGGCGCCTAGGAAAGGAAGGAGGTGGAAAACGCTTTTTCTTGTCCGATGCTTTCTCAAGGATCTCATATAGGGCCTTACCAAAAAGATATTGCCCTTCACAGGGTATCCCAGAGAGTTTGACCTCCGATTGCAAGTCAGCCGTCCAATTTTTCAGCCACAATGCTCTACGTCCTGAGTCGGATAAAGCACGTGCGGCACCTCTGACAGAATCAATTGAAGCATCTGCTAGGAATCTTGCGGCGCCCTGTAGAGAGGGTAATGCTTCAAGTAGTCTCTCTCGTGGGCATTTGTTTTTGATCTGGTCACTTAGTTCCTCTAGCCACTTGACCATAGCACGTGCTGTGCAAGTGGCGGCAACCCTGGGTTTAAACAACCGTGTCGCTGCCTCCCAAGCCGATTTTAGAAAGGCATCTGCTTTCTTGTCAAGGGGGGTCTTTTAGGGCTCCCATGTCCTCAAATGGTAATGCTACTCCTTTAGAGGTGCTAGCAATGGCTGCATCTAACTTAGGTGCCTTTTCCCACTTTTCACAGACCTCTTCATCAAAGAGGTACTTGCGCTTCAATGCCTGAGGGATAGATATCTTTTTATTGGGTTTTTTCCACTCTTTTAATTAAATTCACGATATTATCATGGAAGGGAAAAAACTTACGCTTTTTCCCCTCCAAGTTGCTGAACATGGTGTCCTGAATTGATCGCGGCTCCCTAGGGGTTTCTACCCCCATAGTCGCTCTAACAAGTTTGAGCAGTTTCCCGATATCTTCTGATTGAAAATAAGGGTGGCCATACTCCTCATCCGAGGAGTCCAAGTCTGAGGCATTAGAGGGGGTTAATTCTCCCGGTTCATCCCCTGAATCTACGTCTGACCCTTGTTCACTTGTTGGGGGAGGCGGGGTTCCCTTTGCTGTATGATGTTTTAACTGCTCCTTAACAGTTGATTTGACTTCCTCTTGTATAAATGCTTTAATATTTCGCAATAGGGAAGAAGACTCTTCTGCTACCGTTTTGTCAATGCAAGGCTGGCAGGTTTTCTTGCTGTATAGTCTAGGGAGTGTTTCTTTGCATAGTGCACAGACCCTATTCTTCTGTTTGGAGGTGGCTTTCTTTCCCTAAAAGACACATAGTGTACAGGGCATCAGCATATGTGGTTCGCCTTACAAAGGCACTCACCTCTCCAGGACCCAGGGTACCCCGGTAGCTTGTGCCTCTTCACTCATTTTGGGCGCAGGTACAGTCGGAGTGTCCGGATCTGTCGCTGGTTCGGTCATTTTAGCAGGCAGTCAGCATGCTGTAAAGAACCAGCGTTCCTCTGGGCTGCTTCTATTATATAGCAGGAGCGGCGTGCGCGCCTCTGGAACAACTTCCGCCCGGAAGTGTCCAGCATACCGGCTCCCTCGGCGTGTGTCGTCACTCCCGTGCGACCGGAAGTCGTCACCTTACACTTCGGCGCCAGCGTCAGTGAAGGACAAGCCCCTTATCCCTGGACCAGCCTCCTGCCCAGAGCGGACACCGGGGAATGAGGCGCGGCACGCAGCAGCCCTTCACCCAGCCAGCACCGTACGAGATGCCGCCGAGTACGGCTGCCCCCACCGTGGACCTCAGCCTCTGGACTGGCAATCATCAGAGGGAGATCCCTCCGGAGGTAGGAGCTCTGCCGCAGGCATCCACCTGCAGGAACAGGAAAACAAAACTGAGGAGGGAGGTGATGCCCCATTCTTTTATCTCTGCTGCAGGTTTCCTGTTCCTGGGGTGGATGCCATCTCTCAAGTACGGTGCTGTCATGGTGAAGGGAAAATTCTTTTGCAACCATGGCCAGATCTGTGCCTTGCCACAATTCTGTCTATGAGCACCTTTGCCAGTTCCTTTGACCTCATGATTCTCATTTGGTCTGACATGCACTGTGAGCTGTGAGGTCTTATATAGACAGGTGTGTACCTTTCAAAATCAAGTCCTATCAAGTTTAGTTAAACACAGCTGGCCTCCAATGAAGGAGTAGAACTATCTCAAGGAGGATCACAAGGAAATGGACAGCACGTGACTTAAATAGGAGTGTCTGAGCAAAAGGTCTGTATACTTATGACCATGTAATATTTCAGTTTTTCTTTGTTAATAAGTTTGAAAAAATGTCTGCATTTTTTTTTTTTTTTTCCCCTCAGTCAAGATGGGGTGCAGACTGTACATTAATGAGAAAAAAAATGAACTTTTTTGAATTTACCAAATGGCTGCAATGAAAGAAAGAGTGAAAAATGTAAAGGGGTCTGAATACTTTCCGTACCCACTGTATTATGGTAATGTTACAGTTTCTGAATTGTATAGAAGTCTCAGGTTCACCATAACCTTTCTGCATGAAATTAAATATCGCTACCACAGATATGATTATATGATTAATTCCAGTTCACACGGCTATTATGGCGGCATTTTATCTTCTCTACTAATCATCATATAACCATATGGTGATATTAGTTCAAATCCGGAAAACTAAGGGAGGCCTGGCGTCTATATTGGGAACATATTACAAGGATGTTGGTACATGCATGAATACTTACTTTTAAACTTGCTGTGATCAGAAAGATCTTGGCTCTCTTCAATCAGGATTTTGGCAGCTATCTCCAGAGTGATTATTTTGGTTGTGGAAACGAGGAACAGCATCACAAATTTCTGGCTCATGATTCTCAGCGATTTGTCCTTGCGGCTGCTTGCTGAAGCTAAGACAAGACAATAAGTTGAATTTATACATTGCCAACACAAAGGTGTTTTATTTTCACAAAAGCAAATCTATTGAAAAACAACATGTCTTAGGAACCTCTATCATTTCATTCTTACATGATGTGCAGTCCTGTTCTATCAATAGGAGAGGCTGGTTGATGATGGAATGGTCTTTTCTCTGCTCCATACCAAAGTCTTTATGCTGAAAGTAAGCAATCTGTGCACTGTATCTTTGTCTCTCTCCTTCCTGCAGCAGGTTTTTTAAAGTTTCATTTAGGCTGTGCTGGCCATGCCAGCAGTATTGATTCTTTGCCACACGACTCACTAAATGTAGGGACTCCAGAACATTCACAATGTCGTAGATACGTCTACGCTCCACCCCTGTTTGACAAAATAAGAAGTCTATTGTGAAAAAAAAAATCTAAATTACACATACAAATAGAAGATGATATCTAAATGTCTACTTTACGCAAGCCAACCATACACATTAAACTAATGTAGCCCAAACCTGCCAATAGCGACAGGTTAGGCGAACAGTCCAATGTATATGGGGGCCCTGGAAAACTGATAGTTGAGAAAGATGTGAATCAGGTACTTCTCCCAAAATTAGAATATCATCAAAAGTTAATTTATTTCAGTTCTTCAATACAAAATTTCAGTTCTTCAATACAAAAAGTGAAACTCGTTATATAGAGTCATTACAAACAGAGTGATCTATTTCAAGTGTTTATTCCTGTTAATGTTGATGATTATGGCTTACAGCCAATGAAAACCCAAGTCATTATCTCAGTAAATTAGAATACTTTATAACACCAGCTTGAGAAATTATTTTAAAATCTGAATTGTTTGCCTACTGAAATGTATGTTCAGTAAATGCACTCAATACTTGGTTGGGGCTCCTTTTGCATCATTACTACATCAATGCGGCGTGGCATGGAGACGATCAGTCTGTGGCATTGCTGAGGTGTTATGGAAGCTCAGGTTGCTTTGCTAGCAGCCTTCAGCTCATCTGCATTGTTGTCTGGTGTCTCATCTTCCTCTTGACAGTACCCCATAGATTCTCTTTGGTGTTAGGCGAGTTTGCTGGCCAATCAAGCACAGTGATACTGTTGTTTTTAAACCAGGTATTGGTACTTTTGGTAGTGTGGACAGGTGCCAAGTCCTGCTGGAGAATTTAATTTCCATCTCCAAAAAGCTTGTCGCCAGAGGGAAGCATGAAGTGCTCTAAAATGTCCTGTTGTTGTGTGCTTCTCCACTGTTCCTCCAGACTCTGGGTCCTTGATTTCCAAATGAAATGCAAAATTTACTTTCATCTGAAAACATCTTGGACCACTGAGCAACAGTCCAGTTTTTTCTCCCTTTTCCCAGGTAAGATGCTTCTGGCATTGTCTATTGGTCATGAGTGGCTTGACACAAGGAATATGACACTTGTAGCCCATGTCCTGGATACGTCTGTGTGTGGTGGCTGTTGAAGCAATGATTCCAGCAGCAGTCCACTCCTTGTGACTCTCCCCCAAATTTTTGAATGGCCTCTTCTTAACCCCTTTCTGCCAGCTGACGGAATAGTACGTCAGCTGGCAGATCCCCTGCTTTGAGGTGGGCTCCAGCGGTGAGCCCACCTCAAAGCCGTGACATGTCAGCTGTTTTGTACAGCTGACATGTGCGCGCAATGAGCGCGAGCGGAATTGCGATCCGCCCGCGCCCATTAACTAGTTAAATGCCGCCGTCAAGCGCTGACAGCGGCATTTAACTAGCGCTCCCGGCCACGCGACCGGAAGTGCCCGCACCGCTGACCCCCGTCACATGATCGGGGGTCAGCGGTGCATTGCCATAACAACCAGAGGTCTCCTTAAGACCTCTATGGTTGTTGATGGCCGATTGCTTTGAGCGCTACCCTGTGGTCGGCGTTTAAAGTACACCTGCATTTCTGTTACATAGAGGTGATCTGTACTTCATCTCTATGTAGCAGAGCCGATCGAGTTGTGCATGCTTCTCAATAGGAGGCTATTGAAGCATGCCAAAATTTAAAAAAAAAAAAAAAAAAAAAGTGTTTATATATATATATAAAAATATATAAAAGTTCAAATCACCCCCCTTTCGCCCCAATCAAAATAAAACAATTAAAAAAAAAATAAAATCAAACCTACACATATTTGGTATCGCCGCGTTCAGAATCGCCCGATCAATAAAAAAAACAAACAAAGGATTAACCTGACCGCTAAATGGCGTAGCGAGAAAAAAAAAATCAAAACGCCAAAATTACGTTTTTTGGGGGTCGCCGCGACATTGCATTAAAATGCAATAACGGGCGATCAAAAGAACATATCTGCTCCGAAATGGTATCATTAAAAACTCCAGCTTGGCACGCAAAAAATAAGCCCTCACCTGACCCCAGATCATGAAAATTGTAGACGCTACGGGTATCGGAAAATCGCGCAATTTTTTTTTTTAGCAAACTTTGGAATTTTTTTTCACCACTTACATAAAAAATAACCTAGACATGTTAGGTATCTATGAACTCATAATGACCTGGAGAATCATAATGGCAGGTTGGTTTTAGCATTTGGTGAACCTAGCAAAAAAGCCAAACAAAAAACAAGTGTGAGATTGCACTTTTTTTCCAATTTCATCACACTTGGAATTTTTTTCCCGTTTTCTGTTACACGGCATGGTAAAACCAATGGTATTGTTCAAAAGTACATCTCGTCCCGCAAAAAATAAGCCCTCACATGGCCATATTGACGGAAAAATAAAAAAAGTTATGGCTCTGGGAAGGAGGGGAGCGAAAAACGAAAACCGCTCCGGGGGTGAAGGGGTTAACAATCCTTTCAAGGCTGCGGTTATCCCGGTTGCTTGTGCACCTTTTTCTACCACACTTTTCCTTCCACTCAACTTTCCAATGATATGCTTGGATATAGCACTCTGAACAGCCAGCTTCTTTAGCAATAACCTTTTGTGGCTTACCCTCCTTGTAGAGTGTGTCAATGACTGCCTTCTGGACACCTGTCAAGTCAGCAGTCTTCCCCATGATTGTGGAACCTACTAAAACTAACTAAGGGACCTTTTTAATCGCTTAGAAAGCCTTTGCAGGTGTTTTTTGTTAGCAAATTAGAATAATTGAGATAATGACTTTTGGGTTTTCATTGGCTGTAAGCCATAATCATCAACATTAACAGAAATAAATACTTGAAATAGATCACTCTGTAATGACTATATAACATATGAGTTTCACTTTTTGTATTGAAGAACTGAAATAAATTAACTTTTGATGATATTCTAATTTAGTGAGAAGCACCTGTATGTCTGATTTTGGACTGCTGTTGGCATTGCTCTCATAAAGCAACATGTTTGGAAAGAGCTCTTGTAGAGAACATAGGAGCGTTCGGCCAAAAAAGCATTCCTATGTATGGGAGGAGTCGGTCAAGACGGCTGTCAGCCAAACGATCGGTTGTACAATTATTCAGCTCACAGTCATCTAATGTGTATGGTGGCCTTAATCCTTACCCAGACTTGAAGCAGCCTCATCCAAGGAAATTGTTGTTTTTTCAGTAGATAAAGGATAGCTAGGATATCGGGCTAAAAACTTTTGACATAGAAGACCCAAACTTTTTTGCTTTCTGCTTGGTCTCTTTTCCAAGTCATCCAGATCATCTACATTTTCAAACTGGAAAATAAAAATAAAAATCAAAGCCATTTACTTTTGGTATTAGAGATGTGATCAAGCGTTTATGTTGCACTGTGGTGAGGACTGCTGCTGGATATGCATAGTAAAATATTTCAGCACAGTTCAAGGAATTCATACACCAGTGTAGTATGCCAAAAATGCACTGTAGTAGGCTCCTACAAAGACAAGTAAAATCAGATTCAAATGTAAGAAGCTCTGAGCGCTGGCAGATCTGGCACCAGTAGACAAGACCAGGCAAACTTTGCCATCACCATGGGTGTCAAAGAGAAGTCAGTTTGCATATAAGCAAGTGTCACCATAGACACTTTGCTGGTATCTAGGTGCGTTTTGTCAGGAGGTGCTACAGCCAGACAATAGATCCACTTGCCAACATCCCCAGTGCTGTTGTCACCAAGAAGAAGAGTCACTGATCAACTGCCTCCTCGTCTAGTATTGGCACCTTAGGTAAATGCCTCTGCGCCTGTAATGGACGCACTCTGGTTAGAGCACATTTTAGCTTTTCTCCCTGCCCCTAAGCTATACATGAACGTGAAGAGGTACATACAGTATAACATAGGGGAATTCTAATGGAGGGGCTCTCTAACCACCAGCCACAATAGACTCGTCATGCAGGCTACTTCTCCCTCATACCTGTTGAGCATCAAGTCCGGATTCATCTTGCTCGTTGTTTTCAATAGGCCGGAATAGCTCTTTCTTCTTCTCTCTGTCCCGGATTTCTGGGCTAGCAACGCTACTAAGCATCTTCAGATTGGCAGTGGGGGTCCATGGATCAGCAGGAGGTCTATCAACTTTTACAGGGGTAATTGGAATTTTTTCAGGGGTGAGGCCTTTTTGTTTTGATAAATCAATAGGCTCCCATTTTATTGGCACCTTTGGGCTTATCCTGAATCGATCACACATATTCTCCTTTAGGGGAAAAAAAAAAAAAAAGAATTGTTGCACATTTTTTTTTTCTTTACACGTGAATGTGTTTTAGTGTTAATGGGTAGTGATGAGCGATACTTGTTACTCGAGCACGCTCGGGGGTCCTCCGAGTATTTTTTAGTGCTTGGAGTTTTCGTTTTTATTGCCGCAGCTGAATGATTTACATCTGTTAGCCAGCATAAGTACATGTGGGGGTTCCCTAGCAACCAGGCAACCCCCACATGTACTTATGCTGGCTAGCAGCCATAAATCATTCAGCTGCGGCAAGAAAAACTAAATCTCCGAGTGCTAAAAAATACTCGGAGGACACCCGAGCGTGCTCGAGAAATCTCAAGTAACGAGTATATTCGCTCATCACTATTAATGGGATTATCCAGGGCTATTTTTTTACTGTGAGTCTAAAAAGTAACACGCAGGTAGTTGCTAACTGCCTATTCTACCCGGCACTGGCGCAGAGCGATCACCAACCGCTCCTGCCTGCGATTCAACTGCTCAACGTTAAGTAGGAGTGGTCTGTGATGGCAAAGATCAGCACCGGGCACAGCAGGCAGGCAACAACTATGTGACTGTTTTTGTTTCTATGGGCCTAAACACTAAGCCCTGGATAAGCCCTAGAAGATCAGTTCTGTTCATTAGTTTGGTGAATCATACATGAGACATATATTTAACAATGATGACTCAGCTATAGCCTGTGTTATCAGCTATTTCCAGGAGACAACGAAATAGGTCAATGGAAAGGCGTTGTCTGGGACACCTATTCTTTCCACAGGATAGGTCATCAATATGAGATTGGTGGGTGTGACACCTGGTACCACCACCGAACAGTCAATATTTACTCTGGATGCGACCGGCTCTAAGCAATATACAGTGAAATACAACATTTGTTTACTGGCTAGAGCTGGGCAAAAAACATAACAGAACGCTGATCCAGCGTTGATGTTGGTAGTCTGTGGCGACTGTACCAGAGCTGTAAACCACCGGATGCCCGCGGTATACCCTGTGCTGATTTTCATTATTAATCCCACGACAACTCTCCTGACATTGAGGGTGCCATCAGAAGAGGTGACAGGGTGCTGGAGGCAGCAGAAGGTCCAAATTGCCCTGGTGGTCACGGACTAACAATGTTTCTGTGGGAGCAGCGTTCTTGTGAATCTATTTGCTTAGCTCTATTTGTGGCTGCTGCCGATTACGGCAATATAACGGCAGTGACTAAAGTGAAGCTGTCAGCAGATTCGTGCTGCCCACCCACGAGCAGTATGAATCAGACTTGACATTCGTGAAAACCCCACCTGGGAACGAGGTAGACCATCACAGGGTACGTCTCCACCAGTCTCTCCCCACCCAAACACACACACTGCAAGACAGGCTGGGAGAAGCCTCCAGGAACCGGCCTCTTGGACTACTCCTACTAGCCCCTCAGCTCTGGCTGGCGTTTTCAGGTAGGATTTATCAGAAATGCTGCAGCAATAATGGAGCTGCTCTCCGATTCCCGGCGCCTGTTGATTGAGCAGTATGAATTAGCTGCCAGGCTCTCTATATACAATGTGGTGTTCTACGTCCACCAGCTGCCAGAATGGGCGTGTGAGGATGCTGGACTCCATCAGTGTTCATTCCAGACAACCCCTATAATAACCACATGACCCAGAAATACATTATCACTTTATGGCAGCCATACATTTGTTACACGCTTATATATCACCATCAATTCCACAGCATTCAGACATCAGTGCTGTCCCCATTGGGCCTCATAATGTGGATTCCCTATCACTATGTCTGGAGTGTGGGGGGAACCGGAGGGAACTCGCGCAAACTCCTTCCAGATGTGGTGCTTGGTGGGATTTGTACCCAGTGCTGACCATGACTAATCCAGAACAATCCCCTTCTCCAAGAATTCTAGTAGTTATTTGGGGGTTTATAAGATAAGCGGTACTAGATCTGATGGGCATGGCGAGAGTGGCCCCGGTGCGGTCATGTGTGTAGCATCAGTAGGAAGGATTTACCACACATGGGTAAACAGCAGGTCTACGTGCTGTCACCCATCCTGCTGGGCACACGGCGAGGAGGACACGGGAGGAGGACACGGCGAGGAGGACACAGGTGGCACTGGGCTCTTACCTTCTGGGCGCTCCGCGCATCCTTCTCGCTCTTCTTGGCGCTGATCAGGTCTCGCAGTGACAGGCAGCCTGTGGTCTCCATCTGTGGGGAGGAAGCACATGTGGCACATTGGTGGTGGCAGCCCACTCAGCAGGACACGGTGGGCGCCCGATCGCTGGGAATTTTGGCGCTAAGGAAATGGCCAAGTCCCGGGAAGGCGAGTTAGGGAGTGTAACCTGATACCCCGGGGAGCCAGCACATCGTGCGAGCAGGGTTAACCCCCTCCGGGCCGCGCACAGGGAGGCGCCTGCTGCCCCGCCAATGGAGGGAAAACCGAGGCCGGCGCGGAAGCGGTTAACAGGACTCCGCAACAAGTGCGAGGACGAAATCCCGACCCCGCTCCTACTTCTTAGCACATCCATGGGCACAGCGGCAGAGGCTGATGAGTGACTCACCGCGTCCACGTTATATCACGCAGGATAAGGAGTGGAGGCACTGGAGACTCCGGGGGGCACGGCAGGCTCCGGGGGGCACGGCGCTCGCGATCTGCTACAAGCCACCCGGTCGTGCTCGGCGGGACTGCAGTGACATCACCCGCTGCCGGCACTGAGCGCACTCGCTGTGTATTGGAACGTTCTCACTTCTCTATACATCCCGCTGCAACTTCTATTCTGGCGCCCCGAGACGTGACATTTCCAATCAGCCAATCGGCGGCGCCCGTAGTCACGTGTGAGCCAGTAGCGCCCAGCTGTGGCCCCGCCCACTGCCCCTCCCCCGGCAGCCCTGCAGAGTAAAGTTAGCGCGCTGCGCTGCCTCACTCCCGCCTTCCGTCACCTGGGAGCGGGCGCAGTGCTGGACTGACGCGCCGTGCTTTGTTATTCATTATTGGAGGGGGGATGTTTACTGAGAGACCCCGCCAAAGTGGGCTACTTAATTACACGCCTGGCTAATCCTGCCGGCCAGGTAATGGCTGTGGGCTCTGAGCCAGTGATGCCTGCGCTGGTGTGTTACATGTCTGAGAGGACTGCAGCGCTGGGATGGGCATGTGTGGCAGCATTTGTCTCCAGGGCCACTAGCGAACCATTGCCACAGCTGGCTCCCTACAGTAAGGTCGGGGCTCACACTTCTACCATGTTCACCTGTAGTCTGTGTTTGCTCGTGTTTTTCATGTGGAAAAGATTACAGCAGTTTACAGTCCGCAAAATAAATGGGACTGCTAAACCCAGTTCACATGGTGCCTTTTATTTTTAACCTGCAGCATGGCAAGTTTATTTTTCACCATTCAGTTGACTGTGAATAATGAGCGTACTACAGGCTGTTTATTTTCCTGCCAATACTGATTTTCAAGCGATTAAAGGAAAAAAAAGCTGCAAAGAAGGCACCATGGCTGGGTGTCCATTAGCCAGGCCTCGGTCCCGCTGGCTGGGTGTCCATTAGCCAGGCCTCGGTCCCGCTGGCTGGGTGTCCATTAGCCAGGCCTCGGTCCCGCTGGCTGGGTGTCCATTAGCCAGGCCTCGGTCCCGTTGGCTGGGTGTCCATTAGCCAGGCCTCGGTCCCGTTGGCTGGGTGTCCATTAGCCAGGCCTCGGTCCCGTTGGCTGGGTGTCCATTAGCCAGGCCTCGGTCCCGTTGGCTGGGTGTCCATTAGCCAGGCCTCGGTCCCGTTGGCTGGGTGTCCATTAGCCAGGCCTCGGTCCCGCTGGCTGGGTGTCATTAGCCAGGCCTCGGTCCCGTTGGCTGGGTGTCCATTAGCCAGGCCTCGGTCCCGCTGGCTGGGTGTCCATTAGCCAGGCCTCGGTCCCGCTGGCTGGGTGTCTATTAGCCAGGCCTCGGTCCCGCTGGCTGGGTGTCCATTAGCCAGGCCTCGGTCCCGCTGGCTGGGTGTCTATTAGCCAGGCCTCGGTCCCGCTGGCTGGGTGTCCATTAGCCAGGCCTCGGTCCCGCTGGCTGGGTGTCTATTAGCCAGGCCTTGGTCCCCAGTCCCGTTGGCTGGGTGTCCATTAGCCAGGCCTCGATCCCGCTTGGCCCTTATTCATATTTGACATATGGTAAGGTTTTAATATTAGAAGTTAGGACCATCCCGAATAGGACATCATCATTTGGTGGGATGGCTTTTAAGTGTTACTTAATTGTTACATTGATGCACTTGTAGTGGCCGCTGTGGGGTTCTACACATCTGTCTCCTATACATTTCAGTGGGAGGCGGATGTGCAGTAACATGCCCTGGCCATTAAAGTAGGCGGCCAAGTTCTGCAAGTACTTCCAGCCACCGATTACAGCTGATGAGGGCAGGAACCCGGTCTGTCAGTGGCAGGAACCCGGTCTGTCAGTAACAGGCACTGATGCCCTCTCCTAAGAATTGGGGCATCTATGTAAAAGTAGGGGAAAACTTCTTTAACCCCTTCATGACCGTGGGATTTTTCGTTTTTCCGTGTTCGTTTTTCACTCCCCTCCTTCCCAGAGCCATAACTTTTTTTTATTTTTCCGTCAATTTGGCCATGTGAGGGCTTGTTTTTTGCGGGACAAGTTGTACTTTTGAACAACATCATTGGTTTTACCATGTCGTGTACTAGAAAACGGGGAAAAAATTCCAAGTGCGGTGAAATTGCAAAAAAAGTGCAATCCCACACTTGTTTTTTGCTTGGCTTTTTTGCTAGGTTCACTAAATGCTAAAACTGACCTGCCATTATGATTCTCCAGGTCATTACGAGTTCATAGACACCTAACATGACTAGGTTATTTTTTACCTAAGTGGTGAAAAAAAATTCCAAACTTTGCTAAAAAAAAAAAAAAAATTGCGCCATTTTCCGATACTCGTAGTGTCTCCATTTTTCATGATCTGGGGTCGGTTGAGGGCTTATTTTTTGCGTGCCGAGCTGGCGTTTTTAATGATTCCAATTCGGTGCAGATACGTTCTTTTGATCGCCCGTTATTGCATTTTAATGCAATGTCGCGGCGACCAAAAAAAACGTAATTCTGGCGTTTTGATTTTTTTTCTCGTTACGCCGTTTAGCGATCAGGTTAATGCTTTTTTTTTTTATTGATCGGGCGATTCTGAACGTGGCGATACCAAACGTGTAGATTTCATTTTTTTTTTATTGATTTATTTTGATTGGGGCGAAAGGGGGGTGATTTAAACTTTTATATTTTTTTATTTTTTTCACTTTTTTTTTTAACTTTTTTTTTTTAACTTTTGCCATGCTTTAATAGCCTCCATGGGAGGCTAGAAGCAGGCACAGCACGATCGCCTCTGCTACATAGCAGCGATCTGCTGTTCGCTGCTATGTAGCAGAAAATCAGGTGTGCTGTGAGCGCCGACCACAGGGGGGCGCTCACAGCTGCCGGAGATCAGTAACCATAGAGGTCTCAAGGACCTCTATGGTTACCATTCTGAAGCATCGCCGACCTCCGATCATGTGACGGGGGTCGGCGATGACGTCATTCCCGGCCGGATGCGGTAGTTAAATGCCGCTGTCTGCGTTTGACAGCGGCATTTAACTAGTTAATAGCGGCAGGTGAATCACGATTTCACCCGCCGCTATTGCGGGCACATGTCAGCTGTTCAAAACAGCTGACATGTCCCGGCTTTGATGCGGGCTCACCGCGGAGCCCTGCATTAAAGCAGGGGAGCTGGCATCGGACGTACTATCCCGTCCGATGTCAGTAAGGGGTTAAATACCCTATATGATTTTTATGCATTATTGCTATTTATTTATTGCAGGGTATTTGCTCATTTTGTTTTCATCTTTGGATTTGTCTGTATTAGCTGGTATGCTTATGGACCACCTTGTCCAGATCCATCACAACCCAACCTCAATATGCCTATGTGGCAGGTGATCTGCAGTTCTGGTTATCATTGTCTGCACTTGGGGTGTGGATTCTTGAATCCAGGCCTAGGTCAGATCTAGCTGAGCATATGCAAAGTGTCTTTTTTTTTTTTTTCTTAATCTTTTCATCCTTGTGCCATCCATATGGTTGGTTCTTACATGCATACAATATCCAGCTGATCTGCAAGGGTGCTGGGTGTCGGACCCCAGCCGATCAGTCATTGATCTATCCTAAGGGTGTGTGTCCACGGTCAGTAAACGCTGCTTGTTTGACGCTGCGCAGAGCTGCAGCGTCATACACGCAGCGTCCAGATGTTCCAGCATAGTGGAGGGGATTTTATGAAATCCCGTGTCCACTATGCGTGGAAACCCGCACGCGGCGGGCCTGCGACTCCAGACATGCTGCGAGTCTTTTCAGATCGCAGCATGTCCGTACACCTTGCGGGGATGCAGCGTCCCCGCAAGGCATAACACAGGGCCCTAAGGAAGGGGGGCGATGATCCCGGATGTGTACAGTTAACACATCCGGCATCATCGCGTCCCAGAAGGGGGCGGGGCTTAGCGCCGAGCGGCTTCGCCGCTCCGGCGATACCACCGGCCATCCTGAACGTGGACACGCAGCCTTAGGTTTTTTTCTGACTTGAACACCCCGCCCTTCACCATGCTGTGATTTTAATTACATCCAAACACAGTTGGTTCCGACCTTCCTATAAATGCAGGCTTTACCATGTTATTAGCCATAGGTAAGTGTTCACACTAGGCAGACAGGTCAGGGACCCATCCGATCCATGAGATTACTTTGATGTTTGGTGGATGGGCTCACAATTTTTGGCCAAATCTTGTGCTAGGCATCTCTTGTTTTTTTTCATATTTCACAAGCCATTATGCTATTCACATTTCATATATCGCACATTACCTTGCTTTAGTACAGTTGAGTGCAGCCATTGATCTATTTGCTATGTAAGTCTTTTTTTTGGTTATGCACCAGTTCAGACTAGATTGCTGTTCAGTCAGTTTACCTATATTTACTGAGCATAAAATAGCTGACATCAACCCCAAAACTATTACCCCATTTGCAACTGCACCAGGGCAGCTGGAAAGAGCAAAGGCCAAGCTTCAGAATTGGCACCTGTAATGTATGCGCATGTTGAGGTGGCGGAGGGCTGATATTGTTAGTCTGGGTCCTTTCCTAGGCTATTAATATCACCCTGCAGTTGTCTGTTTAGCCTTTGCTGGTTAGTAAATACAGGGGGGTACCACATTTTTTTTTTTTTTTTTTTATTTCCTACTCCTCGTTATAATGACCATTAAAGGCTAAGCAAACAGCTGTGCGTTGATATTAATAGCCTGGGAACCTTAATGGCTTTTAGCCCTTTCCCATAATATTCACATCAGTCCCCAGCTGGTTAGGAACATGAAGACCCCACTCAGTTTAAAAAAATAATATAAAAATAAATGTGTGTGTGTGTGTATATATATCTACTATATAATTGTCTAAGGGTCACTTCCATCTTTCTGTCTGTCACGGATACTCATTGGTCGCGGCCTCTGTCTGTCATGGAATCCAAGTCGCTGATTGGTCTCGCCAGCTGCCTGTCATGGCTGCCGCGACCAATCAGCGACGGCCACAGTCCGATTAGTCCCTCCCTACTCCCCTGCAGTCAGTGCTCGGCGCCCGCTCCATACTCCCGGCAGTCGCCCCTCACACAGGGTTAATGCCGGCGGTAACGGCCCGCGTTATGCCACGGGTAACTCACTCCGTTACCGCCGCTATTAACCCTGTGTGACCAAGTTTTTACTATTGATGCTGTCTATGCAGCGTCAATAGTAAAAACATCTAATGTTTAAAAATAGTAATAAAAAAAAATCATTATATACTCACCTTCCGCCGGGAGATTTCGGTGGCAAGGATGGTATGCGCGAAGGACCAGCCATGACGTCACAGTCATGTGACCGCGACATCATCACAGGCCCTGCGCGCCTGCGCAAGAAGGACCTGACATGACATCACGGTCATGTGACCGCGACGTCATCACAGGCCCTGCGCGAGAAGGTCCTGGCATGACGTCACGGTCATGTGACCATTGCGTCATGGCAGGTCCTTCTCGCCCAGGCGCGAAGAAGCTGCGGTACCATGGGACAGGCAGGGACAGCGTCAGGAGCGACAGGAGCAGGTCAGTATTTCATAGTCACCTGTCCGCGTTCCATCCGCCGGGTGCCGCTCCGTCTTCCCGTCCTCTTGCAGTGACTGCAGGTCGGAGGGCGCGATGACGTATTAGTGTGCGCGCCGCCCTCTGCCTGAACAGTCAGTGCGGAGAGACGGGACGCTGAGGAGCAGCGAAGAGAGGTGAGTATGTCATTTTTTTTTTATTGCAGCATCAGCAGCATTACATGTGGCATAATGCTGTATGGAGCGTCCTATGGGGCCATAAAGAACTGCATGGAGCATTATATGGGGCATCTATGGGGCCATAACTGCATGGAGCATTATATGGGGCATCTATGGGGCCATAATGAACTGAATGGAGCAATATATGGGACATCTATGGGGCCATAACTGCATGGAGCATTATATGGGACATCTATGGGGCCATAACTGCATGGAGCATTATATGGGGCCTCTATGGGCCTTAATGAACTGCATGGAGCATTATATGGGACATCTATGGGGCCATAACTGCATGGAGCATCTATGGGGCCATAACTGCATGGAGCATTATATGGGGCCATAACTGCATGGAGCATTATACTACGTGACTGGGCAAAATACTACGTGACTGGGCAATATACTACGCGGACATGCATATTCTAGAATACCCGATGCGTTAGAATCGGGCCACCATCTAGTGTGTGTGTATATATATATATATATATATATATATATATATATATATATATATATATATATATATATATATATATATATATATATATACACTCACTCACCGGCCACTTTATTAGGTACACCATGCTAGTAACGGGTTGGACCCCCTTTTGCCTTCAGAACTGCCTCAATTCTTCGTGGCATAGATTCAACAAGGTGCTGGAAGCATTCCTCAGAGATTTTGGTCCATATTGACATGATGGCATCACACAGTTGCCGCAGATTTGTCGGCTGCACATCCCAAAGATGCTCCATACAAGGCAGGATGGATCCATGCTTTCATGTTGTTTACGCCAAATTCTGACCCTACCATCCGAATGTAGCAGCAGAAATCGAGACTCATCAGACCAAGCAACGTTTTTCCAATCTTCTACTGTCCAATTTCGATGAGCTTGTACAAATTGTAGCCTCAGTTTCCTGTTCTTAGCTGAAAGGAGTGGTACCCGGTGTGGTCTTCTGCTGCTGTAGCCCATCTGCCTCAAAGTTCGACGCACTGTGCGTTCAGAGATGCTCTAAGGCTACGTTCACATTTGCGTTGTGCGCCGCAGCGTCGTCGCCGCAACAAAACGCATGCGTCGTGCGGCCCTATCTTTAACATTGGGGCCGCATGGCGCCGCATGTACATGCGTTGTCATGCGTTTTGGTGCGTCGTACGCCGCATGCGGCGTTAGGGCGCACCTGTCAGGGCGCAGCAAACGCAACATGTTGCATTTTTTGTGCGGCGCAGACTTTTTAAAAAACGCATGCGTCGTGTTTGCGTCGCTTTTGCGTCGTCGATGCGCCTTTTTTACCATTGATTTGTATTGACAACGCAGACGACGCAAGTACTTGCGTCGTGGTGCGTTGTACGACGCATGCGTTTTCTAATAAAAATGCCAAACATCGTCTAGACTTTGGGGGGGCGCATGCGGCGCAAAACGCTGCGTTTTTTGTTCAAAACGCAACTGCGTTTTTGTTTGCGTTGTGCGTTGCGGCGCCGACGCTGCGGCGCACAACGCAAATGTGAACGTAGCCTTAGGCCTACCTTGGTTGTAACGGGTGGCGATTTGAGTCACTGTTGCCTTTCTATCAGCTCGAACCAGTCTGCCCATTCTCCTCTGACCTCTGGCATCAACAAGGCATTTCCGCCCACAGAACTGCCGCTCACTGGATTTTTTTTCTTTTTCGGACCATTCTCTGTAAACCCTAGAGATGGTTGTGCGTGAAAATCCCAGTAGATCAGCAGTTTCTGAAATACTCAGACCAGCCCTTCTGGCACCAACAACCATGCCACGTTCAAAGGCACTCAAATCACCTTTCTTCCCCATACTGATGCTCGGTTTGAACTGCAGGAGATTGCCTTGACCATGTCTACATGCCTAAATGCACTGAGTTGCCGCCATGTGATTGGCTGATTAGAAATTAAGTGTTAACAAGAAGTTGGACAGGTGTACCTAATAAAGTGGCCGGTGAGTGTATATAATACACACATTTTTATTCATTGCATAGAGAAATGTGTTCAGAACAATAAAACATAATTATCAATATAAATCAAAATGAATATCCCATGGAGGTCTGGATTTGGAATGATACTCAAAATCAAAGTGGAAAATCAAATTACAGGCTGATGCAACTTCAGTGGAAATGCCTCATGATAAGGAAAAGATGCTCAGTATTGTGTGTGTCCTCTACGTGCATTTATGACCACCCTACTGTACAACACCTGGGCATGCTCCTGATGAGGCAGCAGATGGTCTCCTGGAGGATCTCCTCCCAGACCTGGACTAAAGCATCCTCCAACTCCTGGACAGTCTGTGGTGCAACATGACATTGGTGGATGGAGCGAGACATGATGTCCCAGATATGCTCAATCATACTCAGGTCTGGGGAGCGGGCTGGCCAGTCCATAGCTTCAATGCCTTCTTGCAGGAACTGCTGACACACTCCAGCCACATGAGGTCTGGCATTGTCCTGCATTTGGAGGAACCCAGGGCCAACTGCGCCTGCATATGGTCTTACAAGGGGTCTGAGCATCTCATCTGGGTACCTAATGGCAGTCAGGCTACCTCTGGCGAGCACATGGAGGGCTGTGTGGCACTCCAAAGAAATTCCACCCCACACCATTACTGACCCACTGCCAAACCAGTCATGCTCAAAGATGTTGCAGGCAGCAGATCACTCTCCACAGCATCTCCAGACTCTATCATGTCTGTCACATGTGCTCAGTGTGAACCTGCTTTCATCTGTGAAGAGCACAGGGCGCCAGTGGTGAATTTGCCAATCCTGGTGTTTTGTGGCAAATGCCAAGCTTCCTGCACGGTGTTGGACTGTGAGCACAACCCCTATCTGTGGACGTCGGGCCCTCAGACCATCCTCATGGAGTTGGTTTCTAACCGTTTGTGCAGACGCATGCACATTTGTGGCCTGCTGGAAGTCATTTTGCAGGGCACTGGCAGTGCTCCTCCTGTTCCTCCTTGCGCAAAGGCTGAGGTAGCGGTCCTGCTACTGGGTTGTTGCCCTCCTACAGCCCCCTCCACATCTCCTGGTGTACTGGTTTGTCTCCTGGTAGTGCCTCCAGCCTCTGGACACTACTCTGACAGACACAGCAAACCTTGCCACAGCTCGCATTGATGTGCCATCCTGGATGAGCTGCACTACCTGAGCCACTTTTGTGTGTTGTAGAGTCCGTCTCTGTTGCTTCCTAAGTGGACTGTTTGATTTCACAGAAGCTTGATTTACTTGGAGTTATATTCTGTTGTGTGTTCCCTTTATTTTTTTTGAGCAGTATATACTATATATATATATATATATATATATATATATATATATATATATATATATATATATATATATATATATATTACAGAAAATGCATACACAGCGGGTGCTGACTCCAACTCCCATCAGCGTCGCATAATCTCGCTGATCGCAGGGAGACCAAGTGACAATGATGACAGCTGGATTCAGCTCCTGGGAATAGCGCTAACTGTAGTGCTTTCCCCTGAAGTCAGAGCATGCCACTGGAGCAGTAGCGTAGCTAATGGGGGACAGGGGGGCCATCGCCCCTGGCCCAGTGCTCAGAGGGGGCCCACCCCGAGCTATGCTACTGCAGCTGTATCGGTGCGCGCAGCACTCCAATACAGTTGCATTCTGCGACAGAGCAGGGAAAACTGATCTCCCTGCTCTGCTGTTATAAGGCCCCTGAGCAGGCGGGGGGGCCCGGTGGCAGCAGTGGGCCTTCTGCCCGTCATCGCAAGGTCAGCTGATACAGCTGACTGCGTTGATGAGGGAAGGAGCGCTACGCTCCTCCCATCATCCCCCTGTCAGCGTCTGACGTCACCGACACTGACAGCAGGCGCGATGACATCACTACCCGGCATCTGCTGTCAGGAGATGAGCTGGAGCAAGGAGGAAGAGGGGTGAGTATTTACAGTTTTTTTTAATGGGGGCTGCCTTATACTACAGGGTCTGCCTATGGGGGTGCTGCCTTATACTACAGGGTCTGCCTATGGGAGTGCTGCCTTATACTATTGATTCTGCCTATGGGTGCTGCCTTGTGCTACAGAGTCTGCCTATGGGTGCTGCCTTGTGCTACAGAGTCTGCCTATGGGTGCTGCCTTGTGCTACAGAGTCTGCTTATGGGTGCTGCCTTGTGCTACAGAGTCTGCCTATGGGTGCTGCCTTGTGCTACAGTCTGCCTATGGGGGTGCTGCCTTATACTACAGGGTCTGCCTATGGGGGTGCTGCCTTATACTATAGGGTCTGCTTATTGGGGTGCTGCCTTTTACTACAGGGTCTGCCTATGGGGTGCTGCCTTATACTAGAGTCCTTCTATGGGTGCTGCCTTATGCTATAGAGTCTGCCTATGGGGGCTGCCTTATGCTATAGAGTCTGCCTATGGGGTTGCATTATACAATGTAGAGTAGGCCTTTAGGGAGTGCATTATACTATATTTAGGATGATCTGGTGCATTATACTATATGGGGGCTATCTAGGGGGACATTGTACAGTGTGCGGATTACAGTGAAGGGGCCATCATACAGTGTGGAGCCATCAAACAGTTTGAGGGGTTACTAAGGAGTCCGTATACTGTGTGGGTGGTACTATACAGTGAGGGGGCATTATACTGTGTATAAGAGAGCATCATACTGTGTATAGGGGAGCTGTACAGGTGGAAACTCAGGACATTATTAAATGTAAAGTGGGCACTTATTGTTATAGGGGAACTCAGGTTACTGTGACTGTCAAAGGGGCACACAGGGCATTATTACTTTCTAGGGGGCAAAATGTGGACACTTGCACTACTATATTCTAGAGGGGTGCTTTAGAATTTAGAAGGCACAGAGAACCACACAGTGGTTGCAGTAATAGGGTCACATACGGCAGCAGTGGATCAGTATTTGGGGTATCCACAGGAAGAGGAGTTTGTGCAGGTTGGAGATAGATGGTGATGGGGCTGGAATATGAGAAGTGAAACGTGTCTTTGTTGTATTCTCTGCAGCCGAGTTGTGGCTGGAAGAAGTTGGCATGTCGGTCTGGGCCAGATAGAAAAGATGGGAAAAATGAACGATTCCATCAGAAAGAATGTCAGCAGTAAGTCATTATCTGTAACTGTTCTGTGATCTCATATCATATGCTCTGTAGGACTGGTATCTACCACTGACCATATGGCGGGTAATATCTATGTTGATCTTTATATGGAGATTATTTTCAGTGCTGTCACCTGCTGAGCTTTTCCTCCACTAGGTGCGTCACCCAGTTGTAAGTCCCCCCCCCCAGCCAAAACCATAGCTACGCCTCTGAGCTGGAGCTTTTCATTCCGGCACATGTGCGGCAGACATTTCGTCCTTGGTGCGAGAAGAGACTTTTGGCTTTTCAAAGGGACACACAGTCCGTGTGGGAAAATCTGACATTTGCGCACCACCATTGAATAAAATGGGTGTGTGTATGTCCATATTTGCAATCCTTAGAAAATGGATGTGTGAAGGCAGGCCTTATACAGATGCAACAGATGCCTTTAGTGAAGGGAGACGCCGTTTGGGTGAAATAATCTTTTGTTGTATAGGGGTGGGACTGTGAGTAGGGTCTTCAGCTCTGCCCTGGCCACTGGCATCATTTTACTGAAGACTGACTGTAGATGAATCTGTGCAAGAGCTGCGTGCGGTGAGAACGGCGCAAACTTTAGAGAAGGAAACAGAGTCAGTGTACTAAAGTGCAAGCAAGGAACGCATTTCTCCACTAAGGCCGGCCTCACACTCAGCGTATCAAAATACGGTCCGTCTTTTACGGCCGTAATACGCAGAAAAGTCCCCAAAATAGTGATCCGTATGTCATCCGTAGGCAGGGTGTGTCAGCGTATTTTGCGCATGGCATCCTCCGTATGTAATCCGTATGGCATCCGTACTGCGAGATTTTCTCGCAGGCTTGCAAAACCGACATCTAATGGATTTATGTGCTCAAATGTTCGTTAAAACATATATACAGTGTATATATATATATATATATATATATATATATATATATATATATATATATATATATATATCATTGAGACACATATATATATATATATATATATATATATATATATATATATATATATATATATATATATATATATATATATATATTCTGTATTTATATTTAATTCAGCGCGATATATGTGAAAAGCCGGTAATTCAATTGCCGGCTTTTCATTTCTCCTTCCCAAACCCGACATGATATGAGACATGGTTTACATGTAGTAAACCATCTCATATCCCTTTTTTTTGCATATTCCACACTACTAATGTTAGTAGTGTGTATGTGCAACATTTTGGCGCTGTAGCTGCTAAAATAAAGGGTTAAATGGCGGAAAAAATTGGCGTGGGCTCCCGCGCAATTTTCTCCGCCAGAGTGGTAAAGCCAGTGACTGAGGGCAGATATTAATAGCCTAGAGAGGGTCCATGGTTATTGGCCCCCCCTGGCTACAAACATCTGCCCCCAGCCACCCCAGAAAAGGCACATCTGGAAGATGCGCCTATTCTGGCACTTGGCCACTCTCTTCCCACTCCCGTGTAGCGGTGGGATATGGGGTAATGAAGGGTTAATGTCACCTTGCTATTGTAAGGTGACATTAAGCCAGATTAATAATGGAGAGGCGTCAATTATGACACCTATCCATTACACTGGGGAACAATTTGAAAAAAAATTTCTGTTCAGTTAGGTTTTTGAGCTGATTTATACTAAAATTGGCATGCTGATTCCAAAAATGTAGTCAGTTTTTTTCTAGCACGTCAAGTTTTTCCTCCACAACTTACCTGCCAGAGAAGCACAATTGCACTGATATCTGTAATAAGACTTGTTAGCTGATTACAATTCGACTCATATAGAGCTACGTGGCAACTTGTAAGAGTAGTCACAACTGAGACTGTGTGGTGAGAGGTGTGTGCAGCTCCCAATACGTCATAATTATCAATATCTTTACACAAAAAATTTATCATAGTAGGAATAAATAGGATTTGTGATAGCTTTTCTCTTTACATTGTGCGCTTAGTTGTAATTTATATATCTTTTATGATTTTTTTCTTTAGTTTTCAAAGCTTGTAACTTTCCATCTTAGTGTTTTATTTACATATTTACATATTTATTTATATTTATTTACATATTAATATATACATATTTATTTACATATTCAATATTTACATATTTCCTTCTGCTATATTTGTGGTGTTTTCACCATTCCAGTTCAAAGGGCAAACATCAGTGCATTTGTCAAACAAGCATATTTTAAAGTAAAACTCGGTGATCAAGATAAGCCATGGGCCCCTCACATAGTGTGCAAGCAGTGTGTCGAGAGTTTACGGATGTGGACCAAAGGAACACGTGAAAAGTTGGCATTTGGTATCCCCATGGTGTGGAGAGAGCAAAAAGGTCATTCCACAGACTGTTACTTCTGTTTAGTGAAAACATCAGGATTTAACAGGAAAAATAAATAAAAGTAAAATAGAATATCCAAATCTACCGTCAGCTATCAGACCAATGCCTCATTCAGCTGAAATTCCAGTGCCAGTTTTCGAACAGCTACCATCTCTAGAAGTTCTGAGTGATGTTGACGAACACAGTGACAGCAATGATGCAGAATTTGAAATTCACAAGGATTCAGTTCGTAAGGGATTTGATCAGCACGAGTTAAATGATTTAGCACGTGAATTGGGCTTATCAAAAAAAGCTTCAGAATTACTAGCATCAAGGCTGAATGAGAAACAGATACTTGAACAAGGAGCGAAGGTATCATACTTTCGTACTAGAGAAAGTACATTTTTGCAGTACTTTCGGTGTGACAGCGGTTTTGTGTTTTGCCATAATATTCCTGGTTTACTACAAGAATTAGGGCTTTCAATGTACAATCCAAATGAATGGCGACTGTTTATTGATAGCTCAAAGCAGAGTCTTAAGTGTGTCCTTCTACACAATGGCAATTTATTTGGTGCAGTCCCTATTGGGCATTCTGTCTCTCTTCGTGAAGAACATGGAGATGTAAAGAGAGTTATTGAGTTATTGAAATATGACACACACAATTGGATCATCTGTGTTGACCTTAAAATGGTTTGCTTCCTTCTTGGTCAGCAACGTGGGTACACAAAGTATCCCTGCTTTCTCTGTATGTGGGATAGCAGAGCTCGAGAAAAGCATTGGGTTGATTCAAATTGGCCTCCAAGATCTGGTCTTAAACCTGGAGATCCTAACATTCTACATCAGCCACTGAAGCAATTTGTAAAAGCATTGCCAACTGACGGCGACTGTTTTAAGTACATCATGTTGGCACTTCCTGGACTGTCCATTGAAAAAATCAAGGCTGGTGTGTTTGATGGTCCACAAATTCGACAGCTCATCAAAGATGAACATTTCACCGGGACTATGTCAGATCTTGAGAAGAATGCTTGGTTATCATTCAAAGACGTCATCAAGAACTTTCTTGGAAATACACGTGCAAGTAATTACAAAGAAATTGTTCAGAAACTATTGGAGAGCTACAAAGCGCTTGGTTGCAACATGAGTATTAAACTACATTTTCTGCATTGCCATCTTGCCAACTTTCCGGAAAATCTTGGTGCTGTTAGCGATGAGCAAGGTGAACGATTTCACCAAGATTTGAAGGTTATGGAAGACCGTTACCAGGGTAGATGGGATGTACTTAGTGAACATATATCCCCTTAAAACAAAATTTTATTATAATGTTTAAAAATACACCACCCAGTGCTTTTGGCAAAAAAAGCCTAGACATAAAAAATAAAGACCAAGGTCTAGCGCATACCCTACAATAGCCTATTCTGTCACCTGCCTGGCTGTGGGGGTTGGCACCCTGATTACGATTTTTTGGCGCCCCCACTCAACGTGGGCTACCCCTCACTGCCCTGAGTCACCCTGTACTGCAGGTGTGAAAACAATAATATATAAGAACAGAGATGAAAAAAGCAAAAAAATGGTCAAAAAAAAGAGAAAAAACACAATATAATGAAATTAGCAAAAAAGAGGCAAAAGTAGGATAATAGCTATGACCCTTTTGGGATCCAGCCCCTTTTATAAATCAGTTTGCTAAACACTGATAATTGGCAATGGGTATGCTGTCAGATATGCCACATAAAAAGATATTTTAGCATCAATCACTACAGCCTATACCACACATACTCATATTCTGCAGATTAAATAGCATGAATTATGCCCATATAGGGCTAACACCTGCAGTTAATTTCAAACTAACACCCAAATAGATAACCAGGGCCAAGTAATAGAGTCTCTCAGTGGTATAAGAAAAATTGTATATTACTTATCATGATATATTGCACCTCGCCTCATAGCCTTAGCATAGATAGCTGCATTTAGCATAGATAACTGCAATTTACACCATATACATTTTTATAGACTGTCTAGCCACAGATATCCCAGCCCAAAAGGTTGCCCCCATATATGAATAGGGCTAACATCCACAGAGATTATCATGCAGAGCCCATACAGAGCCAGGACACTACAATTTATCAATGGTATAAGCAGAATGGCGTGTTACTTATCATGGTACACTGTGCCTCGCCTCAACGCGTTTCCCCGTGGTTCGGTTCATCAGGAGGCCCGTCAGAGGGTTTTCAAATGTTAGATGCCATAGATGAGTAGCATGACCAGCGGCCCATACGGGTGGAATTAAATACCCCCGCTCATACAAATGCTCCAGTCAGCACCGCCACCACTAATGATGGCTAGAAAAAAACCTGAGTGGTGAACTATTTACCTGCCGAATCCAAATGAATAGATATACAAATATGCCATGCTTATCCGGCGTATACTGCTACCACGCAAGTGCGGAAGTAATATCCACGTCACCAACGTGGTTACTGCCGGCTGAGAAGCCAGTGCGCATGCGCATTAGTAAGAAACAACTGGTTCCTACTGCGTTTCATTATAGCTTGCGGTCCACGTAAACCGCACATGACCGGAAGTGTTCCAAGCGCACCTAATAATGCAGGTACCAGGAACAAATAGCTGATGTACAAGGTACCGAGCCATGGCGTCCGTGAACAATCACACATATGCGCTCAATAGTCCTGCTAATAAACACAAATATATAAGGTACAGGATCGCTAAATAGAGATGAGCTGACCGAACCACCGCTATTACAGTAGTGATAAGATAGGATACAGAGAAATATTATATACGCTGGATTTATTCTAATGTACCCAATGAGCTTTTGTGTTATTGTTCTTTCGCAACCAGGCATGTATTATAACTCACTGGCATAAATAATCATGGAAGGGCAGAATATACTTCCAGAAAGACAGATATAGTGTCCAAATAAGGACTTAAAAATTCTAATAAAACATTACAAGCAATGTGACACATGTACAAACATGCTCAAAAACATGTCGCTTTAAGGATAAATCCATCAACCTCCACATACCATAAGGCTTTAGACCCCAAAAGAGACCACTATAATGCAAAACAAAACAAACAGGCAGAGTGCGGAGAACTGTTAAATGAAACACGCATATGGAAGATATTCATTCAGGCCCTTTGGGGACAGAGATTGTAATCTATACATCCACTCTGTTTCTTTACGTTGGATAGCCTTGTCTAAATCACCCCCTCTTGTC
The DNA here is from genome assembly GCF_051348905.1 of Ranitomeya variabilis. NCBI lineage: Eukaryota > Metazoa > Chordata > Amphibia > Anura > Dendrobatidae > Ranitomeya > Ranitomeya variabilis. The sequence continues at coordinate 436,430,881 of NC_135236.1, forward strand.
TTTGGTTTAATTATTTCCACCATGTTGAAGGTGATTTCCTTCAAATTGCCCCCATGTACTTCATTCATATGCCGGGCTATCAGGGTGTCCCTCTTGTTTCTAATATCACCCACATGTTCTCCCACCCTTACTCTCAATTCTCTGATTGTTTTGCCAATATAATCTTTCGGGCAGGTGCACGTGGCCTTATAGACTAACCCGGTAGATTTGCAGTTTCCAAAATCTCTAATTTGATATTCCCTGCCATTTGCCGCACTGCAGAAGGTTTTACATTGCGTCATCAGTGAGCATCTAGAACAATTACCACACCTAAAGAAACCATTTGGTTTTCTATCAAGCCATGTTCCTTCCCTACGGGGTTTCTCATACAAACTGTGAACCAAAGAATCCCCTATAGTTTTACCTCTTACCTAGATGGGATGTACATATGATGGCTGACTATTGCTGGAGCATCAAACGTGATTGTCCTCAAGTTAAACACTCCAGAAAAAGCTATAAATGTACATTTTTACCTTAAATACTTGTATGTATATATATATATATATATATATATATATATACTTTGTAAAAAACATGATAGTGTTAAAAAACATATTTGTCATGCCTATTTCTTATATATTTCATTTTTTGTTCATATTTGTACTATTTAAAAAAAAAAAACACTTTTTAGGTACAGTAGTTTACATATTTTTGAGAAGACAAAAATCCTATAGTTCAAAAACTTGACGTGATAGAGAAAAACTGAGATCATTTCTGGATTCAGCATCCAAAAATTAATTAAGAACAGTTGTCTGACCTAACTCTTAAAAAATTGTGTTCCCCAGTGTTATTAATCCAATTGTATGAAAGGGTTAAAAAAACACACACATTATTAAAAAGTATTTTAATGAAATAAACACACAGGTTGTTTTAATATTTTATTGCTCTCTCAATCCACCTGAAGACCCTCGCTCTGAAAAATAATAAACCAACAATATACATACCTTCAGATGATCTGTCACGTCCCACGAAGTAAATCCATCTGAAGGGGTTAAATCATTTTACAGCCAGGAGCTGTGCTAAAGCACTCGCTCGTGCCTGTAAACCCCCGGTGTCATGATTCCCCAATGGCATGGGAACATCAGAAACACAAAATAACAGACTAGCTCTCGGGTGATGGAAACTCAAGCTGACCGTGACCTAAATCTACCACACAACTAACAGTAGCCAGGGAGCATGCCCACGGCTTCCTATATGCCACGCGCCAGCCGGAGAACTAACTACGCCTGGAAGAGGAAGGAACAGACCTGGCTTACTTCTAGTGAAATTCCCCAAAGATGATAGTAGCCCCCACATATATTAACGGTGAGTTCAGAGGAAAATACATACACAGTATGAAGGTAGATTTAGCAAAGCGAGGTCCACTTACTAGATAGAGGAAGGATACAAAAGAGGACTTCACGGTCAGCTAAAAAACCCTTTCAAAAACCCATCCTGAAATTACTTTAAGACTCCTGTGTCAACTCATGACACAGGAGTGGCAATTTCAGTCCACAAGAGCTTCCAGTAACAGGGAATGACAAAACTGTAAACTGGACAAAATATACAAAACAAAAAGGACAAGAGTCCACTTAGCTGATCAGCAGACTAGTAGCAGGAACATGCAACTGAATGACTCAGGTTACAATGATGACCGGCAAGGAAGTGACTGGAGAGCAAGGCTAAATAGGGAACTCCCAAAACTGATGGAAACAGGTGAGCAGCGGGAGAAAAGCACACACAAGCCTCCAGTACCACCAGCCACCACCAGGGGAGCCCAAAAAGCGGATCACAACAGTACCCCCCCCTTAAGGAGGGGGCACCGAACCCTCACAAGAACCGCCAGGGCGACCTGGATGAGCCCTATGAAAGGCACGAACCAAATCCGAGGCATGAACATCAGAGGCAGTTACCCAAGAATTATCTTCCTGACCATAGCCCTTCCACTTAACCAGATACTGGAGTCTCCGCCTGGAAATACGGGAGTCCAAGATCTTCTCTATAACGTACTCCAATTCACCCTCAACCAGCACAGGAGCAGGAGGCTCAGCAGAAGGAACCACCGGCACCTCGTATCTCCGCAACAACGACCGATGGAACACATTATGGATAGCGAAAGATGCCGGGAGGTCCAAACGAAAGGAAACAGGGTTAATAATCTCCAAAATCCTATAAGGACCGATGAACCTAGGCTTAAATTTAGGAGAAGAAACCCTCATTGGGACAAAACGGGAAGACAACCACACCAAGTCCCCAACACGAAGACGAGGACCAACCCGACGCTGGCGGTTAGCAAACCGCTGAGTCCTCTCCTGGGACAAATTCAAATTGTCCACCACTTGTCCCCAAATCCGATACAACCGATCCACCACAGCATCTACTCCAGGACAATCCGAAGACTCCACCTGACCAGAAGAAAAACGGGGATGAAACCCCGAATTGCAAAAGTAAGGGGAAACCAAAGTGGCAGAACTAGCCCGATTATTAAGAGCAAACTCCGCCAACGGCAAAAAGGCAACCCAATCATCCTGATCCGCAGACACAAAACACCTCAAATACGTCTCCAAAGTTTGATTAGTTCGCTCCGTCTGGCCATTAGTCCGAGGATGGAAGGCAGACGAAAAAGACAAATCAATGCCCAACCTGGCACAGAATGCCCGCCAAAATCTAGAAACGAACTGGGTACCCCTATCAGAAACGATATTTTCAGGAATACCATGCAAGCGAACCACATTTTGAAAAAACAAAGGAACCAACTCAGACGAGGAAGGCAACTTCGGTAATGGCACCAAATGAACCATCTTAGAAAAACGGTCACACACCACCCAGATAACAGACATCCTCTGAGAGACAGGAAGATCAGAAATAAAGTCCATAGAGATGTGCGTCCAAGGCCTCTTTGGAATAGGCAAGGGCAACAACAACCCACTAGCCCTAGAACAACAAGGCTTGGCCCAAGCACACACATCACAAGACTGCACAAAAACACATCTCGAGACAGAGATGGCCACCAGAAGGATCTAGCCACCAAATCCCTGGTACCAAAAATTCCAGGATGACCCGCCAGCGTAGAAGAATGAACCTCCGAGATGACTCTACTGGTCCAATCATCAGGAACAAACAGTCTACCAGGTGGACAGCGATCAGGTCTATCCGCCTGAAACTCTTGCAAAGCACGTCGCAGATCTGGGGAAATAGCGGATAATATCACCCCATCCTTAAGGATACCTGTAGGTTCCGAATCACCAGGGGAATCAGGCTCAAAACTCCTAGAAAGGGCATCCGCCTTCACATTCTTAGAACCTGGTAGATATGAGACCACAAAATTAAACCGAGAGAAAAACAACGACCAGCGCGCCTGTCTAGGATTCAGGCGCCTGGCAGACTCAAGGTAAATCAGATTCTTGTGATCAGTCAAAACCACCACCTGTTGTCTAGCACCCTCAAGCCAATGACGCCACTCCTCAAATGCCCACTTCATGGCCAAAAGCTCCCGATTACCGACATCATAATTTCTTTCGGCGGCAGAAAATTTTCGAGAAAAGAACGCACAAGGTCTCATCACTGAGCAATCGGAACTTTTCTGCGACAAAACCGCCCCCGCTCCGATCTCGGAAGCATCGACCTCAACCTGAAAGGGGAGAGAGACATCGGGCTGGCGCAACACAGGGGCAGACGAAAAGCGGCGCTTAAGTTCCCGAAAGGCCTCCACAGCGGCAGAGGACCAATTGGCAACATCAGCACCCTTCTTAGTCAAATCCGTAAGAGGCTTAGCAACACCAGAAAAACCAGTTATAAATCGACGATAAAAATTAGCAAAGCCCAAGAATTTCTGAAGACCCTTTAGAGAAGTAGGCTGCGTCCAGTCACAAATAGCCCGAACCTTGACAGGGTCCATCTCAACAGAAGAAGGGGAAAAAATGTACCCCAAAAAAGAAATCTTTTGAACCCCAAAAACACACTTAGAACCCTTTACACACAGAGAATTCTCCCGCAAGACCTGAAAAACCCTCCTGACCTGCTGAACATGAGACTCCCAGTCCTCAGAAAAAATCAAAATATCGTCCAAATACACAATCATAAATTTATCCAGATATTCACGGAAAATATCATGCATAAAGGACTGAAAAACTGAAGGTGCATTAGAAAGGCCGAAAGGCATTACTAAATACTCAAAGTGGCCCTCAGGCGTATTAAATGCGGTTTTCCACTCATCCCCTTGCTTAATTCGCACCAAATTATACGCCCCACGGAGATCAATCTTGGAGAACCACTTAGCCCCCCTTATACGAGCAAACAAATCAGTAAGCAGCGGCAACGGATACTGATATTTGACTGTAATTTTATTCAGGAGTCGATAATCAATACAAGGCCTCAGCGAGCCATCCTTTTTAGAGACAAAGAAAAACCCAGCTCCTAAAGGTGACGAAGAAGGACGAATATGTCCCTTTTCCAGGGACTCCTTAACATACTCTCGCATGGCAGCATGCTCAGGTACAGATAGGTTAAACAAACGACCCTTTGGAAATTTGCTGCCTGGAATCAGATCTATGGCGCAATCACACTCTCTGTGGGGAGGGAGAGAACCAATTTTAGGCTCTTCAAAAATATCCCCAAAATCCGACAAAAATGCCGGAATCTCAGAGGGAATAGATGACGAGATAGAAACCAAAGGTATGTCCCCATGAGCCCCCCGACATCCCCAGCTTAACACATTCATAGTTTTCCAGTCCAGTACTGGGTTATGAGATTGTAACCATGGTAATCCAAGCACTAAAACATCATGTAGATTATGCAACACGAGGAAGCGAATCATCTCCTGATGGTCTGGAGTCATACGCATAGTCACTTGCGTCCAGAACTGTGGTCTATTACAAGCCAGAGGTGTAGAATCTATACCCCTTAGAGGTATAGGAACTTCCAGAGGCTCCAAATCAAACCCACAGCGCCTGGCGAAGGACCAATCCATGAGACTCAGAGCGGCGCCAGAGTCCACATAGGCATCCACGGTAATAACTGATAATGAACAAATCAGAGTTACAGACAGAAGAAATTTAGACTGTAAAGTGCCAATAGAAACAGACTTGTCAACCTTCCTAGTACGTTTAGAGCATGCTGATATAACATGCGCGGAATCACCACAGTAGAAGCACAAGCCATTTTTGCGCCTATAATTCTGCCGCTCGCTTCTTGACAGAATTCTGTCACATTGCATTTTCTCTGGCGTCCCTTCAGAAGATACCGCCAAATGGTGCACGGATTTGCGCTCCCGCAAACGCCGATCAATCTGAATCGCCATAGTCATGGACTCATTCAGACCTGTGGGCGTAGGAAACCCCACCATGACATCCTTAACGGCATCAGAAAGGCCCACTCTGAAATTTGCCGCTAGGGCACACTCATTCCACTGAGTAAGCACAGACCATTTACGAAATTTTTGGCAGTATATCTCAGCTTCATCTTGCCCTTGAGACAGGGCTATTAAAGCTTTTTCAGCTTGAATCTCCAAATTAGGTTCCTCATACAGCAACCCTAAAGCCAGAAAAAACGCATCCACATTGAGCAACGCAGGATCCCCTGGTGTCAATGAAAATGCCCAATTTTGAGGGTCACCTCGCAGCAAAGAAATCACAATCTTAACCTGCTGAACAGGATCTCCAGAGGAGTGAGGTCTGAGAGAAAGGAATAATTTACAATTACATTTGAAATTCAGAAACCGAGATCTATCTCCGGAAAATACCTCTGGTGTAGGAATTTTAGGTTCAGAAATAGGAGTACGTATAACATAATCTTGTAAATCCTGAACCTTCGTAGCAAGATTATTAAAACCTGCAGCCAAACTCTGAGGGTCCATCCTTATACCGGAGAGATCAGAGCCATTCAAGGATTAGAAGGAGAGAAAGGCAAGGCTGTAAATAGAGCAGAAATACAACTGAGCCAACTAAGTAGCAAACATGAGAGGGAAACAAAAAAAAAAAAAATCTACAGACTTCTTTTACTCTCCTTTCTTCTGCCAATTACTTTAACAGCAGCCGGTCATACTGTCATGATTCCCCAATGGCATGGGAACATCAGAAACACAAAATAACAGACTAGCTCTCGGGTGATGGAAACTCAAGCTGACCGTGACCTAAATCTACCACACAACTAACAGTAGCCAGGGAGCATGCCCACGGCTTCCTATATGCCACGCGCCAGCCGGAGAACTAACTACGCCTGGAAGAGGAAGGAACAGACCTGGCTTACCTCTAGTGAAATTCCCCAAAGATGATAGTAGCCCCCACATATATTAACGGTGAGTTCAGAGGAAAAGACATACACAGTATGAAGGTAGATTTAGCAAAGCGAGGTCCACTTACTAGATAGAGGAAGGATACAAAAGAGGACTTCACGGTCAGCTAAAAAACCCTTTCAAAAACCCATCCTGAAATTACTTTAAGACTCCTGTGTCAACTCATGACACAGGAGTGGCAATTTCAGTCCACAAGAGCTTCCAGTAACAGGGAATGACAAAACTGTAAACTGGACAAAATATACAGAACAAAAAGGACAAGAGTCCACTTAGCTGATCAGCAGACTAGTAGCAGGAACATGCAACTGAATGACTCAGGTTACAATGATGACCGGCAAGGAAGTGACTGGAGAGCAAGGCTAAATAGGGAACTCCCAAAACTGATGGAAACAGGTGAGCAGAGGGAGAAAAGCACACACAAGCCTCCAGTACCACCAGCCACCACCAGGGGAGCCCAAAAAGCGGATCACAACACCCCGGGTACTGAAAGGAAAGCTGGGTGATCTGTACTTACCTTGAGTTGCGGTGAGGCGCCCTCTGCTGGATATCCTCATATGAACTCGAGCGTGGGAACTTTTCCAAGGCTCCAGTTCATGAGGACATCCAGCAGAGGGCTTTCCTTTCAGTACCCGGGGTTTACAGGCAGGAGCGAGTGCTTTAGCACAGCTCCTGGCTGTAAAATGATTTAACCCCTTCAGATGGATTTACTTCGTGGGACGTGACAGATCATCTGAAGGTATGTATATTGTTGGTTTATTATTTTTCAGAGCGAGGGTCTTCAGGTGGATTGAGAGAGCAATAAAAAATTATAACAACCTGTGTGTTTATTTCATTAAAATACTTTTTAATAATGTGTGTGTTTTTTTAACCCTTTCATACAATTGGATTAATAATGGATAGGTGTCATAATTGACGCCTCTCCATTATTAATCTTGCTTAATGTCACCTTACAATAGCAAGGTGACATTAACCCTTCATTACCCCATATCCCACCGCTACACGGGAGTGGAAAGAGAGTGGCCAAGTGCCAGAATAGGTGCATCTTCCAGATGTGCCTTTTCTGGGGTGGCTGGGGGCAGATGTTTGTGGCCAAGGGGGGCCAATAACCATGGACCCTCTCCTGGCTATTAATATCTGCCCTCAGTCACTGGCTTTACCACTCTGGCAGAGAAAATTGCGCGGGAGCCAATTTTTTCCGCCATTTAACCCTTTATTTTAGCAGCTACAGCGCCCAAATTTTGCACATACACACTACTAACATTAGTAGTGTGGAATATGCAAAAAAAAAAAGGATATGAGATGGTTTACTGTATGTAAACCATGTCTCATATCATGTCGGGTTTGTGAAGGAGAAATGAAAAGCCGGCAATTGAATTACCGGCTTTTCACTAACACCGCTGCGTATTTCTCGCAAGTCACACTGCTGGTCCGTGTGGAATCCGTATTTTTCTTGCCCCCATAGACTTTCATTGGCGATTTTTTTGCGCAATACGGTGACAAACGCAGCATGCTGCGATTTTCTACGGCCGTACAAGACCGTATATTACGGATGCGTAATATACGGCAGATAGGAGCTGGGCCATAGAGAATCATTGGGCCGTGTGCAATGCGTATTTTACGGACGTAGTTTATGCGTTCATACATCCGTAAAACTCGCTAGTGTGAGGCCGGCCTAAAAGGTACCTATTGAATCTGTATAACAAGGCCATTATGGCCATGCCGTTACTTTAACATGCCAGGAAAAGAGTAAGGCTACGTTCACATTTGCGGTCCTCGCCGCAGCGTCGGGCGCCGCAGCGGCGCCGCATGCATCATGCGCCCCTATATTTAACATGGGGGCGCATGTACATGCGGTGCACTTGCGTTTGGAGCCGCATGCGTCCCTGCGGCGCCCGCGTCGGGGCGCAGAGGACGCAGCAAGTTGCATTTTTGCTGCGTCCGAAATCAATGAAAAAAAGGACGCATGCGGCGCAAAACGCAGCGTTGTGCATGCGTTTTGCCGCGTTTTTGTTTGCGTTGTGCGCTGCGGCGCCGACGCTGCGGCGCACAACGCAAATGTGAACGTAGCCTAATAGCCACACTCAAAAAGGTTCTTTGCTTTTGCAAAATAGTGCTCATATTTAGTTACATTACACCACAAAAAAGGATAAGTAACACGAGAATGCGGTAACGTTTCGACCCTGATCCGGGTCTTTATCAAACCTCACTCTTGCAATAGAGAAGAACAGCCAAGGGGCTGCAGCAGAGGCATAGAAAACAGAAGTCCCAGCTGGGGCTATTCCTTGTAGCAGGCTGGCACTGTCTGTGGTGGTTACTTTAACATGCAACATTGTAATGACAGGTTCTCTTTCATTTTGGAACAAACCTTGTAGGAACTGTAGTAAGCCCTTTACTTTAACAATGGGGTGATTTGGTATTCTTACCACTATAATAGGCTGTGTTCACATGTAGCAGTCATGCTGCGGCTTTAACTACAACAGCCCTGTGCCACTGCAATCTTTACACTGTTTCCATGCATATGTTCCATGTGCAAAACTTTGCGACCATTACGATCGGCTTTTCAGATGGAACAGCTATTTCTCTGCAAGATTATATGATTGTGTAGGGAAACAATGGAAAGATTGCAGTGGTACAGGGCTGTTGTATTTAAAAGTTGCAGCGTGTCTGCAACATGTGAACGCAGCCTTATACAGGGTATTTATTCGTTGAGAAATGCTTCTTTAGTTATTACATTTCAGTTCCTTCCATTGCCTATATTTTTTGATCCACAAAAACCTCTTTACATGCAAGATGTGAAAAGGAATCCCCCTCATTATAATGAATGCAGAATTACATTATAATAGTAAATATTAATGTTCTTGTATAAAACTTACAAGATTTTGCTAAAAGTAAGTAGCTGTATAACTTTTTTTCTACACTTTTTTTGTCTCCTTATGGGGTTAAATGCTTTTTCTTCAAGTGGCTATTTAATGAAATGAAAAGGCTAGGTTCATTATTCCTAGAAGAGTGGCACTTGACTTGGTTGTTCCAAATACAATACTCAGTATGGGAATTTTAACTGGTTCCTTATTCAGCATGAACAAGTTAACTCTATTTTATAAAGTTTTAAAAATAGTTAATTTACTCGTATGTGTTGCAGGTATTTGGAGGCTATGCGCTTTTGATTGTCATAGCAAATTCTGCATGGAATGCTACCCTTCAGCACCTTAGTATCCTAGAGAAATCCTACTATAGTTGGATTCATATGCTTAAACAGATTGGTATATGATTGAATGTATGTTTTTGATACATTATTTTTTTTGTCAGTGTTGAGACACTGCCAGACTCCAATACCATCGACTTATATCCCTGCAGAAAATTGTTTTATGTGATGATGCAGGTACATGCTTGATCTTATTTTCCCCCATACCTGCAGGTGGGAGCAACCAGTGAGCTAATTATAATCTATTCATGTTATTGTGGTAAGAAGTTATCACCTTTCTATGGGGTAGGAAATAACTATTTGGTGCAGGTTTAACTACTGCGACCCTTACGAAACACCAGTATAGTGGATTTTTATCTCCTCATTAAATGGAGCAGTGGGTGAGCATGTACAGTGGTCTCCATTCATTCTCTATGGGACTGCTGAGATAGCCAAATGTACAAATGCTTGCTCATCTCAGTCCCATGGAACAGCAGTGCACACGCTTGACCACCATTGTCAAAACCCTGATGGAACCCAAGTGTAAACCAAATCACATTTTACCAAAAAAATTATTTATAATTTCTTCAACTGTTTGAATGGTTTAGAATAAATATTCTTACACACAATATATTTCTTTAAGGCTATGCTTCCATTAAACCTGTATCTGCATTAGTTAAACTGAAAAGCTAGGTCTAGAATGTGTGTCATAATGTAAGATGCCAAGATGAATGTAGTCGCAGGTATGTCTGAAATCTATTTCTCTGTTGGTTTCCATGAACAGTTTGACTAACGGACATTTCAAAAGCAAACCCTCTGTGCATTATGTTCTGTTCACTAACCCTCTATTATCCTAAACCACCTTGCAATCTGTTTTTGCCTCCACTCAAATTAAAAGCGGCAATATGCTGTCTCTTTTGTAGTGATTTCTGAATGGATTTGCTCCTGGGGAAAAAAAATGTAATGCTTTTGAGGTGTATACTTACTGGGCAACTTATTTACAACATGTTAAAAAGAATAAAAACAGCAAAATAATAAACAGCCTATTACACAAAATAACTAATCACAGAAAATCATGCATGAATCCCCTCAAGTAAGACTTGATGTTAGTATGTGCAATATTTTGGGAAATTAACTATGCCTTTTAGAATTTAGGAATTTTGTATCCTGTTCTCATTATTACAAAAAACATGCCTGCTCAGCCTATCCAAGTAAGCAAATTATATAGGTGTCCATGTGGATAGCTGCAAGCTTTATGGACTTTAGAGTAAAGCTGCATTTATACTGAAAGATAATTGTGAACCAGTGTTCTTAAACACTGTCTCACAATTATCTTGCAGTGTAAACAGACTGATGCACGAGCAAAATACAGTACAGACCAAAAGTTTGGACACCTTCTCATTTACAGATTTTTCTGTATTTTCATGACTATGAAAATTGTACATTCACACTGAAGGCATCAAAACTATGAATTAACACATGTGGAATTTTATACTTAACAAAAAAGTGTGAAACAACTGAAATTATGTCTTATATTCTAGGTTCTTCAAAGTAGCCACCTTTTGCTTTGATGACTGCTTTGCACACTCTTGGCATTCTCTTGATGAGCTTCAAGAGGTAGTCACCGGGAATGGTCTTCCAACAGTCTTGAAGGAGTTCCCAGAGATGCTTAGCACTTGTTGGTCCTTTTGTCTTCACTCTGCGGTCCAGCTCACCCCAAACCAATCTCGATTGGGTTCAGGTCTGGTGACTGTGGAGGCCAGGTCATCTGGCATAGCACTCAATCACTCTCCTTCTTGGTCAAATAGCCCTTACACAGCCTGGAGGTGTATTTGGGGTCATTGTCCTGTTGAAAAATAAATGATGGTCCAACTAAACGCAAACCGGATGGAATAGCATGCCGCTGCAAGATGCTGTGGTAGCCATGCTGGTTCAGTATGCCTTCAATTTTGAATAAATCCCCAACAGTGTCACCAGCAAAGCACCCTCACACCATCACACCTCCTCCTCCATGCTTCACGGTGGGAACCAGGCATGTAGAGTCCATCCGTTCACCTTTTCTGCATCGCCCAAAGACACGGTGATTGGAACCAAATATCTCAAATTTGGACTCATCAGACCAAAGCACAGATTTCCACTGGTCTAATGTCCATTCCTTGTGTTCTTTAGCCCAAACAAGTCTCTTCTGCTTGTTGCCTGTTCTTAGCAGTGGTTTCCTAGCAGCTATTTTACCATGAATGCCTGCTGCACTAAGTCTCCTCTTATCAGTTGTTGTAGAGATGTGTCTGCTGCTAGAACTCTATGTGGCATTGACCTGGTCTCTAATCTGAGCTGCTGTTAACCTGCGATTTCTGAGGCTGGTGACTCGGATAAACTTATCCTCAGAAGCAGAGGTGACTCTTAGTCTTCCTTTCCTGGAGCGGTCCTCATGTGAGCCAGTTTCTTTGTACCACTTGATGGTTTTTGTCACTGCACTTGGGGACACTTTCAAAGTTTACCCAATTTTTCAGACTGACTGACCTTCATTTCTTAAAGTAATGATGGCCACTTGTTTTTCTTTACTTAGCTGCTTTTTTCTTGCCATAATACAAATTCTAACAGTCTATTCAGTAGGACTATCAGCTGTGTATCCACCAGACTTCTGCACAACACAGCTCATGGTCCCACCCTATTTATAAGGCAAGAAATCCCACTTATTAACAATAGAACTACCTAAGGGTCATTTTGACCCTTTTGCTATTTCTTTTTCCTATAATTTCTAAAATTTTAACAAATGGGTTCAGACTTTTTGTGACTTTTATTTATTCATGGTAGTGTATATTTTAGGATACAAAAATGAATTGAAACTTTTTCAGGGTCCCGGATTTTACAATTCATACCTATAGGTACTGAAGGGGTCAATTTGACCCCATACATAAAAGTAGTAGTAGGCAAGTCTCCTAATATCAAATACATATGAGACTACTCTGATGAAGAATGGTGACATCACTCTTACAGTTTACCAAGGTAAGCCAAATAAGAATGTCATTTTGCTCAGTAGTCTTCACCCAGATGTAGCAGTTGGAAATGACAAGAAAAAAAACGGAAGCGGTACAATTTTACAATAAAACAAAGGTTGGAGTGGACACAGTAGACCAGATGGCTCGAAAGTACACCACAAAATCTGGAAGCTGCCGATGGCCTGTTCAGGTGTTTTGTAATGTACTTGATTTAGCAGCTATAAACGCAACTGTAAAACAGCAACTGGGAGTAAAATTAGCAGACGGGAGTTCATTCTTCAGCTTCATGCTATGACCATGTAAAAGGAAAATGCGTGCTGTACTTGATCTTAACACTGTTCCTACTAAGTTAAAATAAATGTTCTTTAATTTGTTGGCAGCAAAAAAAGTTACTTTTACTCCAGAGTCAGTACTTTTGAATGGGGGTCAAAATGACCCCTAATGGTAGTTATAGGTATTATGAAACTTGCTGTAGTTCTAGTGTTAAACCTGACAGGGCACACCTGTGAATGGAAAACCATTCCCGGTGACTACCTCTTGAAGCTCATCAAGAGAATGCCAAGAGTGTGCAAAGCAGTCATCAAAGCAAAAGGTGGGTACTTTGAAGAACCTAGAATATAAGACATAATTTCAGTTGTTTCACACTTTTTTGTTAAGCATATAATTCCACATGTGTTAATTCATAGTTTTGATGCCTTCAGTGTGAATGTACAATTTTCATAGTCATGAAAACACAGAAAAATCTTTAAATGAGGAGGTGTCCAAACTTTTGGTCTGTACTGTACATTTATTAGGTCAAATTATCTTTGTGCAGCCCTAAAGATGATTGTTCTTGGGGCATCGGTCTGTGTAAACAGGATTCGCACTGCCAAGAACCATGCCAGCATAGGTTCACTGAGCAATCTTCTACAGATCGCTTAGCGCTCATCAGTTACTTTTGTCTGCCTGTGTGAACAGCCTGTTAAACGACCGCCGAATGCTAAAGGTTTACCAATCGGCGGTGGTATCGTGTCGATGGTCAGTCCATGTAAACAGACCCTAAGGCACCAACATGTTTAGGGAGGTAGAGTGATTCAAGTCGATGTAATTTTTAGATTGTGCATTTAGTAATGATATTAGTTATTGATCACTAGATGGAGGCTGTAATCGCACCCACCCGAAAAATAAATCCACCTTTTCACTTGTATCTTCAACCGCTCGAAAATAAAAAGAACTATTCTTGTACTGCTGTTAAACTGTAAAGCGCTGCGGAATATGTTGGCGCTATATAAATAAAGATTATTATTATTATTATTACTGCTGTCTATTTGTTCATTCTACCTCTCAAAAATCATAACAAAGCTCTGCTCACATTTATCCTATGCTCTACACTGAGTGCTTCTATCGGGGTTTCTGTCTAAATTGCCCAAAATCGCAATTCATACAAAACCCCCAACACAACCACTCACTTATAAGGCAGATGGGGGTCACTTTGGACTGGTCTGTGTTCTAGCAGTGTCCCATCATTTTAGGCGTCTTACTTCACAAGTGTGGGCCATCACAGATATGTGCACTCCTGAAAAGATGGATACCGCTGGAACAGACGCCAAACAGACTTCAAGGTGTCTCTATCTGCATCATTGTGTTGCGTTTTTCCATCTGAATCGCGTTTTTCTGTGATTTACGCGGATACTCCAACGTAAGTGTTCAGTGTAGAACACAAGAATTTGATCCTAGCCTTGTACTGACAGTGATCGCAAAATACTATGTACCCCAAAATTCTACCAATAAAAACCCTAATTTATCCTGTGCAAAAACCAGCCCCCATTCAGGTCCGTCATCTTTCACTGGAACTCTAGGGGGTTCCCACATTACTGGTAGAACAAAGACTCAGGAAAAGCGACGTGTCTTTCACCCACTCAAATAAAATCCAGTGAATTCTGTGCTACCAAATCCAAATGCCCCCTTCCTTCTGAGCCCACTGTGCCTAAACCACTGTAAGCGGCGACATGTTTGGCATTATTGTAGAGGGGAGAGAGCACTTAATTTACTGGGTGCGAGTCTCCAGAAGCACAAGCTGGGCACAATGTATGGGGGCGCTGCAATGTATGAGGGCCCTACACTTTATGGGTGCACAATGTATGGACACTAAACTGCCATATTTGCAATTCTGCAGAATAAAGCATAGTGTGGATGTTACAAAATAGTCACTGCAGCCATAGATGAATTCATTGAGAGATGCAATTTCTACAAAGGGGTTTTTCTGATGTTCTGACACCTTCGGGGCTAAACCAATATCGTCCATAAACTATTCTACCAAAATTTGTGCTCCAAAAGGCAAATAGAGTTCCTTCAATGCAATACATTATGGGGTTCAGTTTTATCTATTAACAAGTGTAAGTTATACATTTGGTGCTAAAATAGCATTTTAATGGGGAAAATTTTTTTTTTTGTTCTCGCATCTAAATGTTAGAAAGTTTTGTTTATTTCCTGTAGGTTAAAATGCTCAGTACACCCCTAGATTAATTGCTTGTGGGATGTAGCTACCAAAATGGTGTCACTTGTGGGGAGTTTCTGCTGTTTTTGCATGTCAGGGACTCTCCAAATGCAACATGGCATTGACAATCTATTCCAGACAAATAGCGCTCTTTCCTTTCCTAGCCCTGCCATGTGCCCAAACACAAGTTTTTGAACACACGTGGGGTATTATCGCGCTTGCGAGAAATTACGTAAAAAATTATGTGGTCCGTTTTCCGTATTATCCATTGTGGAAATTACAAATTTAGGGCTAAAACATTTTTGTGAAAAAAATTAAAATTTTCCTTATGATAACCTAACGTTATCAAATTCTGTGTAGTACCTGTGGGTTCAAAATACTCACTACACCCCTGGATAAAATCCTTGAGAGTGTAGTTTCCAAAATGGGGTCACTTGTGGGGCATTTTCACTGTTTAGGCACATCAGGGGTTCTCAAAACGCGACATGATGCCCGCAGACCATTCCATTAAAGTCTGCCTCCGTTTCCCTCCTTCCCCTCCGAGCCATGCCGTGCGCCCGAATAATAGTTTTTCCTACACATATGGGGTATCTGCATACTCAGAAATTGCACTAAAATAAATAAGGGGTCCATTTTCTCCTGTTACCCTTGTGAAAAATAAATGAGGCTAAAAGTACTATTTTGTGGGAATTTTTTTTTTTTTTCACGGTTCTTCGTTATAAACTTCTGTGAAGCATCTGGGTGTTCATGATGCTCACCACACATCTAGATACATTCCTTCAGGGGTCTAGTTTCCAAAATGGGGTCACTTGTGCCTACACAGTGGAAACCTAACATTAGGGGCTCTCCAAATGCAACATGGCGTGTGCTTTCGATTTCAGCCATTTTTTAGTTAAAAAAAAAGTCAAACGATGCTCCTTCCCTTCCAAGAACTAACAGTAGTTTCCCCCCACCTATTAGGGTACCGATGTAGTCAGGAGAAATTGCACAATAAATTTTGGGTTCCATTTTATCCTGTTACCCTTGTGAAAAAAAAAATGAAGCTAAAGTAAAATTTTGGTGAAAAAAAAAAAAAAAAAAAAAAGGAAAATGTTAATTTTTTTTTTTTCATTCCACATTACTTTAGTTCCTGTGAAGCATCTAAAGGGTTAATACACTTCTTGAATGTGGTTTTGATGGGTGCAGTTTTTAGAGTGGTGTCACTTTTGTGTATTTTCTGTCATATAGGCCCCCCAGAGTCACTTTAAATGTGATCCTTAACCCCTTCATGACCCGGCCTATTTTAACCTTAATGACCTGGCCGTTTTTTGCAAATCTGACCAGTGTCCCTTTATGAGGAACGCTTCAACGGATCCTAGCGGTTCTGAGATTGTTTTTTCGTGACATATTGGGCTTCATGTTAGTGGTAAATTTAGGTCGATAATTTCTGAGTTTATTTGTGAAAAAAACTGAAATTTGGCGAAAATTTAGAAAATTTCGCAATTTTCACATTTTGAATTTTTATTCTGTTAAACCAGAGAGTTATGTGACACAAAATAGTTAATAAATAACATTTCCCACATGTCAACTTTACATCAGCACAATTTTGGAAACAAAATTTTTTTTTGCTAGGAAGTTATAAGGGATAGAATTTGACCAGTGATTTCTCATTTTTACAAAAAAATTTACAAAACCATTTTTTTTAGGGACCACCTCACATTTGAAGTCAGTTTGAGGGTTCTATATGACTGAAAATACCCAAAAGTGACACCATTCTAAAAACTGCACCCCTCAAGGTGCTCAAAACCACATTCAAGAAGTTTATTAACAATTTTTTTACTTTCCCAAGGGTAATAGGAGAAACTGGACCACGAACGTTGTTGTCCATTTTGTCTTGAGTACTAGACCCCCCAAGGAACTTATCTAGAAGCATAGTGAGCACTTTAAACCCCCAGGTGCTTCACAAATTGATCCGTAAAAATGAAAAAGTACTTTTTTTTCACAAAAAATTATTTTAGCCTCAATTTTTTCATTTTCACATGGGCAACAGGATAAAATGGATCCTAAAATTTGTTGGGCAATTTCTCCTGAGTACACTGATACCTCACATGTGGGGGTAAACCACTGTTTGGGCACATGGTAAGGCTCAGAAGGGAAGGAGCGCCATTTGACTTTTTGAATGAAAAATTATCTCCATCGTTAGCGGACACCATGTCGCGTTTGGAAAGCCCCTGTGTGCCTAAACATTGGAGCTCCCCCACAAGTGACCCCATTTTAGAAACTAAACCCACCAAGGAACTTATCTAGAAGCATAGTGAGCACTTTAAACCCTCAGGTGCTTCACAAATTGATCCGTAAAAATGAAAAAGTACTTTTTTTTCACGCAAAATTTCTTTTAGCCTCAATATTTTCATTTTCACATGGGTAACAGGATAAAATGGATCCTAAAATTTGTTGGGCAATTTCTCCTGAGTACGACGATACCTCATATGTGGGGGTAAACCACTGTTTGGGTGTACGGCAAGGCTCGTAAGGGAAGGCGCGCCATTTGACTTTTTGAATGGAAAATTAGCTCCAATCGTTAGCGGACACCATGTCGCGTTTGGAGAGCCCCTGTGTGCGTAAACATTGGAGCTCCCCTACAAGTGACCCCGCTTTGGAAACTAGACCCCCCAAGGAACTTATCTAGATGCATAGTGAGCACTTTAAACCCCCAGGTGCTTCACAGAAGTTTATAACGCAGAGCCGTGAAAAAAAAAAAAAAAATTTCTTTCCTCTAAAATGATTTTTAGCCCGGAATTTTTATTTTCCCAAGGGTAACAGGAGAAATTGGACCCCAAATGTTGTTGTCCAGTTTCTCCTGAGTACGCTGATACCCCATATGTGGGGGTAAACCACTGTTTGGGCGCACGGCAGGGCTCGGAAGGGAAGGCACGCCATTTGACTTTTTGAATGGAAAATTAGCTCCAATCGTTAGCGGACACCATGTCGCGTTTGGAGAGCCCCTGTGTGCGTAAACATTGGAGCTCCCCTACAAGTGACCCTGTTTTGGAAACTAGACCCCCCAAGGAACTTATCTAGATGCATAGTGAGCACTTTAAACCCCCAGGTGCTTCACAGAAGTTTATGACGCAGAGCCGTGAAAATAAAAAATAATTTTTCTTTCCTCAAAAATGATTTTTAACCCAGAATTTTTTATTTTCCCAGGGGTAACAGGAGAAATTTGACCCCAAGAGTTGTTGTCCAGTTTCTCCTGAGTACGCTGATACCCCATATGTGGGGGTAAACCACTGTTTGGGCACATGCCGGGGCTCGGAAGGGAAGTAGTGACGTTTTGGAATGCAGACTTTGATGGAATGGTCTGCGGGCATCATGTTACGTTTGCAGAGCCCCTGATGTGCCTAAACAGTAGAAACCCCCTACAAGTGACTCCATTTTGGAAACTAGACCCCCCAAGGAACTTATCTAGATATGTGGTGAGCACTTTGAACCCCCAAGTGCTTCACAGAAGTTTACAACGCAGAGCCGTGAAAATAAAAAATCATTTTTCTTTCCTCAAAAATGATGTTTAGCAATCAATTTTTTATTTTCACAAGGGTAACAGGAGAAATTGGACCCCAATAGTTGTTGCCCAGTTTGTCCTGAGTACACTGATACCCCATATGTGAGGGTAAACCACTGTTTGGGCACAAGTCGGGGCTCGGAAGTGAAGTAGTGACGTTTTGAAATGCAGAGTTTGATGGAGTGGTCTGCGGGCATCACATTCCATTTGCAGAGCCCCTGATGTGTCTAAACAGAAACCCCCCACAAGTGACCCCATTTTGGAAACTAGACCCCCCAAGGAACTTATCTAGATGTGTAGTGAGCACTTAGAGCCCCCAAGTGCTTCATAGAAGTTTACAACACAGAGCCGTGAAAATAAAAAATAATTTTTCATTCTTCACAAATTATGTTTTAGCAAGCAATTTTTTAATTTTGCAACAGTAACAGGAGAAATTGGACCCCAATAGTTGTTGTCCAGTTTGTCCTGAGTACGCTGGTACCCCATATGTGGGTGTAAACCACTGTTTGGGCACACGTCGGGGCTCGGAAGGGAAGCAGTGACGTTTTGAAATGCAGATTTTGATGAAATGGTCTGCGGGTGTCACGTTGCATTTGCAGAGCCCCTGATGTGCCTAAACAGTAGAAACCCCCCACAAGTGACCCCATTTTGGAAACTAGATCCCCCCCAAGGAACTTATCTAGATGTGTGGTGAGCACTTTGAACCCCCAAGTGCTTCACAGAAATTTATAACGCAGAGCCGTGAAAATAAAAAATAATTTTTCATTCCTCTAAAATTATGTTTTAGCAAGCAATTTTTTATTTTCGCAAGGGTAACAGGAGAAATTGGACCCCAATAATTGTTGCCCAGTTTGTCCTGAGTATGATGGTACCCCATATGTGGGGGTAAACCACTGTTTGGGCGCACGCCGGGGCTCGGAAGGGAGGGAGCACCGTTTGACTTTTTGAACGCAAGATTGGCTGGAATCAACGGTGGCGCCATGTTGCGTTTGGAGACCCCTGATGTGTCTAAACAGTGGAAACCCCTCAATTCTAACTCCAACATTAACCCCAACACACCCCAAACCCTAATCCCAACTCTAGATATAACCCTAACCCCAACACACCCTTAACCACAACCCTAACCCAATCCACCCCTAATCCCAACCCTAACCCTAATCCCAACCCTAACCACAACCCTAACCCCAACACACCCCTAACCCTAACCACAAGCCTAATCTTAACCCTATTTCCAACCCTAGCCCTAATTCCAACCCTAACTCTAATTCCAACCCTAACCCTAAGGCTATGTGCCCACATTGCGGATTCGAGTGAGATTTTTCCGCACCATTTTTGAAAAATCCGCAGGTAAAAGGCACTGCGTTTTAACTGCGCATTTAACGCGGATTTCCAGTGTTTTTTGTGTGGATTTCACCTGCGGATTCCTATTGAGGAGCAGGTGTAAAACGGAATCCGCACAAAGAATTGACATGCTGCGGAAAATACAACACAGCGTTTCCGCGTGGTATTTTCCGCACCATGGGCACAGCGGATTTGGTTTTCAGTAGGTTTACATGATCCACAGCCAAATCCGCACCATAGTCTAATCTAACCCTAACTCTAGTTCTAACCCTAATTCTAACCCTAGCCCTAACCCTAACCCTAACCCTAGTGGGGGAAGAAAAAAAATATATATTTTCTTTATTTTTATTATTGTCCCTACCTATGAGGGTGATAAAGGGGGGGTTCATTTACTATTTTTTTTATTTTGATCACTGTGATAGGTTTTATCACAGTGATCAAAATGTACCTGGAACGAATCTGCCGGCCGGCAGATTCGGCGGGCGCACTGCGCATGCTCCCGCCATTTTGGAATATGGCGGCGCCCATGAAGAAGACGGACGGACACCGCGAGGCTTCGTAAGTATGAGGGGGGGGAGATCGAAGCATGGGGGGAGCGGATAGGAGGACGGGGGAGCGGACAGGAGGATGGAGGGGAGCGGACCACAGTACGGGGCAGAAAGGAGGACTGGGGAGGCGATCGGTGGCGGTGGGGGGCGGCAGATTAGGTTTTCCAGCCATGGCCGATGATATTGCAGCATCGGCCATGGCTGGATTGTAATATTTCACCATTTTCATAGGTGAAATATTACAAATCGCTCTGATTGGCTGTTTCACTTTCAACAGCCAATCAGAGCGATCGTAGCCACGGGGGGGTGAAGCCACCTCCCCTGGGCTGAAGTACCACTCCCCCTGTCCCTGCAGATCGGGTGAAATTGGAGTTAACCCTTTCACCCGATCTGCAGGGACGCGATCATTCCATGACGCCACATAGGCGTCACAGGTCGGATTGGCACCAACTTTCATGACGCCTACGTGGCGTCAAAGGTCGGGAAGGGGTTAAAAAATAGTTTTGTAAATATTATTGGAAAAATTAGAAATTGCTGATCAACGTTTAACCCTTTGAACAAAAAAATGTTTAAAAAATTATGCAGATGTAAAGTGGAAATGTTATTTATTAACCCCTTTACCACCCAAGGTGGTTTGCTTGTTAATGACCAGGCCAATTTTTACAATTCTGACCAGTGTATTTTTATGAGGTCATAACTCTGGAACGCTTCAACAGATCCTGGTTATTCTGAAATTTTTTTCGTGACATGCTGTACTTCATGATAGTGGTAACATTTCTTCAATGTACCTTGTGTTTATTTGTGGAAAAAAAATGTAAATATGGCAAAAATTGGCAATTTTCAAGCTTTCAATTTTTATCTCCTTAAATCGGAGAGATGTCACAGAAAATAGTTAATAAATAATGTTTCACACATGTCTACTTTACAGCACAATGTTTTAAACATTTTTTTTGTTAGGAAGTTAGGTTAGAAGTTGACCAGCAATTTCTCCTTTTTCCAATGTTTAGAATTGAGAGTCCTCAGTGGTTGATACCTTTTAATGGCTAACTGAAAAGATGGTAACAAATTGCAAGCTTTCGAGACTACTCAGGTCTCTTCATCAGGCATAGACTAATACCAATTCTGAAGAATCACACATTTATGCACAACATAGCACAGAACAAAAAAAAAAAATCATGGATAAGACAGGTGGCATGAAGCAGAATTACCATGAGTGATAAACAGTTATGTCCATAAATGTTGGGCCAGTTCTTAGATAAGGAATGTTTTATTGTCCTCTGATTGGGGTCTCTGTTGTGATGACACCTCATAGTCTGAGGGGCAAGTTCCTTAGTTAATGTAAAAAGACATAAATCCATGCGACGCATTCATTCCACCACTAAGACAGTCAAAGGTCGTCATCAGTTTATATTCCCAGACTCTTCTGTCTCTCTGTGTTTTGAAGTTACCTTTCAATACAAGTAATTTCATGTCCATAATGCTATGATTTGGGAGACAAAAATGTATTGCCATTCTTTTTTCTCTTATTGTATGGCGGTGTGAATTCATTCTTGTTCTAAGTTTTTGCCCTGTCTCCCCCACATACAGACCCCCAGTTGGACATTTAGTTCAAATAATTAGGTACACCACATTAGAAGTGATGCAGCTGAAAGTACCTGGTATCTTGTAGGCCTGATGTGAATTGGGGATCTTTATCTTGTCCGTGGTCATTATAAATGGACAGGTTTTACATTTTTTCTGATTGCAGGGAAAGGTACCTGCAGCTGTTGGAGAGGACAGGGAGCTCTTGACAATGATACTTCTTAGATTTGGCGGCTGTCTAAAACACAGTAGTGGGGGGTCTGGAAAAATGGATTGTAATCGGGCATCCTTTTGTAGTAAAGGTTGTAATTTCCGTGCAGCTCCCCTTAGCACCTCCAGATTTGGATTGTAGGTAACTACTAGAGGTACCCGGTTATTTTCTTCTTTAGCTTTGTAAAGTAGTAGGTGATTCCTTGATATTCTGGTGGCTCTTGTAATCTGGTTTTCAATTGTTCTTGGATGGTAGCCCTGATTCAAAAAAGTCTTTCTGAGGCGACCAAGGTGTTCATCCCTGTCCATTGGGTTGGAACATATACGATTGTATCTGATGGCTTGGCTGTAGACAATGGAGTTTTTTATGTGTTTTGGATGGAAACTGTCCCATTTAAGGTATATTGGACGGTCGATTGGCTTCTGATACAGGGATGTCTCTGTTATGACTTGGTGGCCTAAGAGCAGCATGGGACGTACTCTGGAGAAGGTGGTACCTGCAGACCCTGAACCTAACACCGCAACTAGAAGTAGCCGTGGAATGTACCTAGCACTCCCTAGACATCTCGACACAGCCGGAGGACTATTTACCCCTAGAGATAGAAAAGAGAAAACTATCTTGTCTCAGAGATAATCCCCAAAGAACAGGCAGCCCCCACAAATATTGACTGTGAGAGGAGAGGGAAAAAACATACACAAACTGAAATGAGAATTTAGCAAAGGAGGCCACTTTCTAGCTAAATAGAAAGGACAGGACAGAGTACTATGCGGTCAGTATTAAAAACTAGAAAATATCCACCACAGAAAATACAAAAAACTCCACAGCTAACTAAAGACATGGAGGGTATATCTGCCTCTCCAGAGATTCCAGCTTGGCTGCATAAATCCTTACACAGATTAAGCTGGACAAGAAAAAACATGAAATGCACTGAACAATAAGGCCCACAACATGTGGGCAGCAAAAACAAGCAGAACTTATCTTTGTTGAAAAGAACAGCAAGCAGGAGAGACCAGGAAGGGATGTGAATCCTCCAGAAACAATTAACAACTGGCACTGACTAAAGGGTGAAGCCAGACTAAATAGCCCAGTCTAAAGTGGACACAGCTGATGACTGCTGTGAAGGACAGACAGCAGCGCTACCACTTATAACCACT
Source organism: Ranitomeya variabilis (assembly GCF_051348905.1). NCBI lineage: Eukaryota > Metazoa > Chordata > Amphibia > Anura > Dendrobatidae > Ranitomeya > Ranitomeya variabilis. The sequence continues at coordinate 436,454,223 of NC_135236.1, forward strand.
GGAGGGAGCCCAAGAGCAGAATTCACAACATGTCTCTATTTTATTGTTCTGCAGCTTAATCATGGTGTCCAAAAAGTTAATTTCAGTGCAGGAGTAGTTGAGTGTCAAGTTGATGGGTGAAATTGATTAAACTGTTCATGGAACATCTTTAGCTGTGGTTCAGACTCTGTCCAGATGATTAAAATGTCATCAATGTAGCGGTAGTCCTGGAAATCCAGGAAGACCAATTATTTCATGTGTGGGCACCCTTACTGAGCAGGTTTCTGGATGGGTAGAGGGTGTTCTTAAACCCCTGGTAAAGGACACACCCAGCTTCATTCAGGACACAACTGACCTATTGAATACATTATCAGCAATAGGTCCTCTACCAGAAGGAACCATCCTGGCCACCATGGATGTGGAATCTTTGTACTCCAATATCCCACACCAGGATGGATTAAATGCCTGCAAATTCTTCCTGGAAAACACAGGGACTGATGCAAATTCTGTGGTGAAACTTATAAAATTCATCCTCACCCACAATTACTTTGAATTTGACAAGAAGATCTATCTACAGGAGACTGGCACAGCAATGGGAAGTAAAATGGCCCCACAGTATGCAAATCTTTTCATGGCCAAGCTTGAAAGCGACTTTTTGTCCTCATGTCCCATCAGGCCTCTGGCGTACTACCGCTACATTGATGACATTTTAATCATCTGGACAGAGTCTGAACCACAGCTAAAGATGTTCCATGAACAGTTTAATCAATTTCACCCTACCATCAACTTGACACTCAACTACTCCTGTACTGAAATTAACTTTTTGGACACCATCATTAAGCTGCAGAACAATAAAATAGAGACATCCCTGTATCAGAAGCCAATCGACCGTCCAACATACCTTAAATGGGACAGTTTCCATCCAAAACACATAAAAACTCCATTGTCTACAGCCAAGCCATCAGATACAATCGTATATGTTCCAACCCAATGGACAGGGATGAACACCTTGGTCGCCTCAGAAAGACTTTTTTGAATCAGGGCTACCATCCAAGAACAATTGAAAACCAGATTACAAGAGCCACCAGAATATCAAGGAATCACCTGCTACATTACAAAGCTAAAGAAGAAAATAACCGGGTACCTCTAGTAGTTACCTACAATCCAAATCTGGAGGTGCTAAGGGGAGCTGCACGGAAATTACAACCTTTACTACAAAAGGATGCCCGATTACAATCCATTTTTCCAGACCCCCCACTACTGTGTTTTAGACAGCCCCCAAATCTAAGAAGCATCATTGTCAAGAGCTCCCTGTCCTCTCCAACAGCTGCAGGTACCTTTCCCTGCAACCAGAAAAAATGTAAAACCTGTCCATTTATAATGAACACGGACAAGACAAAGATCCCCAACTCACATCAGGATTACAAGATACCAGGTACTTTCAGCTGCATCACATCTAATGTGGTGTACCTAATTATTTGTACTAAATGTCCAACTGGGGGTCTGCATGTGGGGGAGACAGGGCAAAAGCTTAGAACAAGAATGAATTCACACCGCCATACAATAAGAGAAAAAAGAATGGATCTACCTGTGGCAATACATTTTTGTCTCCCAAATCATAACATTATGGACATGAGATTACTTGTATTGAAAGGTAACTTCAAAACACAGAGAGACAGAAGAGTCTGGGAATATAAACTGATGACGACCTTTGACTGTCTTAGTGGTGGAATGAATGTGTCGCATGGATTTATGTCTTTTTACATTAACTAAGGAACTTGCCCCTCAGACTATGAGGGGTCATCACAACAGAGACCCCAATCAGAGGACAATAAAACATTCCTTATCTAAGAACTGGCCCAACATTTATGGACATAACTGTTTATCACTCATGGTAATTCTGCTTCATGCCACCTGTCTTATCCATGATTTTTTTTTTTTTTTTTTTGTTCTGTGCTATGTTGTGCATAAATATGTGATTCTTCAGAATTTGTATTAGTCTATGCCTGATGAAGAGACCTGAGTAGTCTCGAAAGCTTGCAATTTGTTACCATCTTTTCAGTTAGCCATTAAAAGGTATCAACCACTGAGGACTCTCAATTCTAAACATTTTTCTATCTACTGGCTAACACAGTACCAAGATATATATCTTTCCTGTATCCTTTTTCCAATAAAACTTACAAAACTTTTTTTTTTTTTTTTTCTAAGGGATCAACTCACATTTGAAGTGACTTTAAGTGGGCGATATCACAAAGAACCCAAAAGTGACACCATTAAAAAACTGCACCCCTCAAAGTGCTCAAAACCACATTTAAGATGGTTTTTTTTAACCCTTCAGGTGCTTCACAGCAATTTTTGGAATGTGGAAAAAAATGAATTTAACTTTTTTTTCACAAAAATTTACTTCAGATCCAGTTTTTTTATTTTCACAAGGATAACCAGAAAAAAATAAACCATAGAATTTGTTACCCACTTTCTCCTGAGCCTGCCCATATCCATATGAGGGAGAAAATCACTGTTTGGGCGCACGGCAGAGCTTGGAAGGGAAGGAGCACTATTTGAGTTTTTGAATGCAAAATTTGCTGGAACAATTGGCGGACACCATGTCTCATTTGGAGAGCGTCTGATGTACTTAAACAATGAAAATCCCCCCACAAGTGATACCATTTTGGAAATGTATTTAGATGTGTGGTGAGCACATTGAACCCTCGGATGCTTCACAGACGTTTATAACATTGAGCGGTATAAGTGATATCAGGACTTTATTCTTTGGGTCGGTGTGATTACAGAGATACCAGATTTATATCGGGCTTTTATGTTTGGCTGCTGTCACACACTAAAAGACACTTTTTATTGCAAAAAAATTGTTTTTGCATAACCATATTTTGTGAGCTATAATTTTTATATATTTTAACCCACAGTCATTTGAGGGCTTATTTTTTTGCGGGACAAGTTGACTTTTTTATTGGTACCATTTTCAGACACTACATTTTTTGATCGCTTTCTATTCTGATTTTTGGGTAGCAATATGAACAAAAAACAGCAATTCAGGAATTTTTTTGGGGGGAGGGTTTTATGTCACTCCACGTGTGGTAAAATTGATAAGGCAGTTTTATTCTTCTGGTTAGTACAATTACAGCGATAACATATTTATAGACTTTTTTCTTTGTTTAGGCACTCTTTCACAATAATGTTTTTTTTCTATTAAATAGTTTTTAATTTTGCCTCTCTTTATTCTGAGAGCTATAACTTTTTTTATTCTGCTGATAGAGCTGTGTGGCGGCATGTTTATTGCGGGACTTTTGTTTCAAGGTATGATAAAGCATTTTTTTGCCTTGTTTTTTATTTTTTATGGTGTTCACTAAAGTGGTTAACTAGTGGGACAGATTCAGTGTAGTCATTTCGGTCGCAGTAATACCAAATATGTGTACTTTTATTGTTTATATTTTTTTCATACAAATATTTATTTATGGGTACAATATCCTTTGTTGTTTTTTTTTTTTTTTTTTAATTTGTACAAATTTTTTTAAACTTTTTTTTTTTTTTATATACTTTGTCCCGTGGATAATCTGATTCTGTCGAATTGTAGTCCAAAGTTCCGTTCGGGTATCAGAACTTGACCCGAAGCCAATAAAAGTCAATGGGGACCCAAACCGCAGTACTGTAAAATAGTCATAGTAAGGGCCATGGGGAAGCAAAACTGGGGTAAGAGCAGGACAATTGCCATGCATACAAATGTAGATAAAAAATTACTTAAAATAATACAGAATAAAAAAATACAAATCTTGAGGTGGAGTTGGACGTGGCTGTGTAGGTGGAAGAGGAGGAGGTAGCTAACACTTTTCGTTGGGGTGAGGTTACTCTGAAAACAGGTTCTGTGGAGGCATGCCGCATACACTCAGTGTAATAATCTGCTGGCCACTCTTTCTGTATACAGGCCATGGCCGCGTTGCTGGTGAAGCTGATGCAGAGAGAAGATGTGGTCGATCTGTGCCTGCTATACGCCTAATGTAATACATTCCTCTGGTGCATGCAGGCAACAAGGCATTCTGCGTAATTTCGTTGGTCAAAGTATCGCTGGATGAATGGTGAGGACAGAAAAGGTAGAGGCGGTTTAAGATTGGATGGCTGAGAGTGCCTCCAGTTCCTTCGCTTTGTCTTCCACACTGTGTAGTAAGATATCTTTAATGGTTTCAAACACTCCAATTAATTAAATATTGATATGGTTTCAATCAGATATATATATATATTTCCCCCACATGTGCTCAGAAGCCCCTCCTCCAGCTTGCTGTATTTCTGCCATGTGTTCCACATGAGGCCCCCTCTTCCAGCTGCCATGTGCTGGTAAAACAGATTTCATTGAGGATTGAGGAGATGTACCTTTGCCAGTGGACAATAGACTTGTGACATCATTCCCCACACGTGGGGCTGGACACACCTTTTTTGAGCTGGACATATAAAAGAGACAATACATGTGGTCCTGACTCTCTCTTGCTTCCTGGACGATCAGTGATGGACTACTACCCCGAGAATGTAATGTATGAATAATGCTTTGTATTTATTATTTTCTTATAATTTATGAAGTAAATTCATTTTTTGTTTAATCAATTCTTGTGTGAGCATTTATTTATTTATTCATCACAATTCCTTGAATCCTTAACAAAACATCCACCTGGTTCCATTCTGAAAGTGCTGAGTTAGCACCTGCGGCCCATGGGCATCTATCACTCAACCCTTTGCAAATAAGGCAAGCAGTCTGAGCCCCTAGTCATGCAGCAGTCACTTCTGCTTTTTGATGACTCTGCTGGCTGTGGTTCCATGGGCCATCCACCTAGCCATGGCCTTCAAGTGGAAGAGATTGAGTGCACTGATGTCCAACTACTTGTTCTGTTATAAGAAGACTTCATAGGAAGGGTAATGCAAACTGTCAGCGGACCACCAAAACACATACCTGATGATGCTGACGAAACACAGGTGCCAACTACTGTGGTTTTCTGCTGTTTCATGTGTGGAAGATTATGCACGGGGTTATTTATTTTTAGCGCAGCATTGATTCCATGGTGCTGTACATGAGGAGAGGTTACATACAAAACACAAATAGAAATTACAATGAACAAACTAATGGTGACAAACAGGTACAGAGGGGACAGGTAGGACCCTACTCTTGTGGCCTTAAATACCACAGGATAATGGGGAAGGAGACAGTAGCTTTGGTGGTTGCAGCAGCTCCTTTGTTGGTGAGGCGGCAGCTCTGGTGTTGAAGTGGCAGCGGGGTCATTGCAAGCTTTAAGCTGTTCTGGAAAGATGAATTTTCAAGTTCCGCTTGAAAGTTGCGAATGTAGGGGATAATCTAACGTGTTGGGGCACAAACTTCCAGAGGATGGGGGAAGTCTTGTAGGTGATTGGTTGAGGAACTTACGATTGGAGAGAAGAGAAGGAGGTATTGGAAAGACCGGAGATTACGTGGTGGGAGATATTGTGAGATTTGTTCAGAGATATATGGGGGAGACATTATAGATTGCTTTGCAGGTTAGTGTTAGTAGCTTGAAGTGGAAACCTTGTGCAATTAGGAGCCAGTGAAGAAATTAGGAGAGGGAGAATCAGAGGAATAGCGAGGAGAGGTGGATTAGTTGGCAGCAGAGGTAAGGACAGACTGCAGACTTGTGATAATGAGGTCCTAGACCACACATGGAGTCAAGACAATCCAAGTGACATGGGCTGTTCATGTAGGGGGGGTGCGAGGGCTAGTCTGTTCCCCACTCTCCCTGCCCATGTTTCCCTATGTAAACGTAAAAGCTGTTATGCCTCATGTGTCTTATAATGTTATTATAATGTGTAATATATATATATACTGTATATACAGTTAGGTCCATATATATTTGGACAGAGACAACATTTTTCTAATTTTGGTTATAGACATTACCACAATGAATTTTAAACAAAACAATTCAGATGCAGTTGAAGTTCAGACTTTCAGCTTTCATTTGAGGGTATCCACATTAAAATTGGATGAAGGGTTTAGGAGTTTCAACTCCTTAACAGGTGCCACCCTGTTTTTAAAGGGACCAAAAGTAATTGGACAGATTCAATAATTTTTAATGAAATGTTAATTTTTAGTACTTGGTTGAAAACCCTTTGTTGGCAATGACTGCCTGAAGTCTTGAACTCATGGACATCACCAGACGCTGTGTTTCCTCCTTTTTCATGGTCTGCCAGGCCTTCACTGCGGTGGTTTTCAGTTGCTGTTTGTTTGTGGGCCTTTCTGTCTGAAGTTTAGTCTTTAACAAGTGAAATGCATGCTCAATTGGGTTGAGATCAAGTGACTGACTTGGCCATTCAAGAATATTCCACTTCTTTGCTTTAAGCTGCGAATACAGAAAAAACCCATCCGAGAAATTGCTACAATAATAAGAGTGGCAAAATCTACAGTTTGGTACATCCTGAGAAAGAAAGAAAGCACTGGTGAACTCATCAATGCAAAAAGACCTGGGCACCCACAGAAGACAACAGTGGTGGATGATCGCAGAATAATCTCCATGGTGAAGAGAAACCCCTTCACAACAGCCAACCAAGTGAACAACACTCTCCAGGAGGTAGACATATCAATATCCAAATCTACCATAAAGAGAAGACTGCATGAAAGAAATACAGAGGGTTCACTTCATTCCTCTGATTCTCCCTCTCCTAATTTCTTCACTGGCTCCTAATTGCACACATATATATATATATATTCCTGTATTGTGTAGATGTAGGGAAAGTGTATGATATAGATTTAGCCCATTAGGGTGGCACAATAGGAATTAGATAGACAAATAGGATCTAGTTAGTTATGAGGGGCCAACTTAGCAGTTGGGGAGCTTCCTGGAGTTAGTCATTAGGGGCTGGGAGCTCGGACAGGACAGTTGAGTCCCGAGCTGAGTAAAGTTGTTTTGTTGAAACTGGATTTGGACTCTGCCTGTCATTACGTGGTGCTTAAAGGAAAGGAGCCCCAGCAGACCGAGATGGACCCTGCTGTACAAGTAAGTGGACCATCAAGTGCACCACAGAAGAGACAATGTGTTTCTGCGACGGAGGGCCAGGGTGTGACAGTACTGCCACCCTCAGCCACGACTACCCCCCTAGCTTCCGTTACATTCAGAAGAAAATATAAACAAGGATGAATGACCTCGGGGAGATCAAAACATCTTCATTTTCAAAAACATTTTCTACCTGCATTTGCATATTTCCCTTTAGGGATGGGGGCAGTGTCCTGGATCACTGCGTTGAGAAACACGTGATGGTGTCTCCGCGGTGTTGGATGTTTTGATCTCCCCGAGGTCATTCATCCTTATGTTTATAGTCTTTTCACTAGGCACTGCTCCTAATAGCCAGTTTCCTACTCCACACTGATGAGGGGCAAATACCCCGAAACAGCTGTCTGTGGATGGATACCATGTTTTGGCATAGGTGGTTTTCCTTTATTGGATGCTGCCCTTCCCGTGGTTATTCCTTCCCGGTGAAAGACCTGGCTATTCATTGCTTGCGTTGAGAAACACGTGATGGTGTCTCCGCGGCTTTTCTACCTACATTCAGAAGAAAAGGCGGTGGTCGCACTGCCCCTACTGCACAGCAAAAGAGGGAGCAGGGTACAAAAGCATAGTGGCCGGCCCCTAGCCAGGTACTGCCAACTGTGCCGACAAACGGAGCACACCAAAGGCAGCTCAAAGTAGTTCCCTGACAAGATACATGTGGTTTGCATGTTGTGTCATCAGAGACTGAAGCGAGGCACAAATGTTCTTAAGCTGAGCACTACCTGCATGACAAGGCCTCTGAATGCAAAGGATGAGCTGCAATGGAGTACACTCCTGAAAAACCAGGAAAGATCTGAGCCTACTCCTGCCTCCTTTTTCTGTTGCAGTCTCTGCCTCATCCTCTGGCTCCAAAGTAACAGGGCCACCTGGTTCCTGCAAAGACAGGATGTGGCAGCACTACCACCAGCATTGTCACCAAGCATCTCTAAACCATCCAGTTGAAGCGTTCAGCTTTCTATCCTCCAAACACTGGAGAGAAAGAGGACGTACCCCCCTACCCATCCACGAGCCCTGGTCCTGCAGCATTTCAAAATTCCTGGCCTTTAAAATGCTGCCATTCGGGCTAGTGAAGATGGGCACTTTTAAAATAACTTATATGCATAGCTACATAGATTAAACTTTATGGACCTTTGTCTTTTTTCAGCCTTTCTCTACCAATTATACATTTTGTCACTGAATTAACTAAAACCCACAATGTTGTATCCTCAGGAAATCAAACAGCCCACTTTTAAAAGCTGTTATGTCTGCCATTACTACCTCTTGTGGTAAGACTTTCGACATTCTGTCTGCTCCAACTGTAAAGAATTACCCCTGGTTATTGGTATGGTTTTTGGAAGGAATAAGTCGTTTGCCAGTCCTTTTGTATTCACCACACATACAGTTAGGTCCATATATATTTGGACAGAGACAACATTTTTCTAATTTTGGTTATAGACATTACCACAATGAATTTTAAACATAACAATTCAGATGCAGTTGAAGTTCAGACTTTCAGCTTTCATTTGAGGGTATCCACATTAAAATTGGATGAAGGGTTTAGGAGTTTCAGCTCCTTAACATGTGCCACCCTGTTTTTAAAGGGACCAAAAGTAATTGGACAATTGACTCCAAGGCTATTTCATGGACAGGGGTGGGCAATCCCTTCGCTATGTCATTCTCAATTAAGCAGATAAAAGGCCTGGAGTTGATTTGAGGTGTGGTGCTTGCATTTGGAAGGTTTTGCTGTGAAGTAAACATGTGGTCAAAGGAGCTCTCCATGCAGGTGAAACAAGCCATCCTTAAGCTGCAAAAACAGGAAAAAACCCATCCGAGAAATTGCTACAATATTAGGAGTGGCAAAATCTACAGTTTGGTCCATCGTGAGAAAGAAAGAAAGCACTGGTGAACTCATCAATGCAAAAAAATCTGGGCGCCCACTGAAGACAATAGTGGTGGATGATCACAGAATAATCTCCATGGTGAAGAGAAACCCCTTCACAACTGCCAACCAAGTGACCAACACTCCAGGAGGTCGGCGTATCAATATCCAAATCTACCATAAAGAGAAGACTGCATGAAAGTAAATACAGAGGGTTCACTGCACGGTGCAAGCCACTCATAAGCATCAAGAATATAAAGGCTAGACTGGACTTTGCTAAAAAACATCTAAAAAAGCCAGCACAGTTCTGGAAGAACATTGTTTGGACAGATGAAACCAAGATCAACCTCTACCAGAATGATGGAAAGAGAAAAGTATGGGGAAGGTGTGGTACAGCTCATGATCCAAAGCATACCACATCATCTGTAAAACACGGCGGAGGCAGTGTGATGGCTTGGGCATGCATGGCTGCCAGTGGCACTGGGTCACTAGTGTTTATGGATGATGTGACACAGGACAGAAGCAGCTGAATGAATTCTGAGGTATTCAGAGACATGTGCTCAGATCCAGCCAAATGCAGCCAAACTGATTGGTCGTCATTTCATACTACAGAAGGACAATGACCCAAAACATAAAGCCAAAGCAACCCAGGAGTTTATTAAAGCAAAGAAGTGGAATATTCTTGAATGGCAAAGTCAGTCACCTGATCTCAACCCAATTGAGCATGCATTTCACTTGTTAAAGACTAAACTTCAGACAGAAAGGCCCACAAACAAACAGCAACTGAAAACCACTGCAGTGAAGGCCTGACAGAGCATCAAAAAGGAGGAAACACAGCGTCTGGTGATGTCCATGAGTTCAAGACTTCAGGCAGTCATTGCCAACAAAGGGTTTTCAACCAAGTACTAGAAATTAACATTTTATTTAAAATTATTGAATCTGTCCAATTACTTTTGGTCCCTTTAAAAACAGGGTGGCACATTTTAAGGAGCTGAAACTCCTAAACCCTTCATCCAATTTTAAGGTGGATACCCTCAAATGAAAGCTGAAAGTCTGAACTTCAACTGCATCTGAATTGTTTTGTTTAAAATTCATTGTGGTAATGTCTATAACCAAAATTAGAAAAATGTTGTCTCTGTCCAAATATATATGGACCTAACTGTATATTTACACATATAAATAAGATTCCTGAGACGTCTTTTTTTCTAGGCCAAACAAACCCAACTTTTTCAACCTCTCATCATAGACTGGCATGTAAAAGTTTGGGCACCCCTGGTGAAAATAATTGTTATTGTGAACAGTTAAACAGGTTGAAGATGAAATGATCTGTAAAAGGCCTAAAGTTAAAGATGACACATTTCATTTGTGTTTTATGAAGGATAATATGGTCTTTTTTTTCAATTGCAAAAAGGAAGATGAGCTGATGCAAAGGTTTCTGTTCCCTTGGAGATTTGTGTGCTCAGATAACATTGACAAAGGTTTCAGATCTTAATTATACTGTTAGGGTTATGGCTTCTTCACTATTATCATGAGCAAATTCCAGGTGATGCAAATTTACCAGCTTTCTAAAATCCGAGCCTTCTCTAACCTTGTGCCAAAAAACAGCAGCCACGCATTCTTCTAAACAGCTACGTAGCACTCTGAAAATGGTGGAGGCCCACAAAGCAGGAGAAGGCTATAAGACGTTCCATATGCAATTGAGAAATGGTAGTTAGCAGGAACAGTGGAGGTCAAGATAAGGTCTGGAAGACCAGGCCAAATTTCAGTAAGAGCTGCTTGTAGGATTGTTAGAGACGCAAATCAGAACCCCTGCTTGACTGCAAAAGACCTTCAGAAAGATGTAGCAGACTCTGGATTTGTGGCACATTGTTCTACTCTTCAGAGACACCTGCACAAATATGACCTTCATGGAAGAGTCATCAGAACAAAACCTCTCCTGCATCCTCACCATAAATTTCAGTGTCAGAAGAATGCAAAAGAACATCTGAACAAGCCTGATGCATTTTGGAAACATATCAACTAGACTGAAGATGTTAAAATAGAAGTCTTTGGCAACAATAATCAAAGGTATATGTGGAGAAAAAAGGGCACAGAATTTCAGGAAAAGAACATCTCACCAACCAGTAAGAATGGGAGTGCGTCAATCATGCTTTGGGGTTGTGTTGCAGTTAGTGGCAAGGAGGAACATTTCAAGGGTAGAGGGAAGAATGGATTCAATGAAATTTCAACAAATTCTTAATGCAAACATAACACCATCTGTAAAAAAAAAGCTGAAGTTGAAAATTAGATGGCTTTTACAAATGGATAATAATAATAAACAAATGTCAAAATCCACAATAAACTACCTCACAAGTTGCAAGCTGAAGGTTTTACAATGGCACTCACAGTCCCCTGATTTGATCACCATTGAAAATCTGTGGCTAGACCTCAGAATAGCACTGCATGCAAGACGACCCAGTAATCTCACAAAACTGGAAGAATTTTCCAAGGAAAAATGGATGAAAAATCGATCATACATGAATTGAAAACTCTTGGCTGACTGCAAAAAGTGTTTACAAGCTGCAATGCTTTCAAAAGGGGGTGCTAATAGGTACTAGCCTTGCAGCGTACCCAATCTTTTCTATCTGCCAATATTCCTGATTGTAATTTTTAAAATGTAAAAGATGTATGAGTATATATATAATATTTTTGCATAAAATACAAAGGAAATGAGTCATCTTAAATGTCATCAAATTTGATGCTTTGTTATCAAATATGATGTAAAATATATTGGCCAAGAGATCTAGATGTAGTTTGATTGGTCGTCGAAGTTGTTAGTTCTTTAGCGTTACACAGGGTGCACCACGTGGAGGCGAACTAAAATTGCAACCCCACCTCCACTGTGACTGTGGAGCTGATCGTCAAACAGATCAGCACATTGTTGAGGAGTATCCCTTCAGATCTTATACTGGTGACAAGAATGATTTCTACACTGGAAATGACAATGTTATTGCATATATAGAAAACCTTGATATTTGACTCTGATTTCTGCTCCTTTGTTCCTTTCAGTCACTGTTTAATTGTTCGTTATTTATTTTTATATGATGTTAAAATATATGTTCATACGATTAAATAAAAATCTTAAATGTTAGGCCTTTTAAAGATCATTTCATCTTCAACCTGCTTAACTGTTCGCAATAACAGTAATTTTGACCAGGGTGCTCAAATTTTTACATGCCACTGTTTGAGAGGCCTTCCACCCCCTGAAATAATCTAGTTGCCCACCTTTGAACTGACTCTAACTTTTGAATGTCCCTTTTAAAATGTGGAGGCCAAAACTGCAGCCCAATTTCTTGATGTGGCCTCACAAATGATTCCTAAAAGAGTAACAATACAGTGAGATTATGGGAACCACAGTATGTGGTTCATAGCCGCCACTACTTTTCCAGGTGTGCAATCCCTGCCCGAACATGTTGCAGACAAAGTAAGGTATGCACTGCCCAACACCATCAGTGTCAAGGTCCACAGATAAACACTGATACGTGGACCCACTGGGTAAATGTAGTAGCAGCTGGGCCTGAGCCGGAAAGCTTCTTCTACGTCTTCACATCTGGTCAGCGTAACACTAGCTCCATCAGCTTCAACACAGCAAAGGGGAAACAATGGCAGGCTGTTCTGAAGCTCATGTGTTTGGAGGAATGGTTGGTCCACTGAACCTCAAGCCTGGCTTGGTGGTGTGCGATAACCGGCGAAATCTCGTAGCAGCTCTGGGCCTAGCCAGTTTGACGCACAACCCTTGCCTGATGTGAATTTGGTAGTGCAGAGCTTTCTGAAAAATTACCCCGAGATGTCAAAGCTGCTACAGAAAGAGTGTGCAGTCTGTACATGCTTTTGGCATTCTCACCCTGCTGTTGTCTACGCTGCAGCATAACTTCTGCCTTCCTGCTCAACACCCAATATGCTACTTACCCACAATGTGGTATTCCACCTTACATATGCTGGAGAGACTGTGCGAGCAGCAGGCAATCGTGGAATTTCAGCTGCAGCATGCATGGGTGATTTGCTTTACGGAACAACACCACTTCACCAACAACTGGACCTTGCGAGACGTGTGTGCTGTGTTGCGCTTCTTCGAGAGCTCTACGAACATGGTCAGTGCTGATGGCACAATCATCCGCTTTACTATCACACTTTTATGCTTTCTCAAAAAAACATGTCAGGCAATGATGGATGAGGTGGTGGAAAAGGGATCATTCACACCATTATCAGGCTAGTCGTCCACACCTAGCTCGGAGGGTGGGTTCCTGTACCAACAGCGGCCAGATACACAAGTGTCCAGCCAGGGGATAGTTTTGAAGGATGAGGAGGGTGTTCACAGCAGGGTGGCACTCACAGCAGCACTGGAGAGTGGCTGGGGGGATATAGAGGGCACAGATGATACATCTTCCACTGAGCTTGTCTTTGCCTCTGGGAAGCCTGCACAACTACCGCCGTGTTGCCTGGGCAGCACTGTGGCGCAGTGGTTAACACTGCAGCCTGGCCGTGCTGGGGTCCTTGGCTTTACTGGACACGGGCTCTCAGGTGACGACTATGCCTTACATTCTCCACAAACGCTACTGGGCTGACTCTGATATTACCCGTGACCCAGATAGTGATTTGACAATAGTAGCCAGTAATGGTCAGCCTTTGCCACAAGTGGGGTACATGGAGGTGACCATTAACATGGGGCAGGTAGAATCGAAAGCCCAAGGTCTGGTGATTGTAGATATTGACCGGCGAGAATGTAACCCCATGATGACCTTAGGTACTAATGTCATAGAAAACTGTCTTGCTGAGGTTATTGTCTTGTTACAACAGGTGGCCGAAACTGCTGGTTCCAGTGAGCAGCGTGTCCTGTAAAAAGAAATCAGAGCCCTGATGCAGAGACAACAGGTAGAATTGTCTGGTGGAGAAGTTGGCAGCGTCACAGTGAGTGATCCGATCCCCATTGCAATACCCCCCAGGAGTGAAATGTTAATCTGGTGTCCGGCAGCAATAGGCCGCAGAAGTAAAGACTACCAGGCCCTGATAGAACCTGTGTATTCGGATAGTAGGCCACCATCCTGATAGCCAGAGGGGTGGTTGATGTCCGCAAGGGGAGGGTACCAGTATGTGTCCTTAACTGTGGAGAGAAAGAGGTCCACTTACCCAGATATACCACACTTGCTAAACTCACTGTTAATGATAACATAATGCAATACAAGCAACCGAGCTCTTGGTCCCTGACGAAGGCAGCGTGCCGAAACGCGTTGGGGAGGGCGCCTATCCAGGAGACAGGGAGCATATTACACTAATCTGTAAGTTACAATGTAATTTTGCTAATACACACTGACATTTCCATCTTACAGTAACCGTGTTTCCTGGTCACATAGTATATGAAGTGGTTACACTGACACCTGGTGGTGATTTTTTGCACTGTTTGCACCTCACTTTTTGCCATAGGCTTTTCCTTATCAGGAACATATATATGTTTTTTTTATATGCACCTTATATTATGATTGTGTTTGGATTTTTTAGTATTACACTGTATGATATATTTTTAATATAATAACAAAAATAATTTTTCATATTGAAATTTTGTGCACCATATTTATTCATCATAATTGTTTCACTTTTATATATATACAATAATTTTGTTTTAAAGTGTAATCTACATTTATTATATGTGAACTGGATATTTGCACTCTTGTAACAACATACAGTCAGTTGTTTTTAATATTTTACGTATTTCTTGATTCCATTGTTTTAATCTGGTACAACATATAAATAACTAAAAATCATACAGTGCCTTGCGAAAGTATTCGTCCCCCTGGAACTTTTCAACCTTTTCCCACATATCATGCTTCAAACACAAATATACCAAGTGTAAATTTTTGGTGAAGAACCAACAACAAGTGGAACACAATTGTGAAGTTGAACGAAATTTATTGGTTATTTTAAATTTTTGTGGAAATTCAAAAACTGAAAAGTGGGGCGTGCAATATTATTCAGCCCCTTTACTTTCAGTGCAGCAAACTCACTCCAGAAGTTCATTGTGGATCTCTGAATGATGCAATGTTACCCTAATTGCCTAATGATGATAAATATAATCCACCTGTGTGTAATCAAGTCTCCGTATAAATACACCTGCTCTGTGATAGTCTCAGGGTTCTGTTTGAAGCACAGAGAGCATCATGAACCCAAACAGAGGTCTTCCTTCACCCTTTGGGTATCGGTGTACTCAGGAGAAATTGCACAACAATTTTTGGGTTCCATTTTCTCCTGCTACCTTTGTTAAAATAAAAAAATTGGTGCTAAAAGATGGTTTTTGTGGAAAAATGAGATTTTTAATTTTCAAGGCTCTACGTTACAAACTTATGTGAAGCACTTTGTGGGTTCAGGGTGCTCAACAGCCATCTAGATAAGTCCCTTTAGGGGTCTAGTTTCCAAAGTGGGTCATTTGTGGGGGGTTCCACTGTTTAGGAACATCAGGGGCTCTCCAAACGCAACATGGTGTCCGCTCTCAATTCCAGCCAATTTTACATTCAAAACCTCAAACGGTGCTCCTTCCCTTCCGAGCCCTGCCATGCACCTAAAGAGTGGTCTTCCTCCACACATGGGGTATCAGCGTACTCAGGAGAAATTGCACAACAAGTACTGCGGTTCATTTTCTCCTGTTACTCTTGAGAAAATTTAAAAAAATTGTGTCCGAAGTAGAATTTTTGTGAAAAAGAGTTAATTGTTCATTGATTGTTCGTTAATTGTTGTTTTTTCCTTACACATTGCTTCAATTCTTGTGAAGGACCTGAAGGGTTAATACACTTTTGAATGTGGATTTGATCACCTTGAGGGGTGCAGTTTTTAGAATTTTTTTTTTCACTTTTGGGTATTTTCTGTCATATAGGCCCCCCAAAGTCACTTCAAATGTGAAGTGGACCCTAAAGGAAATGATTTTGTAAATTTTTTTGGAAAAATTAAAAATTGCCGATCAGCCATTATAACTTCCTAACAAAAAAAATATGTTTCAAAAATTGTGCAGATGTAAAGTAGACATGTGGGAAATGTTGTTTATTTACATCTTTTTAACAAATAAACAAGTAATTTTGAAGAAATTTTACCACTAACATAAAGTACAATATGTCACAAAAAAACAATCTCAGAATCAGGGAGATCCGTTGAAGCGTTCCAGAGTTATAACCACATAAAGTGACAGTGGTCAGATTTCAAAATTAAGGCTTGGTCATTAACCTACAAAGTGGCTTGGTCCTTAATGGGTTAATGGAGCTATACAAATACAAGAGAGATAAATAAATTGTTACAAGTGATGATTACTACAACAACAACAGCATGGTGGAAGAGTATGTGTCCACACGTCTCCACGTATTGAGTAATGGGTCTGGCCCATTTATTTTCTTGGTCAGACCCATCACTCTGGGCCTCGGAGTGCTGGCCTGCACTGCTGCATGTGTACTGTCGGAATGTGTGTTTAGCACGGCAGGACGTGAGATCACAAACAGGTGCATGTGCTTGTCCACAGCCAACATGGGCAAGCTCACATTCATTAACATCAACCAGCCATGGATTCAACAGAGCTTGTCCATACCTTGGGCTAAATAGAGAAGTATACCAGCCGCACACAGCCATTGTAGTTATATGTCACCACAATTTGTTCATTCTATTTGTCATTCCCAATTAAAAAAAGCAAAAATCAATGATGCTGCTTTGCACAGTACCCTCACAGAGGCTTTTTTTGCTGAGACTGGTGCAGAGTACATGTAAGGGGGGCACAAAGATTGCTATACGCCCCTACCCCTTTAAGTACGTCCCGGCTGCTGCACTGTGTAAGGATAAGTTCGTTTAGTTAAGTATATGGTGTCTTCTAAATGTTTGCTGTTATATAGCGTGTAGTACTACTGTGTATAGTGTTCTTCCATAATTATATAGTGTAGTACCTTAGTTGAGCCACAAGATGGGTACATAGTAGATAGTGGATTATAAAAGGAGTTTACTGGGATAAGGCAAGAACAGTTTACTGGTTAGAGTCAGAGCGGCTAGGGAGCCCCAACAGCTTGGGTGGGCCTTAGAGCCCGAGCTACCCAGTAGCTCCGTAACATTATAATAGAGAAGCCCAGCCATCCAAGGCCCAGAGGGGCCAGAAGTACAGCGTGTGACAGCAGTGTGGAGCAGAAGCCAGAGAAGAGGTCCTATACAGTACGGGGACACAGGTCGCTCATCATGTGGCAGATCATCTCATGGGCTGATGCCCTCAGATCTGGCGTGAAACTGACTAGGGAATTCCCAAGCACAGTGAGTCTGGACAGGGAGGATGCTGCGTTACCACAAGAGGCGGTACGAACTGGGCACGTACTGAGGACCATAGAAAGAAGTGGAGGGAAAGTAGAGAATGTGGACTGTATGAAACTTTATGCTGATGCTGTACCTGAAAAGGATGTGCTGCGAACAAAGGAAAGTCAAGTGTTACGTTATAAGTTTGAAATGGACTCTGTCTCTTTATATGCAACAACGCCAGCAGCAAAACTTCAGCCAGCCCAATGGGACCCTGATGGAGCAGAAGGTGAAGCAGAAGGTATGCCGCAGAGGGGA
The DNA here is from genome assembly GCF_051348905.1 of Ranitomeya variabilis. NCBI lineage: Eukaryota > Metazoa > Chordata > Amphibia > Anura > Dendrobatidae > Ranitomeya > Ranitomeya variabilis. Next base: position 436,471,731 of record NC_135236.1, read on the forward strand.
CATTATATTCATGTGACGGGAGACCAGGGTGCATTAAAGCACATACTCTCAGCCACGACTACGGCCCTGGCCCTCCCTCACATACACACAGAGGCTTTTTTGCAGAGTGTATGATGGAAGAGTATGTGACCACTCGTTTCTAAGTACTGAGTGATGGGGCTGGACCATTTAGATTCTGAGTCTCCAAATTGAACACGTGGCCTGAGCTTGCCCTTCATGCTTTTGAGCTGCTGACCTGCCCTGTGGCAAGTTTACTGTCTGAACTTATGTTTAGCATGGTAGGGTGTGTGATCACAGACAGGCGCATCTGCCTGTCCACAGCCAACATGAACAAGCACACATTCACTAAAATGAACCAGGTGTGGATCACACAGGACTTGTCCGTCCTTTTTTGCTTAATAGAGAAGTATACCAGCCACACACAGCCATTGTTATACTTCACTGCAGTTTGTTCATTGTATTTGCAATTCCCAATGTTTTTTGGCCTCCCCAAATTAAAAAAAACAGGCTGTTTTGCAGAGTACCCCAACAGAGGCTTTTTTAAGAGATGGGGGCATAGTACACACAGTCTTTTTTGCAGAGTAGAGAATTACTAGATTATGACAAAGTAATAATCCATGTAAGTCACCATTGATTCAATCATATACTATCAGGAAAAGGGGAATAGAAGAAAGAGTATGTGAATTAAAATATAACATTAACTAAATGTTAGAAATATTAATAAATAATAAATTGCTGCAATATTATATATAAAAATTAATTCATGGCTTGAAATCGCTGTATTTTGAAATAGAAGTCTCAGTATAGTAATAAAGAGGACAAAACAGTTATGTCACTTGCATTAGATTCTAGCCAATGTCACTCAATAATGTCAATAAATATTGGCTATTGAATAGAGAGCCAGTTAGTGAACAGTAAGTAATTCATAAAGGACCAACTATAAAACAAATTAAATTGAAGTAAAGAAATTGAAGGGAGAAAAAAAATCAGTGTTAAAGTTTCTGCTCAGTTTCTGCTGAGAGCGCTAACACAAGTATTATGTGCCATTTATGAGCGGTGTACCAAATGCAGATAGTGATGTGACCACCGCAGCTGCACAAAGGAGCACACGCAGCAGAAGATATATCTCTATCAGCAAAAGTGACAGAGCGCAAGGCTGGAGATGACACCAGCCAAATGCACAAACTGTCACAAAAGCTCCCTGTCAGATAGAGAGCATGCTGTCGGGAAGCAGCTTTCCCCTTGGATGTTATAATGTAAACGCCACTCCCAGATCAAGCTCAGTAGGGCCCCTCATTACACAGTTTGAGGACAATGAGAGGAGACACACGCTAAGGCCATTGTCCCACTTGCGACTGCAATGTGAGAAACTCGGGCAAGTGTCTTGCCTCAATACTCGGCACTGCCGTCGGCACTCAGGACTGGAGTGTGTGGATGCATGTATTTCTATGCAGCTGAACGCTCCGGTGCGAACCGGCGATGACAGTGCCAGGTATTGAGGCGAGAGACTCGCGCGAGTTTCTTGCATTGCAGTCACAATTGGGACACTGGCCTAATAGACAGTGTTTTGTGGCACCCCAGGAGTTCGGGTACCACAGTGGTGCTGCCTTCCTCTCGGGGAGGGCAGTGCCATGCTTGGAGACAGGAGGAATCCTTTGGCATGTAATCTTACATGCAACACTTTCTGACTCCAGGCTAGAAGGGAGAGCTCTAAACCCAGTTTAAGAGGAACTTCCCTATATACATCCTGGTCTGGAGGAGGAGTCAGTTAGTCTGGTGCAGACAAGCAGAGAGTTGACAGTTAGTAGCAGACAGTGAAGGAGCACAGTAACACTTAGGAGCTAGAGGAGGCCTGTGACTGGGCCTCTCTAAGCTGAGCGCAGAAACGGGGCACAGGGAGCCTGAGGTGGTTAGGAACTACAGGTCTCGCGGCAGAACCGGAGGGCAAGAAACTAAAAGAGACTTGCCCACATAATACCTAAGGTACAGCAGCAATCAGAGCCCAGAGTCACCGTGGACAGAGACCCCAAAGAGACGGCTCTAGTTGCCTACCATGCATGTACTGTCCCTGGACAGGTGAAAAAGAGGACCTTGTTAGACCACTACAGGCAGCAAGGGACTACAGACCAGCGCATAGTGGAAGGCTCCCAAACTGACCTGTCAAAGGGATTTCCACTTGTCTTCAGTCTGCCTGGACTCCATCTACACCTGTTGCCGGTACCCTGGACTGAGGCTGCTTAACACCAGTAAACCAGGTAAAGACTGCAACCCTGTGTCCTCCATTTATTTGCTGGCATTCACTATCCCTGCCAAACACACCGGAAGCCCTGGGGACCCCGCTTCAACTGTGAGAAGCGACACCATCTTTGCTGCAGCACCATCTCCCCTAGAGGACCCCTTTAAGCAGCGTTGGTCACCTCTGACCGAAAACCACAGGTGGCGTCATGAACTTTAATTATTTCCACAACCCCTTTAAAGACCTGTTATGACCCCAGTGGACAGGGTCTCAGAGGAACGTGTAAGTCTGCAAGATACAAAAATCCAGCTCATAGGGCTGTGGTAACTGGGTTGACCAAATAGCTACTCCTAACGCCAACACTAGAAGTAGCCGGGGATCATGCCTACGGTGATCGCTAGATGACTCGCGCCAGCCGGAGAATCTAACTACCCCTAGGAGAAGAAAACAAAGACCTCTCTTGCCTCCAGAGAAAGGGACCCCAAAGCAAGATACAAGCCCCCCACAAATAATAACGGTGAGGTAAGAGGAAATGACAAACACAGAAATGAACCAGGTTCAGCAAAGAGAGGCCAGCTTACTAATAGCAGAATATAGCAAGATAACTTATCTGGTCAACAAAAACCCTATAAAAATCCACGCTGGAGATTCAAGAACCCCCGAACCGTCTAACGGTCCGGGGGGAGAACACCAGCCCCCTAGAGCTTCCAGCAAAGGTCAGGATACAGATAGGAACAAGCTGGACAAAAATACCAAACAAAACAAAAGCAAAAAGCAAAGAAGCAGACTTAGCTTGAAAAACAGGAACCAGGATCAGAGGACAAGAGCACAACAGATTAGCTCTGATTTCAACGATGCCAGGCATTGAACTGAAGGTCCAGGGAGCTTATATAGCAACGCCCCTGAACTAACGGCCCAGGTGAGGATATAGGAAAAGACAGACGCTCCAGAGTCAAATCACTAATGACCACTAGAGGGAGCAAAAAGCAAAATCACAACAAAGACCGTCCCTTTTTCTTGGGCACCCAGGGCCAAGGACCAGGTCGCTGCCACTGTGACCACCCCTTTAATTGCGACCGGACCGGTACAGAGTATCCCTACTGCCCTGACGGGCGACTCAGCTTGGCGTCACAAACAGGATTTCGTGCCCTGACATTGCCAGGTACTGTGTGCCAGAGACTTTAATGAGCTTTTAAAACATTGCTATCTAAACATCGCCATAACTGCGTCACACGGTGCGTGCACTTTATTTTCAAAATAGCCACCAAAAACGGCCGACATATAGAGTGCCGCGAGGAGCGCAGGAAAAGGGGTGTGCCATTGTGGGCGGAGCCTGAAGAGAGCGCGATGAAGCGGGTGCCACGCTGACATGAGAGCCGCAAGTGAGGACGCCGTGCACGAGAGCCGCAAGTGAGGATCCCGGAAGTCCCGGAAGGAGGACTGGGAGAAGCACCTTACTGCGCGCAGGAGGAAGCACTGCGGACTCCGGAGGAGAGGCGTCAGGCCTCGGCAAGGTTAGCACGGGGGAAAGGACATGTCCGACCCGGGAGGAGATCTGGCGGTGTTCGCAGCCGCAGGCCCAATGATGCCCCCAGGCCCCGTGGTGGACGCAGCCGCAGGCCCCATGATGCCACCAGGCCCCGCGGTGCCCACAGTTCCTGCAAACCGGCCAGACCCGCAGTAACAGCTCCTATAATGCTGCTATCCATGCCCTATATACCAGGAGCGGCCAGGCTGCCACAATATTCAGGGGAGTGCCATACGCTACGTGACTTTAAAGAAAGGCTATGCAGCCTGTTTTAAGTATATCCCCTGACAGAACATCAAAAGGTCAACATCTTAACTGGTCAATTAAGTGGCACAGCACAAAGAGAAGTGAAATCCTGGCCAGATATGGAAAAAGGAACTGTTAAGCAGATATTTAAACCACTTTTGACACCCGCACCACTGCAGAAATCAAAATGAGGTTTTTGCGGGTGGAAACAAAGTGCACAGGATAGCATATGGGACTATGCCCTTAATCTCCAGGAGGCACTACGGGCCATCAAACAGGTTGACCCTAACAGCGTGCAGGATGGAGACAAGCTATTAAAGGAGCAGTTCATTGAGGGACCCCTGTCCAGCACCCACAGGACACAGCTGCGCATCCTGGCCTTACAAAACCCTGACCTGGACTTTGCACATTTTAAGGACAGGGCCATCCGGGTGCTGCATGAACCACCGCCCAGCCGCATAGTGCCCCCTAGGCGTCCAGCCCTCACGTACCACCAGAACGTGGCACCCTTTTCTCAGGTCCCTGTTGAGGCCGACGCACAGATCCTGGATGATGATCCCTCCACCGAATTGCGCCTCCAGGTCCAGGAACTGACTAAAAGCATAGCTGCACTAGTCAGGACCGTGCAGTCTCTGCAGGATTCTTCAAAGGAAAAGATCCAGCTGGCTTCCAGTCCAGATGACGTCCCCTGGCGACAACAGAAGAGGATCCCACCGATCAGAGGAAGAGACAATGACCGCTATCATCAGGACGGACGACCCATCTGCCGCCACTGCAATCAGGTGGGGCACATCGCAAGGTTCTGCCATTTAAACGAGTGACCCCTGGGGCAGAGGGCCAACCCGCAGGAGTAAGACGACCACGAGGCCCACAAAACTGGTGAGCCAAGTACGTCGGAGGATGACCGGTCCTCCCCATTGTGATCAACTGCATCCCGATGAACGCTTTACTGGACGCCGGCTCTCAGGTGACGACTATGCCTTACCTTCTCTACAAACGGTATTGGGCTGACTCTGATATTACCCGTGGCCCAGATAGTGATTTGACAATAGTAGCCAGTAATGGTCAGCCTTTGCCACACATGGGGTACAAGGAAGTAACCATTAAAGTGGGGCAGGTAGAATTGAAGGCCCAAGGACTGGTGATTGTTGATATTGACCAGTGAGAATGTAACCCCATGATAACCTTAGGTACTACTGTCATAGAAAAGTGTCTTGCTGAGGTTATTGTCTTGTTACAACAGGTGGCCGAAACTGCTGGTTCCAGTGAGCAACGTGTCCTGCAAAAAGAAATCAGAGCCCTGATGCAGAGACAACAGGTAGAATCGTCTGGTGGAGAAGTTGGCAGTGTCACAGTGAGTGATCCGATCCCCATTGCAATACCCCCCAGGAGTGAAACGTTAATATGGTGTCGGCAGCAATAGGCCTCAGAGGTAAAGACTACCAGGCCCTGGTAGAACCTGTGTATTCGGATAGTAGGCCCACCATCCTGACAGCCAGAGGGGTGGTTGATGTCCGCAAGGGGAGGGTACCAGTATGTGTCCTTAACTGTGGAGAGAAAGAGGTCCACTTACCCAGATATGCCACACTTGCTAAACTGCTCACTGTTAATAATAGTGCAATACAGGCTACAGAACACTTGGTCCCATCCAACCAGGCGGAGGACAATGGCTCTGCAGGACAGTTGGAGGATTGATGCCAGAAGTTACACTGACTCTACCCCTTCACACCAAAAACAGGGGGCTTACCGGGTGGTCCATGAGTATAAGCAGATATTCAGCAAACACCCACGAGATTTTGGGCAGGTAAAAGGGGTTCAACATCATATCCCCACTGGAGGTCATCCACCCATTAAAGAGAGGTACCGTCCTGTACCTCCAGCTCACTACCAATGTGCCAAAAGTATGTTATGAGAGATGAAGGAGGCTGAGGTAATCAGAGATAGTTGTAGCCCCTGGGCAGCTCCATTAGTCCTCATCAGGAAAAAGGATGGTACAATGAGGATGTGTGTTGATTACAGGCAGATAAACTGCATTACTCACAAGTATGCATACCCATTGTCCAGAATCGAAGAGTCATTAGCTGCTTTAAAATCTGCTAAGTATTTCTCCACCTTAGCTCTCACTAGTGGCTATTGGCAGGTTCCCATGGCAGAGGCAGATAAAGAAAAGACCGCCTTCACGACATCGATGTGCCTCTCCGAGTTCAACTACATGCCGTTCGGACTGTGCAATGCACCAGGAACATTCCAGAGGATGATGGAGTGTTGTCTAAAGCACAAGAATTTTGAAACGGTCCTGTTGTACCTGGATGATGTCATCGTCTTCTCCAAGACTTATGAAGACCACCTGAAGCACCTGGCCGAGGTGTTTGAAGCTCTGTCTAACTTTGACCTGAAGGTAAAGCCATCCAAGTGCCACCTGTTAAAGCCCAAAGTGCAGTACCTAGGCCATGTGATAAGAGCCGAAGGTTTGGCACCAGACAGCGTCACCGTGATTAGGGACTGGCCGATACCCAGCAACATCCACAAAGTCCGGCAGTTCCTCTGGTTGGTAGGCTACTACCGAAGGTTCATTAAGGACTTCACTAAGATGGCCGCACCACTGCAAGACCTGTTAGTGGGCCAATCCAAGAAGACCAAGAGCAAGGGTCCTCCGTTTGAGTGGAACGACAGACTGGAAGGATCCTTCACTCGGTTGAAGTTGGCTCTCACAGGAGATGAAGTACTGGCCTACCCTGACAATGACCAACCAGAAAGAGTCATTGCCTACGCCAGCAGGAAGCTTTGTCCCACTGAAAGGAACCCCAAAAACTACAGTTCCTTCAAGCTGGAGTTCCTAGCCATAGTCTGGGCGGTAGCAGAGCGGTTCAAACACTACCTGGCCTCAGCAAGATTCACCGTTTTCACGGACAACAATCCGCTGACCCACCTGGAAACTGCAAAACTAAGTACATTGGAGCAGCGATAGATGGCCCGGTTGTCCAACTACAAATTCACCATCAAGTACCGTGCAGGGCACAAAAATGCAAATGCTGATGCGCTGTCCAGGATACCCAACTTACCAGAGGTGGAAGAAGATTGAGTTACCAGCTTTACATCACCCCGGGGTGACTCAGTACTCCCATTATGTGAGGAACAAGCGCAATAACAAGCGAGAAGCCACGCTGAACTCATTGCCCCACCATGGATGGGCAGAGATGCAGGATAGTGACCCAGCAGTCTGTCTTGTAAAAGAGCTGCTAACACAAACAGATTCACACCCTGGTCCAGATGCTGCACAAGAGGGTGAACAGCTGTGGAAGGAGAAGGAAAAATTGTTTATTTACGACGATAAGCTGTGCCAGAGGAATATCGACCCACGCACTCACGAGCTGGTCTGGCAGGTGGTAGTCCCTACACAAGATGCACTAATGGTCTTGGAAGCGTACCACGATGGAGCCGGACACTTCGGGTGGAAGAAGTTGGAGATCCTACTCTGTGGAAGGTTCTACTGGATTGGCATCAGAAAAGCCATCAAAAAGTGGTGCTGAGAGTGTGGCCTATGAAACCTGCGCAGAAAGGACTGTGACAGCCAGAGGGCTCCCCTACAGCCCATAATCACCAAACAGCCACTTGAACTGGTGGCCTTAGACCACGCGAAGCTAACCCTGACCATAGTGGACAATTACTCCAGATTCCTGGTAGTCATGCCTGTCAAGGACCAGACAGCGAAGACGGCAGCCAAGGCCAGCCAACAACACTTTTGTTGACCACATGGTTACCCTGAAAAGGTACTTACCGACCAAGGCCCAGCCTTTGAAGCGGAAGTGTTCCAGGAGTTCTGTAACCTGTACGGGTGTAAGAAGATAAGAACAATGCCGTACAATCCACAGACAAACGGTATGTGTGAGAAGATGAACCAGGTAATCAACTTACTGAAAACCTTGCCTTTGGAAGAGAGAAATTTGTGGCCAGAGAAGTTGCCAGACTTGGTAGACCTGTATAATCACATCCCAGTGAATTCCACCAACTGCACTCCAGCCTACCTGATGAGAGGAAGATCTAGCAAATTACCTGTTGACCTTGATATGGGAGTCCTAACACTAGAAGCAACCTCACCAGACGCAGATTGGGATACTGAGCGACAACAGAAATACCGCCAAGTACAAGAGTGTGTGGAAAGAAGTCTGTCCCAGGCAAGACAAAGACAAGAAAGAAACTATAATCAACATGCCCATGCAATTCCCTTGTCACCAGGTGAACAAGTGCTAAAGCGGAAAAGAAGAATGCATAAACTTGATGACCAGTGGGAAGCAGAACCATGTACCATCTTACCATCAAACTTTAATAATACTAAAGTCTGTCTCATAAGCGAAGATGGAGAAACCTCGACTGCGGTATCAAGGGATCATCTTAAAGTGTGCCCTGACAAACTGAGAGACAAGGAGAAAGACCCAGGTACCTCTCAACCCACGGAAGAAGAGGAAAAGAGAATCCATACCGTTCTTGGAGACTTTCCCCAGTCATGGACTCAGGTAAATCAAGTGATAGTGGTGCCTGTTTTGACTTTTCCCCAGTTGGAAATACCAGAGAAAAATGTGGCTCAAAATCATCCTGAACCAGAAGAGACTTCACACCTGCACGCTCAAGCAGCAGACGTCACACCAGCAGTGGAACCAGAGAATCCACCACCTGCTATCAGTGAATCTGTCATGCCCACAGTGAGCAACAATACTCCTAGGAGATCAGGTACACCTGTGCTAGCCAGAATTCCCAGTAGCATAGCCATAAGAGAGCGCATAACACCAGTGATAGCAAGCCTAGTAAATCTGGTCAGATCACCCTCAGTGCCTGTGCTGCGTAGATCTACCCATAGTATCAGAGGTCAGATCCCAGCCCGTTACAAGGACTAGTAAACTGTCAATAATTGGTGTTACCTGTGTAAAAATGTTTGCATATGCTTATTGCAGGTTTAAAATGGACAATAGGGTAATGGACGGTGAATTGCCCAAAAACTGTCACTGTAAATAGTTGGCACCCTCAAGATGCACCTTTGGTTCTACCCACATTGCCAGCATGGGTAGGGCCTTGCTTGTTCACAGACCTGAAGCAAAAACCGTCTGGCGTGGCTGAACACCAGGTCTGGATGTACACCTTGTAGCCCGCCCAAGCCTACGTTGGGGGTTTATGACGGATCCCCCGCATCATTGTTAATGAACAAGGACACCCTGGTATAAGACCAGTTGTACTTATATAAATTCTGTTTTTGCAACGTTTAAGCTAAAAGTGCCTCCCGTAAGGGAAGAAAAAGTTTGTACCTGTTTAACCTGTTGAAATGTTTTTCAAAACGTTTGCATCTTTCCTAACCTGTATTGTTATGTTTTCTTTTCCTAGTCCAGGAGTACTGGATTTAACAGGGGGGGGGATGTGGCACCCCAGGAGTTCGGGTACCACAGTGGTGCTGCCTTCCTCTCGAGGAGGGTAGTGCCATGCCTGGAGACAGGAGAGATCCCTTTGGCAGGTAATCTTACATGCAACACATTCTGACTCCAGGCCAGAAGGGGGAGCTCTAAACCCGGTTTAAGGGGAACTTCCCTATATGCATCCTGGTCTGGAGGAGTCAGTTAGTCTGGTGCAGACAAGCAGAGAGTTGACAGTTGGTAGCAGACAGTGAAGGAGCACAGAAAGACTTAGGATCTAGAGGAGGCCTGCTGTTACGGATCTGCAACACAGGACTAAGGTAGAAGGGGGAAAACTGACCCTGCACTATGACTAGGCTGAAACCCTACGATAGAGTGGGTGACCCATTCCTTGCGAAAAGACCCACCAACGATCCTAGGTTAATCTCAAGCGAAGACCTATAGATAAGGGGAAGGGGTTCCCTAAAAGAACTAAGGACTGGGTACAAAAACAGGTCACCTCCTAATAGAAAACACAGAGAAGGCTACATAAACCAATAGAAAACAGAAACTAAGGCTTTCAGAACCAGAGGTACCAGCACTGCACAAATAACACACACAGAACACAAAGCAAAGCACCAAGCTAGAGCTCAAGCAGATTAACACTGTTGTCCAGCAAGGACTGGGTGGCAGGTGCTGGTTAATAAAGAGTGATACAAACACCTGACCCAAGACAAACCCAGCACCAGAGGAAAAAGACCAGCAGCCAGAACGCCACAAGAAAATGGTGGATAGTCACAAACTAAACAGATTCTAACAGTACCTCCCCTTTAATAAGGATCCCCCGGATCCTCTAGGCCGAGCCTTATTCGGAAATCTCCTGTGAAAAGCCTTAATTAACCTTGAGGCTGAGACGTCCACAGCTTTCACCCAGGAATTGTCCTCGGGACCGAAACCCTTCCAGGACACAAGATACTGTAACCCTCCTCCATGCCACCTGGAATCAAGAATGCGTGAAATCTCAAACTCGTAGTCCTCATCAATTGGAGGAGCAGACAGCATAGCCACCTTATCTGGCGTCTCAACCTTCTTCAGCAAAGATACATGAAAAACTGAATTAATTTTCCAGGACGAAGGAATGTCTGATCTCACCTCTGCCGAGTTGACAATGTGAACCACTTTGGCCCCAACTTATGAGAAGGGATCTTCAAACACCAGTAAACCAGGTAAAGACTGCAACCCTGTGTCCTCAATTTAGTTGCCGGCATTCACCATCCCTGCCAAACACACCAGGAGCCCTAGGGACCTCGCTTCACCTGTGGGAAGTGACACCATCTTTGCTGCAGCACCATCGCCCCCAGAGGACCTCTTTAAGCAGCATTGGTCGCCTCTAACCGAAAACCATAGGTGGCGTCATGAACTTTAATTATTTCCACAACCCCTTTAAAGACCATCCCTTTTACTTGGGCACCTAGGGCCAAGGACCGGGTTGCTGCCACCGTGACCACCCCTTTAATTGCGAATGGTCCCGGTACCGAATATCCTCACTGCCCTGACGGTCGACTCAACTTCAGTACAGGGGCTGCGAGGAGGAATTAATACAGGCCCTAATTCAGTTGCTAGCCCTGTCTAGAATTAAACTGGCTGTCCCTATACATTGAGATCAATTCCCTGACATGTGCTTTGCCAATACATGCCAGCTTTATCTAAAGGTACTCCCACAGAGACCGGTGCAGAGTACACACTGAGGCTTTTTTGCATACTACTCCCACAGAGATGGGTGCAGAGTACACACACAGAGGTTTTTTTATCATGATTGATACATCCCCCAAGAAGACCTGGAGTAGGGTCACATCAGGAAATGAATTGCAGTCCTCTTTAGAGGCATGATTGATTCATGTGCTATTATAAATGGATTTTCTTTCCTTCAGTGCTGGGAGGCTTAAAGGCTCTTTCCGTGCTGGTTGAGACCATACAACCTGGTTGTTCACAGCTGCAACTGCTTATCATTTACTCCCTCTATATTTACTGGCTCTGGGCATTAAGTCATTGCTGGTGAAAGATTTGTATTCCTGTGCCAAGTGCTAAAGCTGAGTAGTTGGAGTGGAATTGTAGTAGTAGTAGTGATCTGTTGCTTGCTGTTGTATGTGAGAGTTTATCTCCTGGTCCCTATTACTATTTATTTTTTTCTCCGTATCTCTATGCTTCTCCCTATTGTTGGTGAGTGCTTTTGTATGATAGTGATTTTCTGTTATGCCTGTTTTGTCTTTGTGTCTTGTTTATCTTACATTTCTGTCCCATGCGTCATTAGGGGGTAGACTAGGGTTTTACAGGAGCATAGTTAGGTCCAAGACCCAGGCCTCTCTATCTTCAAGAGTACCCTAGGGACAGGGATAGTTGGGTTACCAGTTCCAGGGACAGTTTGAGGCCCATCTCCCTTATTAAAGACCGTCACAGCATGACACTTTTTTGCAGAGTACTCCCACAGAGACGGGATGAGAGTACCTCCACAGAGACTTCTTCAGTCACACAGTACACACACAGACCCTGTTTTGCAGAGCACACACACATAACTTAACACTGTCCCTCACTCGGGCTGCATCCTGTCTCTATGCTTATCAAAGCAGAATAATGGTGCCACCCGTGATCCAGTGGTTATAAAGGCCGGGTAATGTTTTGTGCCGGCCAATCACAGTTATGCCACTACTTGGCATGGCTGGGATGCTTCGGAAGTGCCCACCGACTAAAAACTTGTTGTTCGGCTGTGCTGCAGCCTTTCAACAAACTTCATTTGGCATCCAAGCCTGAACAGTACAACAGACTTCCGGAAAAAGTCCGTGTTCAGAGTTTAGCAGCAGACACTAGGTGTCAGGTATGAACCCTGAACTTTACAGTTTGTGTTCGCTCATCTCTAATCAATGGGTGTCTTTGCTATATTACTACAGTATATTTACCACTTAAAACATAAAAAAAATTACAGTATAGTATGCATAACAGAAAAAAAGCTGGTGCCCTGACTGAATAATAATAGAATTAAATACCCCACTATTTGATCCCACACTTGGATCAAAAATGGACATGTTTTAGATTTTTAGAATGGACCACTCAGTCCGAGAAAATAAATCAGACATGTTTATAACCCCATAGACTACAATATGTACAAATAGTATCTGTGAAAACACGGATAGCACTCGTACGAGAAAAACTGATGTCTGAATGAGCGCTTATTTGTTATTAACCCTCTGACAGGAGCAGCACGGTGACTCAGTGGTTAGCACTGTTGGATAGCAGTCAGGAGTGGATTAAGGGTAGCCAGGGCCCCGGGTAGTTCAGACTCTGTGGGTCCCCCGGTCATGTGACGGGGTCATGCGACGGGGTCATCATATACCTGAACCAGATTATTCCAGAAAAATAGTTGCTGAGTGAAACTCCACTTCTCACCTATCACACATTAACAGTTCCCATCAACAGATCACACATATAACCGGCAGCTTTTGTTTTGGTCAAAAGGTTTTTCAAGCCACCACCATAACACGGTAGACACTTTTGGCTGGGCCCAACTCTTTTGTAGCCTATTAAATATTTGTTAAAATATGCAATACAATTTAGGTATATTTTTATTTATTTTTCAATTTTTAAAATGATCAATAATATCACATACAAGGAACAAATACAACACCATGACCAGACCACATATTACCACCACATAGTGACCAAATAATAGCACATACAAGGGACAAATACCGCAACACCATGACCAGACCACATATTACCACCAGTGACCGAATAATATCACATACAAAGAACAAATACCACCGCACCATGACCAGACCACATATTACCGCCACAAAGTGACCAAATAGCACATACAATGGACAAATACCGCAACACCGTGACCAGACCACATATTACCACCACATAGTGACTGAATACTACAATACTGATCAGTAATAAAAAAACACAATACTGTCCCCATCAGTGCCAGTATTCAAAGGAGATCTGTACTTAGTATGCAGTGTCTGTGTAGAGGTAATACAGTGATCACTGGTGACATTATACACAGGACCTCTGTATATAGTATACAGTGTTTGGTTTCAGTGTATAGGTAACACACTGACTCACCAGTGACGTCTCTAGGTGAAGTCCTTCATCTTTCATCCAGGGCATACCGCCATCACTTCATCCAGCCAGGACTCGTCTCTGCAGCAAATAGCACAGTTATCTCGAGCTCCGCTTGCAGAACACATTACTTAATTTTTCCCAACTTCTACATTACACCACATGAAGAAAAAAAGACGACATAGTGTCACTCTGCACAGTAACAGGACCGCCCCCATTTAAAACAGTATACTCAAAAAATAAAATAAATACATCTCTGCAATAATAATATCCTTAACCCCTTAGTGACAGAGCCAATTTGGTACTTAATGACCGAGACAATTTTTACAATTCTGACCACTGTCACTTTATGAGGTTATAACTCTGGAACGCTTTATCGGATCCCGCTGATTCTGAGATTGTTTTTTCGTGACATATTGTACTTCAAGTTAGTGGTAAAATTTCTTCGATATTACTTGCGATTATTTATGAAAAAAACGGAAATATGGCGAAAATTTTTAAAATTTTGCAATTTTCAAACTTTGTATTTTATGCCCTTAAATCAGAGAGATATGTCACATTTCCCACATGTCCACTTTACATCAGCACAATTTTGGAAACAATTTTTTTTTTTGTTAGGGAGTTATAAGGGTTTAAATTTGACCAGCAATTTCTCATTTTTACAACACCATGTTTTTTTTAGGGACCACATCACCTTTGAAGTCATTTTGAGGGGTCTATATGATAGAAAATAACCAAGTGTGACACCATTCTAAAAACTGCACCCCTCAAGCTGCTCAAAACCACATTCAAGAAGTTTATTAACCCTTTACGTACTTCACAGGAGCTGAAACAATGTGGAAGAAAAAAATGAACATTTAACTTTTTTTTGCAAACATTTTACTTCAGAACCATTTTTTTTAATTTTCACAAGTGTAAAAACAGAAATTTAACCACAAATTTTGTTGTGCAATTTCTCCTGAGTACGCCGATACCCCATATGTGGAGGTAAACCACTGTTTGGGTGCACCGCAGAGCTTGGAAGTGAAGGAGCGCCGTTTGACTGTTTCAATGCAGAATTGGCTGGAATTGAGAACGGATGCCATGTCGCGTTTGGAGAGCCCCTAATGTGCCTAAACAGTGGAAACCCCCCACAAGTGATACCATTTTGGAAACTAGACCCCTTAAGGAACTTATCTAGATGTGTGGTGAGCACTTTGAACCCCCAAGTGCTTCACAGAAGTTTATAACGTAGAGCCGTGAAAATAAAAAAATCGCATTTTTTCTACAAAAATGATCTTTTTGCCCCCAAATTTATATTTTCACAAGGGTAACAGGAGAAATTAGACCACAACAGTTGTTGTGCAATTTCTCCTGAGTACGTCGATACCCCATATGTGGGGGTAAACCACTGTTTGGGCGCACCGCAGAGCTTGGAAGAGAAGGAGTGTCGTTTTACTTTTTCAATGTAGAATTGGCTGGAATTGAGATCGGACGCCATGTCACGTTTGGAGAGCCCCTGAAGTGCCTAAACAGTGGAAACCCCCCACAAGTGACACCATTTTGGAAACTAGACCCCATAAGGAACTTATCTAGATGTGTGGTGAACACTTTAAACCCCCAGGTGCTTCACAGAAGTTTATAACGTAGAGCCGTGAAAATAAAAAAATCGCATTTTTTCTACAAAAATGATCTTTTTGCCTCCAAATTTTTATTTTACCAAGGGTAACAGGAGAAAATGGACCACAGAAGTTGTTGTACAATTTGTCCTGAGTACGCCGACACCCCATATGTGGGGGTAAACCACTGTTTGGGCGCATGGCTGAGCTCGGAAGCAAAGGAGCGCCATTTGACTTTTCAATGCAAAATTGACTGGAATTGAGATCGGACGCCATGTCGCGTTTGGAGAGCCCCTGATGTGCCTAAACAGTAGAAACCCCCCAAAAGTGACCCCATTTTGGAAACTAAACCCCCCATGGAACTTATCTAGATGTGTAGTGAGAACTTTGAATGCCCAAGTGCATCACAGAAGTTTATAATGCAGAGTCGTGAAAATAAAAAATATTATTTTTTTTAACAAAAAAGATTTTTTAGCCCCCAAGTTTTTATTTTCACAAGGGTAACAAGAGAAATTGGACCCCAAAAGTTGTTGTCCAATTTGTCCTGAGTATGCTGGTACCCCATATGTGGGGGTAAACCACTGTTTGTGCGCATGGCTGAGCTCGGAAGGGAAGGAGCGCCGTTTTGGAATGCAGACTTTGATAGAATGGTCTGCGGGCGTTATGTTGCGTTTGCAGAGCCACTGATGTACCTAAACAGTAGAAACCCCCCACAAGTGACCCCATTTTGGAAACTAGACCCGCCAAGGAACTTATCTAGATATGTGGTGAGAACTTTGAATGCCCAAGTGCTTCACAGAAGTTTATAATGCAGAGTAGTAAAAATAGAAAATATTTTTTTTTTCCACAAAAAAGATTTTTTAGCCCCCAAGTTTTTATTTTCACAAGGGTAACAAGAGAAATTGGACACCGATATTTGTTCTCCAATTTGTCCTGAGTATGCTGGTACCCCATATGTGGGGGTAAACCACTGTTTGGGCACACGGCAGAGCTCGGAAGAGAAGGAGCGCCATTTTGGAATTCAGACTTTGATAGAATTGTCTGTGGGTGTTATGTTGCGTTTGCAGAGCCCCTGATGTACCTAAACAGTAGAAACCCCCCAGAAGTGACCACATTTTGGAAACTAGACCCCCTAAGGAACTTATCTAGATAGTGGTGAGAACTTTGAATGCTCAAGTGCTTCACAGAAGTTTATAATGCAGAGTAGTGAAAATAAAAAAATATGTTTTTTCCCACAAAAAAGATTTTTAGCCCCCAAGTTTTTATTTTCACAAGGGTAACAGGAGAAATTGGACCCCAATAGTTGTTGTCCAATTTATCCTGAGTACGCTGATGCCCCATATGTGGGGGTAAACCACTGTTTGGGCGCACGGCAGAGCTCAGAAGGGAGGGAGCACCATTTGACTTTTTTAGCGCAAAATTGTCTGTCGTGTTTGGAGACCCCCTGATGTACCTAAACAGTGGAAACCCCCCAATTCTAACTCCAACCCTAACTCCAACACACCCCTAACCCTAATCTCAACCCGATCCATAATCCTAATCACAACCCTAACGATAATCACAACCCTAACCCCAAAACAGCCCTAATCTCAACTCTAACCATAACCCTAATCAAAACCCTAAATCCAACACACCCCTAACCCTAATCTCAACCCTAAACTCAAACCTAACCCTAATCCCAATACACCCCTAACCCTAATCCCAACCCTAACCTTAACCCTAATCCCAACCCTAACCCTAATCCCAACCCTAATCCCAAACGTAACCCTAATCCCAACCGTAACCCTAATACCAACCCTAATCCAAACCCTAACCCTAATCCCAACTCTATCCCTAACTTTAGCCCCAACCCTAACCCTAATTTTAGCCCCAACCCTAGCCCTAACCCTAACTTTAGCCCCAATCCTAATCCTAAATTTAACCCTAACCCTAGCCCTAACTTTAGCCCCAACCCTAACCCTAAGGCTACTTTCACACTTGCGTCGTGTGGCATCCGTCACAATCCGTCGTTTTGGACAAAAAACGGATCCTGCAAATGTGCCCACAGGATGCCTTTTTTTTTTGCCCATAGACTTGTATTACCGACGGATGGCCACACGTCGCGTCCATCGTGCACTGGATCCGTTGTGTTTTGGCGGACCGTCGTCACAAAAAAAGTTCAATGTAACCTTTTTTTGTACGTCGCGTCCGCCATTTCCGCGCATGCGTGGCCGTAACTCTGCCCCCTCCTCCCCAAGACATAGACTGGGCAGCGGATGCGTTGAAAAACTGCATCCACTGCCCACGTTGTGCACAATTTTCACAACGTGCATCGGTACGTCGGGCTGACGCATTGCGACCGCCCCGTACCGACGCAAGTGTGAAAGAAGCCTAAGGCTACTTTCACACTAGCGTCGTACTCGGCCCATCGCAGTGTGTCAGGCCGACGTACCGACGCTAGCGTTGTAAGCGCTGCACAACGGGTGCAGAGGATGCTGTTTTTTCAATGCATCCGCTGCCCCATTGTGAGGTGCGGGGAGGCGGGGGCGGAGTTCCGGCCGCACATGCGTGGTTGGAAATGGCGGACACGTCGCACAAAAAAAGTTACATGTAGCTTTTTTTGTGCCGACGGTCCGCCAAAGCACGACGCATCCGTCGCACGACGGATGCGACGTGTGGCAATCCGTCGCAATGTGTCGCTAATGCAAGTCAATGGAGAAAAAACGCATCCTGCAAGCACTTTTGCAGGATGCGTTTTTTCTCCAACGACGCATTGCGACGGAAGCCAAAAAACGCTAGTGTGAAAGTAGCCTAACCCTAACCCTAACCCTAGCCCTAACCCTAGCCCTAACCCTAACCCTAGCCCTAGCCCTAACCCTAACCCTAGCCCTAACCCTAACCCTAATTTTAGCCCCAACTCGTCTCTCCTGCCGGCCAGCAGATGGCAGCAGATGGCGGGCGCATTGCGCATGCTCCCGCCATTTTCTTTGCAGAGGAAGAAGCCGGCCGGCAAGAGGAGACGCAGGAGGACCCGGGGACACCGGGTGAGTATGATAGGTGTTGTGAATTTGCTTTTTGCTCCCTCTAGTGGTTACTAGTTTTTTGACTCTGGTTTTTCTGTCATCCCTTTTATCCGCACCTGGGTCGTTAGTTAGGGGTGTTGCTATATAAGCTCCCTGGACCTTCAGTTCAATGCCTGGCAACGTAGTTATCAGAGCTAGTCTGCTGTGCTCTTGTCTACTGATCCTGGTTCCAGTTATATCAGCTAAGTCTGCCTTTTGCTTTTTGCTATTTGTTTTGGTTTTGTATTTTTGTCCAGCTTGTTCCAAATCTATATCCTGACCTTTGCTGGAAGCTCTAGGGGGCTGGTGTTCTCCCCCCGGACCGTTAGACGGTTCGGGGGTTCTTGTATTTCCAGTGTGGATTTTGATAGGGTTTTTGTTGACCATATAAGTTACCTTTCTTTATTCTGCTATCAGTAAGCGGGCCTCTCTGTGCTAAACCTGGTTCATTTCTGTGTTTGTCATTTCCTCTTACCTCACCGTCATTATTTGTGGGGGGCTTCTATCCAGCTTTGGGGTCCCCTTCTCTGGAGGCAAGAAAGGTCTTTGTTTTCCTCTACTAGGGGTAGCTAGATTCTCCGGCTGGCGCGTGTCATCTAGAATCAACGTAGGAATGATCCCCGGCTACTTCTAGTGTTGGCGTTAGGAGTAGATATATGGTCAACCCAGTTACCACTGCCCTATGAGCTGGATTTTTGTATTCTGCAGACTTCCACGTTCCTCTGAGACCCTCGCCATTGGGGTCATAACAGATAGGGTCCCCGAATCCCCCTATTTCTCTGTCCTCTGATGTGCGATCACATCAGAGGACAGAGAATTACAGATCGCTTTTTTTTTTTTTTTTTCCGCGGTCGCCGGTAAACAGTTAATTACCGGCGATCGCAAAACAGGGGTCGGTAAAAACCGACCCCGATCATGTTCTTTGGGGTCTCGGCTACCCCCGGCAGCCGAGACCCCAAAGATCTTCCGGGTGCCGGGCGGCGGGCGCACTACGCATGCGCCCGCCATTTTTTCCCGGAAAAAAGATGGCGGCGCCCATCGGGAGCCACGAGGAGCACCGGGGGAGATAGGTGAGTATTGGGGGGCTATTGGGGGCCATCGGGGACACTATTTCTCTGTCCTCCGATGTGCGATCACATCGGAGGACAGAGAAATTAAATGGCAAATCGCGTTTTTTTTTTTGTTGCGACCGCCGGTAAACGGTTAATTACCGGCGATCGCAACTCGGGGGTCGGTAAAACCCCCCCGAATCATGTTCTCTGGGGTCTCGGCTACCCTCGGCAACCGAGACCCCAGAGAAAATCCGACTCTGGGGGGCGCTATTCACTTTTTCCACAGCGCCGTTAATTAACGGCGCTGTGGTTTAAGTACCCTTAGCGGCTGCCGTTAAAAGGCGTATCGGCGGTCGTTAAGGGGTTAATTAGCCCCTATGGTAATAATAATATCCCCCATCCTGGCCCTGTGTATCTCATTCATGGCTCCAGCCATATGTTCTCGCATCCTGCCCCATATGATCTCCCCATCCTGCTCCATCGGTCTCCGTCGTATCCATCCTGCCCCATGATCCTGCACGATCTGTCTCCAATCCTGCCCCATGTCTTTCATTCTGCCCAGTGTCTCCAATCATGCCCCGTATCTACATTCTGCCCATGTCTCCAGTCCTGCCCCCAGTGTGTCCAGTATCTCTGTCCCCAGTGTCCAGCATCTCTGCCCCCAGTATCCAGCATCTCTGCCCTCAATGTGTCCAGCATCTCTGCCCCCAGTGTCCAGCATCTCTGCCCCCAATGTGTCCAGCATCTCTGCCCCAATGTGTCCAGCATCTCTGCCCCAATGTGTCCAGCATCTCTGCCCCCAAAGTGTCCAGCATCTCTGCCCCAAATGTGTCCAGCATCTCTGCCCCAATGTGTCCAGCATCTCTGCCCCAAATGTGTCCAGCATCTCTGCCCCAAATGTGTTCAGCACCTCTGCCCCCAATGTGTCCAGCATCTCTGCCCCAATGTATCCAGCATCTCTGCCCCCAATGTGTCCAGCATCTCTGCCCCAAATGTGTCCAGCATATCTGCCCCCAATGTGTCCAGCATCTCTGCCCCCAATGTCCAGCATCTCTGCTGCCAATGTGTCCAGCATCTCTGCCCCCAATGTGTCCAGCATCTCTGCTCCCAATGTCCAGCATCTCTGCTGCCAATGTGTCCAGCATCTCTGCCCCCAATGTGTCCAGCATCTCTGCCCCCAATGTCCAGCATCTCTGCTGCCAATGTGTCCAGCATCTCTGCCCCCAATTTGTCCAGCATCTCTGCCCCCAGTTTCCAGCATTCTGACCCGGGTCCCCCGGATTGCCGCTCTCAATAAAAGAAAAACAAAAAACGAGTTCTTCTCACCTGACCGCGCTCCTGCGGCGAAGCTCCCTCCTCGCAGCTGAAGCGCGCACTCGCCGGCGACGGCGACGATTATCAGATGCCGGCGACGTGCGCGCTGCGGCTGACGTCAGCTGCCAGCCTCCAATTGGCTGGCGGCTGTTAACTATTGACGTGCAGGTGCGGGCCCGCACGTCAATAGCGTTAAACCGCCGCAGCGCCAGTAGGGGCCCGGTGAGCAGTTGAGACGGGGCCCAATGTGGGCCCCCTCTGCCCACCGGGCCAATACGCCAGTCAGGGCAGTTATAGCCCTGATGGCGGCAATCAATCTGAGCGGTAGCCCAGGGCCCCCCACACCACTGGGCCCTGGGCTGCCGCCCAGATTGACCTCATTATAATCCGCTAGAGTACTAGATTCAAATCAGACCAAGGACAACATCTGCAAGCAGTTTGTATGTTCTCTCCATGTTTGTGTGGGTTTCTTCCGGGTATGTTGATTTCTTCCTACACTCTCAAAGACATAGGGAATTTAGTTTGTGAGACCCAATTAGAACAGTGAATATTTTGTCTGTAAAGCGCTGTGGAATATTATGGCTGTATAGAAGCAATCAAATTAAAGGGCGATAACCTGCAGCCAGATACTCTATTGGAGTTCAAGCCTGTTGTGCTGACATCTAGTGGCCAATGCAAAAGCTGCATTACTTTGTGTATCTTTTATTTGGATCACTACTGCTAAAAATAATGGGTCGTATTTATCAATGCTGTTTAATTCTTATTCAGTGCAAATTTAGGCAAGACTGTCTACATTTATTAATCTCATTTTAAGGCCGGCCTCACACTAGCGAGTTTTACGGACGTATGAGCGCATAAACTACGTCCGTAAAACTCGCAAAATAAACTGCACAATTATTCTCAATGGGGCTGCTCCTATTAGCCGTATATTACGGTTCAGTATTATACGGCTTTCTACGGCCGTACAAAATCGCAGCATGCTGCGTTTGTCACCGTATTGCGCAAAAAAATCGCCAATGAAAGTCTATGGGGGCGAGAAAAATACGGATTCCACACGGACCAGCAGTGTGACTTGCGAGAAATACGCAGCGGTGTTAGTGAAAAGTCGGTAATTCAATTGCCGGCTTTTCATTTCTCCTGCACAAACCCGACAGGATATGAGACATGGTTTACATACAGTAAACCATCTCATATCCCCTTTTTTTTGGCATATTCCACACTACTAATGTTAGTAGTGTGTATGTGCAAAAGTTCAGCGCTGTAGCTGCTGAAATAAAGGGTTAAATGGCGGAAAAAATTGGCGTGGGCTCCCGCGCAATTTTCTCCGCCAGAGCGGTAAAGCCAGTGACTGAGGGCAGATATTAATAGCCAGGAGAGGGTCCATGGTTATTGGCCCCCCCTGGCTACAAACATCTGCCCCCAGCCACCCCAGAAAAGGCACATCTGGAAGATGCGCCAATTCTGGCACTTGGCCACTCTCTTCCCACTCCCTGTAGCGGTGGGATATGGGGTAATGAAGGGTTAATGCCACCTTGCTATTGTAAGGTGACATTAAGCCAGATTAATAATGGAGAGGGGTCAATTATGACACCTATCCATTATTAATCCAATTGTTGGAAAGGGTTAAAAAAACACACACACACACATGATTAAAAAGTATTTTAATAATATAAACACAGCGGTTGTTGTAATAATTTATTGTTCTCTCAATCCATCAGGAACACCCTCGCTTGGAAAAATAATAAACGCACAAGATACATACCTTCTGGTGAACCGTCTCGTCCCACGAAGTAATCCATCTGAAGGGGTTAACTAATATTACAGGCAGGAGCCCTGCTAAATGCAGCTGTGCTCCGTGCCTGTAATCCCCGGCGAATGAATGAAATGTAGGTCATTGACCTACATTTCCTTCAGTCGCGGTGATGCGCCCCCTGCTGGATGTCCTCATATGACCTGGAGCGTGGGAAAAAGTTCCCAGGCTGCAGTTCATGAGAACATCCACCAGAGGGCGCCTCACCGCGACTGAAGGAAATGTAGGTCAATGACCTACATTTCATTCATTCGCCGGGGATTACAGGCACGGAGCACAGCTGCATTTAGCAGGGCTCGTGCCTGTAATATTAGTTAACCCCTTCAGATGGATTACTTCGTGGGACGAGACGGTTCACCAGAAGGTATGTATCTTGTGCGTTTATTATTTTTCCAAGCGAGGGTGTTCCTGATGGATTGAGAGAACAATAAATTATTACAACAACCGCTGTGTTTATTTCATTAAAATCCTTTTTAATCATGTGTGTGTGTGTTTTTTAACCCTTTCAAACAATTGGATTAATAATGGATAGGTGTCATAATTGACGCCTCTCCATTATTAATCTGGCTTAATGTCACCTTACAATAGCAAGGTGGCATTAACCCTTCATTACCCCATATCCCACCGCTACACGGGAGTGGGAAGAGAGTGGCCAAGTGCCAGAATAGGCGCATCTTCCAGATGTGCCTTTTCTGGGGTGGCTGGGGGCAGATGTTTGTAGCCACGGGGGGGCCAATAACCATGGACCCTCTCCTGGCTATTAATATCTGCCCTCAGTCACTGGCTTTACCATTCTGGCGGAGAAAATTGCGCGGGAGCCCACGCCAATTTTTTCTGCAATTTAACCCTTTATTTCAGCAGCTACAGCGCTGAAATTTTGCACATACACACTACTAACATTAGTAGTGTGGAATATGCAAAAAAAAAGGGGATATGAGATGGTTTACTGTATGTAAACCATGTCTCATATCATGTCGGGTTTGTGCAGGAGAAATGAGAAGCCGGTAATTGAATTACCGGCTTTTAACACATATCGCGCTGAATGAAATCTAAATACAGAATATATATATATGTGTCTCAATGACATATATATATATATATATATATATATATATATATATATACTGTATATATGTTTTCCCGAACATTTGAGCACATAAATCCATTAGATGTCGGTTTTGCAAGCCTGCGCGAAAATCTCGCAGTACGGATGCCATACGGATTACATACGGAGGATGCCATGCGCAAAATACGCTGACACACCCTGACTACGGATCAATATTTTGGGAACATTTCTCCGTATTACGGCCGTAGTACGGACGTATAATACGTGGCGTATTGTCTTACGCCCAGTGTGAGGCCGGCCTAAGACTGTGTTGTGTCAGTTTACATCACCTATTTGTTGACTTACTTTTTGCCACAATTTTCAAAGTGAATTGTCGCACGTTAGGACACACCTGTTATCAAATAAGTTGCTCCCTTATCCTGTGATGCCATGTCTCCTTTTCAGATGAGTCATAAAACACCTCATAAATATGGTGCATTTAGTTTGAGCGATATGCCCCAATGTTTTTATGGTGGTCTAATGTTATCGAAAGAGCTGATTTCTATGACTATGGAATACAGAGCTGTCTTCTTTGCTTATAGCCAATACAAAGGGGATGCAGTGATTTTGGGTACACTAATACTGAGCAGGCTTTGTACAATCAGCTAGTATTTTTTCTTTTTATTCTCACATTTTTCTTATTTACCTTGTGTTAACGCCTTATAGAAATGTGTATGCCAAATGTCTATGCCCAGACTGAGGGCTTCACTTTTCTTCAAGAATACAGAAAGTCTTATCTTTAGTATTTTTATATTATAAAATTATAATAATTTTTTAATGTTTTTTTTAGGTTATGTACACACGTTAAGTATTTGGTGCAGAAGTTGATGCACCATTTCTACATCTCTTGGCAGGATAAATGAGTGTTTTTGCTGCATTTTTTGCATCAGGTTTTGGTGCAAATTTTTCCCCACTCATTAGTATGGGTGAAATATGCAGCAAATACACTGAAAGAATTGACTTGCTGCAGATATATATCTGGAACACAAATAAGCAATGTGTGCATGAGACTTCAGGATTCTCACTCACCTTACTGGCATCAGGAAACCCGATGTGTTTCATCTGTCGATTAATCAGGGGTGATAGAGACTAGAAAAATGTTGGGGTCTTAGAAAAAACAAAATGATGAGTACATGCCCATCTTACTTATAGGGAGAAAAGGTCCAGTTCCAAAAAATGGCGGTGATATGATTTAAATAGACCGCCACTCGTGGTGGTGAGAGTGTCATTCCCGGTGCTCTCCACGGTGGAGGGTACAGCCGACACACATACGTCACTTCTGGCACTGGCACGTCTAATTAATTTGACTATGTGACTTCCGGTGCGCTGCATCTTGGAGTGCATCAGTGACCTGCACGCGTTACATCCGGTGCAGTGTTCTCAGACTCAGTTGTAATTTTCTTAATCAATAGAGGGAAAGACGACGGCTGGGGGCAGATGTTTATAGCCTGGGAAGGGGGTAGTGGATCGCTCCCCTAAGGGCAGTGGGGTACTCGGTACCGGGTCCTTTCGGTTTACAAGGGGGATGTCATGGTGGCTGACCCGGTCCGTGGCCCTAGGGAGGTCCGTTGTAAATTCGGGGAAAGGTCTTTAAAGGGAAAGTGTTCGTGACGCCACCTGTGGTATTCGGTCAGGGTGACCGACGCTGCTTTAAGGGGTCCACTGGGGTGATGTTATGGCAGCTAGATGGTATACCTTCCCACAGGTGAAGTGTATCCCCAGGGCTTCCTAGTGTGTAGATGGTGGATGGTGAGAGGTGCTGTGAAGAACGAGGACACAAGGTTGCAGTCTCTTTACCTTTTTACTGTAGGCTTCAGCATCCACAGTCCACAGCACAGATCACAGGGTAGGCAGAGTCCGGCCGATTTGGAGGCAAATCCAGAGTCCCCTTATCCAGGTGGAAATCAGTAGCCTTCCTCTAGCGCCTGGGTGTTGTAGTACCTTACTGCTGAGCTTCTCGGTAAGGTCCTCACAACTGTTGTAGATGTTCTAGATGTTATGTCTCTTTCTCTGTCCCCGGATGGATAGGACAAACCCGTATGACTGATGGCCTGAGGCTTTTTACAGGGACTCTAGCACGCCCCAGCCCCCACAAGTTGCCACCGTGCCTCCTGGGTATAGGGCGGATCAGTAACTTGAAATTAGCTGTCGTGCCGGTCTCTGGAGCAAGGCATAAAGGACTGTTGCTCCCTCAGTGTTTCGGCTACCGGATCCTGCGCCTCAGAAGGAGGCAGCCTGCTCAAGGCAGAACTCCTTCTGGTTTCCTCTCCTTTTGCTATGACTTCATTTCTCACTCTCTACAATACAATTCTCTGTTCTTGTATTTTCTTAGGGGCTGCCGCACGTGGGGCAGGCGCAGCTCCGTGTCCTTCTGTCTAGGCCTCTGACAGGATCCCACCCCTGCCAGAGACCCACTAACTGAGCAGAGCTCAGCTAGCAGCTGCCTGAGTCAAGCTCAGTCAGCTTCTGTTCTCAATTCCTATCCAGACCACCAGTTTTACCTAATTGTGAAGAGTGCCCTAATAAATAGGAGCATAGCTCCCCCTGGTGGACTGGAGTATGACGTGTGTTGCATGTTTGTGATACCTGGTAAAGAGATCTCCTTTATTGCCTTCAAACGTAACATCACTCCCCCTCAGAGGAGAATGACCTTACTGCAACGACCAGGACCGTGGGGCGCTGCAGTAGTACCCATAGAGCTTCCCAGGCTATTAATATCAGCTCACAGCTGTATACTTTGCCTTTACTGGCTATTAAAAGGGGGACCGACCAGAAAAATGACGTAGGGTCCCCCTAGCACCATGAGAAAGTCACACAGATTTTCACTGTGGTGAACTTGCCTCTGCACCGTGCTACTTTTTGTCATGGTGGTAGCGGGGATCTCACCGAGGTCACTGCAGTTCAGCCCTGCTGGTAACACAGCCTCAGTGACCTGCGGTAACCTCGATAATGTCACCACTAGTTACTGAGGCTGCACTCGCAGTTGCTCATTCACCAGTGGTTCTTCGCCTTGATCGTCGCATCTTGGCACCGTCCTGGTTGAAAACTGTTTATCACCCAGACATGAATTATGGCTGGGACAGAACGATGGACAGATGAGCGATATTGTTGTTTTTTATTTTTGTTTTATTACAGGAGATGAGGGATTCAGTGGAATTAGGCGTTAGGTGAGTATAACTGTGTTTTGTTATTTTTAAATATAAATGGAAAAGTGTTGTTTTATTTCAAATAAAACACTTTATACTTGTTGTGTCTTTATTTACCATATAACTATAGGATTTGTAATGGATAGGTGTCGTATAGATGCTTCTCCATTACTAAGTTGTGGGCTTGATGTCACCGGACATTACAAAGGTGACATCAACCCCACTTGCCACTGCTACATGGCAAGTGGGAAGAGCCGGGCAAAACGCCAGAATTGGCGCATCTAATAACAGCCTCCAGCTGTCAGCTTTAGAAAGGCTAGTTGTCAAAAATGGGGGGGACCCCACGCCGTTTTTTTAATTTACTTAAATAATTTAAAAAATACAGCTTGGGGACACCTCTATTATTGATAACCAGCCTTGCTGACAGCTGAGGGTTGCTGTGAGTTTTGCGTGGCTGTTTATCAAAAATACAGGGGAACCCAAGCAGGTTTTTTTTAAATGTATTTACAGCACAGGAGCCGCCTGATGAATATTCCCATTAGCCAGTCCTGCTCACACTGTTATTAGTGGCGGCAGGTGTTGGCTGATGGGAGCAGTAGTCCCATCAGCTGATACCAGTAACCGGAGGTAAACTTTATAGCTCCGATCTCAGCTTCTGGCTCACACTGTGTTTTGACAGCATGGGAACCGCGGATATCTGGCTGGCGGAGATGATTTTACAGCTGATCTGAAGCGGTGTTTGCTGCGCTGTCATACAAAAATGCATGGTGTATGGGCCCGCTGCTCAGTGTCTCTGCGCTACCAACCCTTTATTCTAGGAGAGGGCATCCTAGGGTGCATTCTAGGGTCAGCCACTGTTGAGTGGGGGGGGGGGCACTTCTCGTTTCTATCCACTAGGGTGATTATCTCCACTGTTAGGTAGTTTTCAATATCTAGGGTAATGATGGAGTCTCTAGGGAATTCAATCTCTCCCTCATCTCCACTTTGTCCGTGTTCGCCTTCCCTCAAGTTCATAAGCCTACATGTCTGCACTTTTGAGGCTGTTCTACATGCTTAATAATACGGATGGCCTGGACCTAATATGCTTTGTGATCCAATATGTGTCGTTGTCTGATTTTCCTCTGTTCATCTAACTTCAATGTCAGGACTCTGAACATTTTTTACCTTTTGTGCATTACTGCCCTTTTCCAACATGGCGTCTTTGGTCTCATGTGCACTTGTCTTCCTGCTATAAAACTCCACCCCAGCCTTCAGTCTGTGCTAGATTATTCTGCTTTGCATCCAGCTCCTGATTACTCCCTGGCCTTGCACCTGCACCTGCTCCTGTGAACCTGTGTGGTAATCATGCTACTCTCCTGTGAGTTCCTGCTGCATACACCAGTGTTCAGTAATCCTCCTTCATCTGCTGCTCGTGTTACTTCCATCTGTATTTGCTGGACATGTAAGCTATTTGCTGCTCTGCAAAACCTGAGACTATTAACCAGGCCTTTACCACTTATAAAACTGTGTCCTGTTGTCTTGTTGCACGCAAAGAGTCTCCTGAATTATCCCCTATAATTATTACAGGATAATCTAGCCATAAAAAAAGGAGACTGCTGGAACAATGACTGCAGAGAGCAGATTAGAGCAGGTGTTTTCCATAATTAGATCACTGCAGAAAGATGTGGAAGGTCTGCAAAAGAAATTTGGAAACTTTGAACACAATCAACAAGTGTTTGGACAAACTTTGCAGGACTTAAGCAATCGCATGGCAGCCCAGGAAAACAAACTTGCTGGCATAAAGTCTCAGTATGGGCGGGCTTTTCAGGACATAAGCACGCAAATAGCTGCACAAGTGACTTTAGACTCTGGGCAACCGCCACCAGCTAGCCCACCTAAGTTGCCCCCATTCAGATTTAATGGTGATCGCGACAAATTTCGTGGCTTTGTGAATCAATGTATGCTATATTTTGATGTGCATGCTGACCGTTTTCCTACTGATAGATCCAAACTATTGTGTGTAATAATGCTACTGACCTCACGAGCGCTCGCCTGGGCGAATCCGATGATAGAGTCTCGTGACCCACGGTTAAATGACTTCGATGATTTCTTGGCCGCTATGGCATTAATGTTTGATGACCCTAATCGCCGTGCAACCGCTGAATCTGCTTTGTTGTCTTTACGCCAGGCTAAACGTTCTGTTATTGAGTATGCCACTGAATTCAGGAGATTAGCGGTAGATACCAATTGGGACAGTTATGCACAATTGCCTATTTTTAAAAGGGGTCTGTCTAGTATTATAAAAGATGAACTAGCTCGCTCGGAGTCACCACAAGAACTAGAGACATTTATACAGCATTGTGTGCGCATAGACATTCGCCTTACTGAGCGTAGGCAGGAGAAATTTGCTGCATATAACCGTATTTCTAACTTTTCCCTTCCTTCCAAAGAGCCTGCAGGTAAAACATCTCAGGAAGTGGAGGAGGTGCCCATGCAAATTGATTCCGTTCAGAGATGCGAGCTCAATGAGCGCCGGGAGCATCGCCTTCGTGAAAGTCTATGTTTCTACTGCGGCCAGTCTGACCACTTCTTGATCAATTGTCCTAAGTGTCCTAGACGGCCTAACAAGGTGCTAGCAGCAATAGGGGAGTATGACAACTGTGATAATGAATCTGACATCTCTGAATGTAGCCTGCCTTTAAACGCTGTATTTCATTCACTTTCTATGACTTCACCCCCCAAGGAGCTGAAGGAAAAGAACTCTCACTGTTCTCTCCCTATTAAGATCCTGTGTTCAGGACAGTGGATTTCCAGTTCAGCTATGATTGACTCTGGTGCAGGTGACAATTTCATGGATATCGCATTTACCAAGGAACATGGTATTAAAATTCAGCAAAGAGCCTCTCCAATTACCATGGAAACAGTGGATGGGTCACCTTTAATCTCTGGGCCTGTGGATCAGGAGACCGTACCCCTTGAAATTTTGTTGAAACCTAATCATCAGGAGCAACTTTCTTTCTTGCTAATTTCTTCTCCTCATTTTCCTGTGATTTTAGGCATTCCTTGGTTGCGTTCTTAGAACCCAATTATCAACTGGGAGACAAAGGAGATTATCTTTCCAACAAGGAGCAACAGCATTAACAGAAGCTGTCCCTGAGTCCACGGCTACGGAACCACATGTACAGGTATTTTCTTTACCTCCAGCATATAAAGAGTTCTCTGACCTCTGTGACAAGAAGAATGCAGATCAGCTTCCTCCACACAAGCATTATGACTGTTCCATTGAGTTGCTTCCTGGGGCAGATATTCCTTTTGGTCACGTATACCCTTTGGCGGCACCTGAGCTTCAAGCCTTAAAGGAGTATATTGATGAAAATCTGGCCAAAGGCTTCATACGTCCTTCTTCCTTACCAGCAGGGGCACCCATTTTTTTTGTAAAGAAGAAGGATGGGACCCTGAGACCCTGTGTTGACTATCGGGAACTCAATAAGGTAACCGTACGAAACCGTTACCCTTTGCCTCTGATTTCCAAATTACTGGAAAGAGTCCGCCACGCTAAGGTGTTCTCTAAGCTGGATCTTCGTGGGGCTTATAATTTGGTGCGTATTCGTCCAGGGGATGAGTGGAAGACAGCATTCAGATGCCGGTATGGACACTTTGAATCTCTTGTGATGCCCTTCGGGCTTTGTAACGCTCCTGCAGCATTTCAACACCTTGTTAATGACATCTTCAGAGATTTGTTGGACCAGTTTGTGGTGATCTATTTGGATGATATACTTATCTTTTCTGACTCTTAACAGGAACATGAAGAACATGTCAAAACTGTTTCAAGACGTCTGAAAGAGAACCAACTGTATATCAAGCCGGAGAAATGCGAGTTCCATCGTTCTGAGATACAGTTCTTGGGTTATATCATCTCTCCCCAGGGGCTGAACATGGAATCTGGTAAGATTCAGGCTATCCTTGACTGGCCGGCACCCAAGAACGTTAAGGAGGTCCAACGTTTTATTGGTTTTGCAAATTTCTACAGACGCTTCATTCGAAATTTTTCTGATATTGTCCGTGTGATAGAAATATATATATATACTCATATACTCACAGCTAATATATACATTATAATTAATGGCTTAAAATGGCTGACAATGAACTGATATAAGCCAGACGGATTGTATGGGGGTTTTCCATCTCAAAAGCGGAAGTTGGGTCAGATGTCTGAAATAATGCTTAGAATATAGCTGAATCTTGCTGAAACGGCAGACCAACAGTGTCAGATGTCTCAACTCTGTCCTACATGCAGAGAGCTCAATTCTAGTTGCTTAATCAGCTTAATCAGCAGTCATATGAGCATTAATCACAATATTCCATATATGTCTAGATAACCAATGACAGAGGAGCTAGACAATATGGTAATTAACTAACCACCCCTGACAACCCCTAACCACTCCTTTCTATGTGAAAATATAAAACTATGTATGTACAATAAAGGATCAGTATTGATGGAATGTTGTTCTGTCACAGTTGTGTACAGTCCATTCTTGATGAGCGCTCAAAATACTCAGTCTAATTGGGAGCGGCCGCAGCACACACAGAGGGATAAATTTATCCAACCCAAATATTTCCATAACATCCGTCCCATTACTTCCTTGACAAAGAAGGAAAAGCCCTTTAAGTGGTCATCACAGGCTCAAGAAGCTTTTGATCGGCTGAAGATCTGTTTCACATCAGCACCGCTGTTGATACACCCAGATCCAACACATCCTTTCATTGTGGAGGTGGACGCTTCTGATAAAGCTTTGGGGGCTATTCTCTCCCAAAGAACTGGAGAGAAGGGTCTGCTACATCCTTGTGCTTTCTTTTCCCGCAGACTAACCTCAGCAGAGAAGAATTATGACGTGGGAGACAAGGAATTGCTGGCTATTATTGCGGCTTTCAAAGAATGGAGGCATCATCTGCAAGGAGCTGCACAACAGATCATAGTGCTAACTGACCATCGCAATCTAGAGTTCTTTAGATCCGCTAGATGTCTTTCTCCTCGTCAGGCTAGTTGGAACTTATTCTTAAATCAATTTAACTTTGTTATCTCGTACCGTCCAGGTTCTCGTAATGGGAAGGCTGATGCTTTATCCCGAATCCATGCTGCGGATTCTGTACCTGGAGCCCCGTCCAAGACCATTCTATCTGATGCCAATTTCATCGGAGTTATCCACGATCAGGACTTGTGGAAGGCCAACCCACCTGTGGATATTAATCTTGTCTTTAAGGGTGGCATGTGGTTTAGAGATCGACGTATCTACGTCCCGGAGGTCGTCTGTCTGCAGATCCTCAAGTTGGTACATGACTCCAAGTTGGCTGGTCACAGGGGGGTACATGTTGTGAATTCCGCTCTTGGGCTCCCTCCGGTGGTTGTAAGTAGCACTTTTGTGAATTCTGCTCTTGGGCTCCCTCCTGTGGTTTTGAGTGGTATAGCTGCTTCTTGGATTTAGCATCAGCAGCTGCTCCCACTGATCGTCTTTCTGGCTCGGCTATTTTAGTCTGGCCTTATTCCTCAATCATTGCCAGTTGTCAATTGTTCCTGCTTGGAGCCACTGCTCTTTTGGATTTCTCTGACACTCTGTCCAGTTCAGCAATGATAAGTCCTTTGTCCTTTTGCTGTCCACTTGTTGTGGACTTTATTGTTCAGCACATTCTATGTTTTGCTCATTTGTCCAGCTTATCAGTATGGATCTATTCAGCTAAGCTGGAAGCTCTGGGCTGCAGTTTTTGCCCTCCACACCTTTAGTCAGGTGTGGAGATTTTTGCATATCTCTGCGGTGGACTTTTTCTAGTTTTTATTACTGACCGCACAGTGTTTCTTTCCTTACTGTCTATCTAGCTAGAATTGGCCTCCTTTGCTAAATCTTGTTTCATACTACGTATGTCATTTCCTTCTCCTCTCACAGGCAATATTTGTGGGGGGCTGTCCTATCCTTTGGGGATTTTCTCTGAGGCAAGATAGCTTTCCTGTTTCTACCTTTAAGGGTAGCTAGATCTCCGGCTGTGACGAGATGTCCAGGGAGTGACAGGAACATCCCATGGCTACTGCTAGTGTTGTGTTAAGATCAGGAACTGCGGTCTGTATAGTTACCACCTGCTCAGAGCTAGTCGCATGTCGCTCCTAAATTACCAGTCCATAACAGTACAACTGGCCAAAAATGAGTTGAATGCATCTCAAAAGAAGGAAAAGAAAGAGTTCTGAGCCATTTTTTTTCCTTTCCTTTTCTGTTTTGTCTTTTTCCTTCCACTTAATCTCTGGGTCGATTTGGGCGTGGACATGGATGTTCAGGGTTTGTTTTCTCATGTGGATCAGCTTGCTGCAAAAGTTCAGATTATCCAAGATTATGTTGTTCAGACTCCAGCCTTAGAGCCTAGAATTCCTACTCCAGATTTGTTTTACGGGGATAGATCTAAGTTTTTGAACTTTAAAAATAACTGCAAATTGTTTTTTGCTCTTAAACCCCATTCCTCTGGTGACCCCACTCAGCAAGTTAAAATAGTTATTTCTCTGCTGCGTGGTGACCCTCAGGACTGGGCATTCTCCCTTGAGTCAGGGGATCCGGCACTGCTTAATGTAGATGCATTTTTTCAATCGCTCGGATTATTGTATGACGAACCTAACTCTGTGGATCATGCGGAAAAAACCTTGTTGGCTCTGTGCCAGGGTCAGGAAGCGGCAGAATTATACTGCCAGAAATTTAGAAAATGGTCTGTGCTCACTAAATGGAATGAGGATGCTCTGGCAGCAATTTTCAGAAAGGGTCTTTCTGAAGCCCTTAAAGATGTTATGGTGGGGTTCCCCACGTCTGTTAGTCTGAGCCAATCTATGTCTCTAGCCATTCAGATCGATCGGCGCCTGCGCGAGCGCAAAGTGGTGCACCATATGGTAGCATCCTCTGAACAGAGTCCTGAGCCTATGCAATGTGATAGGATTCTGACTAGAGCGGAGCAGAGGGGATACAGACGTCAGAATGGGCTGTGTTTTTACTGTGGTGATTCAGTCCATACTATCTCTGATTGCCCTAAGCGTATTAAGAGGGTCGCTAGATCTGTTACCATTAGTACTGTACAGCCTAAGTTTCTCCTGTCTGTGACCCTGATTTGCTCATTGTCATCTTTCTCTTTCATGGCATTTGTGGATTCAGGCGCTGCCCTGAACTTAATGGACTTAGAATTTGCCAGGCGCTGTGGTTTTTCTTTGCAGCCTTTGCAGAGCCCTATTCCTTTGAGGGGTATTGATGCTACACCGTTGGCCAAGAATAAACCTCAGTATTGGACTCAGCTGACTATGTGCATGGCTCCAGCACATCAGGAAGATTGTCGTTTTCTGGTATTGCATAATTTACATGATGTTGTTGTACTGGGTTTTCCATGGTTACAGGTACACAATCCAGTGTTGGATTGGAAATCGATGTCTGTGACTAGTTGGGGTTGTCAAGGGGTACATAGTGACGTTCCTTTGATGTCAATTTCCTCTTCCCCCTCTTCTGATGTTCCTGAGTTTTTGTCAGATTTCCAGGATGTATTTGATGAGCCCAAGTCCAGTTCCCTTCCTCCACATAGGGACTGTGATTGTGCTATTGACTTGATTCCAGGCTCTAAGTTCCCTAAGGGCCGACTTTTCAACCTGTCTGTGCCAGAACATACCGCTATGCGGAGCTATGTTAAGGAGTCCTTGGAGAAGGGGCATATTCGGCCGTCTTCGTCACCATTGGGAGCGGGATTCTTTTTTGTTGCCAAGAAGGATGGCTCCTTGAGACCCTGTATTGATTATCGCCTTCTTAATAAGATCACGGTCAAATTCCAATACCCTTTACCTTTGCTCTCTGATTTGTTTGCTCGGATTAAGGGGGCTAGTTGGTTTACCAAGATTGACCTTCGTGGGGCGTATAATCTTGTTCGTATTAAACAGGGTGACGAATGGAAAACTGCATTTAATACGCCCGAAGGCCATTTTGAATACCTGGTGATGCCTTTCGGGCTTTCTAATGCTCCTTCTGTATTTCAGTCCTTCATGCATGACATTTTCCGCAATTATCTTAATAAATTCTTGATTGTGTATTTGGATGATATTTTGATTTTTTGCAATGATTGGGAGTCTCATGTGAAGCAGGTCAGGATGGTATTCCAGATCCTTCGTGATAATGCTCTATTTGTGAAGGGGTCTAAGTGCCTATTTGGAGTTCAGAAGGTCTCTTTTTTGGGTTTATTTTTTCTCCTTCGTCTATAGAAATGGATCCTGTTAAGGTGCAGGCCATTCATGACTGGATTCAACCCACATCTGTGAAGAGCCTTCAGAAATTTTTGGGCTTTGCTAATTTTTATCGCCGTTTCATTGCCAACTTTTCCAGTGTGGTTAAGCCCCTGACTGATTTGACGAAGAAAGGCGCTGATGTGACAAATTGGTCCTCTGAGGCTGTTGAGGCCTTTCAGGAGCTTAAGCGCCGATTTACTTCTGCTCCTGTCTTGCGTCAGCCGGATGTGTCTCTTCCTTTTCAGGTTGAGGTTGACGCTTCTGAGATTGGGGCAGGGGCCGTTTTGTCATAGTGCTAACTGACCATCTGTTATGACCCCAATGGCAGAGGGTCTCAGGAATCAATACCAAGTCTGCAAACACAAAAAACCAGCTCATGGGGCAGTGGTAACTGGGCTGACCATATATCTAATCCTAGCACCACAAATAGAAGTAGCCGGGGAACGTGCCTACGTTGGTTCTAGACGTCTCGCGCCAGCCGGAGAACTAACTAATAGGGTTGAGCGAAACGGGTCGATCATTTTCAAAAGTCGCCGACTTTTGGCTAAGTCGGCGTCTCATGAAACCCGATCCGACCCCTGTGCTTGTCGGCCATGCGGTACGCGACTTTCGCGCCAAAGTCGCGTTTCAATGACGCGAAAAGCGCCATTTCTCAGCCAATGAAGGTGAACGCAGAGTGTGGGCAGCGTGATGACATAGATCCTGGTCCCCACCATCTTAGAGAAGGGCATTGCAGTGATTGGCTTGCTGTCTGCGGCGTCACAGGGGCTATAAAGGGGCGTTCCCGCCGACCGCCATCTTACTGCTGCTGATCTGAGCTTAGGGACAGGTTGCTGCCGCTTCATCAGAAGCAGGGAGAGCGTTAGGCAGGGTCCACTAACCACCAAACCGCTTGTGCTGCAGCGATTTCCACTGTCCAACACCACCTTCGGTGTGCAGGGACTGTGGAAGCTATTTTTTTTTTTTTTTCCCCTCAGCGCTGTAGCTCATTGGGCTGCCCTAGAAGGCTCCGTGATAGCTGTATTGCTGTGTGTACGCCACTGTGGAAACCAACTGCTTTTTTCAAAGCACATATCCTCTTGTTCCTTCCTTTCTGCACAGCTATCTTTTCTGTTTGTCCACACTTTTTATTTAATTTGTGCATCAGTCCACTCCTATTGCTGCCTGCCATACCTGGCTTACATTACTGCAGGGAGATAGTAATTGTAGGACAGTTTTTTTTTTTTTTTTGTTTTTTTTTTGTGGGAGATTAAGATTGGCATTTCTGCTACAGTGCCATCCCTGTGTGTGCCATCTCTCACTGAGTGGGCCATAGAAAGCCTATTTATTTTTTCCGTGATTTGTGTTCTAAAATCTACCTCAACACAAAAACACTACATCAATCAGTGGGAGAAAAATATTGGCCTCAGTCAGGGCTTGTGTGCCACTGCTGTGTGTGCTATCTCTCATTCAGTGGGCTATAGCAAGCCTATTTTTTTTTTTTTTTTTTTTTTTTAATATTATTTGGTTTCTAATTCTCCCTGAAAAAAAAAAAAAAAACCTAAAAAAACAGTGGGAGAATAATATTGCCCTTTCAGCTTGTGTGCCAGTCTTGACTCCTGGGTGTGCCACCTCTCTCCCTCTCATTCAGTGGGCCATAGAAAGCCTATTTATTTTTTTTTTTTAATATTATTGGGTTTCTAAAGTCTCCCTGAAAAAACAAAAAATACATAAAAAAACAGTGGGAGAGTAATATTGCCCTTTCAGCTTGTGTGCCAGTCTTGACTCCTGGGTGTGCCACCTCTCTCCCTCTCATTCAGTGGGCCATAGAAAGCCTATTTATTTTTTTTTTTAAATATTATTGGGTTTCTAAAGTCTCCCTGAAAAAACAAAAAATACATAAAAAAACAGTGGGAGAGTAATATTGCCCTTTCAGCTTGTGTGCCAGTCTTGACTCCTGGGTGTGCCACCTCTCTCCCTTTCATTCAGTGGGCCATAGAAAGCCTATTTATTTTTTTTTTTTAATATTATTTGGTTTCTAATTCTCCCTGAAAAAAAAAAAAAAAACCTAAAAAAACAGTGGGAGAATAATATTGCCCTTTCAGCTTGTGTGCCAGTCTTGACTCCTGGGTGTGCCACCTCTCTCCCTCTCATTCAGTGGGCCATAGAAAGCCTATTTATTTTTTTTTTTAAATATTATTGGGTTTCTAAAGTCTCCCTGAAAAAACAAAAAATACATAAAAAAACAGTGGGAGAGTAATATTGCCCTTTCAGCTTGTGTGCCAGTCTTGACTCCTGGGTGTGCCACCTCTCTCCCTTTCATTCAGTGGGCCATAGAAAGCCTATTTATTTTTTCCGTGATTTGTGTTCTAAAATCTACCTCAACACAAAAACACTACATCAATCAGTGGGAGAAAAATATTGGCCTCAGTCAGGGCTTGTGTGCCACTGCTGTGTGTGCTATCTCTCATTCAGTGGGCTATAGCAAGCCTATTTTTTTTTTTTTTTTTTTTTTTTTTAATATTATTTGGTTTCTAAAGTCTCCCTGAAAAAAAAAAAAAACCTAAAAAAACAGTGGGAGAGTAATATTGCCCTTTCAGCTTGTGTGCCAGTCTTGACTCCTGGGTGTGCCACCTCTCTCCCTCTCATTCAGTGGGCCATAGAAAGCCTATTTATTTATTTTTTTAAATATTATTGGGTTTCTAAAGTCTCCCTGAAAAAACAAAAAATACATAAAAAAACAGTGGGAGAGTAATATTGCCCTTTCAGCTTGTGTGCCAGTCTTGACTCCTGGGTGTGCCACCTCTCTCCCTTTCATTCAGTGGGCCATAGAAAGCCTATTTATTTATTTTTTTTAATATTATTTGGTTTCTAATTCTCCCTGAAAAAAAAAAAAAAAACCTAAAAAAACAGTGGGAGAATAATATTGCCCTTTCAGCTTGTGTGCCAGTCTTGACTCCTGGGTGTGCCACCTCTCTCCCTCTCATTCAGTGGGCCATAGAAAGCCTATTTATTTTTTTTTTTAAATATTATTGGGTTTCTAAAGTCTCCCTGAAAAAACAAAAAATACATAAAAAAACAGTGGGAGAGTAATATTGCCCTTTCAGCTTGTGTGCCAGTCTTGACTCCTGGGTGTGCCACCTCTCTCCCTTTCATTCAGTGGGCCATAGAAAGCCTATTTATTTTTTTTTTTTAATATTATTTGGTTTCTAATTCTCCCTGAAAAAAAAAAAAAAAACCTAAAAAAACAGTGGGAGAATAATATTGCCCTTTCAGCTTGTGTGCCAGTCTTGACTCCTGGGTGTGCCACCTCTCTCCCTCTCATTCAGTGGGCCATAGAAAGCCTATTTATTTTTTTTTTTAAATATTATTGGGTTTCTAAAGTCTCCCTGAAAAAACAAAAAATACATAAAAAAACAGTGGGAGAGTAATATTGCCCTTTCAGCTTGTGTGCCAGTCTTGACTCCTGGGTGTGCCACCTCTCTCCCTTTCATTCAGTGGGCCATAGAAAGCCTATTTATTTTTTTTTTTTAATATTATTTGGTTTCTAATTCTCCCTGAAAAAAAAAAAAAAAACCTAAAAAAACAGTGGGAGAATAATATTGCCCTTTCA
This sequence comes from Ranitomeya variabilis, assembly GCF_051348905.1. NCBI lineage: Eukaryota > Metazoa > Chordata > Amphibia > Anura > Dendrobatidae > Ranitomeya > Ranitomeya variabilis. The sequence continues at coordinate 436,510,162 of NC_135236.1, forward strand.
GCTTGTGTGCCAGTCTTGACTCCTGGGTGTGCCACCTCTCTCCCTCTCATTCAGTGGGCCATAGAAAGCCTATTTATTTTTTTTTTAAAATATTATTGGGTTTCTAAAGTCTCCCTGAAAAAACAAAAAATACATAAAAAAACAGTGGGAGAGTAATATTGCCCTTTCAGCTTGTGTGCCAGTCTTGACTCCTGGGTGTGCCACCTCTCTCCCTTTCATTCAGTGGGCCATAGAAAGCCTATTTATTTTTTCCGTGATTTGTGTTCTAAAATCTACCTCAACACAAAAACACTACATCAATCAGTGGGAGAAAAATATTGGCCTCAGTCAGGGCTTGTGTGCCACTGCTGTGTGTGCTATCTCTCATTCAGTGGGCTATAGCAAGCCTATTTTTTTTTTTTTTTTTTTAATATTATTTGGTTTCTAAAGTCTCCCTGAAAAAAAAAAAAAACCTAAAAAAACAGTGGGAGAGTAATATTGCCCTTTCAGCTTGTGTGCCAGTCTTGACTCCTGGGTGTGCCACCTCTGTCCCTCTCATTCAGTGGGCCATAGAAAGCCTTGTTTTTTTTTTTTTTTTTTAATATTATTTGGTTTCTAAAGTCTCCCTGAAAATAAAAAAAAAATACATAAAAAAACAGTGGGAGAGTAATATTGCCATTTCAGCTTGTGTGCCAGTCTTGACTCCTGGGTGTGCCACCTCTGTCCCTCTCATTCAGTGGGCCATAGAAAGCCTTGTTTTTTTGTTTTTTTTTTAATATTATTTGGTTTCTAAAGTCTCCCTGAAAATAAAAAAAAAATACATAAAAAAACAGTGGGAGAGTAATATTGCCATTTCAGCTTGTGTGCCAGTCTTGACTCCTGGGTGTGCCACCTCTCTCTCTAATTGTGGGCCATAGAAAGCCTTTTTATTTTTTTCCTTCATTTGTGTTTTAAAATCAACCTCAACACAAAAACACTACATCAATCAGTGGGAGAAAAATATTGGCCTCAGTCAGGGCTTGTGTGCCACTCCTGTGCGTGCCATCTCTCATTCAGTGGGCCATAGAAAGCCTTGTTTTTTTGTTTTTTTTTAAATATTATTTGGTTTCTAAAGTCTCACAGAGAAAAAAAAAAAAAAAAATTAGGTGGGAGATTAATATTGACATTAGTGCTTGAGTGACAGTCCTGCGTGTGTGTCATCTCTGTGATTTGGTGTCACAGAAAACAGAGTGTGTAACATTGTGCCTGATTTTCCTTGTGGTCTCACCAACCTGTTAAGGGATATTGAAATCATACTGAAGTTATAGCTCACCGTGTAAGTTGTTTGACAGCAACAAATAAAGTTAGTTTGGTTACGATTTTTAAACAATGAGGAAGTCTGGTGCAAGAGGTCGTCGTGGGCGTTCATTGTCAGCTGGTAATGATGGTAGTGGTAGTGGAGCATCAGGTGGTCGTGGGGATAAAAATATTCCACCTAAGTCTGGAGCTGTGGAGCCAGTTTCGTCGTCAGGCTACACAAGGCCTCGAACGCTCTCTTTTCTGGGAGTAGGAAAACCGCTTTTAAAGGCTGAGCAGCAACAGCAAGTTTTGGCTTACATTGCAGACTCAGCCTCTAGCTCTTTTGCCTCCTCTTCCGAAACTGGTAAATGTAAAAGCAGCGCGTCGCTTGTGGATGTTCACGGTCAGGGACAAGTCGCTTCCTTGTCCTCCTCAGCAAAAACTACAACAAGAGAGAAGGATGCAGCAGGCGACACAACGGGTCACTCCATGGAGCTCTTTACACATACCGTCCCTGGCTTAGAAAGTGAAACATTTAACAGGCCATGCCCATTACAAGTAGATTGTGACATGGAGTGCACTGATGCACAGCCACAGCCAGAGTACTATGCTGCTCCTTTGACTCAGACCACCACATTGCCCTCTCAGGGTACAGATCCACAATCAGACCCTGATGAGACTATGTTGCCCCGCCACGAACGCTATACCACCGACCGACACAGTGACACAGACGAAGTTGCACACGAGCTCGAAGAGGAGGTAATAGATGACCCAGTTATTGACCCCGATTGGCAGCCATTGGGGGAACAGGGTGCAGGCGGCAGTAGTTCAGAAGCGGAGGTGGAGGAGGGGCCGCAGCAGGCATCAACATCGCAACAGGTTCCATCTGCCGGGCCCGTATCTGGCCCAAAACGCGTGTCAAAGCCAAAACCTGTTGGAGGACAGCGTGGCCATCCGGTTAAAGCTCAGTCTGCAATCCCTGAAAAGGGATCCGAGTCTAGGAAGAGTGCAGTCTGGCATTTTTTTAAACAACATCCAACTGATCAGCGCAAAGTCATCTGTCAAAAATGTTCAACTAGCTTAAGCAGAGGTCAGAATCTGAAAAGTCTAAATACTAGTTGCATGCATAGACACTTAACCACCATGCATTTTCAAGCCTGGACTAACTACCAAACGTCCCTTAAGGTTGTAGCACCCTCGGCCAATGAAGCTAGTCAGCAACGCAACATCCCTTCCGTCACTGTAAGGCCACCATTTTCCGCACCACCGGCAGTATCTGTGCAGGTTTCTTTGCCAGCCAAAAGCAGTCAGGGTCAGGGAATCACCAGTTTAGTAGGAGGAAATATTGCATCTAGGGCACCGGCGGAAACAATACCGTCTCCAACCGTCTCTCAGTCTGCCATGTACACCGGCACACCCGAAAGTTCCACGATCTCCTGCTCTCCAGTCCAGCTCACCCTACATGAGACTCTGGTTAGAAAAAGGAAGTACTTATCCTCGCATCCGCGTACACAGGGTTTTAACGCCCACATAGCTAGACTAATCTCGTTAGAGATGATGCCCTACCGTTTAGTTGAAAGCGAAGCTTTTAAAGCCCTGATGGAGTACGCTGAACCACGATACGAGCTACCTAGTCGACACTTTTTTTCCAGAAAAGCCATCCCAGCCCTGCACCAGCATGTTAAACAGCGCATCGTCCATGCACTTAGGCAATCTGTGAGTACAAAGGTGCACCTGACTACAGATGCATGGACCAGTAGGCATGGCCAGGGACGTTATGTGTCCATCACGGCACACTGGGTGAATGTGGTGGATGCAGGGTCCACAGGCGACATCAATTTAGGGACAGTTGTGCCTAGCCCACGGTCTAGGAAACAGTTGGCTGTAGGCGTTCGCACCCCCTCCTCCTCCTCCTCGTCCTCCTGCAGAAGCTACAGCTCTTCCACAGAACGCAGTCGGCCAACCACTCCATCGGCAGATGACACTGTTGCACACCAGTTGTCCCATTATGGGCCAGCTACTGCCAAGCGTCAGCAGGCTGTATTGGCTATGAAGTGTTTGGGCGACAACAGACACACCGCGGAAGTTCTGTCCGAGTTCTTGCAACAAGAAACGCAGTCGTGGCTGGGCACAGTAGATCTTGAGGCAGGCAAGGTAGTGAGTGATAACGGAAGGAATTTCATGGCTGCCATCTCCCTTTCCCAACTGAAACACATTCCTTGCCTGGCTCACACCTTAAACCTGGTGGTGCAGTGCTTATTGAAAACTTATCCTGGGTTCTCCGACCTGCTCCTCAAAGTGCGTGCACTTTGCTCACATATCCGACGTTCGCCTGTACACGCCAGCCGTATGCAGACCTATCAGCGGTCTTTGAACCTTCCCCAGCATCGCCTAATCATAGACGTTGCAACAAGGTGGAACTCAACACTGCACATGCTTCAGAGACTGTGCGAACAGAGGCGTGCTGTTATTTATTTGTGGGAGGATACACGGGCAGGCAGTAGGATGGCAGACATGGAGTTGTCAGGTGTGCAGTGGTCGAAGATACAAGACATGTGTCAAGTCCTTCAGTGTTTTGAGGAATGCACACGGCTGGTTAGTGCAGACAACGCCGTAATAAGCATGAGCATCCCCCTAATGCGTCTGCTGATGCAAAGTTTGACGCACATAAAGGAGCAGGCGTCTGCACCAGAGGAAGAGGGAAGCCTTGATGACAGTCAGCCATTGTCTGGTCAGGGCAGTGTACAGGACGAGGTAGCGGGCGAAGAGGAGGTGGAGGACGAGGAGGATGATGGGGATGAGTATATTTTTAATGCGGAAACTTTCACGGGGGCACAGGAAATTGGTTGCGTGTCACGGCCGGGTTCTGGTTTTTTGAGGGACACAAGTGACGTAGATTTGCCTGCAACTGCCCCTCAACCAATCACAACCGGAGATTTGACAACTGGAACTTTGGCCCACATGGCGGATTATGCCTTACGTATCCTAAAAAGGGACACACGCATTACGAAAATGATGAACGATGACGATTACTGGTTGGCCTGCCTCCTTGATCCACGCTATAAAGGCAAATTGCAAAATATTATGCCACATGAGAACTTGGAACTAATATTAGCAACCAAACAATCAACTCTTGTTGACCGTTTGCTTCAGGCATTCCCAGCACACAGCGCACGTGATCGTTCTCACACAAGCTCCAGGGGGCAGCAGACTAGGAGTGTTAGGGGTGCACACATCAGAAGTGGCGTTGGACAGAGGGGTTTTCTGACCAGGTTGTGGAGTGATTTTGCTATGACCGCAGACAGGACAGGTACTGCTGCATCAATTGAAAGTGACAGGAGACAACATTTGTCCAGTATGGTTACTAACTATTTTTCATCCCTTATCGATGTTCTCCCTCAACCGTCATTCCCATTTGATTACTGGGCCTCCAAATTAGACACCTGGCCAGAATTGGCAGAATATGCATTGCAGGAGCTTGCTTGCCCGGCAGCAAGTGTCCTATCAGAAAGAGTATTCAGTGCTGCAGGTTCAATATTAACCGAAAAAAGGACTCGTCTGGCTACCCAAAATGTTGACGATCTAACATTCATTAAAATGAACCACAACTGGATTTCGAAATCTTTTGCCCCACCTTGCCCGGCCGACACCTAGCTTTCCTATGAAAAGCTCTTGCCTGTGAATTACTTTTCTAATGTCTAATTTGCTGCAGCTGATTGTACAGCATACGACATGTTTACACCTCCCTAAATGGCAAAACTCCCCACACGGGGCCGTGGTATCGCGACTTGGCGCAAGCACCCGTGAGACTGCTGTTTGTCTGAAGAGGTGGGTGTGCTCGCTTTTGGTTGACGGCATTGCTACTGGGTCCCTCATAGTACAATGTAGTGTCTCTGGCGGTGGTGGTGCGCACCCAACGTCAGACACACCGTTGTAACATGAGGGGCCCTGGGGCGGTCCCGCCGGCCTCAAGAGAGTTCCCCCCTACCCCAGCTCAAAATGTGCTCTACCACGTGCAAAATTATGTCGCACAGCTCCACCAATCTTTAGTCTATTCGCTGACATCATTCAATGTCTGGCACTGACAATACAAATTTGTAGACATCTATGATGCAACTTAAAGTAGTCTGTGTCTGTGTCCTATATTGGCACCATTAAATAGTTACTGCCAAATTACTATGTCAGAAACTCAGTAGATGAGCCCACCCCTGTACCTAAGTATGCCACCTTTTTTTTTTGTTTTGGTTGTTTTGCGAGACATTAACATCTATTTATATTTTGGGAGTACTGGGACAGACACTCCTTGCACTACTCCTCCACTCACCACCAAGCTGCCTGTGTATCCATGTAACCGCTGTAAAACTGCCATGAGCCTATTGTTTGTTATTTTAGGCCTTTGATAGCCTGTCTGCGGTCCCTACTTTAAATACTCCTCCACTCACCACCAAGCTGCCTGTGTATCCATGTAACCGCTGTAAAACTGCCATGAGCCTATTGTTTGTTATTTTAGGCCTTTGATAGCCTGTCTGCGGTCCCTACTTTAAATACTCCTCCACTCACCACCAAGCTGCCTGCCCGTGTATCCATGTAACCGCTGTGAAACTGCCATGAGCCTATTGTTTGTTATGTTAGGCCTTTGATAGCCTGTCTGCGGTCCCTACTTTAAATACTCCTCCACTGACCAGACCACTGCTGCCCGTGTACCCCTGGAACCAATTATAAAGTGCCTACAGCCAGCCCATTTTCTTATGTTAGGCCTTTGAAGCCTGTCTGCGGTCCCTACTTTAAATACTCCTCCACTGACCAGACCACTGCTGCCCGTGTACCCCTGGAACCAATTATAAAGTGCCTACAGCCAGCCCATTTTCTTATGTTAGGCCTTTGAAGCCTGTCTGCGGTCCCTACTTTAAATACTCCTCCACTGACCAGACCACTGCTGCCCGTGTACCCCTGGAACCAATTATAAAGTGCCTACAGCCAGCCCATTTTCTTATGTTAGGCCTTTGAAGCCTGTCTGCGGTCCCTACTTTAAATACTCCTCCACTCACCACCACCAAGCTGCCTGCCCGTGTATCCATGTAACCGCTGTGAAACTGCCATGAGCCTATTGTTTGTTATTTTAGGCCTTTGATAGCCTGTCTGCGGTCCCTACTTTAAATACTCCTCCACTCACCACCAAGCTGCCTGTGTATCCATGTAACCGCTGTAAAACTGCCATGAGCCTATTGTTTGTTATTTTAGGCCTTTGATAGCCTGTCTGCGGTCCCTACTTTAAATACTCCTCCACTCACCACCAAGCTGCCTGCCCGTGTATCCATGTAACCGCTGTGAAACTGCCATGAGCCTATTGTTTGTTATGTTAGGCCTTTGATAGCCTGTCTGCGGTCCCTACTTTAAATACTCCTCCACTGACCAGACCACTGCTGCCCGTGTACCCCTGGAACCAATTATAAAGTGCCTACAGCCAGCCCATTTTCTTATGTTAGGCCTTTGAAGCCTGTCTGCGGTCCCTACTTTAAATACTCCTCCACTGACCAGACCACTGCTGCCCGTGTACCCCTGGAACCAATTATAAAGTGCCTACAGCCAGCCCATTTTCTTATGTTAGGCCTTTGAAGCCTGTCTGCGGTCCCTACTTTAAATACTCCTCCACTGACCAGACCACTGCTGCCCGTGTACCCCTGGAACCAATTATAAAGTGCCTACAGCCAGCCCATTTTCTTATGTTAGGCCTTTGAAGCCTGTCTGCGGTCCCTACTTTAAATACTCCTCCACTGACCAGACCACTGCTGCCCGTGTACCCCTGGAACCAATTATAAAGTGCCTACAGCCAGCCCATTTTCTTATGTTAGGCCTTTGAAGCCTGTCTGCGGTCCCTACTTTAAATACTCCTCCACTCACCACCACCAAGCTGCCTGCCCGTGTATCCATGTAACCGCTGTGAAACTGCCATGAGCCTATTGTTTGTTATTTTAGGCCTTTGATAGCCTGTCTGCGGCCCCTACTTGCAATACTCCTCCACTGACCACAATGCTGCCTGGAGTGCCTGCCTGTGTATCCATGTAACCGATGTAAAACTGCCATGACTGCCTACTGTTTGTTATTTTAGGCCTTTGATAGCCTGTCTGCAGCCCCTACTTGCAATACTCCTCCACTGACCACACCAATGCTGCCCGTGTACCCCTGGAACCTATTTAAAAGTTCATAGAGCCTAGTTATATATTTTATTTACTATTAATAAGGCCATGATGGACTACGCTGTACCACGCTACAAGCTAACCAGTCGACACTTCTTTTGCGAGAAAAGCCATCCCAACCCTCCACCAGCATGTAGAAGACCGCATTGTCCATGCACTCTGGCAATCTGTGAGTACAAAGGTGCACCTGACAACAGACGCATGGACCTGTAGGCATGGCCACGGAAGATTACGTGTCCATTACGGCGCAATGGGTTAATGTGGTGGATGCATGGTCCACAGGGGACAGCCTACTAAGTCTGTCTGCAGTCCCTAATTCAAATTGTCCTCCACTGTCTAAATCGGAACTTCCACCTTCTGGCTTTCGGCCTATAGTATCAGAAATTAAACTGCATTTGGCCTTCAACTTTGGTTAGGGCCTACTAACGGCTTCTGCCCCTCCCTGGTGTTGTCCTCAACTAAATAAAGCTGAGCTTCAACCTTCCGGCTCTCATTATGTGGTTTTAAAAAAAAAAATGGTGGTTAGGGCCTACTAACGGCTTCTGCCCCTCCCTGGTGTTGTCCTCAACTAAATAAAGCTGAGCTTCAACCTTCCGGCTCTCATTAAGTGGTTTTAAAACAAAAATGGTGGTTAGGGCCTACTAACGGCTTCTGCCCCTCCCTGGTGTTGTCCTCAACTAAATAAAGCTGAGCTTCAACCTTCCGGCTCTCATTAAGTGGTTTTAAAACAAAAATGGTGGTTAGGGCCTACTAACGGCTTCTGCCCCTCCCTGGTGTTGTCCTCAACTAAATAAAGCTGAGCTTCAACCTTCCGGCTCTCATTAAGTGGTTTTAAAACAAAAATGGTGGTTAGGGCCTACTAACGGCTTCTGCCCCTCCCTGGTGTTGTCCTCAACTAAATAAAGCTGAGCTTCAACCTTCCGGCTCTCATTATGTGGTTTTAAAAAAAAAAATGGTGGTTAGGGCCTACTAACGGCTTCTGCCCCTCCCTGGTGTTGTCCTCAACTAAATAAAGCTGAGCTTCAACCTTCCGGCTCTCATTAAGTGGTTTTAAAACAAAAATGGTGGTTAGGGCCTACTAACGGCTTCTGCCCCTCCCTGGTGTTGTCCTCAACTAAATAAAGCTGAGCTTCAACCTTCCGGCTCTCATTATGTGGTTTTAAAAAAAAAAATGGTGGTTAGGGCCTACTAACGGCTTCTGCCCCTCCCTGGTGTTGTCCTCAACTAAATAAAGCTGAGCTTCAACCTTCCGGCTCTCATTAAGTGGTTTTAAAACAAAAATGGTGGTTAGGGCCTACTAACGGCTTCTGCCCCTCCCTGGTGTTGTCCTCAACTAAATAAAGCTGAGCTTCAACCTTCCGGCTCTCATTATGTGGTTTTAAAAAAAAAAATGGTGGTTAGGGCCTACTAACGGCTTCTGCCCCTCCCTGGTGTTGTCCTCAACTAAATAAAGCTGAGCTTCAACCTTCCGGCTCTCATTAAGTGGTTTTAAAACAAAAATGGTGGTTAGGGCCTACTAACGGCTTCTGCCCCTCCCTGGTGTTGTCCTCAACTAAATAAAGCTGAGCTTCAACCTTCCGGCTCTCATTATGTGGTTTTAAAAAAAAAAATGGTGGTTAGGGCCTACTAACGGCTTCTGCCCCTCCCTGGTGTTGTCCTCAACTAAATAAAGCTGAGCTTCAACCTTCCGGCTCTCATTAAGTGGTTTTAAAAAAAAAATGGTGGTTAGGGCCTACTAACGGCTTCTGCCCCTCCCTGGTGTTGCCCTCAACTAAATAAAGCTGAGCTTCAACCTTCTGCTCCAAATTACCATTTTAAAAAATGCAATAGGCTTTTCCGGCCTACTAAAGGTGTCTGCCACTCCCTGGTGTTGTCCTCAACTGAACAAAGCTGAGCTTCCACATTCTGGCTTTCGCCCTATACTATCAGATATTAAACTGCATTTGGCCTACTAGTGTGGTTAGGCCCTTGAAACAGTGTCTGCTGCTCTTGGGTTTGCTACTCCACTGAACAAAGCAATGCCGCCTGTTTAGTCCTGTTACCAATTTTGAACTGCATGTAGCCTACTTTATTCTTTGGCCCTATATCTGTTTCCTCCTCATCCTGCCCATTGCCCAGCCACTGCTAAATGAGTCTGCTGGTACATTGACCTAGACCACTACATTCCCCTTGTACTCTACACAGCCAGAATCTGTCCCTGCTGAAAGTAAGGTTCCCCTTCCCGCATGTTATACCACCTTACACAGGGACAAAGAGGAAGGTGCAGATGAAAGTGCAGGTTCCTTCATCAGGTGGGGGGGCATACTCGTTGGCGACGTCACTGGCACAGGGCCCCTCAGAGTACGCAAAAGTGTCGCTGCTGGTGGGAGGCGCCCCCGCCATGCAAACACACCGCCGTACTTTGAGGGGCCCTGTGCCAGTGGCAATGCGAACGAGTGGGCCCCCCCCCTGCTTGCTCAGGATCACAGCACTTGCAACTTTTAAATACTTACCTTTCCCTGCAACACCGCCGTGACGTAGTCCGCATTTCCTGGGCCCACGAAAAACTTGAGCCGGCCCTACTCCCCCCACAACTTTTGCCAAATGACCCCCAATTCCCTATGCCCAACTATTATTATAAAGTTAATTAAGATTGACAAGCTTCAGAAACAAGAATGGATGTTTTTGGCATTAAAATGGGCACTGTAGGTGTTTTCCTGGCCTCCACTCACTGCCGACTATGCTTCCCCATTGACTTGCATTGGGTTTCGTGTTTCGGTCGATCCCCGACTTTTAGCGATAATCGGCCGACTGCACTCGACTCGACTCTGGACAAAATCGGGTTTCCCAAAACCCTACTCGATCTTAAAAAAATGAAAGTCGCTCAACCCTACTAACTAACCCTAGAAGGGAAAAGAAAGACCTTTCTTGCCTCCAGAGAAAAGACCCCAAAAGTTGGATACAAGCCCCCAACAAATAATAACGGTGAGGCAAGAGGAAAAGACAAACATAAGAATGAGCTAGGTATTTAGCAAAGAGAGGCCCACTAGCTAATAGCAGAATATAGTAAGATGACTTATATGGTCAGCAAAAACCCTATTAAAATATCCACGCTGGATATTCAAGAACCCCCGAACCGTCTAACGGCCGGGGGGAGAACACCAGCCCCCTAGAGCTTCCAGCAAGGTCAGAAATCACATTTAGTACAAGCTGGACAAAAATAGTAGCAAAGCAAGTAACTCAAAAAACAAAGAAGCAAGACTTAGCTTAATTTTGCAAGAGCCAGGACCAGCAGACAGGAGCAACAGAAGGATCTGATTACAACGATGCCAGGCACTGGACTAAGGATCCAGGAAGTTAATATAGCGACACCCCTGGACTAACGACCCAGGTGAGTGCCAAACAGAAAAAAGACAATCCCAGAGTCATACCACTAGTGACCACAAGAGGGAGCCAAAAAGTCTAATTCACAACAGTACCCCCCCTTAAGGAGGGGTCACCGAACCCTCACCAAGACCACCAGGGCGATCAGGATGAGCAGCGTGAAAGGCACGAACTAAATCGGCCGCATGCACATCAGAGGCAACCACTGTTATGGTTCTCAATGGCAAGAGAACATAGCCCAGCAAACATACGAACTAGCTCTTGGAAGGATGGAAACCAAACTGACCATGAACTAAACCTGCCGCACAACTAACAGTAGCCGGGTAGCGTAGCCTGCGTTTTATCCCTAGACGCCCAGCGCCGGCCGGAGGACTAACTAATCCTGGCAGAGGAAAATATAGTCCTGGCTCACCTCTAGAGAAATTTCCCCGAAAGGCAGACAGAGGCCCCCACAAATATTGGCGGTGATTTTAGATGAAATGACAAACGCAGTATGAAAATAGGTTTAGCAAAATTGAGGTCCGCTTACTAGATAGCAGGAAGACAGAAAGGGCACTTTCATGGTCAGCTGAAAAACCCTATCAAAATACCATCCTGAAATTACTTTAAGACTCTAGTATTAACTCATAACATCAGAGTGGCAATTTCAGATCACAAGAGCTTTCCAGACACAGAAACGAAACTACAGCTGTGAACTGGAACAAAATGCAAAAACAAACAAGGACTAAGTCCAACTTAGCTGGGAGTTGTCTAGCAGCAGGAACATGCACAGAAAGGCTTCTGATTACAATGTTGACCGGCATGGAAGTGACAGAGGAGCAAGGCTAAATAGCGACTCCCACATCCTGATGGAAACAGGTGAACAGAGAGGATGATGCACACCAGTTCAATTCCACCAGTGGCCACCGGGGGAGCCCAAAATCCAATTTCACAACAGTACCCCCCCCTCAAGGAGGGGGCACCGAACCCTCACCAGAACCACCAGGGCGATCAGGATGAGCCCTATGAAAGGCACGGACCAAATCGGAGGCATGAACATCAGAGGCAGTCACCCAAGAATTATCCTCCTGACCGTATCCCTTCCATTTGACCAGATACTGGAGTTTCCGTCTGGAAACACGGGAGTCCAAGATTTTTTCCACAACGTACTCCAACTTGCCCTCAACCAACACCGGAGCAGGAGGCTCAACGGAAGGCACAACCGGTACCTCATACCTGCGCAATAATGACCGATGAAAAACATTATGAATAGAAAAAGATGCAGGGAGGTCCAAACGGAAGGACACAGGGTTAAGGATCTCCAATATCCTGTACGGGCCGATGAACCGAGGCTTAAACTTGGGAGACGAAACCCTCATAGGGACAAAACGAGAAGACAACCACACCAAGTCCCCAACACAAAGCCGAGGACCAACCCGACGCCGTCGGTTGGCAAAAAGCTGAGTCTTCTCCTGGGACAACTTCAAATTGTCCACTACCTGCCCCCAAATCTGATGCAACCTCTCCACCACAGCATCCACTCCAGGACAATCCGAAGATTCCACCTGACCAGAAGAAAATCGAGGATGAAACCCCGAATTACAGAAAAAGGGAGACACCAAGGTGGCAGAACTGGCCCGATTATTGAGGGCAAACTCCGCTAAAGGCAAAAAAGCAACCCAATCATCCTGATCTGCAGACACAAAACACCTCAAATATGTCTCCAAGGTCTGATTCGTCCGCTCGGTCTGGCCATTAGTCTGAGGATGGAAAGCAGACGAGAAAGACAAATCTATGCCCATCCTAGCACAGAATGCTCGCCAAAATCTAGACACGAATTGGGTACCTCTGTCAGAAACGATATTCTCCGGAATACCATGCAAACGGACCACATTTTGAAAAAACAGAGGAACCAACTCGGAAGAAGAAGGCAACTTAGGCAGGGGAACCAAATGGACCATCTTAGAGAAACGATCACACACCACCCAGATGACAGACATCTTCTGAGAAACAGGAAGATCCGAAATAAAATCCATCGAGATGTGCGTCCAGGGCTGTTGTGAATTTGCTTTTTGCTCCCTCTAGTGGTTACTAGTTTTTTGACTCTGGTTTTTCTGTCATTCCTTTTATCCGCACCTGGGTCGTTACTTAGGGGTGTTGCTATATAAGCTCCCTGGACCTTCAGTTCAATGCCTGGCAACATAGTTATCAGAGCTAGTCTGCTGTGCTCTTGTCTACTGATCCTGGTTCCAGTTATATCAGCTAAGTCTGCCTTTTGCTTTTTGCTATTTGTTTTGGTTTTGTATTTTTGTCCAGCTTGTTCCAAATCTATATCCTGACCTTTGCTGGAAGCTCTAGGGGGGCTGGTGTTCTCCCCCCGGACCGTTAGACGGTTCGGGGGTTCTTGAATTTCCAGTGTGGATTTTAATAGGGTTTTTGTTGACCATATAAGTTACCTTTCTTTATTCTGCTATCAGTAAGCGGGCCTCTCTGTGCTAAACCTGGTTCATTTCTGTGTTTGTCATTTCCTCTTACCTCACCGTCATTATTTGTGGGGGGCTTCTATCCAGCTTTGGGGTCCCCTTCTCTGGAGGCAAGAAAGGTCTTTGTTTTCCTCTACTAGGGGTAGCTAGATTCTCCGGCTGGCGCGTGTCATCTAGAATCAACGTAGGAATGATCCCCGGCTACTTCTAGTGTTGGCGTTAGGAGTAGATATATGGTCAACCCAGTTACCACTGCCCTATGAGCTGGATTTTTGTATTCTGCAGATTTCCACGTTCCTCTGAGACCCTCGCCATTGGGGTCATAACAGTTTGCCAGGCCAGTATTAAATGTTTAATGCATTGCAGAAGAGGGATTATAAGAAAGAAGATTCTGAGTTTTTTTTTTTTTTCTTCTTCCCCTTTACCTCAGAGTGGCTATGCTTGCTGCAGACATGAATGTCCAGACCTTGATTACAAGTGTGGACCAGCTGGCTACTCGTGTGCAGGGCATACAAGACTATGTTATCAGAAATCCTAGGTCAGAACCTAAAATACCGATTCCTGAACTGTTTTCCGGAGACAGGTTTAAGTTTAGGAATTTCGTGAATAATTGTAAATAGTTTTTGTCCCTGAGACCCTGTTCATCTGGAGATTCTGCTCAGCAAGTAAAAATTGTTATTTCGTTCTTACGGGGCGACCCTCAGGATTGGGCTTTTTCGCTGGCGCCAGGAGATCCGGCATTGGCTGATCTTGATGCGTTTTTTCTGGCGCTCGGTTTACTTTATGAGGAACCCAATCTTGAGATTCAGGCAGAAAAGGCCTTGCTGGCTATGTCTCAGGGGCAGGACGAGGCTGAAGTGTATTGCCAAAAATTTCGGAAATGGTCCGTGCTGACACATTGGAACGAGTGTGCACTGGCCGCTAATTTTAGAAATGGCCTTTCTGAAGCCATTAAGAATGTTATGGTGGGTTTTCCCATTCCCACAGGTCTGAATGATACTATGGCACTGGCTATTCAAATTGACCGGCGGTTGCGGGAGCGCAAAACCGCAAATTCCCTCATGGTGTTGTCTGAACAGACACCTAATTCGGTGCAATGTGATAGAAAAAACGCAAATTCCCTCATGGTGTTGTCTGAACAGACACCTGATTAAATGCAATGTGATAGAATCCTGACTAGAAATGAGCGGAAAATTCATAGACGCCGGAATGGCTTGTGCTACTACTGTGGTGATTCTACACATGTTATCTCAGCATGCTCTAAACGTATAGCTAAGGTTGTTAGTCCTGTCACCGTTGGTAATTTGCAACCTAAATTTATTCTGTCTGTAACTTTGATTTGCTCACTGTCATCTTATCCTGTCATGGCGTTTGTAGATTCAGGTGCTGCCCTGAGTCTCATGGATCTCTCATTTGCTAAGCGCTGTGGTTTTACTCTTGAACCATTAGAAAATCCTATTCCTCTTAGGGGTATTGATGCTACACCATTGGCAGCAAATAAACCGCAGTATTGGACACAGGTTACCATGTGCATGACTCCTGAACACCGCGAGGTGATACGTTTCCTGGTTTTACATAAAATGCATTATTTGGTTGTTTTAGGGCTGCCATGGTTACAGACCCATAATCCAGTCCTGGACTGGAAGGCTATGTCAGTCTCAAGTTGGGGCTGTCGTGGTATTCATGGGGATTCCCTGCCTGTGTCTATTGCTTCTTCTACGCCTTCGGAAGTTCCGGAGTATTTGTCTGATTATCAGGATGTCTTCAGTGAGTCTGAGTCCAGTGCACTGCCTCCTCATAGGGACTGTGACTGTGCTATAGATTTGATCCCAGGCAGTAAATTTCCTAAGGGAAGACTGTTTAATCTGTCGGTACCTGAACATACCGCTATGCGTTCATATATCAAGGAGTCTCTGGAGAAAGGACATATTCGTCCGTCTTCTTCCCCTCTTGGTGCGGGATTCTTTTTTGTGGCAAAAAAGGACGGATCTTTGAGACCTTGTATTGATTATCGACTTTTAAATAAGATCACTGTCAAATTTCAGTATCCTTTACCGCTGTTGTCTGACTTGTTTGCCCGGATTAAGGGTGCCAAGTGGTTCACCAAGATAGACCTTCGTGGTGCGTACAACCTTGTGCGCATTAAGCAAGGTGATGAATGGAAAACCGCATTCAATACGCCCGAAGGTCATTTTGAGTACTTGGTGATGCCTTTTGGGCTCTCCAATGCGCCTTCAGTTTTTCAGTCCTTTATGCATGACATTTTCCGGAAGTATCTGGATAAATTTTTGATTGTTTATCTGGATGATATTTTGTTTTTTTCTGACAATTGGGATTCGCATGTGGAGCAGGTCAGGTTGGTCTTTAAAATTTTGCGTGAAAATTCTTTGTTTGTCAAGGGCTCAAAGTGTCTCTTTGGTGTGCAGAAGGTTCCCTTTTTGGGGTTCATTTTTTCCCCTTCTGCTGTGGAGATGGACCCAGTCAAGGTCTGAGCTATTCTTGATTGGACTCAGCCCTCGTCAGTTAAGAGTCTTCAGAAGTTCTTGGGCTTCGCTAACTTCTACCGTCGTTTTATCGCTAATTTTTCTAGCATTGTGAAACCTTTGACGGATATGACCAAGAAGGGCTCCGATGTAGCTAACTGGGCTCCTGCTGCCGTGGAGGCTTTCCAGGAGTTGAAACGCCGGTTTACTTCGGCGCCTGTTTTGTGCCAGCCTGACGTCTCACTTCCCTTTCAGGTTGAGGTGGATGCTTCGGAGATTGGGGCAGGGGCCGTTTTGTCGCAGAGAGGCCCTGGTTGCTCTGTTATGAAACCTTGTGCCTTTTTCTCTAGGAAGTTTTCGCCTGCCGAGCGAAATTATGATGTGGGCAATCGGGAGTTGTTGGCCATGAAATGGGCATTTGAGGAGTGGCGTCATTGGCTCGAGGGTGCTAAGCATCGTGTGGTGGTCTTGACTGATCACAAAAATCTGATGTATCTCGAGTCTGCTAAACGCCTTAATCCGAGACAGGCCCGCTGGTCATTGTTTTTCTCCCGCTTTGATTTTGTTGTCTCGTATTTACCAGGTTCAAAGAATGTGAAGGCCGATGCTCTTTCTAGGAGCTTTGTGCCTGATGCTCCTGGAGTCGCTGATCCTGTTGGTATTCTTAAAGATGGAGTTATCTTGTCAGCTATTTCTCCGGATCTGCGACGTGTGTTGCAGAGATTTCAGGCTGATAGGCCTGAGTCTTGTCCACCTGACAGACTGTTTGTCCCGGATAAGTGGACCAGCAGAGTCATTTCCGAGGTTCATTCCTCGGTGTTGGCAGGTCACCCGGGAATTTTTGGCACCAGAGATCTGGTGGCCAGGTCCTTTTGGTGGCCTTCCTTGTCAAGGGATGTGCGGTCATTTGTGCAGTCCTGTGGGACTTGTGCTCGAGCTAAGCCTTGCTGTTCTCGTGCCAGCGGTTTGCTCTTGCCCTTGCCTGTCCCGAAGAGACCTTGGACACATATCTCCATGGATTTCATTTCTGATCTTCCGCTATCTCAGGGCATGTCTGTTATCTGGGTGATATGTGATCGCTTCTCCAAGATGGTCCATTTGGTTCCTTTGCCTAAGCTGCCTTCCTCTTCCGATCTGGTTCCTGTGTTTTTCCAGAACGTGGTTCGTTTGCACGGCATCCCTGAGAATATTGTGTCAGACAGAGGATCCCAGTTCGTTTCCAGGTTCTGGCGATCCTTTTGTAGTAGGATGGGCATTGATTTGTCGTTTTCGTCTGCTTTCCATCCTCAGACTAATGGACAGACGGAGCGAACCAATCAGACTTTGGAGGCTTATTTGAGGTGTTTTGTCTCTGCTGATCAGGACGATTGGGTGACATTCTTGCCGTTGGCTGAGTTTGCCCTTAATAATCGGGCTAGTTCCGCCACCTTGGTTTCGCCTTTTTTCTGCAACTCTGGTTTCCATCCTCGCTTTTCTTCGGGTCATGTGGAGCCTTCTGACTGTCCTGGGGTGGATTCTGTGGTGGATAGGTTGCAGCAGATCTGGAATCATGTGGTGGACAACTTGAAGTTGTCACAGGAGAAGGCTCAGCGCTTTGCCAACCGCCGCCGCGGTGTGGGTCCCCGACTACGCGTTGGGGATTTGGTATGGCTTTCTTCCCGCTTTGTTCCTATGAAGGTCTCCTCTCCCAAATTTAAACCTCGTTTTATTGGGCCTTACAAGATATTGGAAATCCTTAATCCTGTATCTTTTCGTCTGGATCTTCCTGTGTCGTTTGCTATTCACAATGTATTTCATAGGTCCTTGTTGCGGCGGTACATTGTGCCTGTAGTTCCTTCTGCTGAGCCTCCTGCTCCGGTGTTGGTTGAGGGCGAGTTGGAGTACGTGGTGGAGAAGATCTTGGATTCTCGCCTCTCCAGGCGGAGGCTTCAGTACCTGGTCAAGTGGAAGGGCTATGGTCAGGAGGATAATTCCTGGGTGGTCGCCTCTGATGTTCATGCGGCCGATTTAGTTCGTGCCTTTCATGCCGCTCATCCTGATCGCCCTGGTGGTCGTGGTGAGGGTTCGGTGACCCCTCACTAAGGGGGGGGGTACTGTTGTGAATTTGCTTTTTGCTCCCTCTAGTGGTTACTAGTTTTTTGACTCTGGTTTTTCTGTCATTCCTTTTATCCGCACCTGGGTCGTTACTTAGGGGTGTTGCTATATAAGCTCCCTGGACCTTCAGTTCAATGCCTGGCAACGTAGTTATCAGAGCTAGTCTGCTGTGCTCTTGTCTACTGATCCTGGTTCCAGTTATATCAGCTAAGTCTGCCTTTTGCTTTTTGCTATTTGTTTTGGTTTTGTATTTTTGTCCAGCTTGTTCCAAATCTATATCCTGACCTTTGCTGGAAGCTCTAGGGGGGCTGGTGTTCTCCCCCCGGACCGTTAGACGGTTCGGGGGTTCTTGAATTTCCAGTGTGGATTTTAATAGGGTTTTTGTTGACCATATAAGTTACCTTTCTTTATTCTGCTATCAGTAAGCGGGCCTCTCTGTGCTAAACCTGGTTCATTTCTGTGTTTGTCATTTCCTCTTACCTCACCGTCATTATTTGTGGGGGGCTTCTATCCAGCTTTGGGGTCCCCTTCTCTGGAGGCAAGAAAGGTCTTTGTTTTCCTCTACTAGGGGTAGCTAGATTCTCCGGCTGGCGCGTGTCATCTAGAATCAACGTAGGAATGATCCCCGGCTACTTCTAGTGTTGGCGTTAGGAGTAGATATATGGTCAACCCAGTTACCACTGCCCTATGAGCTGGATTTTTGTATTCTGCAGATTTCCACGTTCCTCTGAGACCCTCGCCATTGGGGTCATAACACAGGGCCTCTTCGGGATAGGCAAGGGCAACAACAATCCACTAGCCCGAGAACAACAAGGCTTGGCCCAAGCACAAACGTCACAAGACTGCACGAAGCCTCGCACATCTCGAGACAGGGAAGGCCACCAGAAGGACCTTGCCACCAAATCCCTGGTACCAAAGATTCCAGGATGACCTGCCAACGCAGAAGAATGAACCTCAGAAATGACTTTACTGGTCCAATCATCAGGAACAAACAGTCTACCAGGTGGGCAACGATCAGGTCTATCCGCCTGAAACTCCTGCAAGGCCCGCCGCAGGTCTGGAGAAACGGCAGACAATATCACTCCATCCTTAAGGATACCTGTAGGTTCAGAATTACCAGGGGAGTCAGGCTCAAAACTCCTAGAAAGGGCATCCGCCTTAACATTCTTAGAACCCGGCAGGTAGGACACCACAAAATTAAACCGAGAGAAAAACAACGACCAGCGCGCCTGTCTAGGATTCAGGCGTCTGGCGGACTCAAGATAAATTAGATTTTTGTGGTCAGTCAATACCACCACCTGATGTCTAGCCCCCTCAAGCCAATGACGCCACTCCTCAAAAGCCCACTTCATGGCCAAAAGCTCCCGATTCCCAACATCATAATTCCGCTCGGCGGGCGAAAATTTACGCGAGAAAAAAGCACAAGGTCTCATCACGGAGCAATCGGAACTTCTCTGCGACAAAACCGCCCCAGCTCCGATTTCAGAAGCGTCGACCTCAACCTGAAAAGGAAGAGCAACATCAGGCTGACGCAACACAGGGGCGGAAGAAAAGCGGCGCTTAAGCTCCCGAAAGGCCTCCACAGCAGCAGGGGACCAATCAGCAACATCAGCACCCTTCTTAGTCAAATCAGTCAATGGTTTAACAACATCAGAAAAACCAGCAATAAATCGACGATAAAAGTTAGCAAAGCCCAAAAATTTCTGAAGACTCTTAAGAGAAGAGGGTTGCGTCCAATCACAAATAGCCTGAACCTTGACAGGATCCATCTCGATGGAAGAGGGGGAAAAAATATATCCCAAAAAGGAAATCTTTTGAACCCCAAAAACGCACTTAGAACCCTTCACACACAAGGAATTAGACCGCAAAACCTGAAAAACCCTCCTGACCTGCTGGACATGAGAGTCCCAGTCATCCGAAAAAATCAAAATATCATCCAGATACACAATCATAAATTTATCCAAATAATCACGGAAAATGTCATGCATAAAGGACTGAAAGACTGAAGGGGCATTTGAAAGACCAAAAGGCATCACCAAATACTCAAAGTGGCCCTCGGGCGTATTAAATGCGGTTTTCCACTCATCCCCCTGCTTAATTCGCACCAAATTATACGCCCCACGAAGATCTATCTTAGAGAACCACTTGGCCCCCTTTATGCGAGCAAACAAATCAGTCAGCAGTGGCAACGGATATTGATATTTAACCGTGATTTTATTCAAAAGCCGATAATCAATGCACGGCCTCAAAGAGCCATCTTTCTTAGCCACAAAGAAAAAACCGGCTCCTAAGGGAGATGACGAAGGACGAATATGTCCCTTTTCCAAGGACTCCTTTATATATTCTCGCATAGCAGCATGTTCAGGCACAGACAGATTAAATAAACGACCCTTAGTGTATTTACTACCCGGAATCAAATCTATGGCACAATCGCACTCCCGGTGCGGAGGTAATGAACCAAGCTTAGGTTCTTCAAAAACGTCACGATATTCAGTCAAGAATTCAGGAATCTCAGAGGGAATAGATGATGAAATGGAAACCACAGGTACGTCCCCATGCGTCCCCTTACATCCCCAGCTTAACACAGACATAGCTTTCCAGTCAAGGACTGGGTTATGAGATTGCAGCCATGGCAATCCAAGCACCAACACATCATGTAGGTTATACAGCACAAGAAAGCGAATAATCTCCTGGTGATCCGGATTAATCCGCATAGTTACTTGTGTCCAGTATTGTGGTTTATTGCTAGCCAATGGGGTGGAGTCAATCCCCTTCAGGGGTATTGGAGTTTCAAGAGGCTCCAAATCATACCCACAGCGTTTGGCAAAGGACCAATCCATAAGACTCAAAGCGGCGCCAGAGTCGACATAGGCATCCGCGGTAATAGATGATAAAGAACAAATCAGGGTCACAGATAGAATAAACTTAGACTGTAAAGTGCCAATTGAAACAGACTTATCAAGCTTCTTAGTACGCTTAGAGCATGCTGATATAACATGAGTTGAATCACCGCAATAG
Organism: Ranitomeya variabilis; assembly: GCF_051348905.1. Taxonomy (NCBI): domain Eukaryota; kingdom Metazoa; phylum Chordata; class Amphibia; order Anura; family Dendrobatidae; genus Ranitomeya; species Ranitomeya variabilis. Next base: position 436,531,036 of record NC_135236.1, read on the forward strand.
AAGCAAAACCCATTTTTTCGTCTAAAATTCTGCCGTTCACTTCTGGACAGAATTCTATCACATTGCATATTCTCTGGCGTCTTCTCAGTAGACACCGCCAAATGGTGCACAGGTTTGCGCTCCCGCAGACGCCTATCGATCTGGATAGCCATTGTCATGGACTCATTCAGACCCGCAGGCACAGGGAACCCCACCATAACATCTTTAATGGCATCAGAGAGACCCTCTCTGAAATTCGCCGCCAGGGCGCACTCATTCCACTGAGTAAGCACAGCCCATTTACGGAATTTCTGGCAGTATATTTCAGCTTCGTCTTGCCCCTGAGATAGGGACATCAAGGCCTTTTCCGCCTGAAGTTCTAACTGAGGTTCCTCATAAAGCAACCCCAAGGCCAGAAAAAACGCATCCACATTGAGCAACGCAGGATCCCCTGGAGCCAATGCAAAAGCCCAATCCTGAGGGTCGCCCCGGAGCAAAGAAATCACAATCCTGACCTGCTGAGCAGGATCTCCAGCAGAGCGAGATTTCAGGGACAAAAACAACTTGCAATTATTTTTGAAATTTTGAAAGCAAGATCTATTCCCCGAGAAAAATTCAGGCAAAGGAATTCTAGGTTCAGATATAGGAACATGAACAACAAAATCTTGTAAGTTTTGAACTTTCGTGGTGAGATTATTCAAACCTGCAGCTAAACTCTGAATATCCATTTTAAACAGGTGAACACAGAGCCATTCCAGGATTAGAAGGAGAGAGAGAGAGAAAGGCTGCAATATAGGCAGACTTGCAAGAGATTCAATTACAAGCACACTTAGAACTGAGAGAAAAAAAAAAAAAAAAAAAATCTTCAGCAGACTTCTCTTTTCTCTCCTTTCTCTGTCAATTAATTTAACCCTTCTGGCCGGTCAAACTGTTATGGTTCTCAATGGCAAGAGAACATAGCCCAGCAAACATACGAACTAGCTCTTGGAAGGATGGAAACCAAACTGACCATGAACTAAACCTGCCGCACAACTAACAGTAGCCGGGTAGCGTAGCCTGCGTTTTATCCCTAGACGCCCAGCGCCGGCCGGAGGACTAACTAATCCTGGCAGAGGAAAATATAGTCCTGGCTCACCTCTAGAGAAATTTCCCCGAAAGGCAGACAGAGGCCCCCACAAATATTGGCGGTGATTTTAGATGAAATGACAAACGCAGTATGAAAATAGGTTTAGCAAAATTGAGGTCCGCTTACTAGATAGCAGGAAGACAGAAAGGGCACTTTCATGGTCAGCTGAAAAACCCTATCAAAATACCATCCTGAAATTACTTTAAAGGGAACCTGTCACCACGTTTTTGGAAGATGGGATAAAAATAGCGTTAAATAGGGGCAGAGGTGGGCGTTACATTAGTGTGTGTGTTATGCGTTTATTACCCACCTAAGTTGCCGAAATAACTTTGCAAAGTCTCCGTTTTCGCCTGTCAATCAGGCTGGTCAGGTCGCATGGGCGTTGTCTTCCCCCAGATTTGGCGTAGTTTTCCGTTGGTGGCGTAGTGGTGTGCGCATGCCCAAAGTCCTGAATCCTCTGCCAGGGGATTTAAAATAGCGCGGTGTTCGTTATTGCATTGGTGATCGGTGGGCGCGGCCATCTTCCTTTGGCCGCGCGTGCGCAGAAGCGGCGCTCTGCTGGCCGCGGCTTCAGGAAAATGGCCGCCGCGATATCCATCTGCGCACGCGCGGCATCCCGCGGCCATTTTCCTGAAGCCGCGGCCAGCAGAGCGCCGCTTCTGCGCACGCGCGGCCAAAGGAAGATGGCCGCGCCCACCGATCACCAATGCAATAACGAACACCGCGCTATTTTAAATCCCCTGGAAGAGGATTCCGGACTTTGGGCATGCGCACACCACTACGCCACCAACGGAAAACTACGCCAAATCTGGGTGAAGACACCACGCCCATGTGACCTGACCAGCCTGATTGACAGGCGAAAACGGAGACTTTGCAAAGTTATTTCGGCAACTTAGGTGGGTAATAAACGCATAACACACACACTAATGTAACGCCCACCTCTGCCCCTATTTAACGCTATTTTTATCCCATCTTCCAAAAACGTGGTGACAGGTTCCCTTTAAGACTCTAGTATTAACGCATAACATCAGAGTGGCAATTTCAGATCACAAGAGCTTTCCAGACACAGAAACGAAACTACAGCTGTGAACTGGAACAAAATGCAAAAACAAACAAGGACTAAGTCCAACTTAGCTGGGAGTTGTCTAGCAGCAGGAACATGCACAGAAAGGCTTCTGATTACAATGTTGACCGGCATGGAAGTGACAGAGGAGCAAGGCTAAATAGCGACTCCCACATCCTGATGGAAACAGGTGAACAGAGAGGATGATGCACACCAGTTCAATTCCACCAGTGGCCACCGGGGGAGCCCAAAATCCAATTTCACAACAAACCACCCAGGAATTATCCTCCTGACCATAGCCCTTCCACTTGACCAGATACTGAAGCCTCCGCCTGGAGAGACGAGAATCCAAGATCTTCTCCACCACGTACTCCAACTCGCCCTCAACCAACACCGGAGCAGGAGGCTCAACAGAAGGAACCACAGGTACAACGTACCGCCGCAACAAAGACCTATGGAACAAGTTGTGAATGGCAAACGACACAGGAAGATCCAAGCGAAAGGACACAGGATTAAGGATTTCCAATATCTTGTAAGGACCGATGAAGCGAGGCTTAAATTTAGGAGAGGAGACCTTCATAGGAACAAATCGAGAAGACAGCCATACCAAATCCCCAACACGAAGTCGGGGACCCACACCGCGGCGGCGGTTGGCAAAACGCTGAGCCTTCTCTTGTGACAACTTTAAGTTGTCCACCACATGATTCCAGATCTGCTGCAACCTATCCACCACAGAATCTACCCCAGGACAGTCAGAAGGCTCCACATGTCCCGAGGAAAAACGAGGATGGAAACCAGAGTTGCAGAAAAATGGCGAAACCAATGTAGCGGAACTTGCCCGATTATTAAGGGCAAACTCAGCCAACGGCAAGAAGGTCACCCAATCATCCTGATCCGCAGAAACAAAACACCTCAAATAAGCCTCCAGAGTCTGATTAGTTCGCTCCGTTTGTCCATTAGTCTGAGGATGAAAGGCAGACGAAAACGACAACTCAATGCCCATCCTAGCACAAAAGGATCGCCAGAACCTGGAAACAAACTGGGATCCTCTGTCAGACACAATATTCTCAGGAATGCCGTGTAAACGAACCACATTCTGAAAGAACACAGGAACCAGATCGGAAGAGGAAGGCAGCTTAGGCAAAGGCACCAAATGGACCATCTTAGAAAAGCGATCACATACCACCCAGATGACAGACACGCCCTGAGACACCGGGAGATCTGAAATGAAATCCATGGAAATGTGTGTCCAAGGCCTCTTCGGGACAGGCAAGGGCAAGAGCAACCCGCTGGCACGCGAACAGCAAGGCTTAGCTCGAGCACAAGTCCCACAGGACTGCACAAACGACCGCACATCCCGTGACAAGGAAGGCCACCAAAAGGACCTAGCCACCAGATCTCTGGTGCCAAAAATTCCCGGATGCCCTGCCAACACCGAGGAATGAACCTCGGAAATGACTCTGCTGGTCCACTTATCAGGAACAAACAGTCTGTCAGGTGGACAAGAGTCAGGTCTACCAGCCTGAAATCTCTGCAACACACGTCGCAAATCCGGAGAAATGGCTGACAAGATAACTCCCTCTTTAAGAATACCAACTGGTTCTGCGACTCCCGGAGAGTCAGGCACAAAGCTCCTTGAAAGAGCATCAGCCTTCACATTCTTTGAACCTGGTAAATACGAGACCACAAAGTCAAAACGGGAGAAAAACAATGACCAGCGGGCCAGTCTAGGATTCAGGCGTTTAGCAGACTCGAGATACATCAAATTTTTGTGATCAGTCAAGACCACCACACGATGCTTAGCACCCTCGAGCCAATGACGCCACTCCTCAAATGCCCACTTCATGGCCAACAACTCCCGATTGCCAACATCATAATTCCGCTCAGCAGGCGAAAACTTCCTCGAGAAAAAGGCACAAGGTCTCATCACAGAGCAACCAGATCTCAATCTCAGAAGCATCCACTTCAACCTGAAAGGGAAGTGAGACATCAGGCTGGCACAAAACAGGCGCCGAAGTAAACCGGCGCTTCAACTCCTGGAAAGCCTCCACGGCTGCAGGAGCCCAGTTAGCAACATCAGAACCTTTCTTGGTCATATCCGTTAAAGGTTTAGCAATGCTAGAAAAATTAGCAATAAAACGACGGTAGAAGTTAGCAAAACCCAAGAACTTCTGAAGACTCTTAACTGACGTGGGTTGAGTCCAATCATGAATAGCACGGACCTTGACTGGGTCCATCTCCACCGCAGAAGGGGAAAAAATAAACCCCAAAAAGGGAACCTTCTGTACTCCAAAGAGACACTTTGAGCCCTTAACAAATAAAGCATTCTCACGCAAAACCTGAAACACCATCCTGACCTGCTCTACATGCGAGTCCCAGTCATCAGAAAAAAACAGAATATCATCCAGATAAACGATCATAAATTTATCCAGATACTTCCGGAAAATATCATGCATAAAGGACTGAAACACTGAAGGAGCATTAGAGAGCCCAAAAGGCATCACCAAGTACTCAAAATGACCTTCGGGCGTATTAAACGCGGTTTTCCATTCATCTCCTCGCTTAATGCGCACAAGGTTGTACGCACCACGAAGATCTATCTTGGTGAACCACTTGGCACCTTTAATTCGGGCAAACAAGTCTGACAACAGAGGCAAAGGATACTGAAATTTAACAGTGATTTTATTCAAAAGCCGATAGTCAATACAAGGTCTCAAAGATCCGTCCTTCTTGGCCACAAAAAAGAACCCCGCACCAAGAGGGGAAGAGGAAGGACGGATATGCCCCTTCTCCAGAGATTCCTTAATATACGAACGCATTGCGGTATGCTCAGGTACAGACAGATTAAATAGTCTTCCCTTAGGAAATTTGCTACCTGGAATCAAATCTATGGCACAGTCACAGTCCCTATGAGGAGGCAGAACACTGGACCTGGACTCGCTGAACACATCCTGATAATCAGACAAATACTCAGGAACTTCCGAAGAAGTAGAGGAAGCAATAGACACCGGCGGGGAATCACCATGAATACCCTGACAGCCCCAACTTGACACAGACATTGCCTTCCAATCTAAGACTGGATTATGAGTCTGTAACCATGGCAAACCCAAAACGACCAAATCATGCATTTTATGCAGAACAAGAAAACGAATCTCCTCCCGATGTTCAGGAGTCATGCACATGGTTACCCGTGTCCAAAACTGCGGTTTATTTTCCGCCAATGGCGTAGCATCAATACCCCTCAGAGGGATAGGATTAACCAACGGCTCAAGAACAAAACCACAGCGCTTGGCAAATGACAGATCCATAAGACTCAGGGCAGCACCTGAATCCACAAACGCCATAACAGGGTAAGAGGACAATGAGCAAATTAAAGTCACAGACAAAATAAATTTAGGTTGCAAATTACCAATGGCGACAGGACTAACAACCCTTGTTAGGCGTTTAGAGCATGCTGATATAACGTGTAGAATCACCACAGTAAAAACACAACCCATTCTGACGTCTATGATTTTTCCGCTCATTTCTGGTCTGAATTCTATCACATTGCATCAAATCAGGTGTTTGTTTAGACAACACCACCAGAGGATTAGCGGTTTTGCGCTCCCGCAAACGCCGGTCAATTTGAATAGCCAGCGCCATGGAATCATTCAGACTTGTAGGAATGGAGAAACCCACCATCACATTCTTAATGGCTTCAGAAAGGCCATTTCTGAAGTTTGCGGCCAGAGCACACTCATTCCACTGAGTAAGCACGGACCATTTCCGAAATTTTTGGCAGTACACTTCAGCTTCATCCTGGCCCTGAGAAATAGCCAGCAAGGCTTTTTCTGCCTGAACCTCAAGATTGGGTTCCTCGTAAAGCAATCCGAGCGCCAGAAAAAACGCATCAATATTTGCCAATGCCGGATCTCCTGGCGCTAGCGAGAAAGCCCAATCCTGAGGGTCGCCCCGTAAAAAAGAGATAACAATTTTAACTTGCTGAACTGAGTCTCCAGATGAACGGGGTCTCAGAGATAGAAACAATTTACAATTATCCCTGAAATTCCTAAACTTAAATCGGTCTCCAGAAAACAGTTCAGGAATAGGTATTTTAGGTTCAGACATAGGACTACTGGTAACAAAATCTTGTATGCTTTGCACACGAGCAGCAAGCTGGTCCACACTTGTAATCAAGGTCTGGACATTCACATTCATGTCTGCAGCAAGCTCAAGCCACTCAGAGGTAAAGGGGAGGAAGAGAGGAAAAAAAAAAAAAAAATTCAGAATTTCCTTTCTTATATCCCACTTCTGCAATGCATTAAACATTCAATGTTGGCCTGGCATACTGTTATGACCCCAATGGCAGAGGGTCTCAGGAATCAATACCAAGTCTGCAAACACAAAAAAACAGCTCATGGAGCAGTGGTAACTGGGCTGACCATATATCTAATCCTAGCACCACAAATAGAAGTAGCCGGGGAACGTGCCTACGTTGGTTCTAGACGTCTCGCGCCAGCCGGAGAACTAACTAACCCTAGAAGGGAAAAGAAAGACCTTTCTTGCCTCCAGAGAAAAGACCCCAAAAGTTGGATACAAGCCCCCAACAAATAATAACGGTGAGGCAAGAGGAAAAGACAAACATAAGAATGAGCTAGGTATTTAGCAAAGAGAGGCCCACTAGCTAATAGCAGAATATAGTAAGATGACTTATACGGTCAGCAAAAACCCTATTAAAATATCCACGCTGGATAATCAAGAACCCCCGAACCGTCTAACGGCCGGGGGGAAAACACCAGCCCCCTAGAGCTTCCAGCAAGGTCAGAAATCACATTTAGTACAAGCTGGACAAAAATAGTAGCAAAGCAAGTAACTAAAAAAACAAAGAAGCAAGACTTAGCTTAATTTTGCAAGAGCCAGGACCAGCAGACAGGAGCAACAGAAGGATCTGATTACAACGATGCCAGGCACTGGACTAAGGATCCAGGAAGTTAATATAGCGACACCCCTGGACTAACGACCCAGGTGAGTGCCAAACAGAAAAAAGACAATCCCAGAGTCATACCACTAGTGACCACAAGAGGGAGCCAAAAAGTCTAATTCACAACACCATCACAATCTAGAGTTCTTTAGATTCGCTAGATGTCTTTCTCCTCGTCAGGCTAGTTGGAACTTATTCTTAAATCAATTTAACTTTGTTATCTCGTACCGTCCAGGTTCTCGTAATGGGAAGGCTGATGCTTTATCCCGAATCCATGCTGCGGATTCTGTACCTGGAGCCCCGTCCAAGACCATTCTATCTGATGCCAATTTCATCGGAGTTATCCACGATCAGGACTTGTGGAAGGCCAACCCACCTGTGGATATTAATCTTGTCTTTAAGGGTGGCATGTGGTTCAGAGATCGACGTATCTACGTCCCGGAGGTCGTCTGTCTGCAGATCCTCAAGTTGGTACATGACTCCAAGTTGGCTGGTCACAGGGGGGTACATGTTGTGAATTCCGCTCTTGGGCTCCCTCCGGTGGTTGTAAGTAGCACTTTTGTGAATTCTGCTCTTGGGCTCCCTCCTGTGGTTTTGAGTGGTATAGCTGCTTCTTGGATTTAGCATCAGCAGCTGCTCCCACTGATCGTCTTTCTGGCTCGGCTATTTTAGTCTGGCCTTATTCCTCAATCATTGCCAGTTGTCAATTGTTCCTGCTTGGAGCCACTGCTCTTTTGGATTTCTCTGACACTCTGTCCAGTTCAGCAATGATAAGTCCTTTGTCCTTTTGCTGTCCACTTGTTGTGGACTTTATTGTTCAGCACATTCTATGTTTTGCTCATTTGTCCAGCTTATCAGTATGGATCTATTCAGCTAAGCTGGAAGCTCTGGGCTGCAGTTTTTGCCCTCCACACCTTTAGTCAGGTGTGGAGATTTTTGCATATCTCTGCGGTGGACTTTTTCTAGTTTTTATTACTGACCGCACAGTGTTTCTTTCCTTACTGTCTATCTAGCTAGAATTGGCCTCCTTTGCTAAATCTTGTTTCATACTACGTATGTCACTTCCTTCTCCTCTCACAGGCAATATTTGTGGGGGGCTGTCCTATCCTTTGGGGATTTTCTCTGAGGCAAGATAGCTTTCCTGTTTCTACCTTTAGGGGTAGCTAGTTCTCCGGCTGTGACGAGATGTCCAGGGAGTGACAGGAACATTCCACGGCTACAGCTAGTGTTGTGTTAAGGTCAGGAACTGCAGTCTGTATAGTTACCACCTGCCCAGAGCTAGTCGCATGTCGCTCCTAAATTACCAGTCCATAACAGGTACAGAAGACACAAGAGTTCCTGAGCCGATTCTTCTGGTGGCCAACTTGCCTGAAGGATACCAAGGACTATGTTCTCTCTTGCGAGGTATGTGCCCGTTACAAGACTCCTCATGTGGCACCTACGGGTCTTCTACAACCATTACCTGTTCCATCCCGCCCTTGGGGGTCTATATCAATGGACTTTATTGTAGAGCTGCCTACATTGGGGGGCATGAATACAATCATGGTGGTAGTTGATCGCCTGACTAAAGCTGCTCATTTTGTTCCGTGCACCGGCCTCCCCTCAGCTAAAGATACAGTGAACTTGGTTATACAGAATGTCTTTCGGTTGCATGGGGTGCCGGATGAGATCATCTCTGACCATGGAGTACTGTTCACTTCAAGATTCTGGAAGGGGTTTTGCTCTGCACTCAATATTAATGTCTGTCTCTCTTCTGCTTACCATCCCCAGACAAATGGTCAGACTGAGCGTACCAACCAGACACTGGAACAATATCTAAGATGCTATGTCAGCCATCTCCAGGATGATTGGTTGGAGTTGTTGACGTTAGCCGAATTTTCATATAATAATTTTCAGAGCGCCTCCACTAAATTTACACCTTTCTTTGCCAATCTGGGTTATCATCCGTGTCTTTTACCTAGGTCTCCAATTAATTCTCCGGTTCCAGCAGTGGAGAAAAGGCTGACTGCGATGAGACAAAATCTGGAGGTTCTGAAGGAATCCCTGACCACGGCTCAAGAACGTTATAAGAGATCAGCTGATAGATTCTGTAAACCTGCACCCATGTTCAAGGTAGGAGATTCCATGTGGTTAGCAACTAAGAATCTGAAATTAAACGTTCCTTCACAAAAACTTGGACAGAAATTCATTGGCCCTTTCAAGATCAACGGTATTGTGAGCTCTGTGGCCTGCCGGCTGAAGCTACCTAGGACAATGAAGGTACACCCAGTTTTTCATGTATCTTTACTAAAGCCTGTATCTCCTAATACCTTCCAGGGACGTGTTGTGCCACCTCCGCAGCCTGTGTTGATTGATGGGCAAGAACAATTTGTGGTGGAGGTAATTATTGATTCCAGGATTCGCAGGAATCAGCTCCAATATCTGATAAGATGGCAGGGATATCCCCCTGAGGAAGACTCTTGGGAACCTGTGGAAAACATCAATGCCCAACAGAAGATTTCTCGTTTTCATCAGAGATTCCCTGAGAAACCAGGCCCAGGATCGTCCTGAGGCCGCTTCTAAGGAGGGAGTAATGTCAGGACTCTGAACATTTTTTACCTTTTGTGCATTACTGCCCTTTTCCAACATGGCGTCTTTGGTCTCATGTGCACTTGTCTTCCTGCTATAAAACTCCACCCCAGCCTTCAGTCTGTGCTAGATTATTCTGCTTTGCATCCAGCTCCTGATTACTCCCTGGCCTTGCACCTGCACCTGCTCCTGTGAACCTGTGTGGTGATCCTGCTACTCTGCTCTGAGTTCCTGCTGCATACACCAGTGTTCAGTAATCCTCCTTCATCTGCTGCTCGTGTTACTTCCATCTGCATTTGCTGGACATGTAAGCTGTTTGTTGCTCTGCAAAACCTGAGACTATTAACCAGGCCTCCCTGGTTGAGCTAAGATATGATTTGAACTGCCTTATAGCATATCTATCTGTGTCTGGACTAAGTCAAGGATCTATTCGTGTCAAGTTTCCTCAAGAATAACTGTGCTTCATTGACTTTCTGTTTGTTTGTACCTACCTCTGAAGTTTCCTATTGACTGCTAAGCTGCGTTTATTATTTGCACCAAGTGTTGTGGACTTGAGTTTCTCTCTGCACCTGTTTGAATCACCGTGTGATAATATAAACTTTACCACTTATAAAACTGTGTCCTGTTGTCTTGTTCCACGCAAAGAGTCTCCTGAATTATCCCCTATAATTATTACATTCAATTGTCCATTTTTTTTATGAGGTTGTAGGAAAAAACTGGTTCAATCTCACCCAAAGGCAGGTTTTCCTCGATCCCAGTCATATGGGATCCATTACATTTAGGGTCGTGACATAATTAAGGGGACAGGACAAGGAAGGAAATGTATATCATAATTGTACACTCCCTGACATAAGTTATGTCGCTTATCCATGTTATGTAAATTAAAGCTTATAACCTGATGTTAAATTCATCCATTGGTTGCAGGCTCGGACTGGCCCACCAGTGAATCGGTGGATCCCCTGGTGGGCCCCTGCCTCCGATAGTCTCTCTCCTGAGCATAGCTGCATGCCCGATTTAAGCTCCGCCTCTCCCCGCCCATCAGAAGAGGCGAGAAAAGCCGTGCTCCTGCATGTGCCTGGTATAATGGTGGGGATCATTGCCTCAGACTGCAGCATTAGAGAGCAGTGTGGGGCCTGGGGCTGGATCTCTTCCCTCCCCGGAGTCTCTGGCTAGGATGGGAGGAGGGAGGCTCGGCACAGCCATTTACTGACCTGCACTCAGACACTGCTCCTGGAGCCTGACAGCAGTAAGCCCCGCCCACCAGCATGGACCGGGTCAGGCTGCTGCAACATGCGGCCAGGAGAGCTGTGCACTGCAGTCGCTGAAGCTAGCAGTGATGAAAGTGCTAATGGAATGGAAGAGGTGTCTGCGGCTCCTGCACTGCTCCAACCCAAGTTCTGAGCTCTGTCGTTGGCATAGTCAGGAGGGGGAGGAGAGGCCCCAGAGGAACACAGTGCTGACCTGAAGTGAGTACTGGAGCTTCCTGTTTATGTCTGTTCTGACTCTCTCCTGGTGTCCACACCAACAAAAGCTGTTTTTTTTTTCTGTTTGCCACTGACAGCTGCACTTTTTCTGCCCCCTCTACCCTTTCTGCCTTCTAGTTGTTGATATTGCTTTACCTTCCCCCACTGCTCAGCTGTAATGGTGACAAGAGTGTCCCCATCTTTTTCATGGCACTTGCTGCCCGAAATCCTATCTTATTTCTGTGTGTTTATAAGGTGTGTACACAAATCATGATATGTACACTATCTAGAGATGTACAGTGTGTATGTCTGCAATGCATTTATGTCAATAAGTGAATGTGTGTGTACATGTGACATTAAAAAGCGCCGCAACAAAACAGCATGTTGTACCTGTACTAGTGAATATGATGAAACTTACTACTGAGCCTCCTAACACATACTATAACACAAAGGTGAACCTAGCCTGGGTATTGAAATTTAGAGTGGGCCCCTGGAGTCAGTTCCACTGGTAGGCCCTAGCCACCCCAGTCCGACACTGTCTGTGCTGTCCCGCACCTCCCCCCTGCTCTTGCCTTCTGTCCCAGGGCTGCAGAGCAGGAGAAGCTGTCTCACCGTGCTGACTGGAGCTGCTTCCTATCTCTCACATGCCCTGGCTGCCCCCTCCCCCTAGATACACCTCTGACCTGACTGTTGCCGTGAGGGAGAAATCTCCTGCACTGCAACATGGTGTCGGGTGCCTCGGACCTTCTGGGCCCCTGACCCGCCGGGCCTGGTCGCAGTGGCGACTGCTGTGACCGTGGTAATTATGCCCCTGCACACACCCCCTCCATGACACGTACCTCAAAAATGTCCCCTCTCTCTCCCTCTGAGCTGTACCGCGCACACTGCAAGAAAAACAGACTGCAGGGGAAGGGACGTGGCCTCATGCAAGGGGGCGTGTCGGCTGCTTCTCCTGCTGTCTGCGGGAGAAGCAAAGTCCCGTGCGGGACTGCGGGGCAAAGCCTGAAAATCGGGACAGTCCCGCAGAATGAGGGACGGTTGGGAGCTATGTGTCTGTAAAGCTGGCACTTGGGGTCTCTCAGGCTGCGTAACTTGTAATCTGTGAGTTGTGGCCCATATTGTGTTGGGAGAGAAAATTCTGTCATTCTTTGCACAAGTTATAAAGAAAAGTTGGTTTAATATCATATTGTGTTCTGAGTCATTCATAGCGGCGCCGTATTCTGTTCTAGAGCAGCGACCGGCATACCGGTTGTTACAAAACCAGTGCTTGTGCCATCTGAGTGTGGCTGGAAAAAAAATGGAGGTGTTGCATGAGGTGTGAGCTCTCCAAGCTAAGAAGGCTTACACCGCTCCCTTAACCACCAAGTCCTCATTAAAATTTCATTTCCAAGCTGTAAATGCTGGGCCACACCCTGGTACCTTATGCATGGCCCTTGGCTGACTGCTTGTGTGCCATTATAACGGGTTCTACTGTGGGTCAATTGATCAGTCAACTACCTGTATTACTATTCTTACATTTTTATAGGAATAGTAGTCTATAAAACTGATGTTTGTACCCTCTGAATGTGGCTGGATTACAAAAAATGGATTACTGTTAGTGATGAGCGAACATGCTCGCCACTACTAGTTACTCGCCCGAGTATCACTATGCTCGGTGTACTCGGCAAGCACCGAGTATTTCCGGGATTATTCGGCAGGACCTCGGGTCTCCGCCCTGCAATTGTGGCTCTCTTTAGAGCGCCAATGACAATGCAGGGATTGTCAGCCATGCACTGTAATACCGCAGCCATCTTTGTTGTGCTATTACAGTGATTGGCTGGCAGCACAGCGTCATCAGGTCTATAAGAGACCTGTCGCTGCCCTGCTCACCGCATTCTGCTCCGGACTTAGCGAGTGTAGGGAGAGCTGCTGCTGAGATAGAGTCAGAATCGTGCTTTTTAGGCTACTTTCACACTGGCGTTTTTTGTCCTCCGTCGCAATGCGTCGTTTTGGTCAAAAAACGCATCCTGCAAAAGTGCTTGCAGGATGCGTTTTTTGTCCATAGACTAACATTAACGACGCATTGCGACGAATTGACAGACGTCGCAACCGTCGTGCGACGGTTGCGCCGTGTTGTGGCGGACCATCAAATGCAAAAAACGCTACATGTAAAGTTTTTTGCTGCCGACGGTCCGCTTTTTCCGACCGCACATGCGCGGCCGGAACTCCGCCCCCACCTCCCCGCACTTCCCCGCACCTCACAATGGGGCGGCGGATGCGCTGGAAAAATGCATCCGCTGCCCCCGTTGTGCGGCGCAGAGAACGCTAGCGTCGGTAACCTCGGCCCGACGCTAGTGTGAAAGTAGCCTAAGAGTTAGTGTAGGTCTGCAAGTGTTCAGTCCACAACTCCTGAGAAACCAACAGTGCTTTTTAGGGCTAATTTGGGGGTCCCGAGATTGCAGCGCTAGGTAGGCAGGGGAGTCTATGTGCGCATATCCACATCAGTGCAAGGCCTGCAGGCACTGTATGTGAGTACATAGCTGTTACTGCATACCTCCAAAAGCTCCATTACTGTCTGCTGCTGATTATTTAATTTATATCTAGTTGCAGTTTTCTGTGGCTTTTTTTTTCTTCACCTGATACCTGCTCCTTTTATTCTTAAGCAATCCATAGCCCCCTTATTTTAACATTTATTTTCTTGTTCACGCTGCCCACTACAGCCAGGTTATTGAAATCTAAGAACGTGCAAATCTCCCTTTTTTTTGTCCCAGACATCAGATGTGAGTGCGCCAAAAAAATCTGTTTTTTTTTGTGTCATAGCCAACTTGTTGACACAATTTAGTTGTGCCCAAAAAAATCAAGGCCACATTTACATCAGTCTGTTATCTGAAGCTTAGGTCTGGTGTATCGGTGGTGGAGAAATCGTAGCCTCGCAGGCATAAGTTTCATAGTTCTGTCTGCTAGCCTTGTTCCACTTTTTTTTGTTATTTTAAAAATTCTCCAAAACCCCCCCAAAATTATACAATTTGTTATGTCAGGCTGAGACCTGTTGTATCTGTGGTGGAAAAATCTTAGTTTCACAAGCATATGTATCATAGTTCTGTGTGCTAGCCTTGGTCTCCATTTTTGTAAAAAAAAACAATTCACCCAAAAATTTTTTTTTTTTTTATACAGTCTTTTATGTCAGGCTTAGGCCTGGTGTATCTGTGGTGGAAAAATCGTAGCTTTGAAGGCATACTGATAAGATATAATTTTGCTCCAAATAAATACATTTGTGTTGAGCTTTTGAAATAGTTGAGTAGTCCATTTAAAATGGGCAAGGGACAGGGAAGTGGACATGATGCTGATGGTGCATGCAGAGGACGAGGCAGTGGCCAAGCTGAAAGTGGGCCACAACAAAGACCCACATCTTCTCGCTCGACCTTCCTGTCCCAGTTTGTAGGAGATCGCAATACAACACTACTGAAGTCAGAGCAGTGTGAAACGGTTGTTGGTTGGATAGCGGCAGTAACGTAACTACCGGGGGGGCAGAGGGTGCGAGCGCCCCGGGCCCAGAGCTCAGAGGGGGCCCACCCGGAACTACGATACAGTTACATTCTGCGGCAGAGCAGGGAGAATGTTGCGCTGCGTTTCACGTGACCCTTGCATTATAAAATTTTTTGGTGACTCTCATTACTTGTTGGTGACCCACGCTACAAGGAGAACTTTCACTCTCTTCTGCCAGAGGCAGAGAGGTGTACTTAAATGTTGCAGTACCAGAGGGCCCTTGTAGCGGAATTACTTAGAAAATTCCCATGTGAGAACGCTGGCAGCAGACGTCAGAGTTTGTTGTACAACCAAGGAGTCCAAGCAAGAGAGACAGAAGTACAATCCAGCTCAGACAGAGGAACAATGGCAAAGTTCTGGGACAGTTTTCTCAGACCCTCCCATCGTGCCGGGACAGAGGCAAGGGGTGCTGTCACAAGAAGTGCAATGTTTGGGAAGATGCTGAGGGAGTACCTTGCAGATTGTACAAACGTCCTTCGGGATTCCTTTGTGCCTTTTAATTATTGGGTATCCAAGCTGGAAATGTGGCTCTGGCCCTGAAGGTCCTGGCCTGCCCTGCTGCTAGCGTTCTCTCAGAGCAGGTTTTTAGTGAAGCTGGTGGAATTATAACACATAAGCGCATCCGCCTGTCAACTGAAAATGCTGACAGGCTGACTGAACAAGGGCTGGATTGGGAAAGACTTCTGTACACCACCAAGTGAAAACAGCAAAAAACCTCTAATACATTCTCTTTTTTGGGGAGGTGCATTCTCATGCACCTCTTCACAACCACACATGGGTATACGCTTCCAGATTTGGTCTGTTTGTTGTTATCCTCCTCCTTATCCTCATCCTCATCATCCACAACCAGTAAAACACCATGGTGAACAGATTCTGTGATGCCAAAGTCACAAATTTTTTTTGTGCAAAAGGTGTTTTTATGATGCCCGCTAGTAATTGGAAACCAAAACAAATGTTACTCCCACGGGGAAATGTCATAAAAAAGAGATGTGGACATTTTTCTAATTTATTCTTATATTTTCCATTTTCCCTATCTCTGGACAGTCCTCTAATGAGGTAGTGTATACCTCTACAATAGAAAATTATTCAAAGACTTTTATATTATATTTTTATTTATAGCCCTGTCTCTGAGCTGTTGCTAGGGACAAACATATCTCATTGGACACATTCTGGCTTCAAATCTATGAACCTGTGTTCGCCCCTCCCTTTTGTTATTTACTTTC
This sequence comes from Ranitomeya variabilis, assembly GCF_051348905.1. Classification (NCBI taxonomy): domain Eukaryota; kingdom Metazoa; phylum Chordata; class Amphibia; order Anura; family Dendrobatidae; genus Ranitomeya; species Ranitomeya variabilis. Next base: position 436,546,943 of record NC_135236.1, read on the forward strand.
ATCGATGGATTCACATTTTTTATTTATTTGTTTGATTTCATTATGATTTATCTTTGTCTCCTCATTCTCCACTTCTAGATCACCAGGCTTAATGTCTTCTGTGCCGCTATAAGCAGTCCATGTTTTGGTAAGGGTGTCTATGATGCCCATAGTTTATTTTTTAAAAATGTATCCCCCTTGGGGAAATGTTTATAAGCCAATGCACTGCGTGGATGGGCATTACAAGTCTAGGAGACACACTCCTTTACATTGGGCCTAGTTTTTAATGAGGCCTTCAGCAATGTCTCCTCATTGTCCACCACTGGATCACCTGGCTTAACGTCTTCTGTGCTGCTACAGACAGTCTATTTTTGGCAAGTGTGTCTGTGATGCCCATAGTATATTTTTTAAAAATGTATCCCCCTTGGGGATATGTTTGTCATCCCATGCACTGCGTGGATGGGCATTACAAGTCTAGGAGATGCACTCCTTTACATTGGGCCTAGTTTTTAATGAGGCCTTCAGCAATGTCTCCTCATTCTCCACCACTAGATCACCACGCTTAACGTGTTCTGTGATGCTACTGGTAGTACAATTTTTGCCAAGCCTGTCTATGATGTCCATAAAAGATTTTTCAAAAGGTACCCCCATGGTGAAATGTTTCTCAGCCCATGCACTTCGTGTATGGTCGTTACAAGCCTAGAAGACCCGCTCCTTATCATTGGGCCTAGTTTTTAATGAAGCCTTTCTCCACCTCTCATCATTTCCCACCACTAGATCACCAGGGTTCACGTGTTCTGTGCTGCTACAGACAGTCAGTTTTTTGGCAAGGGTGTCTGTGATCCCAATTAAATATTTTTTTACAAATGTATCTCCCATGGGGAAATGTTTGTCAGCCCATACACTTAGTGTATGGGCATTACAAGTCTAGGAGACACGCTGGGCCTAGTTTTTAATAATGACTTCCTCCACATATCATCATCATTCTCCGCCACTAGAACACCATGGTGAACGTGTTCTCTAATGCTACAGCCATTCAATTTTTGGCCAAGGGCGTCTATAATCCCCATAATTAATTTTTAAAAAATGTAACTCCCATGGGGAAATGTTTTTCAGCCCATACACTTAGTGTATGGGGATTACAAGTCTAGGAGACACACTCCTTTGTAATGGGCAGTTTTTTTATGAGGCCCTCCTCCATGTTTCTTCCAAAGGGGTTTGGGGTGCGTGCAAATTTGGGTCAAGGCGGAACTTGCATTCAATGCATAAGGAAACAGTATGGCAGGACCAACTGAAGAATGTGAACTGGGTTTTACTGTGGCCATCCAGTACCTGGGTTCAAAGACTTAATGGGGTGCATATGACTTGATAGCAGGGCAGGCCTTGCAGGTAATACATAAGAAAACAGTATGGCAGGACCGACTGAAGAATGTGAAGTGGGTTTTCCTGTAGCCGTCCAGTACCTGGGTTCAAAGGCTTATTGGGGTGCATATAACTTGATAGTAGGGCATGCCTTACATTCAATGCAACATTTTTTCAGGAAACCCTCCTGTACCTCTCGTGAAAGGGGTATTGAGGTGCGTTGTAATTGTTGGCAGCCCAGCCACTCACTTCATAGGCAATAAAAGCATAGGAGACCCACTCTTTAATAACGGCCCTTTAAGAATATTGATGACGCCTGATGCCCCTCTAAAAATAGGCTTTGAGACTTTAAGACTGAGTCCCTCTTTCATAAATGAAGCAAGATGTGTCTCCTTATGTGTCACACACCACATGGTCAGCTAGGGTTGTTAAAGGGAACCTGTCACCTCAAATTGGCGGGATATGTAAATGCCTTTTTTCCGGTCCGATGGGCGACGTTTCGTCTTCATTTCTCCATCCATCCGTCCCTGTTGTCCGCAATATGTTCGAAAATTAGAGTACTTGTCCTCCATAGTGTGCACGTGCGCAATGCAATCTTCGATCGCATACGCCAAGCCGAAAAGCATTACTGCGCATGCGCCTGCGCACTATGTCCCGGAAGTATTTAGCTGTGTTTATTTCTTTTTTTGGCAGATTCCTGGCTACCAGAGAGATCTTATCAGCGCTCCATTTTCAGTACCAGCTTGGAATTTCCACCTTGTCTGGAATAGTTGCAGACACCTGCCGTGCTTTGTGGAACGTTCTCCGGGAAGAATTTATCCCCCTACCTAGAGCGGAAATGTGGCAGGAAATTTCTGAAAAATTCTGGCAAGTCTAATTTCTCCACCTGTTTGGGAGCAGTGGATGGAAAACACATTCGGATTACCAAACCCGCCAGAACTGGATCTGAGTACTTCAACTATGAAAAATATTTTTCTATAGTGCTCATGGTGATTGCCAATGCTGACTGTCGCTTTGTCACCGTGGACATTGGAACTTTTGGCCGAGGCAATGACTCCCAGACTTTTAAAAACTCGGACATATATCCAACGCTTGAATGGAAAAATGTTAATTTCCCCCTGCCACGACCTCTTCCCATCACTGAAGGCCCGCCAATGCCATTTGTTATGGTTGGGGATGAGGCCTTGCAGATGTGTGATGACCTACTGGGACCACACTCCAGACTTGAACCACACCAAAAAAATTTTAAACTACAGACTGAGCCGGGCACGAAGAACTGTTGAGTGTACCGTTGGGATTCTTGTCTCAAAATGGCGCATTCTTGGAACAGCCATTAATCAAAAAATAGAAACAGTCGATGAGGTTGTCAAAGCCTGTGTGGTTCTACATAACCACATAATGGCTAAAGAGTGACCCAACATTGAACTTGATGAACCAGTTTCAAACCCCTTGCCAGATTACCATCATCACCCTTTGCGGTCAACAGTAGAAGTTGCCCAAATGAGGGACCAATTTGCTGCCTACTTGGTTTCTGATATTGGACGTGTGGCATGGCAAGATGGAATGGTTTAATAAAATGTTCTGTTGTGTTTGTGTATGTACCTGATATGTTAAAATGTTCCTGTAATGTTTTTTGTAACTAAAAAACCTGTTTTGAAACCTGTACCAAGTGCCCTCTGCCGACTCAAATCCACTTATGATGTCAGTGCTATGGTAGGCGACTTCTGATTCGATCCAGCGTCTCTTAAGTCTGCAGTATCTATTGGACACAGAATGAAGAGACGATGCCAGGCCAGGTGTCAGAAATAGTGAATACAGGATGCTGGGTTTTGTGCATCCTAAATTCACTATTTCTGTCATGTGGCCAGGTGAGTATAGATATGCCTTGTATTACCTCCATCGTCTTTTCATTCTGCGTCCAATACATTACGCAGACTGAAGAGATGCTGGAGAAAATGAAAGTCATATTTGTTTTTGACAAATCATAGCTCCATGACAGACACAAGAAACAAAGCTGCAGTGCAGTGTTCAAGTTGTGTCAGTCCTGGAGATATGAGGTGGCAAAAACACAAAGTGTACGGCACAGTGTGTTTAGTCGGTGCACGGTGAAGGTTGCCGGTGGCGGAACACAAAGAACAAAACAGTAGTAGGGGCAAAAAACAACACATTTATTTAAAAAAAATTACATTAACTACGGCGACTTGGGAAAATGTGACGGAACTGGGGTGTGTTTAGCTGAGACGTTTGATTGGGTAAAGACGACGAAGGGGTTGCAGGGGAAGGGGCGACGAAAGTAGTGAGGTCAGGGAGGTTAGGTATGTTAGTGGAGGCATGGGACAGGACAGACACACTGGAAGGGAGAGACAAACCGGACCTCACAGACACATTTTGAGGTGAGGGAGTGCGAAAGTCTGTTTTTTTTTCTTTCTCCCCGGTGTTTTGCGCTGCTGTCTTCTGGGGAGTGTTGTTGTGGTGTCTACAGGCGGGATTGTGTGGGTGGAAGGCCTGGCATGATCCAGTTGCTGCTGCTGTGGCAAGGTGTGGGTGGACAGCCTGGCAGCATCTGGTTGCTGCTGCTGTGGCATGGTGTGGGTGGCCGGCCTGGCAGGATACGGGTGCTGGTGCTGCTGCTGTGGCAGCGTACTGGTGGACAGCCTAGCAGGGTCTGCTTGCTGCGGCATGTCGATGGTGGTGGTGGAGGAGGACCTAGCAGGAGCAGCAATCGGCATGGTGGTGGCGGTGGACTGTACAGCAGCACTCGGCATAGTGGGGGCGCTGTAGTGATGTCCAGCAGGGTTTGGAATGGTGGTGGCCGTGCAGTGGTATGCAGCAGAACTCGGTATTGAGGTCAAGCGTGTCAGTGTTGGCAGAGGTGGAAATACCCCCACTGACTGCTGCAAGTACTAAGACTGCTGCATAGCCTGCATGTAAGCAGCATTGCAGGACTGCATGACATTGAGCTGGAGATCAGGAGTAAGGTGTTCCAACATGCCCTGTTCAATTTGATTAAAGAAATGATGTGCTAGTCTGTGGAGGTCGACTTCCAGACGGTTAAGGCGCTGGTTGACATCCTTGAAAAGTGTGTTAATATGAGGTAGACCACTTTCCAGTCTATCTCCCAGCGCCTTTAAGCCATTCTGGAAGACCGAGCTCAAGTGAAGAAACTCGGGCATGAGTGACCTGTCCGAGGTCTTCTACTACTGGTGGGAAGAGCCCCCAAAAAAAGAGGCAGAGGACTGGGACAGGGGAACACCTGATGGACTAGCTTCCTGGTCTCCAGTCTGTGTTGCAGGCCCACTTGCTGCTGCACTGGTAGATGGCTGGGACTTGTCCATGGCTGTTTGATGAAGGACCGCTCCAGATCCAGGTTCGAGGGTGCTGCTCCAGGTTCTGTGAAAATAAAAGAAAAACATTTGTAGCACACCAGCTAACTGGTTGTTACAGTGATGTTTCCTTCCCTTCGGGGAGGGTAATATCATGCTTGGAGGCAAGGAGGATTCTCTTTACCAAGTAACGCAGCCACATTCAACACATTCTGAATCCAGGCCAGAAGGGGGAGCTCTCAACCTGGATTCAGGGGAGCTTCCCTTAGATGGTTATATCCTGGTGTGGGGGAGGAGTTAGAGAGTTGGTCCAGGGAGACCAAACAGAGCAGTTGGCTGGAGGGAGAGGAGAGAGAAGGAAGTCTGTAACTGAGAGCAGATAGCGGAGCCGTGCAGCCAGGACTGAGCTGCAGCTCCAGGAAAGGAAGTGGAAGTGGTGGAGCTACTGAGGAAAGGAGCACAGTGGAGAAGGAAAGGGGCTCAGAGGGGAACTGTGAACGGGCACCCTCAGAGCCGAAGCGCAGGAACCAGGCATCGGGAGCTCGAGGCTGTGTTGTACTCTAGGACACATAGCAGAACCGGAGGGCATAGGACTGCATGTTAATTGCCCACACCAGGCCTGGAAGTAAAGTAGCACCTGAAGAGCCCGGGTAAAAATAGAGACCCTATAAAACGGCAGAGGGAGATGACTTTGCCAGCAGCTGCAGGCAGCAGGGACCTCGCACACTAGCGCGAGAAGGAAGGCTTATGGACCTCACCTGGGAGAGGGATTCACTGTTGCATCCAGGCCGGCAGGGCCATATCATCACCTGTTCCTGTTACCCTGGATTGTGGACTGCTACTGTCAGTGAATCAGGTAAAGACTTTACAACTTTGCGTCCTCCACTTATTTGCTGGCATACACCATCCTTGTCATACACCTTAGGAGCCCTGGGGACCCCGCTTCTCCTGTGGGAAGCATTACCATCTTGCTGCAACAACATCACCCCAGAGGACCCCTTAAAGCAGCATCAGTCCCCTCTGACCGAGAACCACAGGTGGCGTCAAGAACACAAACTTTACTACCCCTTTAAAAGACCTTTAACCATCTTGCTGCAACATCACCCCAGAAGACTCCCTTAAGCAGCGTCGGTCCCTCTGACAGAGAACCACAGGTGGCGTCATGAATAGACTTTATTCCAAAATACCCTTTAAAGACCTTTCCCCTTTAACTGGCCGCCCAGGGCAACAGACCGAGTCGCAGCCACCGTGACATCCCCATTAAGTGCAACCGGACCCGGTATCGAGTACCCCAGGCCCTGGCGGACATTCCACATTAGTTCCAAAATTTACAATAGTAAAAGCACCATCTCCTGTGGACTAGAAAAAAAACAGATTAAGGAATACAACACAATACAATACAACACAAAAATACTTATGTTCTCTGGGCAAGGACCATGTTGTGAATTAGACTTTTTGGCTCCCTCTTTGGTCACTAGTGGTATGACTCTGGGATTGTCTTTTTTCTGTTTGGCACTCACCTGGGTCGTTAGTCCAGGGGTGTCGCTATATTAACTTCCTGGATCCTTAGTCCTGTGCCTGGCATCGTTGTAATCAGATCCTTCTGTTGCTCCTGTCTGCTGGTCCTGGCTCTTGCAAAATTAAGCTAAGTCTTGCTTCTTTGTTTTTTGAGTTACTTGCTTTGCTACTATTTTTGTCCAGCTTGTACTAAATGTGATTTCTGACCTTGCTGGAAGCTCTAGGGGGCTGGTGTTCTCCCCCCGGCCGTTAGACGGTTCGGGGGTTCTTGAATATCCAGCGTGGATATTTTAATAAGGTTTTTGCTGACCATATAAGTCATCTTACTATATTCTGCTATTAGCTAGTGGGCCTCTCTTTGCTAAATACCTAGCTCATTCTTATGTTTGTCTTTTCCTCTTACCTCACCGTTATTATTTGTTGGGGGCTTGTATCCAACTTTTGGGGTCTTTTCTCTGGAGGCAAGAAAGGTCTTTCTTTTCCCTTCTAGGGTTAGTTAGTTCTCCGGCTGGCGCGAGACGTCTAGAACCAACGTAGGCACGTTCTCCGGCTACTTCTATTTGTGGTGCTAGGATTAGATATATGGTCAGCCCAGTTACCACTGCCCTATGAGCTGTTTTTTTGTGTTTGCAGACTTGGTATTGATTCCTGAGACCCTCTGCCATTGGGGTCATAACAGGACCGGTCTCAAAAACGCCAACATGCGATGATATTTGTACTGTCTGATCCTTGCTGCAGCACCACTGGGAACCTGGCTCTCCTGACGAAGGTCCTTGTTGAAGCGATCCTTCATTGAACGCCAATGGGTTCTGACTTTGTTCACTTGAAAAACAATAAAAAAATTTTAGTCAATGCACTTTTGGTCGTGATCACACAACTGTGTGTGATGCGAGAAACTCGGAGGAGTTTATTGCATCACACACAGTTGTGTGATCCCGGCCAAGGTGAATGGCGCATCACACAACATTTAAATACTTACAAAATTCCTTGTGAACCCGTGGTGTGGCGTTGTCCCAGCCATCCATCATCGCTCGGGCCACCTCATTTCACAGCCGTTGGATGACCACGTTGTCCAAGTGCTGCTGAACCCGCATGTCCCACAACGGGACTCGCTCCTAGACCAAGGAAATGAGAAGGTCATTATCAAGGAGGTCTTCATCCTATTCTGGAACCTAGAAAAGAAAGAAAGACATTAATGTTGTAAAGATAGGAAAAAGAAAGCAAACAAGAGATACAGAAAACAGGAAAGAATAAGTTAAAGTCAAGAAAAAATAGTAATCAAGACAAAAAAGGGAAGATAGAAGCAAAGTGAAGAAATAATAAACAGGCAAGAATAGTATAGTCAGGAAAAAAAACAGTCAAGTATACTTACACGCCGTCTTGCCACCCGAACGTGTGCTGGCTGCTCCTGGTCTGTCTCCGTTGCAGTGGAAGAATTGGTCTGATAAGAAAAAAAAAATAACCACGTGTATGTGACAGAGAATACTTACCAATCAGTAGGGAATGTACTCACTTCACTTTCCCGTCCTGCACATTCAGGGCCAGGATGCTCCTCAGAAGATGATGAAGAAGACATTATGAATGCTGCAAGAAAAAATAGACAGAAATTAGTACAAACTAAAGATAGAAAAAAGGACAGACAGACATTCACTTTTAGGCGGGGATCACACATACGCGTGAAACGGCCGAGTCTCACAGGTGAAATCCCTCCTCTGGCGCCGGCACTTGGGAGCGGAGCGTGCAGCTCCATGTGTTGCTGTGCGGCTGCATGCTCCACTCTGGAGTGCCGGCGCCAGAGGAGGGATTTCACCTTCGAGACTCGGCCGTATCTCGCGTATGTGTGATCCCGGCCTTATACTCACATTAGCCAAAGTTCTGATTCTTCTGGAGAGGTTCCTGGGTCTGCTTCCAAGGACCTGCTTCAAGTCTGTCTGCTTTCAGGGGTCTGTATAGTAGTCTACCGCCAGTGCCCACACATTCTTTTTATCTATCTTTGTGTGGGGGTGGCTAATCAGTGTCTAGACATGTTTACTCTTGAAAAACACATGCGTACAAAAACGCGAGCGAACGCGTGTACTTGCGTACACCTGCGTTCCCATAGACTGTAATGCATTGTATCGACGCATTCCTTCCGCAAGCGTCCGCATGCATTTGCCACCACCAAAATTGTAACATGTTGCGTTAGCCGCACCCAGCTGTAGAAGCCGAAACGATGCATGCGTAGTCAAACGCGGCCAAAAGCATACAAGCGCATGTACCTGCGTCCACAACATTAAAGATAGAAAAACACGACGCATGCCGATGTATGCGGCCGAAATGCTGCGGACACAACCGCAAATGTGAAACCAACCTTACACCACTCGTATAACCACCAGGCCCTCATTGAAACTTTAATTCCAAGCTGTAAAAGCTGGGCTAGACCCTGATTTCTTATGCATGGCCCATGGCTGACTGCTGCTGTGCCATTTGCAAATTTCTACTGTGGGTCAATTGATGCCACTTTACATGGTGTCTGCCCCTAATTTTAGCTGTTTGGAAAACTTTTTGCCACCCCCTAAGGTGTTGTCTATGCATTTGGTTTTGCACTCCATTGAATCTAATGGGGTTTGGGTACGTTCACCTAACCATTTGGCGAATTCGGCACTCCATTGAATCTAATGGGGTTTGGGTACGTTCACCTAACCGTTTGGCGAATTCGAACCGATCCTTGAGAGGTTTATTTGTCTTTCTGTCCACGACAAGGCGACCGTTCTTTGCTGAGACCCCAACCATTTCTATCATATGTACCTCTCCTAGGCTTAGGTCTACATTATTATAAAGTGAAAGTAGGAACCAACATGCATTAAAACAGTTGTGTGGTATGTGCATATGATGTCTTTTTTAGGTGGGTCTGCCCCAAACCCGCCTGAAAAAATGCTTAAGAAACGCCAAAGAAAATGAACACACGTCTTGCAATTTCAAGTCTTAGGAGCTTCTTTTATCCTCTTCAGGTTTTTCGAAGACTTGAAGTGGTTAAATGAAGTGACCTGACCATTCTTCAGGTACCTTCTACTTGGAATCACTGCTCTATATAAAAAAGTATTTAAAAATGAAGCCAATGAAAAAGAGACCAAAGTGACTTTCTCTTGAAAAACTTTGCATGTACGCTGACGTCTTAAAGACATCATGTGCACATACCCTAATCAGTATTTTAAAATTTAAAGGCGTCTGCGTCTCAAAATTAAATTTGTTTTGAGCTAGGGAAATCTGTGTTATTCAGAAAATGTATGCATTCAGAATTTACCATACACAACACTGCAAGTATCTTACTGTTCTGATTTTTTGGCTCTAGTAGGAGCAATTTCTGAGATGGCTGTCATAAAAATGTTGAAGCAGTCATCACGTTGGGGGTTCATCTTTAAGTCTGTGGACAGCTTTATATGTGCAGTGTGGTTTTGAGGGTTCTTTTGTATTTACTGTGTATTTAATGAGAATACAACGGAGCAGGAGGTTATAATACACAGAAGATTCTTCAAAGAAAAAAAGTCATCCTGAATTATTGATTTTCTGCAACAACAAAAAACATAATACATAGCGGCCTTATTCTAGATGGATGTGTTTTGTTCTTTTTATCTTCAAAGTCATTTTGATTAAAACTGTGACCATTATCTGGAGCACGTGTTTCTATTACAATGGTTGTTTTGCACCTCTGGGCCTATGTATCATGTCTTTGACCAGAATAGGTCTATTTAAAAAAAAAAAAAGAAAAGCCCAATGTCCATTGAAGTCAACCATCTTGTATATTTTTCTATATATAGCACTTTTTTTCTTTAAGATAATATAAAACATTTATTTTTTAAATCAACTCCTATATAGCAAAATTCTACTCTTACTTTATCATATTTATTCAGGGTCGGCTCCAAATTTTCATGAGCCCCGGGCAGTAGCGTAGCTACCGGGGAAGCAGAGGGGGCAGTCACCCAGAGCCCTGCTTTCTGATGGGGCCCACCCGGAGCTATGCTACTGCAACTGCATCGGCGCGCGGAGTGAAAGATTATCTGAAACGCGCGTCGGGCCTTAAAGGTATATACCATCCCTAAATCTTATGCACAATCTTGGTGTGCGCACTGAATGTAGATATAGGAAATATATGTATATATATTATACTACCCTCACTTTGGTTCTTTGCACCTTCTTTGACTATATTGTCATCATCTTTTGATTCTCTTTTATTATATATATATATATATATATATATATATATATATATATATATATATATATATATATTATATTATATTGCACATGCACATATATATATATATATATATATGTGTTTCTGGGGACTGATTATATGCGCACACCATTGTCCTACTTTTTCAGATGGTTGTAGGATATCTATATCTTATATGACTTATATTGTAATCCCCTTTTTTGTCTGCTTTTTTGTCACTATCTCCATTAATATTTTATAATACATATGTATTTTTAAATTTTTGTGGTATTTGCTGCTTCCAAGTATGGGCACATTGTTTGTGCCATTGTTTGCCAATAATATGTAATAAAGGCATATTTTATTGCATTATTTTCATATTTATTATCTTATTATATATTTATAATGTTTTTATTATCTTTTTGAGCTCCTACATTGTGGTTTTTTGTTCTTCTATGCTCCGAGTTGTCAGCCATTCCCTTTTTTTAGCAATCATAATTTCCTTTGTTTGACCTTATTGATAGCATAGTTTTTTATATTTTTCACATCTATTATTCTTATTATCTGGCTGGGAAATAGGGTTGCTATTTTTTACTTCTTTATTATATTGGCAAGCCATTATACTGGTGAGCAGATTCTTAGTGGAAGCCACCTGAGGAATTAACATGCTGCTTTTTTTAACCGCTTCAAGGTTTCTGAATCCTGAAGAGGCTAAAGGAAGTAACAAGAGACTGAACATGCGCACAACGATGTTGTTTTCTTTTTTAATTACTGTGCAATATGTTCATTTTTTGTGGCAACCTTTCTGGTGAGTTCCTACTGGAATCCGCCTGAAAAAGACAATGTGTGCATATAATCAGTTTTACCAGATTTATTCTGCACAGTGACCAAACTCCATCTGTTTACTCTTTCAGTACGTAACTGAAGAAGGTTGATTAGACCGAAACGTTTTATTGGTACTACACAATAAAATACAAAGTTACACGCATTTAAGTTGAGTGCCAGGTTCTTTTACATTTATGTTATATGGTGTGGGAACCTACCTGTGCACCCGTTTAGCTGTGCTCACGTTTTATTTTATCTAAACTGTCACTAGGGCTGGGACCCTAGCAATCCTTGCTCCCAAAGGTACCAGGTGAGAAGGTTTTGGGCCGACAGCCTTACTGTTCTCCTGTTACACCCAAGTTGTCCACTCCAGCTCCATAGGAGGCATGGGACAGAAATGCTAGTACATAAACACATAAGACAAACTGGTATAACAAAGAGCAACTAGCATGCAAAACACTCACCAAAGGTAGGGCGGTATATAGGGAAGGGTAGAAATGTACAAACCAAATGGCAATAGGACAATAAGGAAAGCATACACCCAAAAGCAGCATGTAACAATTTCTATCAGCAACAGCAATCTCCAACTGAGCACAGCGACTGTAAGGAGCTAGGAAGAAAAACTTTCACTGGCAAGGAAGAAAAGGTTTGACCAGATTTTATAGCGAGAGGAAATGACCAGGTCAGGAACAGCTGTCAGATGGAGCTGCAAGTTTCTAACCAGCATAAAAAGGGTGGTTAACCTCTTCAGCACCAAAGGAAACAAAATCCATTTGAAATGAAACAAATACACACATGCTAAATGGAACATGTGCGATTCACAATACGTAGTGATCTTCTAACCCCAGCTCTCCCAGGAGGACATGACCAATTTGTGACAGCTATGTACAGAGTTCCTGTGTATAATGTCACCAGTAGTAATATCAGTGTTATTAGTAGTTTGGTTTTTATTAATGCTCAGTATTGCAGTATTTGGTCTCTATGTGGTGGAAATATGTGATCTGGTCATGGTGTGGTGGTATTTCTCTCTTGTATGTGGTATAATTTGGTCACTATGAGGAGGCAATATGTTGCCTGGTCATGGTGTGACTATACTTATTCCCAGTATGTGGTATTATTTGGTCACTATGCGGTGCTAATATGTAGTCTGGCTATGGTGTGGTGGTATTTGTCCCCTGTATGTGGTAATATTTGATGAATATCTTGTAGTAATATGTCATCTGGTCACAGTGTGGTGGTATTTTTCCCCTGTATGTGGTATTATTCGGTCACTATGTGGTAGTAATAAGTGATCTGGTCGTGGTGTGATAGTACTATCAAATGTTATGTCATTTGGTCACTATGTGATGGTAATATGCGGTTTAATTACGTTTTGGCGGTATTTGTTCCTTGTATGTGGTATTTGGTCACTATTTGATGGTAAAATGTCTGGTCATGGTGTGATAGTATTTGTTCCTTGCATGTGGTATTATGTGGTCACTATTTTGTGGTAATATGTTGTCTGGTCATGGAGTGGCGGTATTTCTCCCTTGTATGTGGTATTACTGGTCTTGGTATAGTGGATTGGGTTTTCTATGGAGGTCTCTTGTTCTCTCTGATGTCATGGGTTTACTGTGACAGAGGGGAGCCAGAAGACAGCAGCATGATGTCTCCTACTCCTGCAGTGTTTAGAAGCTAAGGCAGCATACGTGGCCCGGGTGTCTTCACCATCAGAAGTAATCCAGGGAACAGGGCGAGCTAGGGCACCCCTAGCATTAGGGACAGGGAAGAGCCCCTTGTCCCGGGACACCTGACTACAGAGTTGTGACGTTAGCCAAAACTGATTTTTGATGCATTATGGATCCTATCTCTGCTTTGACAGGGCAACTCAGCCTGGAGGTGGCAGATTTACACACTTTGTTTTTAGCACCCTAACACATTAGATTTTGGGACTGTGATTCCCAGACAACCCGTAGTGGAGCCCAAGATTGCTTTGCGTGACAGGTTTTCTGGGGAACCTGACAAGTTTGTTGTTTTCAGGGAGGCCTGTAAGCTATACATCAGGTTACATCCTTGTTTCTCTGGAACCGAGGAGCAGCGGGTGGGGATAATAATCTCTTTCCTTCAGGGTGACCTCCAAGCATGGGCATTCTCACCCCCGTCTGACTCCCAGATCCCGACCGCGTCTTCCTGGCTGAGTTCCCACTGCGCCAGCTTCAGCAGGGAGACCGACCCGCATAGGAGTATTGCTCCGAGTTTCGGAGGTGGTCCACTGACACTAAGTGGAATGACCCTGCGCTCTATAACCAGTTCTTTCAAGGGCTATCAGTAAGGAAGAAGGATGCCTTAGCCCTGTATGAGACTCCAGATTCCCTTGAGGCGGTCATGTCTCTGGCTATCCGGGTGTATCGCCTTCTTTGCCAGAGACTTAAAGAGACACCCTAATGTGCGGGAAGTCCGGGGCCAAGGGAAACCTGGTCTGAGTAATCTGAGGAACCCATACAATTGGGTGGGGCGACACATTGTGGGAATCAAACTGTAGTTCAGGGTAAAGGAGGAGTGTGTTTTTACTGTAGGAAAAAAGGGCCATTTCATAGGTGCATGTCCTTCCCTACCTCACTGTAAACAGCCACCAGAAAACTAAGGAGCCCGGGTTGGGAGGAGGATAGCAACCCGGGTGTACAAATCTCCCCTGTGGGTAAGACACAATTTTTTCTACCTGCTGGAATTCATCTGGGCAAAAATAGGGTGGTTATTTCTGCCTTCCTGGACAGAGGGGCGGGGTTTAATTTGATTGTCGCTAGGTTCGTCCAGGTCCAGGGCCTCAAACCACATACACTGTCCAGACCTATATTCATAATAGCCATTGACTCTGCACCCTTGATAGAGATATTTTACTCAAGTCGTCTGAGGGCTACATCTACAGGTAGGTGCCATGCACTCAGAAGGTATTGACTGTTATGTACTAGAGGGTCTGCCCCCTCCTGTGGTTCTTGGATTACCTTGATTCACTCTGCACAACCCTGTGACAGATTAGCAGACACAATAGGTAGTAAAGTGGAGTGAGTATTTTCAAGGACACCCACCTTGCAAGGGTGGATACCCAGTCAGTGCCTAAATACCTGACTGACTTTGGGGATGTGTTTTTTCGCAGCAGGGGTGCTAAGAACTTCATCCCCATCATCCTTATGACTGCGCCGTTAATCTTGTCTTTGGGGCCAAGTTGCCAAAAGAGCAGACTATATTATTGTAAGATATCAAGCAGGAACGTGGGATGCAGTGACGGACGGGAGGCAGAGAAAGGGTTAACAGGTTTATTTACAGGGGAGATACTCCTTGCAGGGAGGTAAAGAGTTAACGGTATTAAAGGCACAGTAAAATGCAACAATTAGGAAACAAGGGTATATCGAAGCTCTCACACTGCAGCTTCTGCTGCGCACTAAATAGCACCGGCCACGGCGGGCGCAGCGCCTCCTCCTGGAGGGTACTGTAGTCGCTGGTTCTGTCTTCTGGTGACAGTGGTAGGTCTATGGCGCTGGTGCTCCTGACCGGAGCACTCCTCTCTATGTCTGCTGTGGCACCCGGCTCTGCTCTGCTCTGTGTGCACGGCTCTGCACACCTCTGTTCTGCACGGCTCTGCAGCAGTCAATCTCTCTTGCGTGCTACTGTACACGCCTGTCTCTGCAGCTGTCGGGGCCCCCTCTATGCGGCCTGCTACAGCGCCAGTACTCTGAGGGCAAGGGAGACCGAGCGCACCACTCACCGCTCTGCGTGCTGCTCTGGCCCGCCACTCTCCTCTTGTGCGTGCTTTCTCCTCTCTGGCTGCACACCATTTTCTGTCTCTCCCTGCCTCTCTGGGTCTGCAGGAAGGTCCCTCCCACCCAGGCTTCCCTCAGGCTGCGAGGGAAGGTCCGCCTCCTCCAAGCTGTCCCTGGAAACAGAGGATGCAGCCTTTCTAGTTCCGGACCTGGCATGCTGGTACCCGAGGTCTGGTCCATCTCCCTACATTCACCCTCTCTTTTAACTCGCCATTCCATGGGCGAGGATTCGTCGTCCTACACGTTGCTTTTCTGAGGGCCGACAGCTGCCTACAACTTTCGCAACTTCTCCTGCCTTTCTGGCTCCATCTTCTCCCAGTAAGACTTGTAGAGGTATCTCCAACCTTCAGACGAAGTGGTAGGGAATGGGGATTCATCCAATACCTCTGCAACATCAGTCACTTTCACACCTTTCTTCTTCTTTCTCTTTTTCTTCTTAGCTTCGCTGCCAGCAGACGTTTGAGCAGATGGTTCGTCCTTTTCTTTGTTTTCATCAGAAACCTTAGAGACTTCTTGCTCAGACTCCTCAGTCTGTGGACTCAGTACTGGCAGATCTTCTCCAAAGCACCCCCTCTCTTTGAATACGCCTAAATAAGCGCATGCATAAGTCTCCTACGTCCGTGGGGTCTCCATGCGTCTCCTCAAGTATCTGCAGTACTCTGTCAAAGGTGTCTCGCTTATGGGAAGGTCGGAACATAACGGAGGTCCTCGCCTCTCCGTTCAGAGCCATCAGGGCAACCTCTGCCTCCATTATGGGATCCATGGGATACATCCTCAACATACCCTTAACTCGTTCAGTCCAGCGCCACAGTAGAATATTGTTTCCTGTAAACTTAGGGATGTTATTTAATATTGTCCCCAGTGGTATGGTGGCTCTTGGGGTACCCCTGACCGCTTGGTCTGCCACCCCTGTGTCTGTAGTCTGCATCCTGTCGACTACACCAAGTGTAAGATATCAAGCAGGAATGCAGGATGCAGTGACGGATGGGAGGCAGAGCAAGGGTTAACAGGTTTATTTACATGGGAGATACTCCACGCAGGGAGATAAAGAGTTAACGGTATTAAAAGCACGGCAAAATGCAACAGTTCAAACACAACAATTAGGAAACATAAGTATATAGAAGTTCTCACACTGCAGCTCCTGCTGCGCACTAAATAGCACCAGCCACGGCGGGCACAGCGCCTCCTCCTGGAGGGTACTGTAGTCGCTGATTCCATCTTCTGGCGGCAGTGGTCGGTCTATGGCGCTGGTGCTCCCAACTGGAGCTCTCCTCTCTATAACTGCTGCGGCACCCAGCTGGGCTCTGCTCTATGTCCACAGCTCTGCACACCTCTGTTCTGCACGGCTCTGCTCCACTTTGCATGGCTGTGCAGCAGTCTCTCTCTCTTGCGTGCTACTGTACTTGCCTGTCTCTGCAGGTGGCGGGGCCCCCTCTATGCGGCCTGCTACAGCGCCAGTACTCTCTGAGGGCAAGGGAGACCGAGCGCGCCACTCAATGCTCTGTGCGCTGCTCTGCTCTGGCCCGCAACTCTCTTCTTGTGCACACTTTCTCATCTCTGGCTGCTCGCCCTTTTCTGGCTCTCCCCGCCTCTCTGGGTCTGCAGGAAGGTCCCTCCCAATCAGACTTCCCTCAGGCTGAAGGGGAAAGTCCGCCTCAAAGCTGTCCCCCGGAAACAGAGGATGCAGCCTTTCTAGTTCCGGACCCGACATGCAGGTACCCGAGGTCCTGTCCATCTCCCTACATAATATCTCTGGTCCAGACAGGCAGGTCATGAAGGACTATATAGCGGAAAGTTTGGCAAAGGGTCATATTAGATGATCCTCATCCCCCATTGCTGCAGAGTTTTTCTTTGTAAAGAAGAAAGACATTGGGTTACGCCCCTGCCTAGATTTCCACAAACTCAATCAGATCACGGTCTAGGATCCAAATCAGCTCCCTCTCACTTTGGACCTCTTTAATTAGATTGTAGAGCAAAATAATTTTCTAAACTCGATCTCAGGGGAGCGTATAATCTCATTCATATTAAAGAGCGTGATGACTGGAAAACAGCTTTCAGTATGTCTGAGGGACACTACTGTATGAGAACCTTGTGATGCCATTTGGGTTGACTAATGTTTCCGCTGACTTTCAGCACTTTGTAAATTACTAGTGATGATAGAATAGTGACATATTCGGATTCAGGAAAAACGGCACGAATAATTTCTAATATCCATGTATTCGTACCGAATAACGAATCCAATGCAAGTCAATGGGAAAGCCAAATATTTTTCTGCTGGGCCCAACTAACAGGTCTTGGGTCATAGGAGAAAAGCTGAAATTGATGAAAAAGAGCTAAAAATAAATTGGAACAGCATGGAGAAGATGCCTGCATGCCTTTCTGACTCACATATGATATCTGGGAATATGGCGCCGGTTTTACGGATTTTTAAAAAGACCTACCAAACCAAACCAAAAATTTTTTAAAAGGGAAAAATGCTAAAAAAACATTTTTCCTTCATAATTTCATGTATATAATGCTAAATAAAAATGTAAAAAAAATTATACCTCTCCTTTAGTATATGTTCGCACGGAGTGTATTGGCTTTAGTTTTTCCTTCAACATTTGTGAGGGCTCTCACTCCTACACGAAACCACCACTATGTCCACATACATGTCATTATGCAGCCCTTGCTTACAATTTGTATAGTGCCAGTGGGTGCCGTGAAACCTGAGTTTGGTAAGGGCCCTCAGGTGGCCCTATATCGTACATTTGGGAGAGATCTCACTCCTACATTTGGGTGGTCCCTCCCTCGTGCCAAATAGTTAGCC
This sequence comes from Ranitomeya variabilis, assembly GCF_051348905.1. Lineage (NCBI taxonomy): Eukaryota > Metazoa > Chordata > Amphibia > Anura > Dendrobatidae > Ranitomeya > Ranitomeya variabilis. The sequence goes on from NC_135236.1 coordinate 436,564,748, forward strand.
AGATAGTAGAATACATATTTCCCATCCCTTTACAATGCCATTTTATACATTTCCATTAGAATTTTGGGCTTTGCCCACCACCACCACCATGTCCACCATGTCCCAATGTAACCACTGTCATAGCGGGTGAAGCTGCTGTAAGGTAAATGTAATACAGTAGTTGGGTGAGCTGTATGATCAATGTCAATACATTAGATTCTACCAGACACCAAAAGCATTACAATTAAATTCAGAATACAGTGCATGCAAGCGAGGGCCTGTATTGTGGTCAGTCTGTCAGGCCTGAAACCCATGTCAGGAACATGTACAAGCCTCATTTTACTTGGAAGCAGCCTCTTCAAGGGAAAGAGACAGTAGTGCCATTGACGAATCTGCACAAGCCTGCGCACTTCTGGAAACTACCCAACCAGGCAGAATGTATCCTTTGCATGGTTTTGAGCAACAATGGAGTAATTACAGGATATGTCCCAGAGAGTGTCGAGGTCTGTGGAGTGTATTACTCAGGTGACAAGCAGTGCTCCAGAGCTCAGGTAAAGGCCTTAGCATGGCAATGACTATGTTCCAATATGTGTAAGGATGCGGTCTGAATGGGTCTGTGGAGCTTGTTAACCCAGTCTCTTAGACGTGCTTAAAATACACAGAAACTGGCCAATACCCCACCAACATTTTTTTGTAAGGGCTTAAATTTAGAATATGCAAGGGAAACAACAGTTTAATAGGAAAAGTCAGCGCGCGCTGAATTTGCAGAATGGACAAAACAAAAATTGGAACAGGACCCTCAGTTTACACAGAACATTATGTTCAGTGATGAGGCAAACTTTTTTGGGTGGGTCATTTATATGGATACACCTAGATAACATGGGAATGATGACAGTTTTCTTGCGTAGGGTGTCTTGCATTGAAATCTGCGGCAATGACCCGGGTACTGCTTTCACCAGACATCAACACAATTTCTATCCTTTCTATCCTTTCTAGGATCATGGGACAGATGGGGCAGGATCATGGGACAGATGGGGCAGGATCATGTGACAGATGGAGCAGGATCAACGGACCGATGGGGCAGGATCATGGAACAGATGGAAAAGGATCAATGGACAGATGGGAGGATGGAGACATATGGTGCAGGATCATGGGGTCAGGATGGAGACGCATGGTGCAGGATCATGGGGCAGGATGGAGACAGATGGTGCAGAAGAAAAGCCCCAGTACTAAATGATTAAAATATTACCTTTTATTAATTAAATTTAAAAGAACATCATGATTAGTGCACTACAAAAACCATCACCATAACAACAACATCCAATAGGAAAGGCCAGGGATACTCCCATATCGAGGCATGTCCGTGGGGCCCACCAGGGAGACCTCAGTTCCTTCTCGTTTTGTGTTATCGAAGTGGTGGCCCCATCAACTCGGGGTGGCAATTTGGATAAAATAATTTTACAGAAGGAACTTAAATAGATCCATAGATTGGACACTGTCTCCCCAAGGGGGTTAAACAAGCAAATGAATTTTGGCTGTTACCTATGACTTTTTTCTCTGTTGATAAAATCGGCAATAAGTTAACCTTCAATATCGACCGAAATGGGTCATTTATTTGTTATTATAGGCCCTTATTCAAGGACGTTACATCTATGAATACCTGTCAAAAGTATCTGTTGACAGGAATATTGTGTTACATACGTTTATGGCCAAAGAGAGATGGGTTATGCTGCGCATTTTGACTTTTTATATTATTATATTCTATATGTCGAACGATCAATTGTGCGTTTTTAGAACAACCAACAGCGCCTTAATCTTTTATAATAAGTGCAATGGAGACTATCTAGATGGTCGCTGGATCGCTGCGTAACTAATGTAAACCTTTTTAATTTATAGGTTTGATAGTAGTTCCTGTATTGAGAGATCGTGACTGGCCTGGTTAATCCCATAAACATAAACGAGATGAAATACCTTGGGGGCTATTAAGGCCAACGTATATGCAGTGGTTAAAATAGATATGGGAGTGCAGCAGCGCTTTGGAGCAGGCGTAATGACCAATAGCATCTGAAAAAAAGAAAAAAGTTACACAGAGTCTGCGCCTGTGCAATATCTCACGAACGGAATAATGATCTGAGTGGCGCAGGCGCAATAGGTGAGACGCACAAGTGAAGCGCATGAGTATTCACGCATGAGCAGCTAATCGCGCCTGCGTACATGGATTACAGGAAGTGCAGTCACGTAACTTCCAAACATGTGGGGCACTTGGAACGCAAGACGGGAACCGGATATGTGGGGTGCTGATACGCACGCCAAGGAACCAGGTGATCTGGCCGTATGAATAATGAGGAGGCTATATAACGTATGTATTTGGGCACTCATTCTGAGGCACTATATCAAGAGGGGACCTGCCCTGAGGTGCTGAGGATCACATTGTTTGAAACCGATCATCTATGGTTAAGCTAAGTAGTCCTATGGCATATATATTTTACTCCTGATGAACCTCATATATTTATAGAGGGGAAACACTTCGAGTTTCTGAGGGATATACTGATTGATGACTTTTCTAAAGGAAATATTTGGGGATTCATAGTTTCCAGTGTGGGTATATGTATTTGACTAGATAAAGGTATTATTATTATTATTATTTATTTATATAGCACCATTAATTCCATGGTGCTGTACATGAGAAGGGGTTACATCAAAATACAAATATCACTTACAGTAAACAAAACTAACAACGACAAACTGGTACAGAGGGAAGAGGACCCTACCGTTGCAGGCTTACATTCTACAGGATTATGGGGAAGGAGACAGTAGGTCGAGGGTTGCAGTAGCTCCAATGGTGTTGAGGTGGCCGTGTGGTCTTTACAGGCTGTAAGCTTCTTTGAAGAGATGGGTTTTCAGGTTTCTTTTGAAGGATCCAAAAGTAGTGGATAACCGCATGTGTTGGGGCACTGAATTCCAGAGGATGGGTGATATTCGGGAGAAGTCTTGGATGCGATTGGGTGAGGAGCGAATAAGCGTGGAGGAGAGGAGGAGGTCTTGGGAGGACCGGAGATTACGTGAGGGAAGATATTGAGAGATTAGTGTGGAAATATACGGAGGAGAAAGATTATGGATGGCTTTGTAGGTCAGTGTTAGTAATTTAAACTGGATACGCTGAGAAATTGGGAGCCAGTGAAGGGATTTGCAAAGAGGGGAAGCTGGAGTGTAGCGAGGAGAGAGATTAATTAGTCGGGCAGCAGAGTTAAGGATGGACTGGAGAGGTGACACACCACCGCCGTCCCCTCTGACATAGGACCCACAAGTTTTTACAGGGACCCCACTCCCTATCCGTGCAGTTCTGGATTTTCTCAGTCCTTCTCCTATAAGTGGAGCCTTCGTGTCCCTCTGGACGTTAGTTCGTCTCCCCTGTTCTTCTTCTTGAAGTGAGGTTTGACAAAGGCCCATAAGGGTCGAAATGTTACCTCAGCACCTCAGTAACTGTCTGTACCATTGTGGTGTTCCTATTAAAAATTCTACACATTTATGATGCAAATATACAATTGGAGTGCGGTTGTTTTCTTCAATTTCTGAATGATCTGGATTTTTCCAAGTTCAACCAGCACCTACGTCATTAACTCCAGAGTGCACGTCACTTCCCCTTTATTGGTAATAGGGTGCCAACCTCCGCTGATAGGTAGGGTGCATATAGTGAAGTGTAGGGCTAGGCACCACCCTGGCCTTTCCTATTGGATGTTGCTGTTATGGTGATGGTTTTTGTAGTGCACTAATCATGATATTCTTTTAAATTTAATTAGTAAAGGGTAATATTTTAATCATTTAGTACTGGGGCTTTTCTTCTGTGAATTTGTTGTCAAGTATACCCCCAAGGATATTTTTTCTTTTTCTGTGAAAGACACATGGTGCAGGATCATGGGGCAGGATGGATGCAATGGAGACAGATGGAGCAGGATCATGGAACAGATGAGGCAGGATCATGGGACAGATGGGCAGGATCATGGGACAGATGGGGCAGGATCATGGGACAGATGGGGCAGGATCATGGGACAGATGGGGCAAGATTATGGGGCAGGATAGAGACAGATGGGGCAGGATCATGGGGCAGGATGGAGACAGATGATGCTTGATCATGGGGCAGGATGGAGACAGATGATGCTGGATCATGGGGCAGGATGGAGACAGATAGGGAAGTATGGAGACAGATGTGACAGGATGGAGATAGATGGGGCAGGATGGAGACACATGTTGCAGGATGGAGACACATTGTGCAGGATTATGGGGCAGGATAGAGACATGGGGCAGGATAGAGACAGATGGTGCAGGATGACAGGGCAGGATGGAGACAGATGGGACAGGATCATGGGGCAGGATGGAGACACATGGTGCAGGATCATGGGGCACAAAGGAGACACATGGTGCAGGATTATGGGGCAGGATGGAGACACATGATGTAGGATCATGGAGCAAGGTGGAGACATGATGCAGGATCATGGGGTAGGATGGATACGATGGAGACAGATGGGCAGGATCATGGCACAGATGAGGCAGGATCATGGGACAGATGAGATAGGATCATGGGACAGATGGGGCAGGATGATGGGACAGATGGGGCAGGATGATGGACACATGGCACAGGATCAATGGACAGATGGGGCAGAATGCAGACAGATTTGGCAGGATGGGGAGATCATATGGGGCAGGATGGGACACCACATGGAGAGAATGGATACTCATGATGGCAGGATGGGAGAACATATGGACGGAGCCAGGAATGAGACACAAGGGGGCCAGGATGGGGGATATTATTACCCTATGGGCTAATTAAGGGATATTATTACTGCAGTCATGTATTTTATTTTTTGAGGATACTGTTTTCAATGGGGGGTTCTGTTACTGTGAAGAGCGTCACTGTGTCGCCTTTTTTTCATCTGGTGTAGTGAAGAAGTTGGGAAAAAATTAAGTAATGTGCTCTGCAAGCGGTGCTCTAGATAACTGTTATTTCCTGCAGAAACGAGCCCTGGTTGGAAGAAGTGATGGCAGTCTGTGCATTTTAAACATTCGAAAATAAATACACCTAAATTGTATTGGATATTTTAACAAATGATTAATAGGATAGAGTAGAGTAGGGCTCGGCCAAAGGAGTCGACCTTGTCGTGGTGGCGGATTAAAAAATGTTTTGTCCAAAATAAAAGCTGCTGGCTATGTATGTGATCTTGTGATGGGAACTGTAAATGTGTGATTGGTGAGGACATGGTACAGAAATGGAGTTTTTCCAAGAGAGGGCGGTGGGACTGTGGACAGTTCGAAGGGTTTAGGAGGGGCTGAGGCAGTGGAGCCTGGGTGGAGTCTCAAGGGGGCATCCAAAATTTTGCCAGTATGGGGCCTCAAAATTCCTAGTGGCACCTCTGTTTACAAGAGGTAGAGATAGGGAGTAGAAATGTGACCATTGTATAATGTACAAAGGTTTCCAAAAATTACCCCAAGGGGGCTGTAACATACATGTAACACCCCAGGTAACCGGTTGTTACAGTGATGTTGCCTTCCTTTCAGGGAGGGTGATGTCATGCTTGGAGGCAAGGAGGATTTCCTTTACCAGGTAAAGCACATACATGCAACACATTCTGAATCCAGGCCAGAAGGGGGAGCTCTGAACCCGGATTCAGGGGAACTTCCCCAGCTTTAAGTGTTCTGGTCTGGAGGAGGAGTCAGTCAGTTGGTCCAGGGAGACCGAACAGAGCAGTCTGTTGGAGGGAGAAGAGAGAGAATGAAGTCTGTAACTGAGAGCAGACAGCGGAGCCATGCAGCCAGGACTGAGCTGCTGCTCCAGGGAAAGGAAGTGAACCCGAGAGGTTGAAAGTGGTGGATCTACTGAGGAAAGAAGCAAAGTGGAGTAGGAAAGGGGCTCAGAGGGGAACTGTGACTGGGCACCCTCAGAGCCGAAGCGCAGGAACTGGGCACCGGGAGCCTGAGGCTGTCGTGTACTCCAGGACACACGGCAGAACCGGAGAGCATAGAACTGTATGTGATTTGCCCACGCCACACCTGAAGGTGAAGCAGCACCTGAAGAGCCCGGGTCATGATAGAGACCCTATGAAATGGCTCAAGTTGCCCACCATACAGGTAACTGTCCCAGGACAGGAGAGAGAGGACTTTGCCAGCAGCTACAGGCAGCAGGGACCTCGCACACTAGCATTAGTAGGAAGGCTTACGGGCCTCACCTGGAAGAGGGATTCACTATTGCCTCCAGGCCGGCCGGGCCGTACCATCACCTCTTCCTGGTACCCTGGACTGTTGACTGCTACTGTCAGTGAATCAGGTAAAGACTTTATAACTTTGTGTCCTCCACTTATTTGCTGGCATACACCATCCTTGTCATACACCTTGGGAGCCCTGGGGAACCCGCTTCACCTGTGGGAAGCATCACCATCTTGCTGCAACAACATCACCCCAGAGGACCCCTTAAAGCAGCATCGGTCCTATCTGACCAAGAACCACAGGTGGCATCAAGAACACAAACTTTACTACCCCTTTAAAAGACCTTTCCCCTTTAATTGAGTGCCCAGGGCCACGGACCGGGTTGCAGCCACCGTGACATCCTCTTTAAGTGTGAGCGGACCCAGTACCAAGGACCCCACTGCCCAGGCGGGCGACTCACTACCCGCTTTACCTAATGCCGAGACCTTAGCGGAAATTTTAATTAGAGAGATTGTAAAATTACATGGGATCTCTACCGATGTTGTTTCTGATCATAGGTGCAGTTTATTTTGAAAAACACCAAAAAGGAAAAATTCAAGAAAAAACACCAAAAACAGGCAGAGATGCTTACCTGTCTGAATGGGCCTCAAATACAAATGCACAAGCAGGGTACAGCGGACCCAAATAAAATAGCAAATGCACAGGTGCAATACCCAATGAAACAGCCAGCCTTAAATAAGGGTTTGGCCGTGTGGTACACCAGTGCACTAAGATACTCCGTATGTGGCATGTTCACACAGGGAATGCAGAGCATCTGGTTATCAGCCTATTAATGACGCCCTAAAGCGGGCTGCCCAGTGCTAAAATGCATCCTGTGCGAACAGAGGCCACAGTGTACAGAACCATTTGGGTCCAACTGCACCCTGCAAAAAATATATACGTGCAAAACAAAACATATAAATATATGTAAGGTCTTAGTTGATATTCTGTCCACAATATGGAAGCTGGCAACCCTTGCCAAGGGTCCTTACGTCTTGCCAGTCCTACTCTAACATGAAAAACACCAAAAAGGAAAAATTCAAGAAAAAACACCAAAAACAGGCAGAGATGCTTACCTGTCTGAATGGGCCTCAAATACAAATGCACAAGCAGGGTGCACTGGTGTACCACACGGCCAAACCCTTATTTAACCCCTTCCTGACATCAGACGTACTATCCCGTCGAGGTGGGGTGGGCCCGTATGACCACCGACGGGATAGTACGTCATACGCGATCGGCCGCGCTCACGGGGGGAGCGCGGCCGATCGCGGCCGGGTGTCAGCTGCCTATCGCAGCTGACATCCGGCACTATGTGCCAGGAGCGGTCATGGACCGCCCCCGGCACATTAACCCCCGGCACACCGCGATCAAACATGATCGCAGTGTACCGGCGGTATAGGGAAGCATCGCGCAGGGAGGGGGCTCCCTGCGGGCTTCCCTGAGACCCCCGGAGCAACGCGATGTGATCGCGTTGCTGCGAGGGTCTCCTACCTCCTTCCTGGCTGCAGGTCCCGGATCCAAGATGGCCGCGGCATCCGGGTCCTGCAGGGAAGGAGGTGGCTTACCGAGTGTCTGCTCAGAGCAGACACTTGGTAAGCCTGCAGCCCTGCACAGCAGATCGTCGATCTGGCAGAGTGCTGTGCACACTGCCAGATCACTGATCTGTGATGTCCCCCCCTGGGACAAAGTAAAAAAGTAAAAAAAAAAATTTTCCACATGTGTAAAAAAAAAAAAAAAAATTCCTAAATAAATAATAAAAAAAATATATATATTATTCCCATAAATACATTTCTTTATCTAAATAAAAAAAACAAAACAATAAAAGTACACATATTTAGTATTGCCACGTCCGTAACGACCCAACCTATAAAACTGCCCTACTAGTTAACCCCTTCAGTAAACACCGTAAGAAAAAAAAAAAAAAAAACGAGGCAAAAAACAACGCTTTATTACCATACCGCCGAACAAAAAGTGGAATAACACGCGATCAAAAAGACTGATATAAATATCCATGGTACCGCTGAAAACGTCATCTTGTCCCGCAAAAAAACAAGCCACCATACAGCATCATCAGCAAAAAAATAAAAAAGTTATAGTCCTGAGAATAAAGCGATACCAAAATAATTATTTTTTCTATAAAATAGTTTTTATCGTATAAAAGCGCCAAAACATAAAAAAATGATATAAATGAGATATCGCTGTAATCGTACTGACCCGAAGAATAAAACTGCTTTATCAATTTTACCAAACGCGGAACGGTATAAACGCCTCTCCCAAAAGAAATTCATGAATAGCAGGTTTTTGGTCATTCTGCCTCACAAAAATCGGAATAAAAAGCGATCAAAAACGGTCACGTGTCCGAAAATGTTACCAATAAAAACGTCAACTCGTCCCGCAAAAAACAAGACCTCACATGACTCTGTGGAGCAAAATGTGGAAAAATTATAGGTCTCAAAATGTGGAGACGCAAAAACTTTTTTGCTATAAAAAGCGTCGCTGGTTTCACACTTGCGTTTTTGTCTGCAGCGTTTTTTGCACAAAAAAACGCATGCGTTTTTTCCCTATATTTAACATTGAAAACGCATGCGGTTTTTTTGTACGCGTTTGGTCGCGTTTTCAAACGCATGCGTTTTTTTTCTGCATGCGTTCATTTTCAGAAATACAACCTGCAGTATTTTCTTGCGTTTTTAAGCACATGCGTTTGTTTGCGTTAAAAACGCATGCATTTTTATCGAAAAAAAACAGAAAACACACTGAAAAGCCACCCACCACCAAGGTGATAAAGGGATCCAAACCCTAACCCTAACTCTACCCCTAACCTCACCCCTAACCGTTTAATGAACATTTTCTGACAGTCATAGTGCCACGTATTTCAGTGCCACGTATTTCAGTGCCACGTATTTCAGTGCCACGTATTTCAGTGCCACGTATCACGTATTTCAGTGCCACGTGTTTCAGTGCCACGTATTTCAGTGCCACGTATCACGTATTTCAGTGCCACGTATCACGTATTTCAGTGCCACATATTTTAGTGCCACGTATTTCAGTGCCACGTATTTCAGTGCCACGTATTTCAGTGCCACGTATTTCAGTGCCACGTATTTAAGTGCCACGTATCACATAGTTCAGTGCCACGTATTTAAGTGCCACGTATTTAAGTGCCACGTATTTAAGTGCCACGTATTTCAGTGCCACGTATTTCAGTGCCACGTATTTCAGTGCCACGTATCACATATTTCAGTGCCACGTATTTAAGTGCCACGTATTTAAGTGCCACGTATTTCAGTGCCACGTATTTCAGTGCCACGTATTTCAGTGCCACGTATTTCAGTGCCACGTATCACGTATTTCAGTGCCACGTGTTTCAGTGCCACGTATTTAAGTGCCACGTATCACGTATTTCAGTGCCACGTATTTCAGTGCCACGTATTTCAGTGCCACGTATTTCAGTGCCACGTATTTCAGTCACGTTTAGGGTTAGGGTTAGGGTTAGGGGTAGGGTTAGGGTTAGGGTTAGGGCTAGGGTTGGAGGTAAAGTTAGGGTTGGGGCTAAAGTTAGGGTTGGGGCTAAAGTTAGGGTTAGGGTTTGGATTACATTTACGTTTGGATTAGGGTTGGGATTAGAATTATGGGTGTGTCAGGGCTAGGGGTGTGGTTAGGGTTACCGTTGGGATTAGGGTTAGGGGTGTGTTTGGGTTAGGGTTTCAGGTAGAATTGGGGAGTTTCCACTGTCCAGGCACATCAGGGGCTCTCCAAGCGCGACATGGCGTCCAATCTCAATTCCAGCCAATTCTGCGTTGAAAAAGTAAAACAGTGCTCCTTCCCTTCCGAGCTCTCCCGTGCGCCCAAAAAGGGGTTTACCCCAACATATGTGTTATCAGCGTACTCGGGACAAATTGAACAACAACTTCTGGGGTCCAAGTTCTCTTGTTATCCTTAGGAAAATAAAAATTGGGGGGGCTAAAAATCATTTTTGTGGGAAAAAAAAGATGTTTTATTTTCACGGCTCTGCGTTATAAACTGTAGTGAAACACTTGGGGGTTCAAAGTTCTCACAACACATCTAGATAAGTTCCTTGGGAGGTCTAGTTTCCAATATGGGGTCACTCTGCAAATGCAACGTGACGCCTGCAGACCAATCCATTTAAGGCTGCATTCCAAATGGCACTCCTTCCCTTCCGAGCTCTGTCATGCACCCAAACAGTGGTTCCCCCCCACATATGGGGTATCAGCGTACTCAGGACAAATTGGACAACAACTTTTGGGGTCTAATTTATCCTGTTACCCTTGTGAAAATACAAAACTGGGGGCTAAAAATCATTTTTGTGAAAAAAAAAAGGAATTTTTATTTTCACGGCTTTGCGCTATAAACTTTAGTGAAACACTTGGGGGTTCAAAGTTCTCAAAACACATCTAGATAAGTTCCTTGGGAGGTCTAGTTTCCAATATGGGGTCACTTGTGGGGGGTTTGTACTGTTTGGGTACATCAGGGGCTCTGCAAATGCAACGTGACCTCTGCTGACCAATCCATTTAAGTCTGCATTCCAAATGGCGCTCCTTCCCTTCCGAGCTCTGTCATGCGCCCAAACAGTGGTTCCCCCCCACATATGGGGTACCAGCGTACTCAGGACAAATTGGAAAACAAATTTTGGGGTCCAATTTATTCTGTTACCCTTGTAAAAATACAAAGCTGGGGGCTACAAAATCATTTTTGAGAAAAAAAAAATTATTTTCACGGCTCTGCGTTATAATCTGTAGTGAAACACTTGGGGGTTCAAAGCTCTCAAAACACATCTAGATAAGTTCCTTAGGGGGTCTACTTTCCAAAATGGTGTCACTTGTAGGGAGTTTCAATGTTTAGGCACATCAGGGGCTCTCCAAACGCAACATGGCGTCCCATCTCAATTCCAGTCAATTTTGCATTGAAAAGTCAAATGGCGCTCCTTCCCTTCCAAGCTCTGCCATGCGCCCAAACAATGGTTTACACCCACATATGGGGTATCAGCGTACTCAGGACAAATTGCACAACATTTTTTGGGGTCCAATTTCTTCTCTTACCCTTGGGAAAATAAAAAATTGGGGGCGAAAAGATCATTTTTGTGAAAAAATATGATTTTTTATTTTTACGGCTCTGCATTATAAACTTCTGTGAAGCACTTGGTGGGTCAAAGTGCTCACCACACATCTAGATAAGTTCCTTAGGGGGTCTACTTTCCAAAATGGTGTCACTTGTAGGGAGTTTCAATGTTTAGGCACATCAGGGGCTCTCCAAACGCAACATGGCGTCCCATCTCAATTCCAGTCAATTTTGCATTGAAAAGTCAAATGGCGCTCCTTCCCTTCCAAGCTCTGCCATGCGCCCAAACAATGGTTTACACCCACATATGGGGTATCATCGTACTCAGGACAAATTGCACAACATTTTTTTGGGTCCAATTTCTTCTCTTACCCTTGGGAAACTAAATAATTGGGGGCAAAAAGATCATTTTTGTGAAAAAATATGATTTTTTATTTTTACGGCTCTGCATTATAAACTTCTGTGAAGCACTTGGTGGGTCAAAGTGCTCACCACACATCTAGATAAGTTCCTTAGGGGGTCTACTTTCCAAAATGGTGTCACTTGTAGGGAGTTTCAATGTTTAGGCACATCAGGGGCTCTCCAAACGCAACATGGCGTCCCATCTCAATTCCAGTCAATTTTGCATTGAAAAGTCAAATGGCGCTCCTTCCCTTCCAAGCTCTGCCATGCGCCCAAACAATGGTTTACACCCACATATGGGGTATCATCGTACTCAGGACAAATTGCACAACATTTTTTGGGTCCAATTTCTTCTCTTACCCTTGGGAAAATAAAAAATTGGGGGCAAAAAGATCATTTTTGTGAAAAAATATGATTTTTTATTTTTACGGCTCTGCATTATAAACTTCTGTGAAGCACTTGGTGGGTCAAAGTGCTCACCACACATCTAGATAAGTTCCTTAGGGGGTCTACTTTCCAAAATGGTGTCACTTGTAGGGAGTTTCAATGTTTAGGCACATCAGGGGCTCTCCAAACGCAACATGGCGTCCCATCTCAATTCCAGTCAATTTTGCATTGAAAAGTCAAATGGCGCTCCTTCCCTTCCAAGCTCTGCCATGCGCCCAAGCAATGGTTTACACCCACATATGGGGTATCATCGTACTCAGGACAAATTGCACAACATTTTTTTGGGTCCAATTTCTTCTCTTACCCTTGGGAAACTAAATAATTGGGGGCAAAAAGATCATTTTTGTGAAAAAATATGATTTTTTATTTTTACGGCTCTGCATTATAAACTTCTGTGAAGCACTTGGTGGGTCAAAGTGCTCACCACACATCTAGATAAGTTCCTTAGGGGGTCTACTTTCCAAAATGGTGTCACTTGTAGGGAGTTTCAATGTTTAGGCACATCAGGGGCTCTCCAAACGCAACATGGCGTCCCATCTCAATTCCAGTCAATTTTGCATTGAAAAGTCAAATGGCGCTCCTTCCCTTCCAAGCTCTGCCATGCGCCCAAACAATGGTTTACACCCACATATGGGGTATCAGCGTACTCAGGACAAATTGCACAACATTTTTTGGGGTCCAATTTCTTCTCTTACCCTTGGGAAAATAAAAAATTGGGGGCGAAAAAATCATTTTTGTGAAAAAATATGATTTTTTATTTTTACGGCTCTGCATTATAAACTTCTGTGAAGCACTTGGTGGGTCAAAGTGCTCACCACACATCAAGATAAGTTCCTTAGGGGGTCTACTTTCCAAAATGGTGTCACTTGTAGGGGGTTTCAGTGTTTAGGCACATCAGGGGCTCTCCAAACGCAACATGGCGTCCCATCTCAATTCCAGTCAATTTTGCATTGAAAAGTCAAATGGCGCTCCTTTCCTTCCGAGCTCTGCCATACGCCCAAACAGTGGTTTACCCCCACATATGGGGTATCAGCGTACTCAGGACAAATTGTACAACAACTTTTGGGGTCCATTTTCTCCTGTTACCCTTGGTAAAATAAAACAAATTGGAGCTGAAATAAATTTTGTGTGAAAAAAAGTTAAATGTTCATTTTTATTTAAACATTCCAAAAATTCCTGTGAAACACCTGAAGGGTTAATAAACTTCTTGAATGTGGTTGTGAGCACCTTGAGGGGTGCAGTTTTTAGAATGGTGTCACACTTGAGTATTTTCTATCATATAGACCCCTCAAAATGACTTCAAATGAGATGTGGTCCCTAAAAAAAAATGGTGTTGTAAAAATGAGAAATTGCTGGTCAACTTTTAACCCTTATAACTCCGTCACAAAAAAAAATTTTGGTTCCAAAATTGTACTGATGTAAAGTAGATATGTGGGAAATGTTACTTATTAAGTATTTTGCGTGACATATGTCTGTGATTTAAGGGCATAAAAATTCAAAGTTGGAAAATTGCAAAATTTTCAAAATTTTCGCCAAATTTCCATTTTTTTCACAAATAAACGCAAGTTATATCGAATAAATTTTACCCCTAACATGAAGTACAATATGTCTCGAGAAAACAATGTCAGAATCGCCAAGATCCGTCAAAGCGTTCCAGAGTTATAGCCTCATAAAGGGACAGTGGTCAGAATTGTAAAAATTGGCCCGGTCATTAACGTGCAAACCACCCTTGGGGGTGAAGGGGTTAAGGCTGGCTGTTTCATTGGGTATTGCACCTGTGCATTTGCTATTTTATTTGGGTCCGCTGCACCCTGCTTGTGCATTTGTATTTGAGGCCCATTCAGACAGGTAAGCATCTCTGCCTGTTTTTGGTGTTTTTTCTTGAATTTTTCCTTTTTGGTGTTTTTCATGTTAGAGTAGGACTGGCAAGACGTAAGGACCCTTGGCGAGGGTTGCCAGCTTCCATATTGTGGACAGAATATCAACTAAGTCCTTACATATATTTATATGTTTTGTTTTGCACGTATATATTTTTTGCAGGGTGCAGTTGGACCCAAATGGTTCTGTACACTGTGGCCTCTGTTCGCACAGGATGCATTTTAGCACTGGGCAGCCCGCTTTAGGGCGTCATTGTTAGGCTGATAACCAGATGCTCTGCATTCCCTGTGTGAACATGCCACATACGGAGTATCTTAGTGCACTGGTGTACCACACGGCCAAACCCTTATTTAAGGCTGGCTGTTTCATTGGGTATTGCACCTGTGCATTTGCTATTTTATTTGGGTCCGCTGCACCCTGCTTGTGCATTTGTATTTGAGGCCCATTCAGTGCAGTTTATTTCCAAATTTTGGAGGGCATTTTGCACTCCTTTGGGGATCCATCTGTCATTCTGTTCAGCATTTCACCTACAGTTTAATGGGCATACTGAATGGGTTAACCATAATCTTGAGATTTATCTTAGGTGGTAAGTCCCTGATCTTCGGGGCATATGGGTTTCATCCTCAGTTCAGCTCATTTAATAGGAATGGTTCTTCTGGAATACCTGACGAATAAAGGTTTTCATCATCAATTACATCTGTATGGCAAGGGGTTCTTGATAATTTGAGGAAGATGAGGTCCAAATATAAGAGTGTCACTGATCGAAGACATTTGGTGGGTCTGGACATGTGTGTTGGATCTCTAATCAAAAATACATTGCCTTCTCTGAACTATCACCACTACTGTCATCTCCAGTCATTGTAGATGGAAATTGGAATTTCAAGTAGCTAAGATTGTTGATTCTCGCTTAGTTCGTCGGTTGCTTCAGTATCTGGTACACTGGAATTGATACGGTCCTGAAAGGAAGATATGAGTACCAACATCTGACATCCATCCCTCCAGTTTGATCCGGTCTTTTCACGTGGCACACATTGGTTCTGAGGTTCCGGAGGTCCCTCGTTGAAGGGGGTTACTATCACAGGTTTACTGCAACAGAGTGGAGCCAGAAGAGCACAGATTCTAATTTCTCCTACACCTGCATTTTATTGGTGCAGGTTTATTTTAGCAGTGCAGGGGTTAATTTGCTCAGTTGAGAGCTTTTGGAAACTTTCCTGCATTAAGGCTCTCAGTTGTTCATTGTTAGCCACTCCCATCTCCTATATAATCTGGGCCCTGGTTAGAACTCATTGCCAGAGCTAACTTATGCTGCATGGTTAGGAGAAGGTGATTTATGACTGTTGCTTGAGAAGGCGTGTGGTGGATTTATCTCAGACTGTTGCTGATTTTTTGTGTGTTCTAATTCCCTTCCTTCTCCTACTTTGATTTCATCACAGCCTTCACTCACCAGTGTTTACCTCTAAAGTTTGTTTGAGTGTAATCATATGATTGTTATTTTAGTTTTTCTCTGTTTGTATTACCTTTTTAGCCTGGTTGGGGGATTATGGTACACTACTACTTCCCTCTTTCCTGGGTGGGGGAAGGTTACAGACTGAGGCCGGATTCAGGAGCTAAGGCAAGGTACGTGGCCTCGGCATCTTCACCATGAGAAGTAATCGGGGGAACAGGGTGAGCTAGGATGCCCCTAGCATTTGTGACAGGGAAGGAACCCCTGGTCCTGGGATGACAGAGTCGTGACATCTTATAACAAAAAGGGGAAGATTCTTGATTTCCAATAGACATTAAATACTTGAATTATAAACCCCTCCCTCTCTTGTGACTATTACATGGTAACAAATATACACTTACAGGGGTTTTACGGTGAAAACAAGTAATCAGCTATTCTAAGGCCATATTCACACATTCAGTATTTGGTCAGTATTTTGCCTTAGTATTTGTAAGCCCAAACCAGGAGATCAATAAGATATCACCTACCTAACCTGTGGATTGGTGATAACGTGTTTTCATCAAAAAACACCTGTAACGCAAAGTACTGTAATTGTACATCCCAGTTATGTGTGCACAGTAGATGTGCAGGAGCCTCCTTTGTTTTACAGTTGATGCTCCACTATAAGGGCTCATTCCCACTTGCAATGAAATTGGATGACTGCAATCTGATTAAAAATGATGCGTTGAAGCACACAGCAACCAACAGCCTACTTAAGTGGGAGAGCTACCATAAGCCCCCACTTACGAGAGGAATTTCTAAAGGACAATCAGGAGGAACTGTACTTCTTGGAGGGACTTCCAGGTCCAATGTGTACTCTGCAAAACACCCTGTGTGGGTGTACTCTGCAAAAACAGCCTTGTTGGGGATACTCTGCAAAAAGGCTGTGTAATACTCAGTACTTTCTTGGGGTGCAAAGAACGAGTAAAGCATCAAATAGGGGATATGGCCATTGTGCTGCTAATTATGTAGCTGCTGCTGGAAAAGGGCCTAGTTGATCTGTGCTTGGTATGTGCCTAAATGAATCACCTTCCTCTGACGCATTCAGGGGATAGGACCTTCTATGTAATTTCATAGGCTCGAAAACCGCTGGATGAATGGTGAGGCCAGAACAAGTAGAGGTGGTATTAGATTGAATGATTGAAAGTACTTCCAGTTCCTTCGCTTTCTCTTCCACCTAGCCATCTGGTGAAAGCACAGAGTTTGCACCTGTGGCCCATAGGCATCTGTCTTCCACCTAACTCGCTTGCAAATCAGGAAAGCAGTCTGAGCCCCAAGTCATGCAACAGTCACTTCGTTTTTTTGATGACTCCTCTGGCTGTAGTTCTATGGGCCATCCACCTGGCCATGCCCTAGAAGTGGAAGCGATTGAGTGCATTGATGCCCAACTACTTGTTTTGTTTGAGGATGAATACATGGTAAAGTTAGTGCAAATGGTCAGTGGACCACCACAGCCAGGGCCGGACTGGCCATCCGGCATTTCTGGCAAATGCCAGAAGGGCCGGTCCTTGTAATGGACTGCTCGATATATCATCCCCTCCGCGTTCTCAGCGAGCGTTCCAGAGTTCACTTCAGCAGCCAGCATGCCAGGTAGCATTTGCTTGCCTTGCGCACATGATCATGCCGCACTAGAAAGGAGGAAGTGGGCGGTCTGATGTCCTGATCACTAGTGCTGCAGTGAGTTAACATAGAAACAGGATGGGGGACCTGTTAAATATTAGTTATTAATTGAATTATTCTTATTCTCAATTCTGTACTGAGCACATTGCCTCTCGATGACATTACAAAAAGCTATTTCTGTATATGTAGCTCAGAGTATAAGTCAACACCATATAGAGAGGACACGTGGTCTATGGGACACATTTATAATCACAGCTCTTAGGAGGAGGGGGGGCTGTCACGTGGGGGTCACCTCCTGCCTGCTTCTCCATGGACTTCAGACAACTCACAGAAGGAATGAACAACTGGTAGCCATGATGGCTTCTATTCCATGACAGAAAGACAGACGCTTTTTACCATCTCAGGAAAAATGAGGCAAACAAATGGACAATTTGTTCGTAACTATTTCACCTATTTTATGTTTTGCTGCAATGTGGTTTTTCTGTGGACAATCCAATAAACCACTACATTTTTAATAAAAATATCATGACATTTTGTCTTTAAGAGTAACACATCTGGTAAAGAGTCCTGATTAAATAAATGTGCGAAATAAGCATATTTAACAGGACCGCGCTGTGCTGTGCTGCTCTGGCCATGCCTCTCACTGCAGCTTGTGATCAGGATATCAGACAGCCCACTTCCTCCTGTCTAGTGCGGCGGCAGGGCATGAAAGTATTTACAAAGCACTGAAGATGTCCCTGATGGCAGTGACAGAACTGCAGCAGTAAGTTTCTGTGTAATCGGGGATGGGGACAGAGGATGGGTAGCTGCCTGCTCACGGTGCCACTGGTTGGGTGGGTGCAGCGCCCCAGAGACCTGGTCATTGCAGTAACATCGCTCCGCCGCTAAGGGGAGTGATGGTACATCTGATGGCACTGAAGGAGTTCACCTGACCAGGTATCACAGACACCAATACACTTCATAGTCTGGCCTCCAGGGGGAGCAAAGGGCACTATGTATTAGGCCACTCCTCACAGTCTGGTAAAACTGGGGGTTAGGTAGAAAGTTAGACAGAAGCTGACTGGGTTGGAACCAGGCAACATCCTGTGACAGAGGGTGTTGCAGGGGAAGATTCAGGGGGGTCCCTGTCAGGGGTGGGATCCTGACAGAGGCCTAGCGAACAGGAAAGAACGTTACGGGACCGCGCCTGCACTTCATTGCGGCGGTACCCCAAGAAAGGACAAGAAGCGAGGTTTATTGCGAAGAGTGAGAAACGAGATCATAGCAACAAGGAGAAAACACCAGTAGGAGTCGTGCTGTAAGACCGAGGCAACATCCTACTGAGGCGCGTAGCCGGTCGCCGGAAACGCTGAGGAAGTATTGGCTCCAAGCCTTACTTCAAACCAACGGCAGGACAGTCAGTTACAGGCGGGCTGTCACACCTAAATCACCTAAGCAGACATAGGGGGCAATTGTGGGAGAGGGGCATCACTAGGGTCCCAGAAGAACTCCAGGCCTACCCGTCATACGGGTGCGTCCTAGCCATATCATCTGGGGACGGAGAAGAACATCAGAATCAGTTGTGAGGAAACATCAGAAACAGACACAACAGTTGTGAGGACTATCCCGTGGTGCTCAGCAGGGAAGGACTACAACACACAGGCGCTAGAAGGAAGGCACAGATTTCCACCTGCAAAGGGAACTCTGGAGGTGCCATCGGACCGGCCAGTCTCAGACAGCCCTGTTAACCGTACTCTGGATTGAGGATCCTGAAGCCTTCAGTAAAGAGGTAAAGAGACTGCAACCCTGTGTCCTCGTTATTCATCGCGACCTGCACCACACATCATCATTCTCAACTTTCATTGGACTCCCCTTAGCAGGGTCACGGACCGGGTCTGGCCACCATGACAATCCTAGAACTGAGACAGAGAGGCCCGGTACCGGGTACCCCTCGGCCCTGCGACAGTGGGGGCGCTCCAACTTGGCGTCACGAACAGGATCTACTTAAGCCTAAAGAATCAGGTCATGTGTGCCTTGGAACTGTGATTTATTGTGCTTGAACTGTGACTTATTGCAAAGACTGTGCATTGCCGCTTGCCGCCAAAAATGCCCGCCAAAAACGCAGCCATTATAGCACTCCGAGAAGCGCAGGAGAAGAAGAAGGGCGTGGAGTGGGCGTACCTGAGCTGGAGAGCGCGAAAGGCAATGGCTGCCCAGTCTGAATATTTCTGTGTCCTGGGGACGTGCCCGTCAGCATGGGAGATCCGCCTCCTGATCCTCTATGGCGGGCGGAGACCGAAGAAACGAAACTATGACTCAGATAAGGTGGGACTGGAGACCAGAGAAGGCCTGCGGAAAAGGATGGCCCCGCATCGACCCCCGTCACCGGAGGATTATTCCGATATGCCCCCGCTGGAGGATTTGGACCCGTGGGAGCTGTCGATGGGGCATCCTTTGCCTGAACGGTCCCCAGCCCGTGTGCCTCCCTCAGGAGAGTGGAGTGGCACCAGAGGAGTTACCCCAAGTAGGGGTACGGAGTGCCGTGACCCCCAGGGAGGACGCCTCACCTCTGCACCAGACCCAGCCGCCGCTGCGACCACTGGTGCCCCAGCGTTCCCGCCGCCTGGCCCCAAAGCACCGGGGGGGCCAGACCTGGGGCCCTTCCCTTGGGGAGAATATAGGAACCACCTGGTTGCGGAGTTCCAGTGGGAAGTGGAGCGGGAGGCGCGTGGTGAGCTGCTGGAGGGCTCCCTGCTGAAATGGGGCGTCGTAATTGTCTACCAGCCCCAGGAAGGGAAGGGCTTCGTGCAGGAGATTGGAGCAGCCCTGAGGCTCCGCATCACCCGGGACGAAGTGGAGCCCTGCCTGTGTGGAGACGGCGCCAAGTCCCTCCTGAGGCCGGGAGATGTGGTGACGTATCGCCGGCATCTAAAGGGAAGCAGCTGGTGGGCCCGGGATATGCAGTGCTGTACGGCCGTCCTGGCGGTATCCCGAACCGAGGGGGAGGAGCTTGCCGCTGAAGCCGCTGCTGCAGCTTCTGCCGCCGCCAGCATCATCCATCGACCCACGCAGACACTCATCGCAGCGCATGACCTGGTCGTGCAGAAGACCCAAACCCATGGGGTACACCTGGCATAGGGAGTAGACTTGGAGTCCGGCCTGCCTGGGCCGCAGAGGGCCACCTGCCAGGTAAAGCCTCGGTGGGGGCCGCCAGAACCTGAGTAAGCATAAATGCTTTACATACTGTATATAGTTAACTGTTTGTCTTTCCATGTGTTTCTACTGCTATAACCCGACTAGGGTTAACTCTTAAAGGGATCCCTTAGTTTACCCGGGATCCCAATTTTGGCCTTTTTGTCTTGTTTTTATCACTGTTGAAAAGAACTACTGGATCATGAACACTGCATGATTACAAACTTATTGTAAATAGTTTGCACCTTCTTAAAGGTGCCCCCTACTGGTTTTACAAGAAAAAGGACTCTTTGAGAAGAAACTGTTCCTGGAACAGTACAAGAGTTTCTGCCTTACATGAACTTGCAGCTTGAGAAGTTGCGCTACCTCCAAGAGACTTGGTTCCCTCTTAAAGGGAATGTTCACCAATAGCACTTAAAGTATAATGTTACCTTAAGAGAAATAGTAATAATGTTTATATGTAGAAGTAACATGTAGTTAGCTAGTTAGTTACAGAAAATGTTTCATAATGTTGTTAAAGACTGAGGACAGGGAAGTGAACCTGTACGGGGTTAAATGGTGAGTCCTCCTAGGAGCCATACAGAGATGGCTCAGTGATCTTGTGCTGAGAGAAGGTTGATAAGTCCTATACTGTGTATAGAAAGAGAAAGGCAGTAGGCCCAGACGAGGAACTAGGCGGTCCTGCAAAAGAACGAGAGGCAGTAGGCCTGGGGCAGATAGACAGGCGGCCCTGCGAATGTAAAGTTGGAAAAATGAAGAAAAGTTGATTAGCATTCTAGTGTTTTATGAGTAAGTCTTTAGTGGGTTTAGCTTATACACCCTTAAAGAAAAAGTTAGTTTTATAGTAAGCCTTTAGTGGATTCAGCTTATACGTCCTTAGAGGCAAAGTTAAATTATTGTTCAGAAATTGCACTTAGTAGAATACCCGGTTGGGTAATAGAAGTTATTTATAGACTGTTATTTAAAATATTTAACCATGTTTGTAACGTTTAAGAGTTCTCACCTCCCATAAAGGGAAGCACTGTTCTTATTACTTATTACTTGTTATTGCATTTCAAAATTGTAGGTCTTTTTGTAGGTCTTTTTGCTGACATGTATTGTTGTTTTCTTCCCAGTAAGGGAGTACTGGATTTAACCGGGGGGGAGTGCAGTGCCCCAGAGACCTGGTCGTTGCAGTAACATCGCTCCGCCGCTAAGGGGAGTGATGGTACGTCTGATGGCACTGAAGGAGTTCACCTGACCAGGTATCACAGACACCAATACACTTCATAGTCTGGCTTCCAGGGGGAGCAAAGGGCACTATGTATTAGGCCACTCCTCACAGTCTGGTAAAACTGGGGGTTACGTAGAAAGTTAGACAGAAGCTGACTGGGTTGGAACCAGGCAACATCCTTTGGCAGAGGGTGTTGCAGGGGAAGATTCAGGGGGGTCCCTATCAGGGGTGGGATCCTGACAGAGGCCTAGCGAACAGGAAAGAACGTTACGGGACCGCGCCTGCACTTCATTGCGGCGGTACCCCAAGAAAGGACAAGAAGCGAAGTTTATTGCGAAGAGTGAGAAACGAGATCATAGCAACAAGGAGAAAACACCAGTAGGAGTCGTGCTGTAAGACCGAGGCAACATCCTACTGAGGCGCGTAGCCGGTGGCCGGAAACGCCGAGGAAGTATTGGCTCCAAGCCTTACTTCAAACCAACGGCAGGACAGTCAGTTACAGGCGGGCTGTCTCACCTAAATCACCTAAGCAGACATAGGGGGCAATTGTGGGAGAGGGGCGTCACTAGGGTCCCGGAAGAACTCCAGGCCTACCCGTCATACGGTTGCATCCTAGCCATATCATCTGGGGGGCGGAGAAGAACATCAGAATCAGTTGTGAGGGAACATCAGAAACAGACACAACAGTTGTGAGGACTATCCCGTGGTGCTCAGCAGGGAAGGACTACAACACACAGGCGCTAGAAGGAAGGCACAGATTTCCACCTGCAAAGGGAACTCTGGAGGTGCCATCGGACCGGACGGTCTCAGACAGCCCTGTTAACCGTACTCTGGATTGAGGATCCTGAAGCCTTCAGTAAAGAGGTAAAGAGACTGCAACCCTGTGTCCTCGTTATTCATCGCGACCTGCACCACACATCATCATTCTCAACTTTCATTGGACGCCCCTTAGCAGGGTCACGGACCGGGTCTAGCCACTGTGACAATCCTAGAACTGAGACAGAGAGGCCCGATACCGGGTACCCCTCGGCCCTGCGACAGTGGGGGCGCTCCATGGGGGTGCAAACATTTTTCTATACACTAATATTTTATTTTGCTGCGCTGGGTTCACCAATTCAAAAAAGGGGGCGTGCTGTGCTGGAGAAGAACACTGGCCAATGAGCATCAGATTGATAGAAGAGCTGATTGGCCAGTGCTCCTGTCCTCCTGCACTGCGCGCCTCTGAGGGAGAGAGCCTGCAACCAAGCTGCAAGGTCAGCCATATCTACCTGTGTGTGCTCCCCGGGACAGATAGAGAAGCAGCTCAATTCAGCACAGTCACATCTTCTCCTGCTCCACTATAAAGTGGTTGTGCCCCCAGTGTGTTGAATAAAATACAAACGTACTTACTTCAGTACCAGCGCAGATGTCATGACACTGTATATGGCACAAAAGCAGCTTGTTATCATCAAATCATAATATGAATATATCAATGTCCTCTGCAGCGCTTATGTCATATAAACAATGTCATGAGATTGCTGGGGGACACAGCGCTCAGAATGGCGGAGTGTCACCGGTCCAAGTGGTAAGAAGGCATTTTTTATTTTATTGCGTACACTAGGAGCATTCTGAGGGGATTGCCTTCTAGTGAACAATCTAATGTGAAAACAATGCATTTGGACTGATCAGTGCTGTATTTTTTAGCATATTCTGCAGTGTGATAATAGTCTGCAGGCCGTCTGTATTAAACTGATGTCTATTCCCCCTATGGCCACTGCAGCTTACATATGTAAAGTGGTTTAACACATGATTGGTGTAACAAATAAAGCAAAAAAGTCGGCACAACCTGTCAGTGCTCTACGATTTGATTCTACGACACTTATATGTGGTGAATTTTTATTTGTAGGCAATCCACTCCATTCTGCGGATGGGGTGTCCAAAGTCCAAGGGGGTGACGGAGGTCATGCTGAGGATCTCATTAAGGGATATAATTTGCTGGGGATTTCACTGCTGAGGTCATATAGCTGTCTATTGTGCCATGACCACCTAGCAAATGGATTGTAGCATAGGATGCCGATGTTCATTCTATGTATATTGAGAATGCTGTGTGGATTGTCCACCCGGTGAGGGTCCCCAGGCTTGTCCTGTAAACGTGAGTAGTCTGCGAATAACTGGACTACAAAACTTCAGGAGTTTGGTGACCCGTGTGAGGACCACACTCCCTCTCCAGTTGATCCCTGGGAAGAAGGTGGGTGTCCACTGCATTCACAGGGATGCTAAAGACTATTTGGTGCCCAGAGTAATCATTAAGACAGCCGAGGTACTCAGTCTCAAGAGGTCAGCATGGTTCAAGAGGTCAGCATGGTTCAAGATTTATTGCACCCAATTATCACAGGTTGGGACTTTGTGTTATTTTTGGACATGTGGGGGAGGGGCGGAGACCTTGATTGCTCGGGTAAGAGACAGGTTGGCCATAAAGAAGTCTCACCAACCCCAGAGTCTGACAGCTTTCCCTTCTGTGTAACGTGGTAGATGAGAAGGTAGCATCCCCAGAGACTGACAATACTGAGATAGGGGTGACAGAGAAACTTTTTGGATCTGCCCAATATAGAAACCTAACTCTAAAAAATGTGTTCAATAATATAACTGTTATGAACGGCATAACACAGGAGTCAAGGCCGACACCAGATTTCTTTATTTTATTATGATTGGGGAATTATTGTACCGGGTTACTAAGATCAGAGAGGAAATAGTGGAGCAATTGTTGGTACTAGGACCCTATAAATGGAGAATATTGGACAGGGCCATTCACATGTAGTGGGTAGCCATCTGGTTGACGTCAAAACCCAAGAACGGGTCAGGTGGAGGTTCTATTGACCCAGATGTCTCCGGGAAATCCTGGTATTGCAAGTCCTGTCCGACCTACCAGTTAACCACTCCCGCCTTTCACTTCAATAATCCCCTCATGCCGTTACCCATCAAAGCTTGGCAAGAAAGGGACCTGCATGTTTGTTGGTTAAGCCAGAAGGGTACATTGAAAATGCAACAATAGCTGAGACACTGTAGAAGGCCCCAAAACAGCAATGCTGCAAATTTCTGCAGCAAACCCGGGACCTGTTCTCAGATTTGCCAGGATATAGAGATGTCATAGAACACAAGGTTCTGACAACTCCATGTGTGGGGGGAATTCGAAGCTCTACCAAATTCCAGAGGCTTGCCAAGAACTGATCTCCAAGGAAGTGAAACATATGTTGAATCTTGGAGACATTGTGGAATCTAAGAGTGAGTGGTCTAACCCAATTGTCTTTGATCCAAGACCAGATGGAGAATGGAAATACTGTAATGATTATCGGAAGCTAAATAAAGTTTCCAAATTCGATGCATTTCTGATGCCGTGTGTTGATGAGCTGATCGAGAGATTTGGCCCGGCAAGGTACATAACCACCTTGGATCTACCAAAGGGATATTGGCAAAGCCCGACGTCACAAGAAGTCGAGAAGACAGATTTTGCTATGCCCGACGGTTGTTTCCAATATGTCCATATGCCATTCGGACTGCAGGGAGCTCCGGTCACCTTCTAGAGGGCCATGGACCGGACCCTTGCACCCTATAAGAATTACACTGCGGCATACCTGGTTGATTTTGTAATCTTCAGCACAAATTGAAGAAGTCAGCTGGGAAAGGTCCTGGCGGTGTTTCATGGTCTCAGGAAGGTGAGGTTCTCCATAAATCAAAAAAAAAGTGCCATAGGGAAAGAGGAGGAAAAATACTTTGGATATGTAGTAGGTAGATGCGAAATCAAACCCCAGATTATTAACCCCTGGGACATTTTCCGTTTTTGCTTTTTCGTGTTTTGCTCCCCTTCTTCCCAGAGCTATAACTTTTTTTTATTTTCGGTCAATATGACCATATGAAGGCTTGTTTTTTGCTCACCAAGTTGTACTTTTGAACGACAGCATTGGTTTTAACATATCATTTACTGGAAAAAGGAAAAAAATTCCAAGTGAGGTGAAATTGCAAAAATAGTGCAATTCTACAGTTTTTTTTTTTACCATGTTCACTAAATGCTAAAACTGATCTTCCATTGTGATTCTCCAGGTCATTACAAGTACACAGACACCAAACATGTATAGGTTCTTTTTTATTTAAATAGTGAAAAAAAATCCAAAATTTGTTAAAAAAAAAGATGGCGCCATTTTCCGAGATCTGTAGTGTCTCCGTTTTTCGTGATCTGGGGCTGGGTGAGGGCTTATTTTTTTGCATGCCGAGCTGATATTTTTATTGATAAAATTTCGGTGTAGATACAATCTTTTGATCGTATTTTATTGCAATGTAGCAGCCACCAAAAAAATGTAATTCTGGTGTTTTTAATTTTTTTCTCATTACCCTGTTTAGCGATCAGGTTAATTCGTTTTTAAATTGATAGATCGGGCGATTCTGAACACGGCGATACCAAATATGTGTATATTTGATTTTTTTTTTATTGTTTGAACTTTTATTTATTTTTATTTCTCCATGGGAGACTAGAAGCTGCTACACACAGATGAGGATCAGATCTCCTAGGTGTAGCAGAAATGCTCACTTTCTATGATCGTCGACCATAGGGCGACACTCATAGCATTCTGGCAATGACAGCCACAGAGGTCTGCTGCAGACCTCTAGTTGTCATGCCGACCCATAGGAATCACTGATGGGCGGGATTAATGACGCGGTCCCTGTAAGTGCCAGTTAAATGCCACTGTCAGAGATTGCTCTGGGAAGGAGAGGAAAAAATAAAACCACTAAAATGAAAATTGGTCTTGCAGTGAGGTGGTTAAGAAAGTATGGAATTGTTGGGTGCTGCTTGTATTATACAGCTTACACCCACTGTAACTGCAGCTATCTGAGCTAGTAATGATGATTATTTCTTATCCTACATGAGAAACTGTAATGCATTTTTCACATTTTCTCATTGTTCAGTTTAATTTTACACTCACACTATGTGATGTAAGAAGGGATTTATAAATATGACCAATAGCGTCCAGAATTGTACATACCTTGCATAACTGATCGCCTTACCAAATATAAATATGACTTCTCCTCCTACCTGACTGGTAATGTTTTTTTTCACTACAGTAGACCATGCGGCTCCTTTACATTACTTGCCATTAGATTTTGACAAATATTAAGTCTCTCTTAGCATGACAGCATCTTTTGGTGAAGTTAAAAGCCATGGAAGTTTGTTGACATTCTTAGACCGAAGATCTTACAACATCTGCTGCCCATAGTAATATCGGAAAATAGTCAAAGTGTTACTTTATCCTTTTTTTATTAATCCATCTGTGCCACTTTAATTAAGTGAAATAGATGTTGCCTGACAGCAGGCATTGCCCTGCTAATCTAACAGGATCCAACAGTGAGCAGCTCCCGACTTCCAGTGATGCAGCTTCCGTTACCATAGAAACTGAGAGCAGAACAATATCTAACATTTGAGAGTTGTTTTAATAGAGGTATATAAAAAAAGGTGAAATTCGAGCAGGTTAAGACCACAGATGAGTGTACAAGAAACTGTACAAGAATCTTATTATTGGCATCATAGGACATGGTTCTTGTATTGTGAATAGAATGGGTGACAAGCCATAGATGCACAGATAATAAACGTATAGAATTAGCAAATGTTCCCTTAAAGGGACTCTGTCACCTCAAATTGGTGGAATATTGAAATGACTTTCTACCTGTCTGATGGGCGGCATTTCATCTTCATTTTTCCACCCCGTCCATCCCTGATGTCCACAATATGTTAGTGAATTACAGTACTTGTGCTCCATAGTTGGCGTAGTGTGCAATGCAATCTTCGGTCGCGCACGTGCAGTATGCTTTGCCCAACTGCGGGCAAAGCCAAAAAAGCATTGAAGATATCCCGCCAATTTGAGGTGACAGAGTCCCTTTTAGGAGACAATCAGGCGTTTTCCACTTTTGAGGACTTTTTTTTCCTTAAATGCATGTATTTTTGTCAAAAATTCAATTAAGCAATTGGGTTTCAATAATAATTATACCCCATTTGCCTTCTGTTACCTACGTGTTGCACTCTGTATTGCTGACTGCAAAATGAGTTAACTAAGAAAGATCTGTCAATTAGCCCACTATGACAGTCTCACAACCAGTTTGTAGCACAAACCTGTCTTTTGAGAGCCTTTCAGCTGACTAAGGTTTCACTCACATCTGCGTATAAAATTGGTGAGTGCAATGAGAGAAAAATCGCACTGCCCTCGCCATAATGTTACACAATTGGGCAGTATTCGTCTGCAAGTTTTTCCTCTCCTGAAATGTGGGTGAGGAAAAATTTGTAGCATGCTCTTTTCAATATACAAGTGCTTCTCAATAAATTAGAATATCATCAAAAAATTAATTTATTTCAGTTCTGCAATGCAAAAAGTGAAACTCATATATTATATAGAGTCATTACAGAGTGATCTATTTCAAGTGTTTGTTTATTTTAATGTTGATGATTATGGCTTACAGCCAATGAAAACCCAAAAGTCATTACCTCAGTAAATTAGAATACTTTATAACATCAGCTTGAAAAATGATTTTAAAGACTGAAATGTTGGCCTACTAAAATGTATGTTCAGGGAATGCACCCACTACTTGGTTGGGGTACCTTTTGCATCAATTACTGCATTAATGCAGCATGGCATGGCGGCAATCTGCCTGTGGCACTGCTGAGGTGTTATGGAAGCCCAGGTTGCTTTGATAGCAGCCTTCAGCTCGCCTGGATTGTTGGGTCTGGTGTCTCTGTTGATACTGTTGTTTTTAAACCAGGTATTGGTACTTTTAGCAGTGTGGACAGGTGCCAAGTCCTGCTGGAGAATGAAATTTCCATCTCCAAAAAGCTTGTCGGCAGAGGGAAGCATGAAGTGCTCTAAAATTTCCTGGTAGACGGCTGCGCTGACTTTGGTCTTGATAAAACACAGTGGACCTATACCAGCAGATGACAAGGCTCCGCAAACCATCACTGATTGTGGAAACTTCACACTAGACCTCAAGCAGCCTGGATTGTGTGCCTGTCCACTCTTCCTCCAGACTCTGGGACCTTGATTTCCAAATGAAATGCAAAATGTACTTTCACCTGAAAAGAATACTTTGGACCACTAATAACAGTCCAATTCTTTTTCTGCTTGGCCCAGGTAAGATGCTTCTGGCATTGTCTCTTGATCATGTGTGGATTGACACAAGGAATATGACACTTGTAGCCCATGTCCTGGATACGTCTGTGTGTGGTGGCTGTTGAAGCAATGACTCCAGCAGCAGTCCACTCCTTGTGAATCTCCATAAAATTTTTGAATGGCCTTTTCTTAACCATCCTTTCAAGGCTGCGATTATCCTAGTTGCTTGTGCACCTTTTTCTACCACACTTTTTCTTTCCACTCAACATTCCATTAATATGCTTGGATACAGCACTCTGTGAACAGCCAGCTTATTTTGCAATGACCTTTTGTGGCTTACCCTCCTTGTGGAGTGTGTCAATGACTGCCTTCTGGACATCTGTCAAGTCAGCAGTCTTCCCCATGATTGTGGAGCCTACTGAAACAGACTAAGGGACCTTTTAAAATGCTTAGGAAGCTTTTGCAGGTGTTTTTTTTCTTAATTATTCTAATTCACTGAGATAATGACTTTTGGGTTTTCATTGGCTGTAAGCCATAATCATCAACATTAACAGAAATAAACACTTGAAATAGATCACTCGCTTTGTAATGACTCTACATAAAATTTGAGTTTCACTTTTTGTATTGAAGAACTGAACTTAAAGAAATTAACTTTTTGATGATATTCTAATTTAGTGAGAAGCACCTGTACCTCTGTTTGTTCTATTCCATGCTTCTCCATTCCATTTAACCGTTTTTTTATTTTACTTCATTTTCCTCCTTTTTTTACGTTTATCTCATTTCTTATCACTTATCTCCCTTTGTTACCCTATATCATTATAGTAATTTCTGTAGACACTATTTTTGCTTAGACCCATTTTTTTTATTACGATGATGTTGTAACTTGGTCACATGATTACAGAGGGCCTTTGTTGCTGTCCTTTTTTAGAATGAGTTGTCTAGTTATTTTTTAGAATGAGTTGTCTATTTATACCCACATCTTGAAAGCTGCACTTTGAGGGTATGTGCACACGCTGCAGATTTTGCTGCGGATCCGCAGCGGATTGGCAGCTGTGGATTCGCAGCAGTTTTCCATGTGTTTACATTACCATGTAAACCTATGGAAAACAAAATCCGCAGTGCAAATGCTGCTGAAAAAAACGAGCGGAAATGTACAGTAGCGTTGTTTATTCTGCAGCATGTCAATTCTTTGTGCGGATTCCGCAGCGGTTTACACCTGCTCCATAATAGGAATCCGCAGGTGTAAAACCGCAGGTGAAATCCGCACAAAAACCGCAAAAAAAGTGCGGTAAATCAGCGGTAATTCCGCAGGAAATCCACAGTGCAGCTTACCTGCGGATTTACCAAAATCAGTCCGGAAAAATCTGCAGACTAATCTGCAGCGTGTGCACATTCCCTTA
Source organism: Ranitomeya variabilis (assembly GCF_051348905.1). Lineage (NCBI taxonomy): Eukaryota > Metazoa > Chordata > Amphibia > Anura > Dendrobatidae > Ranitomeya > Ranitomeya variabilis. Next base: position 436,594,778 of record NC_135236.1, read on the forward strand.
TTATTGTGGTTTTTCCTGAGGAAGAAGCATGTGTGCTTTGAAATGTGTTGACAAAAACCGCATTCAAACCTTTGTGGTCTCCTACTACATCCTGTACATCCTGTACATCCTTGTCAGCGTGGATTTATACCCACTTTTTTCCAGTTTCATATGTTACTTCGTTTTGTAGTTCTGCAGCTGCCAACTTTTTCAGCTGAGACAGGGCTAATGACTTCCACAACCCTTCAGCGTGAGCATATTTTGCTTTCTATCTCTCCTTTTAACCCAGATAAGACCCTATTGCGCTCATTGTCTTTCCAGTTTTTCTAAGTCAAGTGCAACCTTGGCACTCATATCACTACTATTTTTCATCGGACCACTGCTAGCTATCAATAAAGAAGAACCTGACACTTGCAGAAAAAGTTGTGATTCTATTAATAAGAAATCCAAAAGTGAACGCATATGATATTTTGGTCCACAATTCCAAACCTTAGTCAGAAATACAGATTGCAATTGTAAAGGGGAATTATGGTGTAGAAATCTCTATGTGACTCTGATGAGTATCGCTCTACCTACAGTGCAACATTGACATCATCAATGAAGATCTGAGATTGTGGACAAGTCATGTGAGTTTGGGTTTAGATCGCTTAATAGAATCACGTTTTTTCCTGCTAAAATTGGAGTTTGGTGCTCTTCTCCATTGAGTATTAGATTGAGAGAAATACTATCTGAGAACCCACTTAGAAGCGTACATATCATTGGTGCAACATGTGCAGCTGCACAGGGGCTCAAGAGGTCAGGGGGCCCATTTCTACCTCCAAAGCAGGTGAAATTGTACATTATGCTGAGCTATTGGGCTTCAAAGGGTCCATATATTGTTCTTGCACATGGGCCCTTTTCTATTTGTGTCCTCCATTGCACCCACTAATTTACTCTGCTCAATTTTTAGTGCTTCATTCTAAACATTTTCAGAGTACATTATATTATGTCAATTCTATAGAAATACCAGTAATAAATTACTATGTACCCATGTAAATGGCCTGAGGAAGCGACATCATATGAACGCGAAACGCGCGTCGGAGAACGTGGCTGAGGTCTAGGCTGGGTACATCACTGAGATGGGTAATTATACCTTATTTCACTAGCATGATGCTTGTTTAGGAATGGCATGCATACGGAGCGATGTAGTGACTACGCTGATGGCACTTTGTTTTTTATAAAAGTTTATGCACTGGATGCCAATTCACTATATTTAAAGGCATATATACTCAACATATTTAAATGCACTATATTTAAAGGCATATATACTCAATATAGGGGAAAAGAAAAATACTTATATATACCTTTTGTTTTCTGGTTGCATCTGTACATTATATTCTGACCTTTTCTTCAGCTATTTCTTACATCCATGGAATTAATCACTTATTTACGATGATGGAACCCATGTAATAATTGTCTGTTCTTCATACTTGATATTTTTGTGTGTGATATTTATTCTTCAATAAATTTTTTGGTACTTTTTTGTGTTTTCTCCTCATTAATAATTACATTGTCATTGTCGGCTCCTTCCTCAGCTTACAACCTGGAAATTCTGCCATCATTTTTGGATTTTGTCTTTACATTGATCTCTGTGCAGTGTAAATGATGGGATATTATTACGCATAACATATTTCATTGTTAATGCTGCAGCCCGATGAGCTTTTTTGTGAGATGACCTGTAGTTACCATTTGTACAATTTTTTGCCTTTTATGGGACTCAGGTGGGACAAAAACAGCAATTTTGTTATTATATAAATAAAATGGATTTCTTTTTTTCTGAAAATAATTTTTTTTTAATTAAAACTGACAGGCAGCCTATTAGGCACCCTGCAGATGGCTCATATCTACATACAATGGAGAATGGACCACTATGAGGGATTGTCTCCAGAAACACTGGAAAGTGTTGATGACGGATCCAACACTCTCTAGGCTTTTGCCGGAACGCCCAATGATGACGTCCAGAAGGAGCAGAAATCTTAAAGATATGTTGGTTTCCAGTCATTACGTTCCCTCTCTTCCAAAAAATGTGTTTGGTTCAAGAGGCCCACCCATGGGATGTTTTCCATGCGGAGACTGCATTTCGTGCAAAAATATTAGTCGAACATCTGTATTTGAGTCAGTAGATGGAAAGAACTATCACATTAAACACCATATTACGTGTCATACGACTCAAGTCATTTATTATGCAGTATGCAGCTGCCCTAAGATCTACATTGGGTTGTCATCAAGACGTTTGGGTACCCGTACACAGGAGCATGTCAGGGACATTATGGCAGCAGAAATAGAAAAGGACATCACAAAATTGAAAACCATTCCGCGCCATTTTAAGGAACATCATAAATGTGACCCCGGCATGCTCCGAGTTAGGGGTATTGCACACATCCAATGTGGGATCAGAGGAGGCGATATACATCGCCTACTAGCACAAAGGGAATGTAGGTGGATAGCCATTCTGGGGACTCTCACCCCGAATGGGTTGAATGAGGCGCATGGCTTCTCTTCTTACTTATATTTTTGAAAATGCTTTTTTCCTTAAATCCCATTCCATCTGACTTAACTCCATCCAGATTTTAATTCTGTCCTAGTCTATATGTGATTTTTAACAGTGTTTATTTTTTGTTTATTTTAGCCTATTTAGCAGTGATTGATGCACTATGAATTCTTGTGGATGTAATTAGCACATTAGAAGATGTCTCACCAGTATGATGAAGAAGTAACCAAGATATCGGCATCATAAACAACAAAAGATCTGAAAGGGATACTCTGGATAAAAAACTATCATATCAACTGAGTGATATAGACATAATATTTGGTGACTATTGTCTTGGATTCACTCCTTAGATTATGTTTATAAAAGTGACTTTTCCGCAATTATATCCTGATGCAGTGATTAGTGGCCCACTGGTAGAACACTGAGGCTAAAGTGTAAGGTCCAATCACATAAACGACATTGAGGCATTGGAATGTTACTACCATTGTGCACTAGCAAGTTTTGTCTTGTTTTTCTGTGTGGCCCATAGGTCATTTTATACTCACCTGGGTAGTTCACTCTTTTTATGTAATATGTACTTGATATTTATTATCCATTTTTATTGTGCAAATCTTTTGGATTTAATAAATAATATATTCAGTAAACTCCTTGTCCTCCTATCTATATAATTTATGTATGAGTAATCTGAAGAAGTAAATAGTGTTATACTGCTGGTACTCTCTGTAATGGTATACTCAACATATTTAAATGCACTATATTTAAAGGCATATATACTCAATATAGGGGAAAAGAAAAATACTTATATATACCTTTTGTTTTCTGGTTGCATCTGTACATTATATTCTGACCTTTTCTTCAGCTATTTCTTACACCCATGGAATTAATCACTTATTTACGATGATGGAACCCATGTAATAATTGTCTGTTCTTCATACTTGATATTTTTGTGTGTGATATTTATTCTTCAATAAATTTTTTGGTACTTTTTTGTGTTTTCTCCTCATTAATAATTACATTGTCATTGTCGGCTCCTTCCTCAGCTTACAACCTGGAAATTCTGCCATCATTTTTGGATTTTGTCTTTACATTGATCTCTGTGCAGTGTAAATGATGGGATATTATTCCGCATAACATATTTCATTGTTAATGCTGCAGCCCGATGAGCTTTTTTGTGAGATGACCTGTAGTTACCATTTGTACAATTTTTTGCCTTTTATGGGACTCAGGTGGGACAAAAACAGCAATTTTGTTATTATATAAATAAATTGGATTTCTTTTTTTCTGAAAATATATTTTTTTTAATTAAAACTGACAGGCAGCCTATTAGGCACCCTGCAGATGATAGTATGGGCAAAGCTTCTGCACCACTAGCATCCCTACATGTAAATAGTATGGCAAATTATGAGAACTTTATAGTGAATCGCCCCCACGCAAGGGCAATGGGGTACTCGGTACCTGGTTCTTCGGTTCGGGGAATGTCACGGTGGCCCGACCCGGTCCGTGGCCCTTTGAGGGACGTTCAAAAAAGGAAAGAGTTTTTATGGTTTTGGGAAAGGTCTTTAAAGGGGTAGTTTGTGACGCCACCTGTGGTATTCGGTCAGGGTGACCGACGTTGCTTTAAGGGGTCCGCTGGGGTGATGTTATGGCAGCTAGATGGTATACCTTCCCACAGGTGAAGTATGTCCTCAGGGCTTCCCAGAGTGTAGATAGTGGATGGTGAGAGGCGCAGTGAATAACAAGGACACAAGGGTGCAGTCTCTTTACCTTTACTGAAGACTTCAGCATCCACAGTCCAGGGTACAGACCACAGGGTAGGCAGAGTCCGGCTGGTCTGAAGGCAAATCCAGAGTCCCCTTATCCAGGTGGAAATCAGTAGCCTTCCTCTAGCGCCTGTGTGTTGTAGTACCTCCCTGCTGAGCTTCTCGGTAAGGTCCTCACAACTGTTGTAGATGTTCTAGATGTTATGTCTTCCTCTCTGTCCCCCAGATGGTATGGATAGGACAAACCTGTATGACTGATGGCCTGAGGCTTTTTACAGGGACCCTAGAGACGCCCCGGCCCCCACAAGTTGCCACCGTGTCTCCTAGGTATTAAGGTCAGGCAGCCAACTTGGAATTGACTGTCCTGCCGGTCTCTGGAGTAAGGCTTGGAGATGGTTGCTCCCTCGGTGTTCCTGCCAGCGGCTATGCGCCTCAGAAGGAGGCAGCCTATTTCAGGGCAGAACTCCTTCTGGTGTTATCTCCTTGTGCTATGACTTCGTTTCTCACCCTCTACAACACAATTCTCTTCGTGTCCTTTCTTAGGATGATCCCACCCCTGTCAGGGACCCTCTGTCTGCAGCTCCAATGTTCCTCCTTTTCCCCCTGTCTGCCTGACAGGTGTTGCCTGGGCAAAGCCCAGTCAGCTTCTCTCTAACTTTCTATCCAGCCCACCAGTTTTACCCTTCTGTGAGTAGTGCCCTAGTAGATAGGAGCAAGGCTCCCCCTGGTGGTCTGGAGTGTGAAGTGTGGTGTATGGTTTGTGATACCTGGTAGGAAGATCTCCTTTATTGCCATCAGACGTAATATCACTCCCCCTGGTGGAAGAACGACAACACTGCAACGACCAGGACTCTGGGGCGCTGCACTAGTTCTTGTATGTAACATTCTGATTTAAGATTAATACTATCTTTGGGAACCTACCAACACAGAGAATAAAAGATTTTTGTCAGCATCAGTCTGAGGTGTAAAAGGCCCACTAGTGACACAGATTCTGGGGGCCCAATGTTCAACTACACATTATATTAACTGACCTTTGTTCACAAAGTTCCCTATGCTGAATGATTGTCTATACATGTTGCATTAAGTGTACTGTGCCAAACAATGCTCATTTATGGGGGTTAGTGGTCCCACTCCTCCAAAGGAGCCTACCGGGAGATTCATGTCAGGACTCTGAACATTTTTTACCTTTTGTGCATTACTGCCCTCTTCCAAGATGGCGTCTTTGGTCTCATGTGCACTGTGTCTTCCTGCTATAAAACTCCACCCCGGCCTTCAGTCTGTGCTAGAGTATTCTGCCTTGCATCCAGCTCCTGACCTCTGATTACTCCCTGGCTATACACCTGCTCCTGTAAACCTGTGTGGTGATCCTGCTACTCTGCTCTGAGTTCCTGCTGCATACACAAGTTTCCAGTAATCCTCCTTCATCTGCTGCTCGTGTTTACTTCATCTGAATTTGCTGGACATGTAAGCTGCTGCTGCTTTGCATTAACCTGAGACTATTAACCAGGCCTTCCTGGTTGAGTTAAGATATGATTTGAACTGCCTATAAGCATATCTATCTGTGTCTGGACTAAGACAAGGATTTATTCATGTCAACTATCCTCAAGAATAACTGTGCTTCATAGACTTTCTGCTTGATTGCATTTTTTTCTGAACACTGCTAAGCTGCGTTTATTATTTGCACCAAGTGTTGTGGACTTGAGTTTCTCTCTGCACCTGTTTGAATCACCGTGTGATAATATAGACTTTACCACTTATAAAACTGTGTACTGTAGTTGTCTTGTTCCACGCAAAGAGTCTCCTGAGTTATCCCCTATAATTATTACAGGATACTCTAGCCTAAAAAAAAAAAGGAGACTGCTGGAACAATGACTGCAGAAAGCAGATTAGAGCAGGTGTTTTCCATAATTAGATCACTGCAGAAAGATGTTGAAGGTCTGCAAAAGAAGTTTGGAAGCTGTGAACTCAATCAACAAGTGTTTGGACAGACTTTTCAGGACTTGAGCAACCGCATGGCAGCCCAGGAAAGCAAACTTGCTGGCATAGAGTCCCAGTATGGACGGGCTTTTCAGGACATAAGCACGCAAATAGCTGCACAAGTGACTTTACCCTCTGGGCAACCGCCACCAGCTAGCCCACCTAAGTTGCCCCCATTTAGATTTAATGGTGATCGTGACAAATTTCGTGGCTTTGTGAATCAATGTTTGCTATATTTTGATGTGCATGCTGACCGTTTTCCTACTGATAGATCCAAAGTATTGTGTGTAATAATGCTGCTGACCTCACGAGCGCTCGCCTGGGCGAATCCGATGATTGAGTCTCGTGACCCACGGTTAAATGACTTGGATGATTTCTTGGCCGCTATGGCATTAATGTTTGATGATCCTAATCGCCATGCAACCGCTGAATCTGCTTTATTGTCTTTACGCCAGGCTAAACGTTCTGTTATTGAGTATGCCACTGAATTCAGGAGATTGGCAGTAGATACCAATTGGGACAGTTATGCACAATTGCCTATTTTTAAAAGGGGTCTGTCTAGTATTGTAAAAGATGAACTAGCTCGCTCTGAGTCACCACAAGAGCTAGAGACATTTATACAGCATTGTTTGCGCATAGACATTCGCCTTACTGAGCGTAGGCAGGAGAAATTTGCTGCATATAACCGTGTTTCTAACTTTTCCCTTCTTTCCAAAGAGCCTGCAGGTAAAACCTCTCGGGAGGTGGAGGAGCTGCCCATGCAAATTGATTCCATTCAGAGGCGCGAGATCAATGAGCGCCGGGAGCATCGCCTTCGTGAAAGTCTATGTTTCTACTGCGGCCAGTCTGACCACTTCTTGATCAATTGTCCTAAGTGTCCTAGACGGCCTAACAAAGTGCTAGCAGCAATAGGGGAGTATGACAATTGTGATGATGAATCTGACATCTCTCAATGTAGCCTGCCTTTAAACGCTGTATTCCATTCACTTCTATGACTTCACCCCCCAAGGAGCTGAAGGAAAAGAACTCTCACTGTTCTCTCCCTATTAAGATCCTGTGTTCAGGACAGTGGATTTCCAGTTCAGCTATGATTGACTCTGGTGCAGGTGGCAATTTCATGGATATCGCATTTGCCAAGGAACATGGTATTAAAATTCAGCAAAGAGCCTCTCCAACTACCATGGAAACAGTGGATGGGTCACCTTTAATCTCTGGGCCTGTGGATCAGGAGACCCTACCCCTTGAAATTTTGTTGGAGCCTAATCATCAGGACCAACTTTTTTTCTTGCTAATTTCTTCTCATTTTCCTGTGATTTTAGGCATTCCTTGGTTGCATTCTCAGAACCCAATTATCAACTGGGAGACCAAAGAGATTATCTTCCCAACAAGGAGCAACTCAGCGTTAACAGAAGCTGTCCCTGAGTCCACAACTACGGAACCACATGTACAGGTATTTTCTTTACCTCCAGCTTATAAAGGGTTCCCTGACATCTGTGACAAGAAGAATGCAGATCAGCTTCCTCCACACAGGCATTATGACTGTTCCATTGAGCTGCTTCCCGGGGCAGCCATTCCTTTTGGTAACGTATACCCTTTGGCGGCACCTGAGCTTCAAGCCTTAAAAGAGTATATTGATGAAAATCTGGCCAAAGGCTTCATACGTCCTTCTTCCTTACCAGCAGAGACACCTATCTTTTTTGTAAAGAAGAAGGATGGGACCTTGAGACCCTGTGTTGACTATCGAGAACTCAATATGGTAATCGTACGAAACCGATACCCTTTGCCTCTGATTCCCAAATTACTGGAAAGAGTCCGCCATGCTAAGGTGTTCTCTAAACTGGATCTTCATGGGGCTTATAATTTGGTGCGTATTCGTCCAGGGGATAAGTGGAAGACAGCATTCAGATGCCGGTATGGACACTTTGAATCTCTTGTGATGCCCTTCGGGCTTTGTAACGCTCCTGCAACATTTCAACACCTTGCTAATGACATTTTCAGAGATTTGTTGGACCAGTTTGTAGTGATCTATTTGGACGATATACTAATCTTTTCTGACTCTCTACAGGAACATGAAGAACATGTCAAAACTGTTTTAAGACGTCTGAAAGAGAACTATCTGTATATTAAGCCGGAGAAATACGAGTTCCATCGTTCTGAGATACAGTTCTTAGGTTATATCATCTCTCCCCAGGGGCTGAACATGGAATCTGGTAAGATTCAGGCTATCCTTGCCTGGCCGGTACCCAAGAACGTTAAGGAAGTCCAATGTTTTATTGGTTTTGCAAATTTCTACAAACGCTTCATTCGAAATTTTTCTGATATTGTCCGTCCCATTACTTCCTTGACAAAGAAGGAAAAGCCCTTTAAGTGGTCATCACAGGCTCAAGAAGCTTTTGATCGGCTTAAGATCTGTTTCACATCAGCACCACTGTTGATACACCCAGATCCAACACAACCTTTCATTGTGGAGGTGGACGCTTCTGATAATGCTTTGGGGGCTATTCTCTCCCAAAGAACTGGAGAGAAGGGTCTGCTACATCCTTGTGCTTTCTTTTCCCATAGACTAACCTCAGCAGAGAAGAATTACGATGTGGGAGACAAGGAATTGCTGGCTATTATTGCGGCTTTCAAAGAATGGAGGCATCATCTGTAAGGAGCTGCACAACAGATCACAGTACTAACTGACCATCGCAATTTAGAGTTCCTTAGATCCGCTAGATGTCTTTCTCCTCGTTAGGCTCGTTGGAACTTATTTTTAAATCAATTTAACTTTGTTATCTCGGACCGTCCAGGTTCTCGTAATGGGAAGGCTGATGCTTTATCCCGAATCCATGCTGCGGATTCCATACCTGGAGCCCCGTCCAAGACCATTCTATCTGATGCCACTTTCATCTGAGTTATCCACGATCAGGACTTGTGGAAGGAGTGCAGGGAGGCCTATGAAGGTGATGTATTTCTGGCCAACCCACCTGTGGATATTAATCTTGTCTTTAAGGGTGGCATGTGGTTCAGAGATCGACGTATCTACGTCCCGGAGGTCGTCCGTTTGCAGATCCTCAAGTTGGTACATGACTCCAAGTTGGCTGGTCACAGGGGGGTACAGAAGACACAAGAGTTCCTGAGCCGATTCTTCTGGTGGCCAACTTGCCTGAAGGATACCAAGGACTATGTTCTCTCTTGCGAGGTATGTGCCCATTACAAGACTCCTCATGTGGCACCTACGGGTCTTCTACAACCATTACCGGTTCTGTCCCGCCCTTGGCGGTCTATATCAATGGACTTTATTGTGGAGCTGCCTACATCAGTGGGCATGAATACAATCATGGTGGTAGTTGATCGCCTGACTAAAGCTGCTCATTTTGTTCCGTGTACCGGCCTCCCCTCAGCTAAAGATACAGTGAACTTGGTTATACAGAATGTCTTTGGTTCCACGGGGTTCCGGATGAGATCATCTCTGACCATGGAGTACAGTTCACTTCAAGATTCTGGAAGGGGTTTTGCTCTGCACTCAATATTAATGTCTGTCTCTCTTCTGCTTACCATCCCCAGACAAATGGTCAGACTGAGCGTACCAACCAGACGCTGGAACAATATCTAAGATGCTATGTCAGCCATCTCCAGGATGATTGGTTGGAGTTGTTGCCGTTAGCCGAATTTTCATATAATAATTCTCAGAGCGCCTCCACTAAATTTACACCTTTCTTTGCCAATCTGGGTTATCATCCGTGAATTTTACCTAGGTCAGTGGAGGAAAGGCTGACTGCGATGAGACAATCTGGAGGTTCTGAAGGAATCCCTGACCACAGCTCAAGAACGTTATAAGAGATCGGCTGATAGATTCCGTAAACCTGCACCCATGTTCAAGGTAGGAGATGGTTAGCAACTAAGAATCTGAAGTTAAACGTTCCTTCACAAAAACTTGGACAGAAATTCATTGGCCCTTTCAAGATCAACAGTATTGTGAGCTCTGTGGCCTGCCAGCTGAAGCTGCCTAGGAAAATGAAGGTACACCCAGTTTTTCATGTATCTTTACTAAAGCCTGTATCTCCTAATACCTTCCAGGGACGTGTTGTGCCACCTCCGCAGCCTGTGGTGATTGATGGACAAGAACAATTTGTGGTGGAGGAAATTATTGATTCCAGGATTTGCAGGAATCGGCTCCAATATCTGATAAGATGGCAGGGATATCCCCCTGAGGAAGACTCTTGGGAACCTGTGGAAAACATCAATGCCCAACAGAAGATTTTTCGTTTTCATCAGAGATTCCCTGAGAAACCAGGTCCAGGATCGTCCTGAGGCCGCTTCTAAAGAGGGAGTAATGTCAGGACTCTGAACATTTTTTACCTTTTGTGCATTACTGCCCTCTTCCAAGATGGCATCTTTGGTCTCATGTGCACTGTGTCTTCTTGCTATAAAACTCCACCCCAGCCTTCAGTCTGTGCTAGAGTTTTCTGCCTTGCATCCAGCTCCTGACCTCTGATTACGCCCTGGCTATACACCTGCTCCTGTAAACCTGTGTGGTGATCCTGCTACTCTGCTCTGAGTTCCTGCTGCATACACTATTTTCTAGTAATCCTCCTTCATCTGCTGCTCATGTTTACTTCATCTGCATTTGCTGGACATGTAAGCTGCTGCTGCTTTGCATTAACCTGAGACTATTAACCAGGCCTTCCTGGTTGAGCTAAGATATGATTTGAACTACCTATAAGCATATCTATCTGTGTCTGGACTAAGACAAGGATTTATTCGTGTCAAGTATCCTCAAGAATAACTGTGCTTCATAGACTTTCTGCTTGATTGCATTTTTCTCTGAAGACTGCTAAGCTGCGTTTATTATTTGCACCAAGTGTTGTGGACTTGAGTTTCTCTCTGCACCTGTTTGAATCACCGTGTGATAATATAGACTTAACCACTTATAAAACTGTGTCCTGTAGTTGTCTTGTTCCACGCAAAGAGTCTACTGAGTTATCCACTATAATTATTACAATTCACCTCTTCCCCTAAGGGCCAGTCCAAGCCTGTTTTAGCTTTTCTCTCATATTGTCAATCTACAGGGAAGGGATATGAAGTCAGTCACTATTGAAGGTAAACCCTATCACTTGTATGATAAAAACTCATATAAATGTATATTAAAAATGTGCCAGAACTCTGATGCATTTGCTGTGTGCCACATTTCCTGTGTTTTAGACACTTTTTGGGCCTCATTGGATATGGGAGCATTGCTTAACGGAGAGGGTTGTGGCTTAAAATGCATCATATTGCGACTATAATTTGCTGCAAAAATTAGTCAAAAATATGTCATCCAATAAATGCTGTAACATTTAATAATATTCTCATACAGCCTGAGCCACCATTATAAATGTAAACATAAGGATGAATAACCTCGGAGAGCTCATTCATCCTTATGTTTATAGTCTTTTCACCAGGCACTGCTCCTAATAGCCAGTTTCCTACTCCACACTGATGAGGGGCAAATACCCTGAAACAGCAGTCTGTGGATGGATACCATGTTTTGGCATAGGTGGTTTTCCTTTATTGGATGCTGCCCTTCCCGTGATTGTTCCTTCCCGGTTAAAGACCTGGCTATTCATTGCTTGCGTTGAGAAACACGTGATGGTGTCTCCGCGGCTTTTTTACATGCATTTGCATATTTCCCTTTAGGGATGGGGGCAGTTTTCTGGATCACTGCGTTGAGAAACACGTGATGGTGTCTCCGCGGTGTTGGATGTTTTGATCTCCCCGAGGTCTTTCATCCTTATGTTTATAGCCTTTTCACTAGGCACTGCTCGTAATAGCCAGTTTCTTACTCCACACTGATGAGGGGCAAATACCCTGAAACAGCTGTCTGTAGATGGATACCATGTTTTGGCATAGGTGGTTTTCCTTTATTGGATGCTGCCCTTCCCATGGTTGTTCCTTCCCGGTGAAAGACCTGGCTATTCATTGCTTGCGTTGAGAAACACGTGATGGTGCCTCCGCAGCTTTTTTACAACTATTATAAATGTAACACATCTAATTTTAAGCTATCTAAATTTAACATAAGTTTCTTCCCCTCTAAGCTCCATTTTGAAATATCTCATAAACCTCCATAAATAATAACATTAATAACAATTTTGCTGTCAATATGGTTTCTTTCCCTGCGGATTCACAAAGTCCCCTAAAGTTGACCTTTTTTTGCTAGAGATGAAACATTTTATAATGTCCTCTCTTTTTATAATCTATTTTCAAAAAGCATCAATTAAATGACAGCATCTGACTTGATGCAAGAGGTGCAGGAAGTGTGAAAAACACAGTGAATTACACACAGGCCTTTTAGCACTCGTTTTTTCTCAATGTGTGAAGCAATGACAAAATGTGACAGGCTGTAGCAAGGTATTGTCTGTAGAGATTTACGGATCATGTTGATGATAATGTCATACAGTGTTTAGTTTGAGTAAATGCCAGTTTTATCTTTTAGGTTTGCTATAAATATTTGGATTGCTATGCAAGACAATTCATCTGGAAAATTGTTCCTTACATGTTTTGCTGCTGTGTTTTTATTTGTTTTACTAGTATCTATTGGATTTATTTTATTTTATATTAATTCACCACTTCAAAAAAATCTCAATATTTTTTAGGTTTACAACCTTAGCATTAGTGCAAGCAAATTATACTATCATCCCTATCACAATCCTAATCTCCTTAAATGTTTATTCCCATCTTTATAAATGGGTATCCGTGGATCGTGCTTGTAATTTCCAGCAATTATGCAATTTACTGTTTATTAAAATTTGCATCTGTTCTTGAGCTATTAACACTTTTTTCCTACAGCTCATTACCCTGGAGACCGACCACCGTTACAGAACATGTGCAGTGCTTTTTACCTACAACTCATTACCCTGGAGACCGACCACAATTACAGAGCATGTGCAGTGCTTACAAGCTTTTTATCTATTGAATTTGTAAGTAATGTTTTGAAGCTGACCAGGATCGCTAGAGCAAAAAGTAACCTAATAATCCCAACCAGCCTCAGAGCATTGCTTACAAGATCAACAGCAACGGTGGTCGGTCTCCAACCAACACACTGTAAACAAAAGTAAATTAAAGTGTAAATACTAGTGATCGGCGCACGTGCAAAACACTGCTCGATATACTCGATTGAGCATCTGGTGCTTGATTGAGTTTTGACCAGTGCCGAGTATTTCGTGATGCTTGTGTGCTCAGATCCCCGTAACCGAATTATCTGAGCCAGAGGGGAGTGAAGGGAGGAAGAAAGAGAGAATATTTTCCCATCCTCCGTAAAAATGCTTGAGATTGTCATTCACTTCCATTAATCTCGCTACTCGCTACACTTGCCGTGTTTTATCCTGCTGGATCCAATATCTCCTGGAGGATTCATCCTCCAATCACGGGACAGCAGAAGCTGTTATTCTCCATGCCTACATAGGAATTGTGTCTGTCAACAGGTGAGTGTAACCAAACACTTACCGACTCCCACTCCACAGAGTATCACCATATTTGCGTTATGTTCCCTACATCTGGATTTCTTCAAATATCTAAGTGTGACACACGGGATACATACACAGCGACTTGGAGAATCATGCTAGGGTTTTTAGTTACTGTAAACTTAAATCTATTGAATAATAGGGAATATTATGCTAAACTGGAATGTAAATCGAGGAGCCCTTTTCGTGCGCCTGATTAAATCTCCTGCTATGCTTGATGGTTTCTTGATGTGAAATCTGTATAATCAACTTGCATTTTCAGGTCTTTCACATTATTTCTTCCCTGCAGTGTCTAATAAGGACTTCAACCATTTGAATAATGTTTGCGTGCAATTAGGTTGCCAAGATTTTCATTTATGTACAAGAAGTCTGAGGTATGTGTCACTCTACAGGAATGGGTGCCTACTTCTCGGGGTCAGAGCTGGATTATAGTTCATTCAAGGGAGTTGATCTCCATTTAATACTTATATGCTTTAAAAGAAATCTGTCTGCAATCTGAGGGCAGCATGAGGTAGGGGCTCTGATGCTGATCTCCGTGATGTGTCACTTATTAGGCGGTGCACTCTTGTTTCAAAACAATGAGTGTATTATCAGTAGGAGATTATTTCTACCCAGACTAGCTTCCTCATGTGAAGTGGTCCAACCATTGCTCCTCCTCTGATAAGCAGCTTACTGTCAATATTCAATGTACATAAATTTGTGGTGTGGGCGGGGTTAGCTTTCTGAGCTCTGCTTCATGGTACAGTACATCTAGAAACTCTGATTGTATCACATTCACAACTACTGTACACAGTGTCACCCCGCAGGTGGTGCACGAGGTCTGTGGACCCACTATGACACAAGGCCGGACCTGCCTAGGAAGGGGTGTAACTAAGTAGCTACCTGATGTTCGCTGGGCAAGTAGCCGCCACGTATCACTCCTAGGCAGGCACCGGTACAGCAGCTGCCGATCCCAGGGGTTAGGTTCCCTGACTCAGGGAGACGTGACTGAGGTCATTGATTACCCAAAAACGGAGGCAAATGGACTATACAGCCACTTGGATATCAGAAAACAGTTCTGGTGCTGGCCACACTAGGACCAGGGACAATGGACACAGGAATGGCTACACTGGGATATGTACCACAGTTGCGGTTTCAGGATTAGGACACCGCCGAAGCAGTCACATGAACATGTACAAGTTATACTAGGCTAATGGAAACACAGGAATATGAGAATAACTTTAACAGACTAGAAAAGTATTTAGAATTGAGAGTCCTCAGTGGTTGATACCTTTTAATGGCTTTATTTAACAGACTAGGGACGGGGGACTTGGCAATATTCAGTTGCACACACCAACACTACTAAACTATAGGAGTTGATCACGCCCTTCCCTATTAGGGAGGATGCCTTTTGTACAAGATGCCTCCCAGCTCTTGGCTGGGAGACACCTTGCAGGTGATCACTTTAACTAAATGTCTCCCAGCTGTTAGCTGGGGGCATTTTACCATGTGCATGCGCTGCCCCTTTAAGAGCAGGGGAGCGCACTCACTAGGCATGCCACCAGCACACAGGGAAGAAGGAGGCAGTTCACGAGGATGCTGCTGCGGCCAGGACAGAAGTAATCCTGCATCCTCACATAGTGGGAGGAGGGGAGGCGCTGGAGGACATTATACACAGTAAACTAAGCGATACATGGCTGGAATCAGGGTCTCTTTGCCTACATCATGCTGCTCACAGATAAGGATGCAAAACCCTGTTGACAGATTTTCTTTAAGCACTAACAGAATAATTCTTAGTTGTACTACCATCTGGCCCTTTATGTGTAAAATGTAAGAGGATTAATCATTAAGTAGGGTCGCTGGGAGAAAGCTGTCAATTGGTGGCTGGAGAGGAGAGACTGCCTCAGCTACGGACTGCCGAGGCCTACAGTGCAAGCATACTCCTTTGAGTAGTAAACAGTACTCAGTTCCTACAGCATATGAGAATATTATTTTATGAAATACGCTGCAAAAAAAAAATGTCAGACTACTAAAATCAGTCACTAGTGCTATCTGAGGGCAGCAAAGCCATGGTGACATATATCCTTTAAATCATTTTATTAGGATCTCTTCATAGTATTATGTGCCTGCAAGGTTCTAAGATGTAAATCTTCTACAGATTACTGGCTTTTAGATTTCTTCCCCTGTGCCCTAAACGAACTGATTGTATCTCATGTGACACATATATAGCTTGTCATGTAGTCTACACTATTTATAAATATCAACATTACTGGGCCGTCTAAAGATAACTAAACATTATATATACACTGTGTACAGATTTTCCAATTCCAAGCTGTATAAACTTGAATGCTTACTGGAAGAAGCATATCAGGTGTATTGGTGTAATGAGGGGTGCATGGCCTAAGGATATCAACACTCTTTATCAAGGGATGCAAAATTATTAGATTGTTTTCCTCTGGCAAAATTGGCCAGAAAACAGATTTTGAAATGTCAAAAATAGTTATATTAAAGTTTTACAGAAAGATACAAACTCTTGAAAATGCTAAGTTATTGGAGTGTGATCACTGAACCATCAAAAGATTTGTAGCAAATAGTTAACAGGGTCACAAAAAACATGTTGAGAAAAAAAGACACATTAACTGCCTAAGATTTGAGAAGAGTCAAAGCAACCAGGAACCCATTATCCTCCTGTGCTGTCATATTCCAGAACTACAACCTCCCTGGAGTGCCCAGAAGTACAAGGTGTTCAGTGCTCAGGGACATGGCCAAGGTAAGGAAGGCTGAAACCCAATCACCACTGACCAAGACACAAAAGGATAAACATCAAGATTGGGCCAAGAAATATCTCAAAACAGATTTTTCAAAGGTTTTATGGATGGATGACATGAGAGTGAATCTTGCTGTGGCTGGATCAGTAATGGGCATGTAACTCCACTTCAACTAAGATGCCAGCAAGGTGGAGGTGAAGTACTGCTATGATATTTCTAGAGATGAGCTAGTTGGACCTTTTTAGGTTGAAGAAGGACTAAAAATCAACTCCCAAACCTACTGTTAGGGCTAGCAGAACGCACCAAATGAATATATAGATTTTATTATGATAGATGCGTTCGCAGCCTGAGGTCCACCGTGCAGGAGAACCTGCTGCTAGCAAATAGCAGAACTAAATGGCAGTGTTAGCTAACTCTGTTACTTCACAGAGCAGCCGTGAACTCAAAGCACTGCGCCCTGTTAGACTCCACAGAGGCACAGGCTAACTGCCTAAACAAGAGCAGTCAGTGGTCATGCATGCACACGAAACTCCTCACCGGAGGTGCCAGCATTCTAGGGGCTTATTTCGGCCAGGTCCCTGAATACCCAAGCATACAAACTCCTCGCCGGAGGTGCCAGCATTCTAGGGTCTTATTTCAGCCGGGTCCCTGAACACACTCATACAAGACCACACTGGCGCAAAGTACATAAATAAAGAGCAATACTAGCGCATGGCTGTGCGGCCATGCGAGCCTTAAATAGTTGCAGCACGTACAGGACCTTCCAGAAAGGACCAATGAGAGGCTGCCACAGAGCGTGAGCACCTACAGGACCTTAGCTGCAGTGTCTGATCATGTGACCCTCGATCTCCACTGAGAGATCTTACTCTGGGCATGCTCAGAACGAGAAAAGCAGGACTTAGTCCCAGAAGAGTCTGCTCTCCGCTGCCTAGCACTGACTTCAATGGCAGAAGCAGGAAAAGCAGCAGTAACTCTCTGTACAGAGTCAGACTGAGCGAGACGCTGGGACCGACGTCTCCGCTGAGCAGACTCCACTGCGGCAGAAGAAGAATGGGAGACCACCATGGAGATGGCCCGAGATTCCCCCTGTGCAGAGATGGGAACTCGAACCCTAACATAACCCCCCCCTCCTAGGGCCCCCCCTCCCTGGCCTCGCTACGCTCGAAGGCAGCAATGAGCTGCGGAGCCCAAATGCGCTCAGCAGGCTCCCATGACCTATCCTCAGGACCGTAACCCTTCCAGTCCACCAAATAAAATTTTTTGCCACGAACCACCTTGCACCCCAAAATAGCGTTCACCTTGTAATTGTCCGTAAACGAACCCGATGTCCCGGCAGATGACTCAGAAAACCGGGACATGTATACAGGTTTCAAGAGGGACACATGAAAGGTGTCGGTGATACCCAGGCGTGGCGGAAGGGCTAAACGATAGACCACAGGGTTAACCTGTTCGAGGACCTTGAAAGGACCCAAGTAGCGAGGTGCAAACTTAGAGGACTCAACACGCAGCCTGATGTTACGGGCGGAGAGCAACACTAAGTCGCCAGGAGCAAAGGTCGGAGCGGGGCGCCGATGTGCATCGGCGGAGGACCTCATTCTCTCCTTGGAGGCCTGAATGGCATCCTGAGTGCTCTCCCAAATATCCCATGCTTCCACAGCCCAGTCTGCCACCCTGGAGTCGGCAGAAGACACGGGCATAGGCACAGGTACCCGCGGATGCTGACCATAGTTGAGGAGGAATGGGGTTTGTCCAGTGGAGTCGGCTACCGCATTGTTCAGCGCAAACTCTGCCCACGGTAGCAAGGACGCCCAATCATCCTGCCTGGCTGAGACAAAATGTCGCAGATATGTGACCAAGGTCTGATTGGCCCTCTCTACCAATCCATTCGTCTCGGGATGATATGCGGAAGAGTGATTTAACTCAATGCTGAGAAGACGACAAAGCTCTCTCCAGAACCGAGACGCAAACTGGGGACCCCGGTCACTGACAATTTTGTCTGACATACCATGTAGGCGGAAGATGTGCTTTATGAACAACGCTGCCAGGGCCTGTGCCGAAGGTAACCGTGGAAGCGGCACCAAATGCACCATTTTGGAAAAATGATCAGTGATAACCCAAATGATGGTACAGCCCCGAGACTTGGGCAAACCCACCACAAAGTCCATCCCAACCATCTCCCAGGGCCTGTCTGCTACCGGCAATGGATAGAGTAACCCAGCTGGCCGTTGTCGAGGAGACTTATTTTTGGCGCAGGAGACACGCCTGAATATAATCCCTGACATCACGGACCATATGTGGCCACCAGTACATCCTCGCCAAACAGCTCAGATGTCCTTTTTGTCCCAAAATGTCCACCCACCCTGGACGAATGAGCCCACGAGAGAACCTCCGGTCGCAAACTGGATGGTACGAAAGTCTTGCCCAGAGGCACAGACTCTAGCGAAACTGGAGCTACTGTTCTCAGACTCTCAGTGGGGACAATAAGCCGAGGCTCCTCTTCCTCCTCCACAGATGACACAACGGAGCGAGAGAGAGCGTTGGCACGAATGTTCTTCTCCCCCGAAAGAAAATGGAGGGTGAAATGGAACCGGGAGAACAAGGACCATCTAGCCTGGCGAGAATTTAACCGCTGGGCTGTCTGCACGTACACCAAATTTTTATGGTTTGTGAAGACTTGGAAAGGAAAACGAGCTCCCTCCAAGAGATGTCTCCACTCCGAGAAAGCCAACTTCATGGCCAGCAACTCCCTGTCTCCGATGGAATAATTCCTCTCTGTTGGTGAGAAGGTCTTAGAAAAGAAGAAGCAAGGATGCTTCCGACCCCGAGCATCTTTTTGGAAGAGGACTGCTCCAGCACCAACAGATGAGGCATCCACCTCCATGATAAATGGTTTGTCTACATCGGGGCGATGTAGGATGGGAGCGCTAGCGAAGTGTGACTTTATGGAATTAAAGGCCTTGGAGACCTCCTCAGACCACAATTTGGGATTTGCTCCCTTCTTGGTAAGGGCAACCAAGGGAGCTACCAAAGTTGAGAAGTGTGGAATTAACTGTCGATAGTAGTTAATTAACCCCATAAAGCGCTGCACTGCTTTAAGAGAATGGGGTTCCTGCCAGTCCATCACAGCCTGTAGCTTGGCAGGATCCATAGCCAAACCCTGGGCAAAGATGATATAACCAAGAAATGGCAAGGACTCCTGCTCAAACACACACTTCTCCAACTTAGCATAGAGGGAAGTAGTAGAGCGTCGGGTGGTTTCGTCAAACTCAATTTGACAGGTGGACCCACCCCTATCAAAGTGTATCAAAGTGTGTAACCCCTCCCCTCCCTGTCAGCCAGCTGTCCCTCCTTGTCTGGCTCTCCCTTTTTGATATAGTTTAATATTATTATCACAGTATTTGATGCAGTGAATATTATCCCAGTAATTGTTTTATATTAGATGTTTATATGCTGTATTAAGATTACTCTTATTTGATAATCCGATGATAGGGAGAATGACCCTGTGTTTCTGTAGTATTATTCTGCTGTGAGTTTGAATGAGTCTGGTACTATAATTGCTAGCAGCTGCTAAAATGTATCTCTACTGACCGCTAACTAGACAGACAGAGTTTCTGTGTTGGAGATACAAACATTCCACTTGCTAGCAGCTGTTAAAATGTATCTCTACTGACCACTAACTAGACAGCCAGACTTTCTGTGTTGGAGATACAAACATTCCGCACAAACACTCCTTAAACCACACAGAAATAATTTGGTGTTGTGATTATTATCATAGTGTTGGTTTGTTTTACATCCTATTAGATTTTTATATTAAATGTAGCTGCTATGAGTTGAATGAGTCTGATACTATGATTGCTAGATTATCGTATCAAAGTGTATTATTACACCTATTATTACACCTATTATTACATAGGTCCTTTTATTTATAGTCCCAATAATATTTATTCTCTTTTATTTACATTTTCATACACCTATAGTCCCAATAATATTTATTTGACCAGCAGTTAATTAAATAAAATCGCATAAAGTGTGTTAAATAGACATCATACGGTATGAGTTGAATGAGTCTGATACTATAATTGCTAGATTATCGTATCAAAGTGTATTATTACACCTATTATTACATAGGTCCTTTTATTTATAGTCACAATAATGTTTATTCTCTTTTATTTACATTTTCATACACCTATAGCCCCAATAATATTTATTTGACCAGCAGTTAATTAATTAAAATCGCATAAAGTGTGTTAAATAGACATCATACGGATATCGTAGTGAATCAAAATGTATTAAATTGATTGCTGATACGATTCTAACAAATTGATAACAAACTGTTATCAAAGTGGCAGCAAAGCATATTAAATAGATATCACACCGAAATCATAGTGTATCAAAGTGTATTATTACACCTATTATTACATAGGTCCTTTTATTTATAGTCCCAATAATGTTTATTCTCTTTTATTTACATTTTCATACATATAGTCCCAATAATATCTATTCTCTTTTGACAATTTGATACATCTATTATTATATAGGCCCTTTTATTTATAGTACATGCATGTACTATTGGAACCGTCTGCTTCATTCTGAAGAGCAGCCGCATTTACACAGACTAGCTGTCGTGCTTACACAATATTATCACAGTATTTGATGCAGTGAATATTATCCCACTAATTGTTTTATATTAGATGTTTATATGCTGTATTAAGATTACTCTTATTTGATAATCCGATGATAGGGAGAATGACCCTGTGTTTCTGCAGTATTATTCTGCTGTGAGTTTGAATGAGTCTGGTACTATAATTGCTAGCAGCTGCTAAAATGTATCTCTACTGACCGCTAACTAGACAGACAGAGTTTCTGTGTTGGAGATACAAACATTCCACTTGCTAGCAGCTGTTAAAATGTATCTCTACTGACCACTAACTAGACAGCCAGACTTTCTGTGTTGGAGATACAAACATTCCGCACAAACACTCCTTAAACCACACAGAAATAATTTGGTGTTGTGATTATTATCATAGTGTTGGTTTGTTTTACATCCTATTAGATTTTTATATTAAATGTAGCTGCTATGAGTTGAATGAGTCTGATACTATAATTGCTAGATTATCGTATCAAAGTGTATTATTACACCTATTATTACACCTATTATTACATAGGTCCTTTTATTTATAGTCCCAATAATATTTATTCTCTTTTATTTACATTTTCATACACCTATAGTCCCAATAATATTTATTTGACCAGCAGTTAATTAAATAAAATCACATAAAGTGTGTTAAATAGACATCATACGGATATCGTAGTGAATCAAAATGTATTAAATTGATTACTGATACGCTTCCAACAAATTGATAACAAATTGTTATCAAAGTGGCAGCAAAGCATATTAAATAGATATCACACCGATATCATAGTGTATCAAAGTGTATTATTACACCTATTATTACATAGGTCCTTTTATTTATAGTCACAATAATATTTATTCTCTTTTATTGACATTTTCATGCACCTATATTGGACAGTCATTTATCAGTTTTTCATACGTATCACAGAAAGATTTTAGCTTGATCTGTGCGAGTTTGCGGGCATATTATGTATATTCTGTGTTTATGCATCATAATTTCATACTGTGATTCTCATTTTATGAGCTTTATAACACATCAGACTGATTTACGGACATATTATGTATAATTATTAGTTAATTGGACAGTCATTTATCAGTTTTTCATACGTATCACAGAAAGATTTTAGTTTGATCTGATTTAAAATCATATAGTTCAGCGATAATGTCAGGTGTTGGACAGTCATTTATCAGTTTTTCATATGTATCACAGAACGATTTTAGCTTGATCTGTGCGAGTTTGCGGGCATATTATGTATATTCTGTGTTTATGCATCATAATTTCATACTGTGATTCTCATTTTATGAGCTTTATAACACATCAGACTGATTTACAGGCATATTATGTATAATTATTTTAGAATGAAGCGGGCCCGAGAGACGCCCCCAACCTGTACAGATAATGTTCAGTGTTAGTGTGATACAGCATTGTGTTATTATTCCAGGCTGTAACATTTCTATTCCCACAATTTCAACGACCTCTTGATTTTTATCAGAGTCGGTATTCACATATAATAATAATAATAATAATAATTACCATCGGTGATATTATGTATATCATGTGTTTTTGACAGGTATAAAAACGGTTGTTTTATACATGACTGGTATATGAATATAAAAAGTAAAAATCATCACATGTACAATTAACATACATCATTACACTTCTTACAAAATCGATAATATACAGTATATAGTTCAGTGATAATTGTTACAGTATTTTATTTTCCCGGTGTTACTTTTGTTCATGTATTACCGGATTCTTCTGCAGTTGTGATTCTTACCTTTTCTATATAAATATGGGTAAATGAATTGTCCAGTGCCAGCATAATTTTTCAGCGTGTCCAGGGGTTGTGTTTAACTATCCTTTTATAGTGTCTAGTAGTTTTATATTCTTTGTCTGATATATTTCTACACAAAGCTTCAAAACTATTTTGTAATTTATAATGTACCACAGTAGTTTCATATGAAGTTACATCTTAGGCTCTGTTCAGACTATTGTAATATCTGTAGCTTAAAATAGAGCCAAATAGCTACTTTCAAATCCGGACATACACCATTGATTTTAATGGGGTCTAAGGGGATTCTATCAAGCTTTTCCACATAATAGTTATGGAAAGAATAATGCTACAGAATTGGCCGCTCCAGTTATAAAACAAAAATGATGAAAATTATCCTTGATGATAATGTGAAAAAGGCTTATGCAGTGGGTTTATGGATCTCTACAATAAACACCATGTGTAGAAATTTGGTTCTAGAACTTGTTGGATTAGTGAATATAATAACGTTTGGCATATTTTATAATATACAGCTAATGATTCATGCTTTTAACTTGTATGTAACTGGTTAATGTTACTAATACCCTCTAACATGTGGTCATGGTTCTGCATTTTCTGAAGAGTTGAGCTTCAGCTCCATCTTTCTTTAATTCTACATTATTTTATCACATATTAATTTCACAGCTGTCTGTGCAGGCTATTTGCACGCAGCCTTCTTGAATTCAATGTTTGTAGATTTTTCTGTCATGGAAAAAAAAAAAAAAACGTGTACAAAGTTAAAACATAATTAAAATAAAGAATAATGACCTAGCTGGTTGTTTGGGTGATATTGTAAAATCATTTATTGTTTCTACTACTTGGCAATTGTTACACTCAGTTATTTATTTTTTTTTTTTTCCTTGGATTTTGTTAGTCATTACAATTATTTTTGCTCCCAAGATAGGGTTTTAGAGTCACCAAGTAACATAAACGTGCAGACTCCTGAATATTACAATTACAAAACATTCAAAGTTTGTTTCTCCACTTTTTGAAGATAATAAATCTTAATTTCTTTATAATTTGACTTTTAGTTATAGTTTGTTTCAGCTCTTTGTCGTTCTATGTATACCGTAAATTTTGCTTCCTTTCAGTGAATAATATAAGACAAATTATTTTTATTCAAAGACATCTAACTTATGTATACTTTTAACCCCTTCATGACCCAGCCTATTTTGGCCTTAATGACCTTGCCATTTTTTGCAATTCTGACCAGTGTCCCTTTATGAGGTAATAACTCAGGAACGCTTCAACGGATCCTTGCGGTTCTGAGACTGTTTTTTCGTGACATATTGGGCTTCATGTTAGTGATAAATTTAGGTTGATAATTTCTGAGTTTATTTGTGAAAAAAATGGAAATTTGGTGAAAATTTTGAAAATTTTGCAATTTTCGCATTTTGAATTTTTATTCTGTTAAACCAGAGAGTTATGTGACAAAAAATAGTTAATAAATAACATTTCCCACATGTCTACTTTACATCAGCACAATTTTGGAAAGAAATTTTTTTTTTGCTAGGAAGTTATAAGGGTTAAAATTTGACCAGTGATTTCTCATTTTTACAACAAAATTTACAAAACCATTTTTTTTAGGGACCACCTCACATTTGAAGTCAGTTTGAGGGTTCTATATGGCTGAAAATACCCAAAAGTGACACTATTCTAAAAACTGCACCCCTCAAGGTGCTCAAAACCACATTCAAGAAGTTTATTAACCCTTCAGGTGTTTCACAGCAGCAGAAGCAACAAGGAGGGGAAAAATTAACATTTAACTTTTTAGTCACAAAAATGATCTTTTCGCAACAATTTTTTTATTTTCCCAAGGGTAAAAGGAGAAACTGGACCACGAATGTTGTTGTCCAATTTGTCCTGAGTACGCTGATACCTCATACAGGTCCTTCTCAAAAAATTAGCATATAGTGTTAAATTTCATTATTTACCATAATGTAATGATTACAATTAAACTTTCATATATTATAGATTCATTATCCACCAACTGAAATTTGTCAGGTCTTTTATTGTTTTAATACTGATGATTTTGGCATACAACTCCTGATAACCCAAAAAACCTGTCTCAATAAATTAGCATATCAAGAAAAGGTTCTCTAAACGACCTATTACCCTAATCTTCTGAATCAACTAATTAACTCTAAACACATGCAAAAGATACCTGAGGCTTTTAAAAACTCCCTGCCTGGTTCATTACTCAAAACCCCCATCATGGGTAAGACTAGCGACCTGACAGATGTCAAGAAGGCCATCATTGACACCCTCAAGCAAGAGGGTAAGACCCAGAAAGAAATTTCTCAACAAATAGGCTGTTCCCAGAGTGCTGTATCAAGGCACCTCAATGGTAAGTCTGTTGGAAGGCAAAAATGTGGCAGAAAACGCTGTACAACGAGAAGAGGTGACCGGACCCTGAGGAAGATTGTGGAGAAGGACCGATTCCAGACCTTGGGGAACCTGAGGAAGCAGTGGACTGAGTCTGGTGTGGAAACATCCAGAGCCACCGTGCACAGGCGTGTGCAGGAAATGGGCTACAGGTGCCGCATTCCCCAGGTAAAGCCACTTTTGAACCATAAACAGCGACTGTTGCTAAGTGGTCCCAAGTACTTTTTTTCTGATGAAAGCAAATTTTGCATGTCATTCGGAAATCAAGGTGCCAGAGTCTGGAGGAAGACTGGGGAGAAGGAAATGCCAAAATGCCTGAAGTCCAGTGTCAAGTACCCACAGTCAGTGATGGTGTGGGGTGCCATGTCAGCTGCTGGTGTTGGTCCACTGTGTTTCATCAAGGGCAGGGTCAATGCAGCTAGCTATCAGGAGATTTTGGAGCACTTCATGCTTCCATCGGCTGAAATGCTTTATGGAGATGAAGATTTCATTTTTCAGCACGACCTGGCACCTGCTCACAGTGCCAAAACCACTGGTAAATGGTTTACTGACCATGGTATTACTGTGCTCAATTGGCCTGCCAACTCTCCTGACCTGAACCCCATAGAGAATCTGTGGGATATTGTGAAGAGAAAGTTGAGAGACGCAAGACCCAACACTCTGGATGAGCTTAAGGCCGCTATTGAAGCATCCTGGGCCTCCATAACATCTCAGCAGTGTCACAGGCTGATTGCCTCCATGCCACGCCGCATTGAAGCAGTCATTTCTGCCAAAGGATTCCCGACCAAGTATTGAGTGCATAACTGAACATTATTATTTGATGTTTTTTTTGTTTGTTATTAAAAAACACTTTTATTTGATTGGACGGGTGAAATATGCTAATTTATTGAGACAGGTTTTTTGGGTTATCAGGAGTTGTATGCCAAAATCATCAGTATTAAAACAATAAAAGACCTGACAAATTTCAGTTGGTGGATAATGAATCTATAATATATGAAAGTTTAATTGTAATCATTACATTATGGTAAATAATGAAATTTAACACTATATGCTAATTTTTTGAGAAGGACCTGTATGTGGGGGTAAACCACTGTTTGGGCGCACGGCAGGGCTCGGAAGGGAAGGAGCGCCATTTGACTTTTTGAATGAAAAATTGGCTCCAATCTTTAGCGGACACCATGTCGCGTTTGGAGAGCCCCCGTGTGCCTAAACATTGGAGCTCCCCCACAAGTGACCCCATTTTGGAAACTAGACCCCCCAAGGAACTTATCTAGAAGCATAGTGAGCACTTTAAACCCCCAGGTGCTTCACAAATTGATCCGTAAAAATGAAAAAGTACTTTTTTTTCACACAAATTTTCTTTTAGCCTCAATTTTTTCATTTTCACATGGGCAACAGAATAAAATGGATTCTAAAATTTGTTGTGCAATTTCTCCTGAGTACGCCAATACCTCATATGTGGGGGTAAACTACTGTTTGGGCACATGGTAAGGCTCGGAAGGGAAGGAGCGCCATTTGACTTTTTGAATGAAAAATTATCTCCATCGTTAGCGGACACCATGTCAGGTTTGGAGAGCCCCTGTGTGCCTAAACATTGGAGCTCCCCCACAAGTGACCCCATTTTGGAAACTAGACCCCCCAAGGAACTTATCTAGATGCATAGTGAGCACTTTAAACCCTCAGGTGCTTCACAAATTGATCCGTAAAAATGAAAAAGTACTTTTTTTTCACACAAAATTTCTTTTAGCCTCAATTTTTTCATTTTCACATGGGCAACAGGATAAAATGGATCCTAAAATTGGTTGGGCAATTTCTCCTGAGTACGCCGATACCTCATATGTGGGGGTAAACCACTGTTTGGGTGCACGGCAAGGCTTGGAAGGGAAGGCGCGCCATTTGACTTTTTGAATGGAAAATTAGCTCCAATCGTTAGTGGACACCATGTTGCGTTCGGAGAGCCCCTGTGTGCCTAAACATTGGAGCTCCCCTACAAGTGACCCCATTTTGAAAACTAGACCCCCCAAGGAACTAATCTAGATGTATAGTGAGCACTTGAAACCCCCAGGTGCTTCACAGAAGTTTATAACGCAGAGCCATGAAAATAAAAAAATATTTTTCTTTCCTCAAAAATGATTTTTAGCCCGGAGTTTTTTATTTTCCCAAGGATAATAGGAGAAATTGGACCCCAAATGTTGTTGTCCAGTTTGTCCTGAGTACGATGATACCCCATATGTGGGGGTAAACCACTGTTTGGGCGCACGGCAGGGCTCGGAAGGGAAGGCACGCCATTTGGCTTTTTGAATGGAAAATTAGCTTCAATCATTAGCGGACACCATGTCGCGTTTGGAGAGCCCCTGTGTGCCTAAACATTGGAGCTCCCGCACAAGTGACCCCATTTCGGAAACTAGACCTCCCAAGGAACTAATCTAGATGTGTGGTGAGCACTTTGAACCCTCAAGTGCTTCACAGAAGTTTATAACGCAGAGCCATGAAAATAAAAAATTATTTTTCTTTCCTCAAAAATGATTTTTTAACCCACAATTTTTTATTTTCCCAAGGGTAACAGGAGAAATTGGACCCCAAAAGTTGTTGTGCAGTTTCTCCTGAGTACGCTGATACCCCATATGTGGGGGTAAACCACTGTTTTGGCACACGTCGGGGAGCGGAAGGGAAGTAGTGACGTTTTGAAATGCAGACTTTAATGGAATGCTCTGCGGGCGTCACGTTGCGTTTGCAGAGCCCCTGATGTGCCTAAACAGTAGGAACTCCCCACAATTGACCCCACTTTGGAAACTAGACCCCCAAGGGAACTTATCTAGATGTGTGGTGAGCACTTTGAACCCCCAAGTGCTTCACAGAAGTTTATAACGCAGAGCCGTGAAAATAAAAAATGTGTTTTCTTTCCTCAAAAATATTTTTTTAGCCCAGAATTTTTTAATTTTCCCAAGGGTAACAGGAAAAATGTGACCCCCAAAAGTTGTTGTCCAGTTTCTCCTGAGTACGCTGATACCCCATATGTGGGGGTAAACTACTGTTTGGGCACATGGCGGGGCTCGGAAGGGAAGTAGTGACGATTTGGAATGCAGACTTTGATGGAATGGTCTGCGGGAATCATGTTACGTTTGCAGAGCCCCTGATGTGCCTAAACAGTAGAAACCCCCCACAAGTGACCCCATTTTGGAAACTAGACCCCCCAAGGAACTTATCTAGATGTGTGGTGAGCACGTTCAACCCCCAAGTGCTTCACAGAAGTTTACAACGCAGAGCCGTGAAAATAAAAAATAATTTTTCTTTCCTCAAAAAAGATGTTTTAGCAAGCAATTGTTTATTTTCACAAGGGTAACAGGAGAAATTGGACCCCAATATTTGTTGCCCAGTTTGTTGTGAGTAGGCTGATACCTCATATGTGGGGGTAAACCACTGTTTGGGCGCACGTCAGGGCTCGGAAGGGAAGTAGTGACATTTGAAATGCAGACTTTGATGGAATGGTCTGCGGGCGTCACGTTGCATTTGCAGAGCCCCTGATGTGCCTAAACAGTAGAAACACCCCACAAGTGACCCCATTTTGGAAACTAGACCCCAAAAGGATCTTATCTAGATGTGTGGTGAGCACTTTCAACCCCCAAGTGTTTCACATAAGTTTATAACGTAGAGCCGTGAAAATAAAAAATAATTGTTCTTTCCTCAAAATTATGTTTTAGCAAGTAATTTTTTATTTTTGCAAGGGTAACAGGAGAAATTGGACCCCAATAGTTGTTGCCCAGTTTGTCCTGAGTACGTTGGTATCCCATATGTGGGGGTAAACCACTGTTTGGGCGCACGTCGGGGCTTGGAAGGGAGGGCGCACCATTTGACTTTTTGAACGCAAGATTGGCTGGAATCAATGGTGGCGCCATGTTGCATTTGGAGACCCCTGATGTGCCTAAACAGTGGAAACCCCTCAATTCTAACTTCAACACTAACCCCAACACACCCCTAACCCTAATCCCAACTGTAGCCATAACCCTAATCACAACCCTAACCCCAACACACCCCTAACCACAACCCTAACCCCAACACACCCGTAACCCTAAATCCAACCCTAATCCTAACCCTAATCCCAACCCTACCCACAACTGTAACCCCAACACAACCCTAACCCTATCCTTAACCCTAACCACAAGCCTAATCTTAACCCTATTTCCAACCCTAGCCCTAATTCCAACCCTAAGGGTACCGTCTCACATAACGATTTACCAACGATCACGACCAGCGATACGACCTGGCCGTGATCGTTGGAAAGTCATTGTGTGGTTGCTGGGGAGCTGTCACACAGACCGCTCTCCAGCGACCAACGATGCCAAGGTCCCGGGTAACCAGGGTAAACATCGGGTTACTAAGCGCAGGGCCGCGCTTAGTAACCCGATGTTTACCGTGGTTACCAGCGTAAAAGTAAAAAAAAAAACGTACATACTCACATTTCGGTGTCCTTCAGGTCCCTTGCCGTCTGCTTCCCGCTCTGACTGAGTGCCGCCGTACAGTGAGAGCAGAGCGCAGCGATGACGTCACTGCTGTGCTGTGCTCTCACCTTCCGGCCGGCAGACAGTCACAGCGGGAAGCAGACGGCAAGGGACCTGAAGGACACCGAAATGTGAGTATGTACGTTTTTTTTTTTTTACTTTTACGCTGGTAACCACGGTAAACATCGGGTTACTAAGCGCGGCCCTGGTTACAAGTGAACGCATCGCTGGATAGCTGTCACACACAATGATCCAGCGATGACAGCGGGAGATCCAGCGACGAAAGAAAGTTCCAAACGATCTGCTACAACGTACGATTCTCAGCAGGGTCCCTGATCGCTGCTGCGTGTCAGACACAGCGATATCGTATGGATATCGCTGGAACGTCACGGATCGTACCGTCGTAGCGATCAAAGTGCCACTGTGAGACGGTACCCTAACTCTAATTCCAACCCTAACCCTAAGGCTATGTGCCCACTTTGCGGGTTCGTGTGAGATTTTTCCGCACCATTTTTGAAAAATCCGCAGGTAAAAGGCACTGCGTTTTACCTACGGATTTACAGCGGATTTCCAGTGTTTTTTGTGCGGATTTCACCTGCGGATTCCTATTGAGGAACAGGTGTAAAACGCTGCGGAATCCGCACAAAATTGACATGCTGCGGAAAATACACAGCGTTTCCGCACGGTATTTTCCGCACCATGGGCACAGCGGATTTGGTTTTCCATAGGTGTACATGGTACTGTAAACCTGATGGAAAACTGCTACGAATTCACAGCGGCCAATCCGCTGTGGATCCGCGGCAATCCGCTGCGGATTCGCAGCCAAATCCGCACTGTGTGCACATGCCCTAACCCTACCCCTAACCCTACCCCTAATTCTAACCCTAATTCTAACCCTAGTTCTAACCCTAACCCTAGCAGAAAAAAAAATATATATATATATTTTATTTATTTTTATTATTGTCCCTATGGGGGTGATAAAGGGGGGTCATTTACTATTTTTTTTATTTTGATCACTGTGATAGGCTATATCGCAGTGATCAAAATACATCTGAAATGAATCTGCCAGCTGGCAGATTCGGCGGGCGCAGTGCGCATGCGCCCGCCATATTGGAAGATGGCAGCGCCCATGGAGAAGCCGGACGGACACCGGGAGGCCCGGTAAGTATGTAGGGGGGTGATCGGATCACGGGGGGGGGGGGACCAGAGCACAGGGAGGGGGCACCGGAGCACGGGGGAGCGGACAGGAGGACGGAGGAGCGGACAGGACGACTTAGGGGGGCGGACCACGTAATGGAGCACTGGGGGGGCGATCGGTGGGGTGGGGTGGGGGCAGATTAGGTTTTCCATCCATGGCCGATGATATTGCAGCATCGGCCATGGCTGGATTGTAATATTTCACCGTTTTTATGGGTGAAATATTACAAATCGCTCTGATTGGCAGTTTCACTTTCAACAGCCAATCAGAGCGATCGTAGCCACGAGGGGGTGAAGCCACCCCCCCTGGGCTGAAGCACCACTCCCCCTGTTCCTGCAGATCGGGTGAAATTGGAGTTAACCCTTTCACCCGATCTGCAGGAGCGCGATCCCTCCATGACGCATACGCTGCGTCACAGGTCGGATTGGCACCGACTTTCATGACGCAGCGTATGCGTCAAAGGTCGGGAAGGGGTTAAAGCTTTGTTACATTTCTATCCAGTCTACACCATGCTGTGTAACATAAATACATGTGGTCTTGTAGTATGGTTTTTGGTTTCTCTGAACTGCCGCAAACAAAACATATAAGGTAGTACGGCACAAGATGTGAGCGTACCCGCAGCTCACTGAGCATTACTGCTGCACTCATGGCCACTTCTCTTTGCAGCTTCTGAATGTACACTATTCTCAGCCATGGAGAGTTTTCCTTTAAAAATATGAATATTATTGAATATAATGTTTTACATATGTTACAGTATTTTATTTTCCATGCATAAATCCATCTTTGTGCTGATGGAGGCGTCAACATTTTGCCATTATAAGTTCATGGTTCTGTAAAGAGAGAGTAGAATTGCAGAACGGAGATGGAGGCAGTCACACACAACACACAGAACACATGCACAACAAACACACATAACATACAGAACACACACAACACATGCAACACACACAACAAACATACACACACAACATACAGAACACACACAACACATGCAACACACACAACAAACATACACACACAACATACAGAACACACACAACACATGCAACACACACAACAAACACACAGAACACACAGACACAGAACATACACACACACACAAGAAATGTTCAGCAGCACAAAGATGGATTTTTGCATGGAAAATAAAATACTGTAACATATGTAAAACATTATATTCAATAATATTCATATTTTTAAAGGAAATCTCTCCATGGGTGAGAATAGTGTACATTCAGAAGCTGCAAAGAGAAGTGGCCATGAGTGCAGCGGTAATGCTCAGTGACCTGCGGGTACGCTCACATCTTGTGCCGTACTACCTTATATGTTTTGTTTGCGGCAGTTCAGAGAAACCAAAAACCATACTACAAGACCACATGTTACATGTTACATGTTACACAGCATGGTGTAGACTGGATAGAAATGTAACAAAGCTTTAAAAGTATACATAAGTTAGATGTCTTTGAATAAAAATAATTTGTCTTATATTATTCACTGAAAGGAAGCTAAATTTTACGGTATACATAGAACGACAAAGAGCTGAAACAAACTATAACTAAAAGTCAAATTATAAAGAAATTAAGATTTATTATCTGCAAAAAGTGGAGAAACAAACTTTGAATGTTTTGTAATTGTAATATTCAGGAGTCTGCACGTTTATGTTACTTGGTGACTCTAAAACCCTATCTTAGGAGCAAAAATAATTGTAATGACTAACAAAATCCAAGGAAAAAAAAAAATAAAAAAATAAAAAAAATAACTGAGTGTAACAATTGCCAAGTAGTAGAAACAATAAATGATTTTACAATATCACCCAAACAACCAGCTAGGTCATTATTCTTTATTTTAATTATGTTTTAACTTTGTACACGTTTTTTTTTTTTTTTTCCATGACAGAAAAATCTACAATCATTAAATTCAAGAAGGCTGCGTGCAAATAGCCTGCACAGACAGCTGTGAAATTAATATGTGATAAAATAATGTAGAATTAAAGAAAGATGGAGCTGAAGCTCAACTCTTCAGAAAATGCAGAACCATGACCACATGTTAGAGGGTATTAGTAACATTAACCAGTTACATACAAGTTAAAAGCATGAATCATTAGCTGTATGTTATAAAATATGCCAAACGTTATTATATTCACTAATCCAACAAGTTCTAGAACCAAATTTCTACACATGGTGTTTATTGTAGAGATCCATAAACCCACTGCATAAGCCTTTTTCACATTATCATCAAGGATAATTTTCATCATTTTTGTTTTATAACTGGAGCGGCCAATTCTGTAGCATTATTCTTTCCATAACTATTATGTGGAAAAGCTGGATAGAATCCCCTTAGACCCCATTAAAATCAATGGTGTATGTCCGGATTTGAAAGTAGCTATTTGGCTCTATTTTAAGCTACAGACATTACAATAGTCTGAACAGAGCCTAAGATGTAACTTCATATGAAACTACTGTGGTACATTATAAATTACAAAATAGTTTTGAAGCTTTGTGTAGAAATATATCAGACAAAGAATATAAAACTACTAGACACTCTAAAAGGATAGTTAAACACAACCCCTGGACACGCTGAAAAATTATGCTGGCACTGGACAATTCATTTACCCATATTTATATAGAAAAGGTAAGAATCACAACTGCAGAAGAATCCGGTAATACATGAACAAAAGTAACACCGGGAAAATAAAATACTGTAACAATTATCACTGAACTATATACTGTATATCATCTATTTTGTAAGAAGTGTAATGATGTATGTTAATTGTACATGTGATGATTTTTACTTTTTATATTCATATACCAGTCATGTATAAAACAACCGTTTTATACCTGTCAAAAACACATGATATACATAATATCACCGATGGTAATTATTATTATTATTATTATTATATGTGAATACCGACTCTGATAAAAATCAAGTGGTCGTTGAAATTGTGGGAATAGAAATGTTACAGCCTGGAATAATAACACAATGCTGTATCACACTAACACTGAACATTATCTGTACAAGGTTGGGGGCGTCTCTGGGCCCGCTTCATTCTAAAATAATTATACATAATATGCCCATAAATCAGTCTGATGTGTTATAAAGCTCATAAAATGAGAATCACAGTATGAAATTATGATGCATAAACACAGAATATACATAATATGCCCGCAAACTCGCACAGATCAAGCTAAAATCTTTCTGTGATACGTATGAAAAACTGATAAATTACTGTCCAATATAGGTGTATGAAAATGTCAATAAAAGAGAATAAATATTATTGTGACTATAAATAAAAGGACCTATGTAATAATAGGTGTAATAATACACTTTGATACACTATTATTTCGGTGTGATATCTATTTAATATGTTTTGCTGCCACTTTGATAACAGTTTGTTATCAATTTGTTAGAATCGTATCAGCAATCAATTTAATACATTTTGATTCACTACGATATCCGTATGATGTCTATTTAACACACTTTATGCGATTTTAATTAATTAACTGCTGGTCAAATAAATATTATTGGGGCTATAGGTGTATGAAAATGTAAATAAAAGAGAATAAATATTATTGTGACTATAAATAAAAGGACCTATGTAATAATAGGTGTAATAATACACTTTGATACGATAATCTAGCAATTATAGTATCAGACTCATTCAACTCATACCGTATGATGTCTATTTAACACACTTTATGCGATTTTATTTAATTAACTGCTGGTCAAATAAATATTATTGGGACTATAGGTGTATGAAAATGTAAATAAAAGAGAATAAATATTATTGGGACTATAAATAAAAGGACCTATGTAATAATAGGTGTAATAATAGGTGTAATAATACACTTTGATACGATAATCTAGCAATTATAGTATCAGACTCATTCAACTCATAGCAGCTACATTTAATATAAAAATCTAATAGGATGTAAAACAAACCAACACTATGATAATAATCACAACACCAAATTATTTCTGTGTGGTTTAAGGAGTGTTTGTGCGGAATATTTGTATCTCCAACACAGAAAGTCTGGCTGTCTAGTTAGTGGTCAGTAGAGATACATTTTAACAGCTGCTAGCAAGTGGAATGTTTGTATCTCCAACACAGAAACTCTGTCTGTCTAGTTAGCGGTCAGTAGAGATACATTTTAGCAGCTGCTAGCAATTATAGTACCAGACTCATTCAAACTCACAGCAGAATAATACTGCAGAAACACAGGGTCATTCTCCCTATCATCGGATTATCAAATAAGAGTAATCTTAATACAGCATATAAACATCTAATATAAAACAATTACTGGGATAATATTCACTGCATCAAATACTGTGATAATAATATTAAACTATATCAAAAAGGGAGAGCCAGACAAGGAGGGACAGCTGGCTGACAGGGAGGGGAGGGGTTACACACTTTGATACACTTTGATAGGGGTGGGTCCACCTGTCAAATTGAGTTTGACAAAAACACCCGACGCTCTACTACTGAGGGAGTTTGCCTGTAAGAGGTCAAAGACTTTGCGAACATCTCTCCGATGGGAGTCAATATCTGGAGAGTAGATAAGAATATCATCCAGATAGACTACGACCGAGGTGGTGAGCATATCCCGGAAGATATCGTTCACAAAGTCTTGGAAAACGGCTGGGGCATTACAGAGCCCGAAGGGCATCACCAGATACTCATAGTGCCCATCCCTGGTGTTAAAAGCCGTCTTCCATTCATTCCCCTCACGGATGCGAATCAGGTTGTAAGCACCCCGCAGATCTAATTTTGTAAATACCCTTGCTCCCCGTAGCCTATCAAAAAGCTCAGATATCAGGGGTAATGGGTACTTGTTCTTCAAAATGGTACCGCGCTTAGGTGATTCAGGGTAGTCTATCTCTAATGACCGGGATAGCATCCAAGTACCTGTGATACTAAATGCGAATGTATAACTGCAAATGGTGGTGGACTCAGTGCTAGACTACAGAGCCACCTGGTAGCCTATAGGTATTTGCCAAATGCACTGAACACACAAAGAAGAAGCCCAAAAAATGCCCTGTTAACCATGAATGTCAGTATACAGCTGACCCCGCATGAACCATATACATAAGTACTGAAAAGCCCTTACCGTGTGCTGTAACTGGTTGATCATGCGGCTCTTCCTAGTAAAAGTCCGGGAGGATGTGCGGTGTGCCGCAGGAAAATGTAACAGGTAAACCGCACAAAGTGTGCCTGCGGGTAACGGGCGATGGGTGGGCACACAGAGGGTTGAAGCCTGATGAAGAAGGGCGCTTACCCTTCAAAACGCGTTGGTTTGCTTTTTGGTCCCAGCAGGGCTCCGTAGGCCTGTGACGTCACACGCTGCCTGGTAGCGTCGGCCATCTTTGTTTCCAAGTGCAACCAGGAACGCCTCCGGCTGGGACGTTCTCTGGCTCTGCACTTACCAGCGATACCCCACACAGGTCACGTAGGACCACCATCTGTGTGCCCACCCGTCGCCCGTTACCCGCAGGCACACTTTGTGCGGTTTACCTGTTACATTTTCCTGCGGCACACCGCACATCCTCCCGGACTTTTACTAGGAAGAGCCGCATGATCAACCAGTTACAGCACACGGTAAGGGCTTTTCAGTACTTATGTATATGGTTTATGCGGGGTCCGCTGTATACTGACATTCATGGTTAACAGGGCATTTTTTGGGCTTCTTCTTTGTGTGTTCAGTGCATTTGGCAAATACCTATAGGCTACCAGGTGGCTCAGTAGTCTAGCAATGAGTCCGCCACCATTTGCAGTTATACATTCACATTTATTATCACAGGTACTTGGATGCTATCCCGGTCATTAGAGATAGACTACCCTGAATCACCTAAGCGCTGTACCATTTTGAGTGTATCTATTTGGTCTTTTCAGAAGTGGCACATGTTCTGAGGTACCAGCAGCTGGGTGATTATACCGGTTAGTCCCACAGGTTCAGTGGGCAGCAGTGTTGAGCGCCAGTGGTACTGTTTTCAGCTATTGGGTACTTGTTCTTAATGGTGATGACGTTAAGACCCCTGTAATCTATACATGAACGCAGTTCTCCATTCTTCTTCTGAACAAAGAAGAACCCAGCCCCAGCAGGCGACACTGACTTCCTGATGAACCCTCTTGCCAGATTCTCTTGGATGTACTGAGACATAGCCTCCGTCTCTGGGAGAGATAACGGATAAACCCGACCCCGGGGAGGCTCAGCCCCAGGCAAGAGGTCAATAGGACAGTCACAGGGGCGGTGAGGCGGAAGGGTCTCCGCCGCTATTTTGGAGAACACGTCCGCATGAGACCAGTATTGTTTGGGGAGAGAGGATAGATCTGCGGCTACCTCTGTAGCAGCAACCTGAACGCACTCCCTTTGACACCTACCCTAACAAGACTCACCCCATCCCAAAATTCTGCCTGAGGACCACTCGATATGTGGTGAGTGGTACCGTAACCAAGGTATTCACAACAGGACCTCATCAATTCCCTCAGGTATGACGAGCAGAGATATTGTCTCCTGATGGGATGGCGACTGTTATGATCTGGTGGCCTAAGAGCAGCATGAGACGTACTCTGGAGAAGGTGGTACCTGTACTGACCGCAGACCCTGAACTTAACACTGCAACTAGAAGTAGCCGTGGAATGTACCTATCACTCCCTGGACATCTCGACACAGCCTGAGGACTAATTACCCCTAGAGATAGAAAAGGGAAAACTATCTTGTCTCAGAGAAAATTCCCAAAGGATAGACAGCCCCCCACAAATATTGACTGTGAGAGGAGAGGGAAAAAACATACACAGACTGAAATCAGAATTTAGCAAAGAAGGCCACTTCTAGCTAAATAGGAAGGATAGGACAGAGTACTAAGCGGTCAGTATTAAAACACTAGAAAATATCCACCACAGAAAATACAAAAACTCCACAGCTAACTAAAGATATGGAGGGTATATCTGCATCTCCAGAGATACCAGCTTGGCTAAACAAATCCTTATACAGACTGAGCTGGACAAGACAAAAACATGGAGAAGAACTGAACAATAAGGCCACAGCATGTGGACAGCAAAAAAATCAAGGCCAGAACTTATCTTTTGTTGAAAAGAACTGCAAAGCAGGAGAGACCAGGCAGAGATGTGAATCCTCCAGGAACAATGGACAACTGGCACTGACTAAAGGGAGAAGCAAGACTAAATAGCCCAGTCAGATTTGCAAAAAGTGAACACACCTGATAAATGCTGCGATTCAGAGACAGCAGCGCTACCACTTACAACCACCGGAGGGAGCCCAAGAGCAGAATTCACAACAGGCGACATGGACAGAGTAAAAGGAATGGTCTGGTGAGTTATCTGTGAGGGCAGTGTCAACCCATTCACCACTCATACCGCAACTGGTTGCGCTAGCATAACCAGGGGTATTGCGTGACGTTGGGCGAAGGCGGAAGACATAAAATTGCCCTGCGCCCCAGAGTCCACGCAGAGCTCTACTGAGTGGGAAGATGAGCCAATAATAATTGTCTCCTTAAAGGACAATTTTGAGGCAAACGTCGCCGTTTCTAGTGTACCTCCACCGACTACCACTAGAGGCTGACGTCTCCTCGACCGCTGGGAACATCTGGTGGCAAAAAGTCCAGACTGCTGGCAAACATGACAGACCTTGGGTGCCCAAGCGGTCCGGGACTTAGAACCCGCTCGAGACACCTCCCCGGACTCATGTGACTCAGGAACCTGGACCGGAGATTTCAGAGGTTTGGCGAAGGTGGGAGCCAGCAGACACCTCTGCCTACACTGGGCTCGCTCTAACCTCCGCTCGTTAAAACGGAGGTCAATACAGGTAGAGACAGTTATTAACTCCTCCAGTGTGGCTGGAATCTCCCTAGTGGCCAGAGCGTCCTTAATGTGATCAGCCAGCCCCGTCCAAAAAATGGGGATAAGGGCTTTATCCGACCACTCCAGCTCTGAAGCTAAAGTTCGGAAACGGATGGCAAATTGGCTGACCACGGACTCACCCTGAGTTAATGCCAGCAGTTGGAGCGCCATATCATGGGTGACTTGAGGTCCTGGGAAGACCTGTTTCAGAGTGCTCAGACACAACGGAGCACTCTGCACCACACGATCGTCACGCTCCCACAGCGGCATAGCCCATTCCAACGCCCTGTTCGACAAGAGGGACACAATAAATCCCACCTTAGCCCGCTCTGTGGGAAAACGTGCAGCCAGTAGCTCGAGGTGAATAGAGCACTGACTCACAAATCCCCTACAAGATCTGCTTTCTCCAGAAAATTTTTCTGGCAGCGGGAGGTGCGAAAATGTCGGAACAGGGGTGGCAATGGACAAGGTTGCTGCAGCCATGCTAGCAGCCTGTACAGCAACTGCGGAAATATCCACAGCTGAGGCTGAGCTCTCGAGAGCCGCCAAACTACCCTCCAGCTGTTGGATATACCGCAAAGATTGCTGTATGTCCGCCATTTACTAGTCAGACCCTGGCGCTATTATTATGTTAGGGCTAGCGGAACGAACCAAATGAATATATAGATTTTATTATGATAGATGCGTTCGCAGCCCGGGGTCCACCGTGCAGGAGAACCTGCTGCTAGCAAATAGCAGAACTAAATGGCGGTGTTAGCTAACTCTGTTACTTCACAGAGCAGCCTTGAACTCAAAGCACTGCGCCCTGTTAGACTCCACAGAGGCACAGGCTAACTGCCTAAACAAGAGCAGTCAGTGGTCATGCATGCACACGAAACTCCTCGCCGGAGGTGCCAGCATTCTAGGGGCTTATTTCGGCCAGGTCCCTGAATACCCAAGCATACAAACTCCTCGCCGGAGGTGCCAGCATTCTAGGGGCTTATTTCAGCCGGGTCCCTGAACACACTCATACAAGACCACACTGGCGCAAAGTACATAAATAAAGAGCAATACTAGCGCATGGCCGTGTGGCCATGCGAGCCTTAAATAGTTGCAGCACGTACAGGACCTTCCAGAAAGGACCAATGAGAGGCTGCCACAGAGCATGAGCACCTACAGGACCTTAGCTGCAGTGTCTGATCATGTGACCCTCGATCTCCACTGAGAGATCTTACTCTGGGCATGCTCAGAACAAGAAAAGCAGGACTTAGTCCCAGAAGCATCTGTTCACCGCTGCCCAGCACTGACTTCAATGGCAGAAGCAGGAAAAGCAGCAGTAACTGTTGTGAATTCTGCTCTTGGGCTCCCTCCGGTGGTTATTGGTGGTAGTGCAGTTGTCTTGCGGTTGTAATCCGGGCAGGTGTTTCTGCTGATTGCAGCTCTATTAGGTATTTAGGTGTGCAGGATCCATGAGTCTGTGCCAGTTATCCATTGTACTTGGAGGGATTGCATCTCTGTCTGGCTCCTCATGCCCTGCTGCAAATTCAGCTAAGATAAGTGTCTGGTTTTTTGTCTCTGTGCACACATGCAGTGTGCTTTGCAATCCAGTGCAATTTATTGTGTTTTTGTCCAGCTTAGACTTTGTTTGGATTTTTCAGTCATGCTGGATTCTCAGGAGATGCAGATATACTTTCTATGTCTTTAGTTAGATGTGGAATATTTGTATTATCTGCTGTGGATGTTTTTAGTATTTTAATACTGACCGCTTAGAATTCTGTCCTATCCTTTTCTATTTAGCTAGAAGTGCCTCTTTTGCTAAATCCTGTTTTTCTGCCTGCGTGTGTCTTTCCTCTTATACTCACAGTCAATATTTGTGGGGGGCTGCCTATCCTTTGGGGTTCTGCTCTGAGGCAAGATAGAATT
Organism: Ranitomeya variabilis; assembly: GCF_051348905.1. NCBI lineage: Eukaryota > Metazoa > Chordata > Amphibia > Anura > Dendrobatidae > Ranitomeya > Ranitomeya variabilis. Next base: position 436,635,541 of record NC_135236.1, read on the forward strand.
CCCATTTCTATCTATAGGGGTATTTAGTCCTCCGGCTGTGTCGAGATGTCTAGGACGTGTTAGGTACATCCCACGGCTACTTCTAGTTGCGGTGTTAGATTAGGGTTTGCGGTCAGTACAGGTACCACCTACTCCTGAGAAAGTCTCTCATGCGGCTCCAAGGTCACCAGATCATAACAAGTAACTCTCTGTACAGAGTCAGACTGAGCGAGACGCTGGGACCGACGTCTCCGCTGAGCAGACTGCACTGCGGCAGGAGAAGAATGGGAGACCGCAGCGGAGATGGCCCGAGATTCCCCCTGTGCAGAGACGGGAACTCGAACCCTAACACCAACTGACAGTTTTTAGAAGACACTTTCTTTATGCAGCAGTACAAGAAAAGTCTGCATCTTTCAAGAAAACCATTATTTTTATGCAGGACAATGCCCAATCGCATGCATGCAGGGCCGGTTTTAGACAAAGTGGGGCCTTGGGCAAAATTTTAAAATGAGGCCCTAAATGCTGACATATTGCACATCGCACACACATTTCTTTTTCATTTACAGTTGAAACTAAAGGTTTACATACACTATATAAAAAGATACATATGCATGTTTTTCCCAATATCTGACATGAAATCAGAATAAACATTTCCCATTTTAGGTTAACTAGGATTACCATAATTATTAATATTTGCAAAATGCCAGAATAATGAGAGAGAGAATGTATTAAGGCATTTTTATTATTTACTGCAAAGTCAAAAGTTTACATTTGCATTTGCAAACAGTCTGTCTTTTTTATGTTTCTTTTGGGGTAATGGCTTCTTCCTGACAGAGTGGCCTTTCAGTCCATGTTGATATAGTATTCACTTCATTGTGGATATTGACACAATCTTACCAGCTTCCGCCATCATCTTCACAAGGTCTTTTGCTTTTGCCCTTGGGCTGATATGCACATGTTGGACCAAAACACGTTCCTCTCTGGGACACAGAACCCATCTCCTTCCTGAGCGGTATGATGGCTTGAGATGTCTTGAGACTTTCTTGGAGACATACCAAGTAAACAATGAAGGACAGCATCCAATCCAGGTGAAAGTGTTCGTACTATGCTGTTGAAGCAAAAGGAATTGAGATGGATCTCCAGGTTAGGTTCTTTGCAACCTGGGGGTCTTAATATTGAATATAATCTCCAAATTTGTGTATAGTGATTAGCTTTGGGATTGTTTGTGTGGCCTAATCTAAGTATAGGAATGTTTTTAATTGGTTTTATATTTATTGTTTTCTTTTTTTGTTTTTTAGGTCTAAATACATATGCGGCCATATTATAAGAAGATCTAAAGTATGATGGTCTTTGTGGGTGGATTGTTATTCTTTGGGCACTATATAGTATGTATATTATCTGTCCCTTTTCTGTTCCTACTATAGAATCTTGACTCAACATTTGATGGATTACCCACATGGACCCACCAGCCCCTTTGTGTTGTATGATCCATTGCTATGAGTATCCACATGAATCAAGTTCTATGCCAGGTTGGCCAGGGGGCGCCCTCCCTTTGAGGAGGCGTCATTTTACAGTGTTACATTTGTTGTATGTCCTCCTATACTTGTGCGCCTATGCTGTATTAGCTATAAGGGGCTGTGTACACTGATGTACTTGCGTGGGATAAATGGGAGTTGGATACTCTGCTGAGTGAACTAATGACCCGGGGCAGTTTGACATAAGTCTGTGGCGCATGCACGGTGGTGCGGCGGTGGGCGTGCACTGTCTCCCTCACCATGTTGCGTCATTGATGATGGCAATGTGGTGGGTGGAGCTCTGTGGGCCTGCGCGCCGGCACACGGGCATGGAGCGCCGGCCTCCTGACCTAGAAACAGGTTTATGGGAGGGGTCTATTTGAGGTATTACACACATGGCAGCGCTTTTGTAGCTCAGCTCTTTCATTGGTGCGTGGGTTTGTTTTGTAAATATTGTTGGATGTGCAGCGTGACATATGTCCTGTGTGCATGCGCAGTGTTGCTGCGGTGGGCGTACGCTGTCTCCCTCACTGTGTTATGTCAACGGTGATGACGTTATAGTGGGTGGAGCCTAGCGGGCCCGCACGTCGACATGCAAGCATGAGGTAGCGGTCACCTGATCTGGAGGCTGATGTGTCGATCGAGCTGATTGGAGTAGATGTACATGTGGCCGATCTGCGCAGCTCATCTATTGGTATGGAGATGTTTGTAAACATCACTGGCTCATTTGTAGTGATTGGTGGATGTAAGACATGATGCATTTTGGGTGTCGTGCGTGATTGGTATAGCACAAGCAAGATACGTATTGGTGGATCTTATCCATGTTGATTGAATGGGTTACTAAATTATATCTGATAGGCACAATGATAATATACTGGCTGTAACTTACCCAGCTATTGGTGCCTGGTCGCTATGGATACATGGATTGGTCTGTAGGCGGTCCGTTTTGGGAGATTTTATACATTATAGTGCCCTTTGTGAAATTATGTTTACGCCGCTGCCCTGATAACTGTTATGTATATAAGTTGTATTATATGTAGATGTATTGTTGTGTTGTTTTAAAAGATGTTTACAATGTAGGTGGTTACTTTGTGGGGATTGGTTGATGGTAATCCACTCCCTATAAAAGTCCACCATTACCAATGTATTTTATGCTTGATAAAGACCCATGTGGGTTGAAACGTTGCATTTTGGCAAATAAAGGAATCCATTTTTGAACACTTTCACCTGGATTGGATGCTGTCCTTCATTGTTTACTTGGTATGTACATGTTCCATGGGGGTCCAGTGGAACTAGGACGTGCATCCACGTATCTCATGTGCTGTCGGCCATTTGCTTTTTTCTTGGAGACATGTCCTGTGCTCTGATGAAATTAAAATTGAACTTTTTGGGTATAATGACCATCATTATGTTTGTAGGAAAAAGGCAGAAGCTTGGAAGCCTAAGAACGCCATCCCAACTGTGAAACACAGGGGTGGAAGCATCATGTTGTGGGGTTGTTTTGTTTCAGGTGGGACTAGAGTACTTCACAAAATAGCTGGCATAATGAGAAAAGAAGATTATGTGGCAATACTGAAGCAACATCTCAAGACATCAGCCAGGATGTTAAAGCTTGGGCAGAAATGGGTCTTCCAAATGGACAATGACCTGAAGCATACTGCCAAAATGGTAACAAAGTGGCATAAGAATAACAAAGTCAATGTTTTTTTAGTGGCCATCACAAAGTTCTCATCTCAATCCTATTGAAAATTATGGGCAAAGCTGAAAAGGCCGGTGCGAGCACAGTGACCTACAAACCTAAATCAGTTACACCAGTTTTGTCAGGAGTAGGGTTGAGCGACTTTCATTTTTTTAAGATCGAGTCTGGTTTTGTGAAACCCGATTTAGTCCAGAGTCGAGTCGAGTGAAGTCGGCCGATTATCGCTAAAAGTCGGGGATCGACCGAAACACGAAACCCAATGCAAGTCAATTGGGAAGCATAGCCGGCAGTGAGTGGAGGCCAGGAAAACACCTACAGTGCACATTTTTCTGCCAAAAACATCCATTCTTGTTTTCTGAAGCTTGTCAATCTTAATTAACTTTATAATAATAGTTGGGCACTGGAAATTGGGGGTCATTTGGCAAAAGTTGTGGGGGTAGGGCTGGTTCAAGGTTTTAGTGGGCCCAGGAAACATGGACTACGTCATGGCGGTGGAGCAGGGAGAGGTAAGTATTTCAACGTTGCAAGTGCTGTGATCCTGAGCAAGCAGGGGGGGCCCACTCGTTCGCATTGGCACTGGCACAGGGCCCCTCAAAGTACGGCGGTGTGTTTGCATGGCGGGGGCGCCTCCCACCAGCAGCGACACTTTTGCGTACTCTGAGTGGCCCTGTGCCAGTGACGTCGCCAACAAGTATGCCCCCCCACCTGATGAAGGAACCTGCACTTTCATCTGCACCTTCCTCTTTGTCCCTGTGTAAGGTGGTATAATATGCGGGAAGGGGAACCTTACTTTCAGCAGGGTCAGATTCTGGCTGTGTAGAGTACAAGGGGAATGTAGTGGTCTAGGTCAATGTACCAGCAGACTCATCTAGCAGTGGCTGGGCAATGGGCAGGATGATGAGGAAACAGATATAGGGCCAAAGAATAAAGTAGGCTAAATGCAGATCAAAATTGGTAACAGGACTAAACAGGCGGCATTGCTTTGTTCAGTGGAGTAGCAAACCCAAGAGCAGCAGACACTGTTTCAAGGGCCTAACCACACTAGTAGGCCAAATGCAGTTTAATATCTGATAGTATAGGCCGAAAGCCAGAATGTGGAAGCTCAGCTTTGTTCAGTTGAGGACAACACCAGGGAGGGGCAGACACCGTTAGTAGGCCCTAACCACCATTTTGTTTTTTAAAAAACACTTAATGAGAGCCAGAAGGTTGAAGCTCAGCTTTATTCAGTTGAGGGCAAAACCAGGGAGGGGCAGACACCGTTAGTAGGCCCTAAACACCACTTTGTTTTTTTAAAAACACTTAATGAGAGCCAGAAGGTTGAAGCTCAGCTTTATTCAGTTGAGGGCAACACCAGGCAGGGGCAGACACCGTTAGTAGGCCGGAACCACCATTTTGTTTTTTAAAAAACACTTAATGAGAGCCAGAAGGTTGAAGCTCAGCTTTATTCAGTTGAGGGCAACACCAGGCAGGGGCAGACACCGTTAGTAGGCCGGAACCAGCAATGTGTTTAAAAACAGCAGTTAATCAGAGCCGGAAGGTAGAAGCTCAGCTTTATTCAGTTGAGGGCAACACCAGGGAGGGGCAGAAGCCGTTAGTAGGCCCTAACCACCATTTTGTTTTTTAAAAAACACTTAATGAGAGCCAGAAGGTTGAAGCTCAGCTTTATTCAGTTGAGGGCAACACCAGGCAGGGGCAGACACCGTTAGTAGGCCGGAACCAGCAATGTGTTTAAAAACAGCAGTTAATCAGAGCCGGAAGGTAGAAGCTCAGCTTTATTCAGTTGAGGGCAACACCAGGGAGGGGCAGAAGCCGTTAGTAGGCCCTAACCACCATTTTGTTTTTTAAAAAACACTTAATGAGAGCCAGAAGGTAGAAGCTCAGCTTTATTCAGTTGAGGACAACTTGAATTAGGGACTGCATACAGACTTAGCAGGCTGTCCCCTGTGTGGACCATGCATCCAATACATTAACCCATTGAGCCACAAAGGACACGTAACCTTCCGTGGCCATGCCTACAGGTCCATGTGTCTGTTGTCAGGTGTACCTTTGTCAGTGTTGGCCTATTGGAAGGAGGGACCGCAGACAGGCTTCGAAGGCCTAACACAATAAAATGGGCTGGCTGTAGGCACTTTAAAATTGGTTCCAGGGGTACACGGGCAGCAGTGGTCTGGTCAGTGGAGGCCTAGTGGAAGGAGGGACCGCAGACAGGCTTCGAAGGCCTAACACAATAAAATGGGCTGGCTGTAGGCACTTTAAAATTGGTTCCAGGGGTACACGGGCAGCAGTGGTCTGGTCAGTGGAGGCCTAGTGGAAGGAGGGACCGCAGACAGGCTTCGAAGGCCTAACACAATAAAATGGGCTGGCTGTAGGCACTTTAAAATTGGTTCCAGGGGTACACGGGCAGCAGTGGTCTGGTCAGTGGAGGCCTAGTGGAAGGAGGGACCGCAGACAGGCTTCGAAGGCCTAAAATAACAAACAATAGGCTCATGGCAGTTTTACAGCGGTTACATGGATACACGGGCAGGCAGCTTGGTGGTGAGTGGAGGAGTATTTAAAGTAGGGACCGCAGACAGGCTATCAAAGGCCTAAAATAACAAACAATAGGCTCATGGCAGTTTTACAGCGGTTACATGGATACACGGGCAGGCAGCTTGGTGGTGAGTGGAGGAGTATTTAAAGTAGGGACCGCAGACAGGCTATCAAAGGCCTAAAATAACAAACAATAGGCTCATGGCAGTTTTACAGCGGTTACATGGATACACAGGCAGCTTGGTGGTGAGTGGAGGAGTATTTAAAGTAGGGACCGCAGACAGGCTATCAAAGGCCTAAAATAACAAACAATAGGCTCATGGCAGTTTTACAGCGGTTACATGGATACACGGGCAGGCAGCTGGTGATGAGTGGAGGAGTATTTAAAGTAGGGACCGCAGACAGGCTATCAAAGGCCTAAAATAACAAACAATAGGCTCATGGCAGTTTTACAGCGGTTACATGGATACACGGGCAGGCAGCTTGGTGGTGAGTGGAGGAGTATTTAAAGTAGGGACCGCAGACAGGCTATCAAAGGCCTAAAATAACAAACAATAGGCTCATGGCAGTTTTACAGCGGTTACATGGATACACGGGCAGGCAGCTGGTGATGAGTGGATGAGTATTTAAAGTAGGGACCGCAGACAGGCTATCAAAGGCCTAAAATAACAAACAATAGGCTCATGGCAGTTTTACAGCGGTTACATGGATACACGGGCAGGCAGCTGGTGATGAGTGGAGGAGTATTTAAAGTAGGGACCGCAGACAGGCTATCAAAGGCCTAAAATAACAAACAATAGGCTCATGGCAGTTTTACAGCGGTTACATGGATACACGGGCAGGCAGCTTGGTGGTGAGTGGAGGAGTATTTAAAGTAGGGACCGCAGACAGGCTATCAAAGGCCTAAAATAACAAACAATAGGCTCATGGCAGTTTTACAGCGGTTACATGGATACACGGGCAGGCAGCTGGTGATGAGTGGAGGAGTATTTAAAGTAGGGACCGCAGACAGGCTATCAAAGGCCTAAAATAACAAACAATAGGCTCATGGCAGCTTTACAGCGGTTACATGGATACACAGGCACACAGGCAGCTTGGTGGTGAGTGGAGGAGTATTTAAAGTAGGGACCGCAGACAGGCTATCAAAGGCCTAAAATAACAAACAATAGGCTCATGGCAGTTTTACAGCGGTTACATGGATACACGGGCAGGCAGCTGGTGATGAGTGGAGGAGTATTTAAAGTAGGGACCGCAGACAGGCTATCAAAGGCCTAAAATAACAAACAATAGGCTCATGGCAGTTTTACAGCGGTTACATGGATACACGGGCAGGCAGCTGGTGATGAGTGGAGGAGTATTTAAAGTAGGGACCGCAGACAGGCTATCAAAGGCCTAAAATAACAAACAATAGGCTCATGGCAGTTTTACAGTGGTTACATGGATACACGGGCAGGCAGCTTGGTGGTGAGTGGAGGAGTATTTAAAGTAGGGACCGCAGACAGGCTATCAAAGGCCTAAAATAACAAACAATAGGCTCATGGCAGTTTTACAGCGGTTACATGGATACACGGGCAGGCAGCTGGTGATGAGTGGAGGAGTATTTAAAGTAGGGACCGCAGACAGGCTATCAAAGGCCTAAAATAACAAACAATAGGCTCATGGCAGTTTTACAGCGGTTACATGGATACACGGGCAGGCAGCTTGGTGGTGAGTGGAGGAGTATTTAAAGTAGGGACCGCAGACAGGCTATCAAAGGCCTAAAATAACAAACAATAGGCTCATGGCAGTTTTACAGCGGTTACATGGATACACGGGCAGGCAGCTGGTGATGAGTGGAGGAGTATTTAAAGTAGGGACCGCAGACAGGCTATCAAAGGCCTAAAATAACAAACAATAGGCTCATGGCAGTTTTACAGCGGTTACATGGATACACGGGCAGGCAGCTGGTGGTGAGTGGAGGAGTATTTAAAGTAGGGACCGCAGACAGGCTATCAAAGGCCTAAAATAACAAACAATAGGCTCATGGCAGTTTTACAGCGGTTACATGGATACACAGTCAGCTTGGTGGTGAGTGGAGGAGTATTTAAAGTAGGGACCGCAGACAGGCTATCAAAGGCCTAAAATAACAAACAATAGGCTCATGGCAGCTTTACAGCGGTTACATGGATACACAGGCAGCTTGGTGGTGAGTGGAGGAGTAGTGCAAGGAGTGTCTGTCCCAGTACTCCCAAAATATAAATAGATGTTAATGTCTCGCAAAACAACCAAAACAAAAAAAAAGGTGGCATACTTAGGTACAGGGGTGGGCTCATCTACTGAGTTTCTGACATAGTAATTTGGCAGTAACTATTTAATGGTGCCAATATAGGACACAGACACAGACTACTTTAAGTTGCATCATAGATGTCTACAAATTTGTATTGTCAGTGCCAGACATTGAATGATGTCAGCGAATAGACTAAAGATTGGTGGAGCTGTGCGACATAATTTTGCACGTGGTAGAGCACATTTTGAGCTGGGGTAGGGGGGAACTCTCTTGAGGCCGGCGGGACCGCCCCAGGGCCCCTCATGTTACAACGGTGTGTCTGACGTTGGGTGCGCACCACCACCGCCAGAGACACTACATTGTACTATGAGGGACCCAGTAGCAATGCCGTCAACCAAAAGCGAGCACACCCACCTCTTCAGACAAACAGCAGTCTCACGGGTGCTTGCGCCAAGTCGCGATACCACGGCCCCGTGTGGGGAGTTTTGCCATTTAGGGAGGTGTAAACATGTCGTATGCTGTACAATCAGCTGCAGCAAATTAGACATTAGAAAAGTAATTCACAGGCAAGAGCTTTTCATAGGAAAGCTAGGTGTCGGCCGGGCAAGGTGGGGCAAAAGATTTCGAAATCCAGTTGTGGTTCATTTTAATGAATGTTAGATCGTCAACATTTTGGGTAGCCAGACGAGTCCTTTTTTCGGTTAATATTGAACCTGCAGCACTGAATACTCTTTCTGATAGGACACTTGCTGCCGGGCAAGCAAGCTCCTGCAATGCATATTCTGCCAATTCTGGCCAGGTGTCTAATTTGGAGGCCCAGTAATCAAATGGGAATGACGGTTGAGGGAGAACATCGATAAGGGATGAAAAATAGTTAGTAACCATACTGGACAAATGTTGTCTCCTGTCACTTTCAATTGATGCAGCAGTACCTGTCCTGTCTGCGGTCATAGCAAAATCACTCCACAACCTGGTCAGAAAACCCCTCTGTCCAACGCCACTTCTGATGTGTGCACCCCTAACACTCCTAGTCTGCTGCCCCCTGGAGCTCGTGTGAGAACGATCACGTGCGCTGTGTGCTGGGAATGCCTGAAGCAAACGGTCAACAAGAGTTGATTGTTTGGTTGCTAATATTAGTTCCAAGTTCTCATGTGGCATAATATTTTGCAATTTGCCTTTATAGCGTGGATCAAGGAGGCAGGCCAACCAGTAATCGTCATCGTTCATCATTTTCGTAATGCGTGTGTCCCTTTTTAGGATACGTAAGGCATAATCCGCCATGTGGGCCAAAGTTCCAGTTGTCAAATCTCTGGTTGTGATTGGTTGAGGGGCAGTTGCAGGCAAATCTAAGTCACTTGTGTCCCTCAAAAAACCAGAACCCGGCCGTGACACGCAACCAATTTCCTGTGCCCCCGGGAAAGGTTCGGCATTAAAAATATACTCATCCCCATCATCCTCCTCGTCCTCCACCTCCTCTTCGCCCGCTACCTCGTCCTGTACACTGCCCTGACCAGACAATGGCTGACTGTCATCAAGGCTTTCCTCTTCCTCTGGTGCAGACGTCTGCTCCTTTATGTGCGTCAAACTTTGCATCAGCAGACGCATTAGGGGGATGCTCATGCTTATTACGGCGTTGTCTGCACTAACCAGCCGTGTGCATTCCTCAAAACACTGAAGGACTTGACACATGTCTTGTATCTTAGACCACTGCACACCTGACAACTCCATGTCTGCCATCCTACTGCCTGCCCGTGTATCCTCCCACAAATAAATAACAGCACGCCTCTGTTCGCACAGTCTCTGAAGCATGTGCAGTGTTGAGTTCCACCTTGTTGCAACATCTATGATGAGGCGATGCTGGGGAAGGTTCAAAGACCGCTGATAGGTCTGCATACGGCTGGCGTGTACAGGCGAACGTCGGATATGTGAGCAAAGTGCACGCACTTTGAGGAGCAGGTCGGAGAACCCAGGATAAGTTTTCAATAAGCACTGCACCACCAGGTTTAAGGTGTGAGCCAGGCAAGGAATGTGTTTCAGTTGGGAAAGGGAGATGGCAGCCATGAAATTCCTTCCGTTATCACTCACTACCTTGCCTGCCTCAAGATCTACTGTGCCCAGCCACGACTGCGTTTCTTGTTGCAAGAACTCGGACAGAACTTCCGCGGTGTGTCTGTTGTCGCCCAAACACTTCATAGCCAATACAGCCTGCTGACGCTTGGCAGTAGCTGGCCCATAATGGGACAACTGGTGTGCAACAGTGTCATCTGCCGATGGAGTGGTTGGCAGACTGCGTTCTGTGGAAGAGCTGTAGCTTCTGCAGGAGGACGAGGAGGAGGAGGAGGAGGGGGTGCGAACGCCTACAGCCAACTGTTTCCTAGACTGTGGGCTAGGCACAACTGTCCCTAAATTGATGTCGCCTGTGGACCCTGCATCCACCACATTCACCCAGTGTGCCGTGATGGACACATAACGTCCCTGGCCATGCCTACTGGTCCATGCATCTGTAGTCAGGTGCACCTTTGTACTCACAGATTGCCTGAGTGCATGGACGATGCGCTGTTTAACATGCTGGTGCAGGGCTGGGATGGCTTTTCTGGAAAAAAAGTGTCGACTGGGTAGCTCGTATCGTGGTTCAGCGTACTCCATCAGGGCTTTGAAAGCTTCGCTTTCAACTAACCGGTAGGGCATCATCTCTAACGAGATTAGTCTAGCTATGTGGGCGTTAAAACCCTGTGTACGCGGATGCGAGGATAAGTACTTCCTTTTTCTAACCAGAGTCTCATGTAGGGTGAGCTGGACTGGAGAGCTGGAGATCGTGGAACTTTCGGGTGTGCCGGTGTACATGGCAGACTGAGAGACGGTTGGAGACGGTATTGTTTCCGCCGGTGCCCTAGATGCAATATTTCCTCCTACAAAACTGGTGGTTCCCTGACCCGGACTGCTTTTGGCTGGCAAAGAAACCTGCACAGATACTGCCGGTGGTGCGGAAAATGGTGGCCTTACAGTGACGGAAGGGATGTTGCGTTGCTGACTAGCTTCATTGGCCGAGGGTGCTACAACCTTAAGGGACGTTTGGTAGTTAGTCCAGGCTTGAAAATGCATGGTGGTTAAGTGTCTATGCATGCAACTAGTATTTAGACTTTTCAGATTCTGACCTCTGCTTAAGCTAGTTGAACATTTTTGACAGATGACTTTGCGCTGATCAGTTGGATGTTGTTTAAAAAAATGCCAGACTGCACTCTTCCTAGACTCGGATCCCTTTTCAGGGATTGCAGACTGAGCTTTAACCGGATGGCCACGCTGTCCTCCAACAGGTTTTGGCTTTGACACGCGTTTTGGGCCAGATACGGGCCCGGCAGATGGAACCTGTTGCGATGTTGATGCCTGCTGCGGCCCCTCCTCCACCTCCGCTTCTGAACTACTGCCGCCTGCACCCTGTTCCCCCAATGGCTGCCAATCGGGGTCAATAACTGGGTCATCTATTACCTCCTCTTCGAGCTCGTGTGCAACTTCGTCTGTGTCACTGTGTCGGTCGGTGGTATAGCGTTCGTGGCGGGGCAACATAGTCTCATCAGGGTCTGATTGTGGATCTGTACCCTGAGAGGGCAATGTGGTGGTCTGAGTCAAAGGAGCAGCATAGTACTCTGGCTGTGGCTGTGCATCAGTGCACTCCATGTCAGAATCTACTTGTAATGGGCATGGCCTGTTAAATGTTTCACTTTCTAAGCCAGGGACGGTATGTGTAAAGAGCTCCATGGAGTGACCCGTTGTGTCGCCTGCTGCATCCTTCTCTCTTGTTGTAGTTTTTGATGAGGAGGACAAGGAAGCGACTTGTCCCTGACCGTGAACATCCACAAGCGACGCGCTGATTTTACATTTACCAGTTTCGGAAGAGGAGGCAAAAGAGCTAGAGGCTGAGTCTGCAATGTAAGCCAAAACTTGCTGTTGCTGCTCCGCCTTTAAAAGCGGTTTTCCTACTCCCAGAAAAGAGAGCGTTCGAGGCCTTGTGTAGCCTGACGACGAAACTGGCTCCACAGCTCCAGACTTAGGTGGAATATTTTTATCCCCACGACCACCTGATGCTCCACTACCACTACCATCATTACCAGCTGACAATGAACGCCCACGACGACCTCTTGCACCAGACTTCCTCATTGTTTTAAAATCTTAACCAAAGTAACTTTATTTGTTGCTGTCAAACAACTTACACGGTGAGCTATAACTTCAGTATGATTTCAATATCCCTTAACAGGTTGGTGAGACCACAAGGAAAATCAGGCACAATGTTACACACTCTGTTTTCTGTGGCACAAAATCACAGAGATGACACACACGCAGGACTGTCACTCAAGCACTAATGTCAATATTAATCTCCCACCTAATTTATTTATTTTTTTTTCTCAGGGAGACTTTAGAAACCAAATAATATTAAAAAAAAAACAAAAAACAAAACAAAAAAAAAAAGGCTTCCTATGGCCCACAATTAGAGAGAGAGAGGTGGCACACCCAGGAGTCAAGACTGGCGCACAAGCTGAAAGGGCAATATTACTCTCCCACTGTTTTTTTAAGTTCTTTTTTTTTTTTTTTCAGGGAGACTTTAGAAACCAAATAATATTAAAAAAACCAAAAAAATAAATAGCCTTTCTATGGCCCACTGAATGAGAGAGAGAGGTGGCACACCCAGGAGTCAAGACTGGCACACAAGCTGAAAGGGCAATATTACTCTCCCACTGTTTTTTTATGTATTTTTTGTTTTTTAAGGGAGACTTTAGAAACCCAATAATATTTAAAAAAAAAAAAAAAAAAGGCTTTCTATGGCCCACTGAATGAGAGAGAGAGGTGGCACACCCAGGAGTCAAGACTGGCACACAAGCTGAAAGGGCAATATTACTCTCCCACTGTTTTTTTATGTATTTTTTGTTTTTTAAGGGAGACTTTAGAAACCAAATAATATAAAAAAAAAAAAAAAAAAAAAAAAGGCTTTCTATGGCCCACAATTAGAGAGAGAGAGGTGGCACACCCAGGAGTCAAGACTGGCGCACAAGCTGAAAGGGCAATATTACTCTCCCACTGTTTTTTTAAGTTTTTTTTTTTTTATTTTCAGGGAGACTTTAGAAACCAAATAATATTAAAAAAACCAAAAAAATAAATAGCCTTTCTATGGCCCACTGAATGACAGAGAGAGGTGGCACACCCAGGAGTCAAGACTGGCACACAAGCTGAAAGGGCAATATTACTCTCCCACTGTTTTTTTATGTATTTTTTGTTTTTTAAGGGAGACTTTAGAAACCCAATAATATTTAAAAAAAAAAAAAAAAAAGGCTTTCTATGGCCCACTGAATGAGAGAGAGAGGTGGCACACCCAGGAGTCAAGACTGGCACACAAGCTGAAAGGGCAATATTACTCTCCCACTGTTTTTTTATGTATTTTTTGTTTTTTAAGGGAGACTTTAGAAACCAAATAATATAAAAAAAAAAAAAAAAAAAAAAAGGCTTTCTATGGCCCACAATTAGAGAGAGAGAGGTGGCACACCCAGGAGTCAAGACTGGCGCACAAGCTGAAAGGGCAATATTACTCTCCCACTGTTTTTTTAAGTTTTTTTTTTTTTATTTTCAGGGAGACTTTAGAAACCAAATAATATTAAAAAAACCAAAAAAATAAATAGCCTTTCTATGGCCCACTGAATGACAGAGAGAGGTGGCACACCCAGGAGTCAAGACTGGCACACAAGCTGAAAGGGCAATATTACTCTCCCACTGTTTTTTTATGTATTTTTTGTTTTTTAAGGGAGACTTTAGAAACCCAATAATATTAAAAAAAAAAAAAAAAAAAAGGCTTTCTATGGCCCACTGAATGAGAGAGAGAGGTGGCACACCCAGGAGTCAAGACTGGCACACAAGCTGAAAGGGCAATATTACTCTCCCACTGTTTTTTTATGTATTTTTTGTTTTTTAAGGGAGACTTTAGAAACCAAATAATATTAAAAAAACCAAAAAAATAAATAGCCTTTCTATGGCCCACTGAATGAGAGAGAGAGGTGGCACACCCAGGAGTCAAGACTGGCACACAAGCTGAAAGGGCAATATTACTCTCCCACTGTTTTTTTATGTATTTTTTGTTTTTTAAGGGAGACTTTAGAAACCAAATAATATTAAAAAAACCAAAAAAATAAATAGCCTTTCTATGGCCCACTGAATGAGAGAGAGAGGTGGCACACCCAGGAGTCAAGACTGGCACACAAGCTGAAAGGGCAATATTACTCTCCCACTGTTTTTTTATGTATTTTTTGTTTTTTAAGGGAGACTTTAGAAACCAAATAATATTAAAAAAAAAACAAAAAAAAAAAGGCTTCCTATGGCCCACAATTAGAGAGAGAGAGGTGGCACACCCAGGAGTCAAGACTGGCGCACAAGCTGAAAGGGCAATATTACTCTCCCACTGTTTTTTTATGTTTTTTTTTTTTTTCAGGGAGACTTTAGAAACCAAATAATATTAAAAAAACCAAAAAAATAAATAGCCTTTCTATGGCCCACTGAATGAGAGAGAGAGGTGGCACACCCAGGAGTCAAGACTGGCACACAAGCTGAAAGGGCAATATTACTCTCCCACTGTTTTTTTATGTATTTTTTGTTTTTTAAGGGAGACTTTAGAAACCAAATAATATAAAAAAAAAAACAAAAAAAAAAAGGCTTTCTATGGCCCACAATTAGAGAGAGAGAGGTGGCACACCCAGGAGTCAAGACTGGCGCACAAGCTGAAAGGGCAATATTACTCTCCCACTGTTTTTTTAAGTTTTTTTTTTTTATTTTCAGGGAGACTTTAGAAACCAAATAATATTAAAAAAACCAAAAAAATAAATAGCCTTTCTATAGCCCACTGAATGAGAGAGAGAGGTGGCCCACCCAAGAGTCAAGACTGGCACACAAGCTGAAAGGGCAATATTACTCTCCCACTGTTTTTTTATGTATTTTTTGTTTTTTAAGGGAGACTTTAGAAACCAAATAATATAAAAAACAAACAAACAAAAAAAGGCTTTCTATGGCCCACAATTAGAGAGAGAGAGGTGGCACACCCAGGAGTCAAGACTGGCGCACAAGCTGAAAGGGCAATATTACTCTCCCACTGTTTTTTTAAGTTTTTTTTTTTTTATTTTCAGGGAGACTTTAGAAACCAAATAATATTAAAAAAACCAAAAAAATAAATAGCCTTTCTATGGCCCACTGAATGAGAGAGAGAGGTGGCACACCCAGGAGTCAAGACTGGCACACAAGCTGAAAGGGCAATATTACTCTCCCACTGTTTTTTTATGTATTTTTTGTTTTTTAAGGGAGACTTTAGAAACCCAATAATATTAAAAAAAAAAAAAAAAAAGGCTTTCTATGGCCCACTGAATGAGAGAGAGAGGTGGCACACCCAGGAGTCAAGACTGGCACACAAGCTGAAAGGGCAATATTACTCTCCCACTGTTTTTTTATGTATTTTTTGTTTTTTAAGGGAGACTTTAGAAACCCAATAATATTTAAAAAAAAAAAAAAAAAAAAGGCTTTCTATGGCCCACAATTAGAGAGAGAGGTGGCACACCCAGGAGTCAAGACTGGCACACAAGCTGAAAGGGCAATATTACTCTCCCACTGTTTTTTTATTTATTTATTTTTTTTCAGGGAGACTTTAGAAACCAAATAATAAGAAAAAAAATAAATAAATAAATAGGCTTTCTATAGCCCACTGAATAAGAGATAGCACACACAGCAGTGGCACACAAGCCCTGACTGAGGCCAATATTTTTCTACCACTGATTGATGTAGTGTTTTTGTGTTGAGGTAGAATTTAGAACACAAATCACGGAAAAAATAAATAGGCTTTCTATGGCCCACTCAGTGAGAGATGGCACACACAGGGATGGCACTGTAGCAGAAATGCCAATCTTAATCTCCCACAAAAAAAAAAAAAAAAAAAAAAAACAGGGACTGTCCTACAATTACTATCTCCCTGCAGTAATCTAAGCCAGGTATGGCAGGCAGCAATAGGAGTGGACTGATGCACAAATTAAATAAAAAGTGTGGACAAACAAAAAAGATAGCTGTGCAGAAAGGAACAAGAGGATATGTGCTTTGAAAAAAGCAGTTGGTTTCCACAGTGGCGTACACACAGCAATACAGCTATCACGGAGCCTTCTAGGGCAGCCCAATGAGCTACAGCGCTGAGGAAAAAAAAAATAAAATAGCTTCCACTGTTCCTGCACACCGAAGGTGGTGTTGGACAGTGGAAATCGCTACAGCACAAGCGGTTTGGTGGTTAGTGGACCCTGCCTAACGCTCTCCCTGCTTCTGACGAAGCGGCAGCAACCTCTCCCTAAGCTCAGATCAGCAGCAGTAAGATGGCGGTCGGCGGGAACGCCCCTTTATAGCCCCTGTGACGCCGCAGACAGCAAGCCAATCACTGCAATGCCCTTCTCTAAGATGGTGGGGACCAGGATCTATGGCATCACGCTGCCCACACTCTGCGTTCACCTTCATTGGCTGAGAAATGGCGCTTTTCGCGTCATTGAAACGCGACTTTGGCGCGAAAGTCGCGTACCGCATGGCCGACAAGCACAGGGGTCGGATCGGGTTTCATGAGACGCCGACTTAGCCAAAAGTCGGCGACTTTTGAAAATGATCGACCCGTTTCGCTCAACCCTAGTCAGGAGGAATGGGCCTAAATTCTGACCAGCTATTGTGAGAAGCTTGTGGAAGGATATCCCAATAGTTTGACCCAAGTCATTCAGTTTAAGGGCAATGCTACCAAATACTAATGAAATGTATGTAATCTTTTGACTTTGTAGTAAGTAATAAAAATGCCTTAAAACATTCTCTCATTATTCTGGCATTTGGCAAAAATTAATAATTATGGTAATCCTAATTGACCTAAAATGGGAAAAGTTTATTCTGATTTCATGTCAGATATTGAGAAAAAAGGGCACTTGTGTCTTTTTTTATAGTGTACGTAAAATTCTAATTTCAACTGTTGAAGCGCTGAGATCAGGTTGTTCAATGCGAGCGATCAAAAGTATTGATGGGATGGGCAGATGAGATTAGATGGACGGAATTTTTTCTCAGAATGTCAAATCTTAGTCAGGAGATGGTGGATCTCATTCTTAACTCCTTCCCAACCTATGACTCATTACTATGTCATTAAACAATTCTGGGCTGCCCATATGATGACGTTATGTGTTTGAAAGCTTCTGATAGGTCTATTTGCAACATCTGAGTTAATTAGAGACACACATGTGGATGTATTTTAATGCACACCTGAAACACACTGCTTCTTTGTGTAGCATCAGGGGAAAGTCTCAAGAAATGAGCCAGGCTATCAGGAAGAGAACTGTGGAGTTGCACAAGTCTGGTTCATCCTTGGATACAATTCCAAGATACCAGAAGGTGCCTCATTCATCTATATAAATAAATATTTGCAAGTACAAACAAGATGGGAATGTCCAGCCATCATACCGCTCAGGAAGGAGACGAGTTCTGTGTCCCAGAGAGGAAAGTGTGTCCCAGAGAGGAAAGTGCTTTGGTCCAACATGTGCCTATCAGCCCAAGGGCAAAAGCAAAAGACCTTGGAAAGATGATGATGGAAGCTGGTAAGATTGTGTCAATATCCACAATGAAGTGAATACTGTATTATCATGGACTGAAAGGCCACTCTGTCAGGAAGAAGCCACTACCCCAAAAGAAACATAAAAATGACAGACTAATGTTTGCAAATACACACAGGAACAAGGACCTTAATTTTTGGAGATGTCCTGTGGTATGATGAAACTAAAATTGAACATTTTGGGCATAATGACCATCATGTTTGTAGGAAGCTTGGAAGCCTAAGAACACCATCCCAACTGTGAAACACAGGGGTGGAAGCATCATGTTGTGGAGTTGTTTTGTTTCAGGAGGGACTAGAGTACTTCACAAAATAGATGGCATAATGAGAAAAGAAGATTATGTGGCAATACTGAAGCAACATCTCAAGACATCAGCCAGGATGTTAAAGCTTGGGCGGAAATGGGTCTTCCAAATGGACAATGACCTGAAGCATACTGCCAAAATGGTAACAAAGTGGCATAAGGATGACAAAGTCAATATTTTTTTAGTGGCCATCACAAAGCACTCATCTCAATCCTATTGAAAATTTATGGACAAAGCTGAAAAGGCCGGTGCGAGCACAGTGACCTACAAACCTACACCAGTTTTGTCAGGAGGAATGGGCCCAAATTCTGATCAGCTATTGTGAGAAGCTTGTGGAAGGATATCCCAATAGTTTGACCCACGTTATTCAGTTTAAGGGCAATGCTACCAAATACTAATGAAATGTATGTAAACTTTTGACTTTATAGTAAGTAATAAAAATGCCTTAAAACATTCTCTCATTATTCTGGCATTTGACAAAAATTAATAATTATGGTAATCTTAATTGACCTAAAATGGAAAAAGTTTATTTTGATTTCACATCAGATATTGAGAAAAAGGGACACGTGTCTTTTTTTATAGTGTATGTAAACTTCTAATTTCAACTGTTGAAGATCTGAGATCAGGTTGTTCAATGAGAGCGATCAACAGTATTGATGGGATGGGTAGATGGGATTCGATGGACGAAATGTTTTCTCAGAATGTCAAATCATAGTCAGGAGATGGTGGATCTCATTCTTAACTCCTTCCCGACCTATGATGCATACGCTGCATCATGAAAGTCGGTGCCAATCTGACCTGTGACGCAGCATATGCATCATGGTGGGATCGTGTTCCTGTGGGTCGGGTGAAAGGGTTAACTGAAATTTCACCGACCCGCAGGAACAGGGGGACTTGTACTTGAGCCCGGGGGGTGGCTTTGCCCCGTGGCTATGATCGCTCTGGTGACCATTTTGTCACCCCCCAGATCTGATTGGAGCTAGTGTCCATGTGATGCTATCTCTCCTTTCAGATGTGGAGGGGCGGAGAAAACCATGACTGCCTCGCTGACCAGCTTCATGCCATCTGTCAGATCTTATGGATCTCCTAAAAGTGAACCCACAGAGCCACGAAAACGAACCACCCAAGGGTGAGCTAGCCTGGTGGATCACCCCCAATACAGGGAGCGTTAGGGGCAGGCCCAAGGGAGGCTATTGCTGCCGAAGCTGATACCGGGGAACATGAAGTAGGAGAGGAAAGACATGGAAGTGGCTAAGGCGGAGACACAGGACCGAGTGACAGTGACTGAAACCCAGAGTGGTCTGGATATGGCAGACGCCCAGGACAGACAGGATATGGTGGAGATACAGAACGGGCAGGATATGGCGGACAGACTGGATATGGTGGAAACACAGGATGGGCAGGATATGGCGGAAAGACTGATATGGTGGAAACACAGGACCAGCAGGATATGGCGGAGACACTGGACAAGCAGGATATGGTGGATGACCAGGACTGACAGGGTAAGGCGTAGACCCAGGACGGACAGAGTACCGCCCTGGAGAGAACAAAGCACAGAGGGACCTGGGTCAAGAGAGACAAATGACAATCAGGCAAGGAGCAGAGGAGGGAGATACCTTAAATAGACCGAGTGCTGCAGAACTTCCGGGTTGAGATCCTCCAGAGTCATAGAGAGGAGGAACGGAGTGTCTGCAGAGCAGAGGAAGGAAGTGCGCGTGTGCAGAAGGAGTTGGAGAGAAGAGTGCGCATGCGCACCCGACAGGAGCCAGGGACCGGCAGCGAGACTGGAGGAGTAGAGACCGAAAGGCGCACAAACACCGCAGGAGCACGCCGGGTCGGGTAAGTATGTTGGCAAACAGAAAGGTGAGTGGCAGGCGCAGGAGCGGTGGCAGACGCGGCAGCACGTAGAGGCGCTGTGATACCGTCCATGGAAGCTGAACAGCGAGGTGTCTCATTCCACGATCGCTGCCGCCATCATCGCTGCCATTGCCGCCAGGTACTCCTCTCTGCTGCCCTCCACTCCCTCCACCATCTGCTCCCTTCTCCCTGCCCTTGTGATCACTCCCTGATCACCCCCGCTGCTGCTGCAGGCTCCATCTTCTGCTGCATCGCAGCCCCCCACCCCAGTGATCACCCCAACACTCCCTGCCCCCCTGATCACCCCCTGCCCCCTGATCGCCCCTCTGATTACCCCCAGCCCCCCTGATCACCCCCCTGCCCCCGATCGCCCCCCTGCCCCGCTGATCTCTCCCCTGCCCCACTGATCTTCCCCATGCCCCGCTGTTCATCCCCCTGCCCCGCAGATCTCTCCCCTGCCTCGCTGATCTGCCCCGCTGATCTGCCCGTGGATCTCGCCCCTGCCCCGCTGATCTCGCCCCTGCCCCGCTGATCTCCCCCTGCCCTGCTGATGTCCCCCCTTGCCCGCGGATCTGCCCCCTGTCCCACAGATCTGCTTCCTGCCCTACTGATCGCCCCCGCCCCACAGATCTGCCCAGCCGATCTCCCCCCTGCTCCGCAGATCTACCCCGAGCCCCACAGATCTCCCCCTGCCCCATGGATCTGCCCCTTGCCTCGCTTATCCCCACCTGCCCTGCTGATCTTCACCCTGCCCCGCTGAAAAAAAAAGGCTTTCTATGGCCCACAATTAGAGAGAGAGAGGTGGCACACCCAGGAGTCAAGACTGGCGCACAAGCTGAAAGGGCAATATTACTCTCCCACTGTTTTTTTAAGTTTTTTTATTTTATTTTCAGGGAGACTTTAGAAACCAAATAATATTAAAAAAACCAAAAAAATAAATAGCCTTTCTATAGCCCACTGAATGAGAGAGAGAGGTGGCCCACCCAGGAGTCAAGACTGGCACACAAGCTGAAAGGGCAATATTACTCTCCCACTGTTTTTTTATGTATTTTTTGTTTTTTAAGGGAGACTTTAGAAACCAAATAATATAAAAAACAAACAAACAAAAAAAGGCTTTCTATGGCCCACAATTAGAGAGAGAGAGGTGGCACACCCAGGAGTCAAGACTGGCGCACAAGCTGAAAGGGCAATATTACTCTCCCACTGTTTTTTTAAGTTTTTTTTTTTTTATTTTCAGGGAGACTTTAGAAACCAAATAATATTAAAAAAACCAAAAAAATAAATAGCCTTTCTATGGCCCACTGAATGAGAGAGAGAGGTGGCACACCCAGGAGTCAAGACTGGCACACAAGCTGAAAGGGCAATATTACTCTCCCACTGTTTTTTTATGTATTTTTTGTTTTTTAAGGGAGACTTTAGAAACCCAATAATATTAAAAAAAAAAAAAAAGGCTTTCTATGGCCCACTGAATGAGAGAGAGAGGTGGCACACCCAGGAGTCAAGACTGGCACACAAGCTGAAAGGGCAATATTACTCTCCCACTGTTTTTTTATGTATTTTTTGTTTTTTAAGGGAGACTTTAGAAACCCAATAATATTTAAAAAAAAAAAAAAAAGGCTTTCTATGGCCCACAATTAGAGAGAGAGGTGGCACACCCAGGAGTCAAGACTGGCACACAAGCTGAAAGGGCAATATTACTCTCCCACTGTTTTTTTATTTATTTATTTTTTTTCAGGGAGACTTTAGAAACCAAATAATAAGAAAAAAAATAAATAAATAAATAGGCTTTCTATAGCCCACTGAATAAGAGATAGCACACACAGCAGTGGCACACAAGCCCTGACTGAGGCCAATATTTTTCTACCACTGATTGATGTAGTGTTTTTGTGTTGAGGTAGAATTTAGAACACAAATCACGGAAAAAATAAATAGGCTTTCTATGGCCCACTCAGTGAGAGATGGCACACACAGGGATGGCACTGTAGCAGAAATGCCAATCTTAATCTCCCACAAAAAAAAAAAAAACAGGGACTGTCCTACAATTACTATCTCCCTGCAGTAATCTAAGCCAGGTATGGCAGGCAGCAATAGGAGTGGACTGATGCACAAATTAAATAAAAAGTGTGGACAAACAAAAAAGATAGCTGTGCAGAAAGGAACAAGAGGATATGTGCTTTGAAAAAAGCAGTTGGTTTCCACAGTGGCGTACACACAGCAATACAGCTATCACGGAGCCTTCTAGGGCAGCCCAATGAGCTACAGCGCTGAGGAAAAAAAAAATAAAATAGCTTCCACTGTTCCTGCACACCGAAGGTGGTGTTGGACAGTGGAAATCGCTACAGCACAAGCGGTTTGGTGGTTAGTGGACCCTGCCTAACGCTCTCCCTGCTTCTGACGAAGCGGCAGCAACCTCTCCCTAAGCTCAGATCAGCAGCAGTAAGATGGCGGTCGGCGGGAACGCCCCTTTATAGCCCCTGTGACGCCGCAGACAGCAAGCCAATCACTGCAATGCCCTTCTCTAAGATGGTGGGGACCAGGATCTATGGCATCACGCTGCCCACACTCTGCGTTCACCTTCATTGGCTGAGAAATGGCGCTTTTCGCGTCATTGAAACGCGACTTTGGCGCGAAAGTCGCGTACCGCATGGCCGACAAGCACAGGGGTCGGATCGGGTTTCATGAGACGCCGACTTAGCCAAAAGTCGGCGACTTTTGAAAATGATCGACCCGTTTCGCTCAACCCTAGTCAGGAGGAATGGGCCTAAATTCTGACCAGCTATTGTGAGAAGCTTGTGGAAGGATATCCCAATAGTTTGACCCAAGTCATTCAGTTTAAGGGCAATGCTACCAAATACTAATGAAATGTATGTAATCTTTTGACTTTGTAGTAAGTAATAAAAATGCCTTAAAACATTCTCTCATTATTCTGGCATTTGGCAAAAATTAATAATTATGGTAATCCTAATTGACCTAAAATGGGAAAAGTTTATTCTGATTTCATGTCAGATATTGAGAAAAAAGGGCACTTGTGTCTTTTTTTATAGTGTACGTAAAATTCTAATTTCAACTGTTGAAGCGCTGAGATCAGGTTGTTCAATGCGAGCGATCAAAAGTATTGATGGGATGGGCAGATGAGATTAGATGGACGGAATTTTTTCTCAGAATGTCAAATCTTAGTCAGGAGATGGTGGATCTCATTCTTAACTCCTTCCCAACCTATGACTCATTACTATGTCATTAAACAATTCTGGGCTGCCCATATGATGACGTTATGTGTTTGAAAGCTTCTGATAGGTCTATTTGCAACATCTGAGTTAATTAGAGACACACATGTGGATGTATTTTAATGCACACCTGAAACACACTGCTTCTTTGTGTAGCATCAGGGGAAAGTCTCAAGAAATGAGCCAGGCTATCAGGAAGAGAACTGTGGAGTTGCACAAGTCTGGTTCATCCTTGGATACAATTCCAAGATACCAGAAGGTGCCTCATTCATCTATATAAATAAATATTTGCAAGTACAAACAAGATGGGAATGTCCAGCCATCATACCGCTCAGGAAGGAGACGAGTTCTGTGTCCCAGAGAGGAAAGTGTGTCCCAGAGAGGAAAGTGCTTTGGTCCAACATGTGCCTATCAGCCCAAGGGCAAAAGCAAAAGACCTTGGAAAGATGATGATGGAAGCTGGTAAGATTGTGTCAATATCCACAATGAAGTGAATACTGTATTATCATGGACTGAAAGGCCACTCTGTCAGGAAGAAGCCACTACCCCAAAAGAAACATAAAAATGACAGACTAATGTTTGCAAATACACACAGGAACAAGGACCTTAATTTTTGGAGATGTCCTGTGGTATGATGAAACTAAAATTGAACATTTTGGGCATAATGACCATCATGTTTGTAGGAAGCTTGGAAGCCTAAGAACACCATCCCAACTGTGAAACACAGGGGTGGAAGCATCATGTTGTGGAGTTGTTTTGTTTCAGGAGGGACTAGAGTACTTCACAAAATAGATGGCATAATGAGAAAAGAAGATTATGTGGCAATACTGAAGCAACATCTCAAGACATCAGCCAGGATGTTAAAGCTTGGGCGGAAATGGGTCTTCCAAATGGACAATGACCTGAAGCATACTGCCAAAATGGTAACAAAGTGGCATAAGGATGACAAAGTCAATATTTTTTTAGTGGCCATCACAAAGCACTCATCTCAATCCTATTGAAAATTTATGGACAAAGCTGAAAAGGCCGGTGCGAGCACAGTGACCTACAAACCTACACCAGTTTTGTCAGGAGGAATGGGCCCAAATTCTGATCAGCTATTGTGAGAAGCTTGTGGAAGGATATCCCAATAGTTTGACCCACGTTATTCAGTTTAAGGGCAATGCTACCAAATACTAATGAAATGTATGTAAACTTTTGACTTTATAGTAAGTAATAAAAATGCCTTAAAACATTCTCTCATTATTCTGGCATTTGACAAAAATTAATAATTATGGTAATCTTAATTGACCTAAAATGGAAAAAGTTTATTTTGATTTCACATCAGATATTGAGAAAAAGGGACACGTGTCTTTTTTTATAGTGTATGTAAACTTCTAATTTCAACTGTTGAAGATCTGAGATCAGGTTGTTCAATGAGAGCGATCAACAGTATTGATGGGATGGGTAGATGGGATTCGATGGACGAAATGTTTTCTCAGAATGTCAAATCATAGTCAGGAGATGGTGGATCTCATTCTTAACTCCTTCCCGACCTATGATGCATACGCTGCATCATGAAAGTCGGTGCCAATCTGACCTGTGACGCAGCATATGCATCATGGTGGGATCGTGTTCCTGTGGGTCGGGTGAAAGGGTTAACTGAAATTTCACCGACCCGCAGGAACAGGGGGACTTGTACTTGAGCCCGGGGGGTGGCTTTGCCCCGTGGCTATGATCGCTCTGGTGACCATTTTGTCACCCCCCAGATCTGATTGGAGCTAGTGTCCATGTGATGCTATCTCTCCTTTCAGATGTGGAGGGGCGGAGAAAACCATGACTGCCTCGCTGACCAGCTTCATGCCATCTGTCAGATCTTATGGATCTCCTAAAAGTGAACCCACAGAGCCACGAAAACGAACCACCCAAGGGTGAGCTAGCCTGGTGGATCACCCCCAATACAGGGAGCGTTAGGGGCAGGCCCAAGGGAGGCTATTGCTGCCGAAGC
The DNA here is from genome assembly GCF_051348905.1 of Ranitomeya variabilis. Taxonomy (NCBI): domain Eukaryota; kingdom Metazoa; phylum Chordata; class Amphibia; order Anura; family Dendrobatidae; genus Ranitomeya; species Ranitomeya variabilis. Next base: position 436,660,538 of record NC_135236.1, read on the forward strand.
TGATACCGGGGAACATGAAGTAGGAGAGGAAAGACATGGAAGTGGCTAAGGCGGAGACACAGGACCGAGTGACAGTGACTGAAACCCAGAGTGGTCTGGATATGGCAGACGCCCAGGACAGACAGGATATGGTGGAGATACAGAACGGGCAGGATATGGCGGACAGACTGGATATGGTGGAAACACAGGATGGGCAGGATATGGCGGAAAGACTGATATGGTGGAAACACAGGACCAGCAGGATATGGCGGAGACACTGGACAAGCAGGATATGGTGGATGACCAGGACTGACAGGGTAAGGCGTAGACCCAGGACGGACAGAGTACCGCCCTGGAGAGAACAAAGCACAGAGGGACCTGGGTCAAGAGAGACAAATGACAATCAGGCAAGGAGCAGAGGAGGGAGATACCTTAAATAGACCGAGTGCTGCAGAACTTCCGGGTTGAGATCCTCCAGAGTCATAGAGAGGAGGAACGGAGTGTCTGCAGAGCAGAGGAAGGAAGTGCGCGTGTGCAGAAGGAGTTGGAGAGAAGAGTGCGCATGCGCACCCGACAGGAGCCAGGGACCGGCAGCGAGACTGGAGGAGTAGAGACCGAAAGGCGCACAAACACCGCAGGAGCACGCCGGGTCGGGTAAGTATGTTGGCAAACAGAAAGGTGAGTGGCAGGCGCAGGAGCGGTGGCAGACGCGGCAGCACGTAGAGGCGCTGTGATACCGTCCATGGAAGCTGAACAGCGAGGTGTCTCATTCCACGATCGCTGCCGCCATCATCGCTGCCATTGCCGCCAGGTACTCCTCTCTGCTGCCCTCCACTCCCTCCACCATCTGCTCCCTTCTCCCTGCCCTTGTGATCACTCCCTGATCACCCCCGCTGCTGCTGCAGGCTCCATCTTCTGCTGCATCGCAGCCCCCCACCCCAGTGATCACCCCAACACTCCCTGCCCCCCTGATCACCCCCTGCCCCCTGATCGCCCCTCTGATTACCCCCAGCCCCCCTGATCACCCCCCTGCCCCCGATCGCCCCCCTGCCCCGCTGATCTCTCCCCTGCCCCACTGATCTTCCCCATGCCCCGCTGTTCATCCCCCTGCCCCGCAGATCTCTCCCCTGCCTCGCTGATCTGCCCCGCTGATCTGCCCGTGGATCTCGCCCCTGCCCCGCTGATCTCGCCCCTGCCCCGCTGATCTCCCCCTGCCCTGCTGATGTCCCCCCTTGCCCGCGGATCTGCCCCCTGTCCCACAGATCTGCTTCCTGCCCTACTGATCGCCCCCGCCCCACAGATCTGCCCAGCCGATCTCCCCCCTGCTCCGCAGATCTACCCCGAGCCCCACAGATCTCCCCCTGCCCCATGGATCTGCCCCTTGCCTCGCTTATCCCCACCTGCCCTGCTGATCTTCACCCTGCCCCGCTGATCATCCCCTGCCCCAGTGATCTCCCCCCACCCAGGTGATCGCCCCCTGCCCTGGTGATCGCCCCCTGCCCCGGTGATCACTGCCTTGCCCCAGTGATCACCCCTCCCACCCTGTTTTGCCATTAGGGTTAGAGTTGGGCTAAAGTGAGTTGGGCTAAAGTTAGGGTTAGGGTTGGGGCTAAAATTAGGGTTAGGGTTGGGGCTAAAGTTAGAGTGAGGGCTAAAGTTAGTTTTGGGATTAAGGGTAGGGTTAGGGGTAGGGTTAGGGTTGGGATTAGGGTTAGGTGTGTGTTAGGGATAGGTTTGTGGTTAGGGTTGGGATTAGGGTTAGGGGTGTGTTGGGATTAGGGTTGGAGTTAGAATTGGGGGGTTCCCACTGTTTAGGCACATCAGGGACATGATGCCCGCGGACGATTCCATCAAAGTCTGCATTCCTAACCATCACTACTTCCCTTCCGAGCCCCAACGTATGCCCAAACAGTGGTACCTGAATGCTCAGGACAAACTGGACAACAGCTTTTGGGGTCCAATTTCTCCTGTTACCCTTGTGAAAATAAAAAAATTGCGGGCTAAAAAATAATTTTTGAGGAAAAAAAGGATTTTTTATTTTCACGGCTCTGCGTTATAAACTTTTGCAAAGCACTTGGGGGTAAAAAGTGCTCACCACACAACTAGATAAGTTCCTTGGGGGTCTAGTTTCCAAAATGGGGTCACTTGTGGGGAGTTTCTACTGTTTAGGCACATCAGGGGCTCTACAAATGTAACGTGACGCCTGCAGACCATTCCATCAAAGTCTGCATTTCAAAACATCACTACTTCCCTTCCGAGCCCCGGCGTGTGCCTAAACAGTGGTTCCCCCCCACATAAGGGGTATCATCGTACTCAGGACAAACTGGACAACAACTTTTGGGGTCCAATGTCTCCTGTTACCCTTGTGAAAATAAAAAATTGCGGGTTAAAAAAAAAAATTTTGAGGAAAAAAATGATTTTTTATTTTCTTGGCTCTGCGTTATAAATTTCTGTGAAGCAATTGGGGGTTCAAAATTGAACTCAACAAATTGCTCAACAAATTTCAGGATCCATTTTATCCTGTTGCCCATTTGAAAATGAAAACAATTGAGGCTAAATGAAAATTATTGTGAAAAAAGTACTTTTTCATTTTTACGGATCAATTTGTGAAGCACCTGGGGGTTCAATGTGCTCACTATGCATTTAGATAAGTTCCTTGGGGGTCTAGTTTCCAAAATGGGGTCAATTGTGGGGGAGCTTCAATGTTTAGGCACACAGGGGTTCTCCAAACGCGACATGGTGTCTGCTAACGATTTTGAGCTAATTTTTCATTCAAAAAGTCAAATGGCGCTCCTTCCCTTCCAAGCCCTGCCGTGCGCCCAAACAGTGGTTCCCCCCCACTTATGGGGTTTCAGCGTGCTCAGGACAAATTGTACAACAACTTTTGGGGTCCACTTTCTCCTTTTACACTTAGGAAAATAAACAAATTGTTGCTAAAAGATCATTTTTGTGACTAAAAAGTTAAATGTTAATTTTTCTCCTTCCATGTTGCTTCTGCTGCTGTGAAACACCTGAAGGGTTAATAAACTTCTTGAATGTGGTTTTGAGCACCTTGAGGGGTGCAGATTTCAGAATGGTGTCACTTTTGGGTATTGTCAGCCATATAGACCCCTCAAACTGACTTCAAATGTGAGATGGCCCCTAAAAAAATGGTTTTGTAAATTTTATTGTAAAAATTAGAATTTGCTGGTCAACTTTTAACCTTTTATAACTTCCTAACAAAAAATGTTGTTTCCAAAATTGTGCTGATGTTAAGTAGACATGTGGGAAATTTTATTTATTAACTATTTTGTGTCACCTAACTCTTTGGTTTAACAGAATAAAATTTTAAAATTTTAAAATTGCTACATTTTAAAAAATTTCACCAAATTTCCAATTTTTTCACAAATAAACGTAAAAATTATCTACCTAAATTTACCACTAACATGAAGCCCAATATATCACGAAAAAACAATCTCAGAATTGCTAGGATCCGCTGAAGCGTCCCTGAGTTATTACCTCATAAAGGGACACTGGTCAGAATTGAAAAAAATGGCCAGGTTATTATGGTCAAAATAGGCTGGGTCATGAAGAGGTTAAACTTCTAAAATTCATCCTTACACATAACTTCTTTGTGGTCTAAGACTCCTTCTTCCTACAGCTCAAGGGAACAGCCATGGGGGCGCCTGCTCTCAGTCCTATGCAAACCTGTTCCTAGGGCTGTGGGAGAGGGAGCTTTTTATGACTAGCCAGGACAATGCCAGTAACAACATCCCATTATGGTGTCGATTTATAGACAACATATTCTTTTTATGGCAGGGAAATACGGACCAACTTGCAGACTTCATTAAAATCTTAATGATAACACTAGCAATATCCGGCTGACTTACAAAAGTGGCAGACACAATTTGGAATTTCTTGATGTACTACTTGACATTGACCCATCTGGTTCTATTTGCACAGATTTTTACGGTAAACCAACAGCAGAAAATACACTTCTTCGTGCTGATTCATCACATCCAACAAAGCTAATTAACAGCATACCTACAGGACAATTTTTGCGTATGTGTCAAATCTGTTCGTCTACAGCAAGATTCTTAAAGCGAAGTTCCTGAACTGTGGATACAATGACAAAATGATACAATGAGGTTATAGAAGGGCACAATTTTCCAACAGGAATGATCTCCTTTACCATCAAAAGCAACAAAAAGCCATGGACAAAGTAAGATTTATTTAGACTTTTAATACAAGAAATGGCGAAATGCGGAAACCCCTTAAAAAATACTGGAACATCTTACAACTGAATTCCATTCTAGCACCACATGTAACCCTTAATCCGTTGATTACATATCGGCGATCCAGAAATCTTAAAGACACTCTTGTTAGAAGCAACTATGAGGTCCCTAAAACAATTTTAGGCATGTTCCAATATACACACAATCAAAACTTTCATGGGCTCCTCCAATACAAAAACTTTTACTATCTCCCACAGCATTTCATGCAATACTGTGGGGGTAATTTACAGCGCACATTGTCCATGTAATAAAACATATGTAGGCTTAACAACTAGAGAACTTAAACACAGGACCAGAGAACACGTTTTGGACATCAAAGCAGCAACGGAGGTACAAGATCTACATGGGTTCAAAACTCTACCACGCCATTTCAAGTTATTCCACAATTGTGATGCATCCAAACTCCAGGTAAGTGGAATTAATATAATCCATCCAAACATTAGGGGAGGAGATTGGAAGAAAATATTGGCTCAAAAGGAGGTTAGATGGATCACCCTTCTAGACACTATGACACCAAAAGGTTTGAATGAAATCATTAGTTTTGTGCCTTTTTTATAATTTTATAACTTAAAATCCTTATACCATTTGCAATTTATAGTCACTATTACCCCTTGGTCTTAATTATTTTAATCTTATTTATGCAATCTTTCATGTTTAATGTTGTTTTTCTGTGTCTTAAAATTCTCTCTTTTTGTCTTGTTTAGTTTCTAGTTATTTTGCCTTCATGGGATCTTGAATAGTTCGGTATCTATAGAAGTTCCACATCTTGAGATTCATGTTTATCCGGAGCCTCATCACCTGAAAAATTCTCCCCTATCCCCCCTATCCTAAGAATATACCATGCAACTTGGTTAATCACCCTCATTTTCCATCCAGCGTTATTTTAATAATTTTATTAACTGCAATTTTTCCAGACTTTACCATGCTGCTTGGTTTTCTCTGCTTCACCCCTTTCAACATCATTTCCTCACTTTATTACTTATTTACCCCATTTTTCCCTATTTCTACAAGGTGGGCCATTTATTTGGATACACCTGGGTGGGCCGTGTATATGGATACACCTAAATAAAATGGGAATGGTTGGTAATATCAACTTCCTGTTTGTGGCACATTGGCACATTAGTATATGGGAGGGGAAAACTTTTCAAGATGGGTGGTGACCATGGCGGCCATTTTGAAGTTGGCCATTTTGGATGTAACTTTATAAATGGCCCACCCAGGTGTATCCATATAAATGTGCCCACCCTGTACTTATTCTTTTGTCATTCTGTACCACCATTATGTAATTTACACATCCCGATTGCCCTCGTTCCTGACTTACCCCACCTCATCACAATAGTTTATATTATGCGTTCCATGGTGGAACACACCTTAGGTCACACCCCCTAAGCCCTTCACATTTACCACATCCATCATTACGCATGTGTAGCTCTGTGGAATGCAGTCTCGCCCCACTTCTGGACTCTGTGCGACGCTCCCAGGATGTGCATCACTCAGCACTGGAAGTGGAGCACAACATACCATGCATGATAATATGGCTATACATACACAGATGATGAATATCTCCAGTACAATTTCTTCTCCCATTGGCCAAGTATGCTTTAAATACCTTACTCACCTCTACTTCTTCAGTTCCAGGTTAAAGGTACGTGAAACGCTACTAGGCAGCCAACCACTCTAATGTTTGGGCGAGTGGGTGGTTGCTCTCATCATTAGCTTGCACCTGTGCGGCTTTAGCATTTATTATCGGGGTCCTGGTGCACCCTGCGAGTGCATTTGTCATCTGACAAGGTTTTGGTGAGTCTGCTCTTCATGTTGTGTTTTTTTGAGTTTTTCTATGTTAGCTGTTTTTGATATTAGAGTAGGACTTGCAAGTTTATGAGGACCCTTGACGTTTGGTTGCAAGCTTATCTATTTTGGCCAAAATTGTAACTAATACCTCATCTAATGTATTAAAGTTTGATGGCACTGCTGTGGGGCCAGACAACCATATGCTGAATGAATGCTTTCCGGATAGAGTCCGCCTCTATGGACTCCAGGTGCTCATGCCAAAACAGAGTATATGCAGCAAAAAAGAAAAATGCAGATAGCACTCACCGGTCCTTAAAACGTCATCATTTATTCAAACTTTAAAATGTCATGGCCAGAGGAACAGGTTGCTGGGATGTGCGAGCTGGTGTAAGACAACGGCCTTTTTGCGCGACTCGGTAGACCCATTGAAGCGCCTAGTCGCGCGAAACGGCCGTCTTCTTACACCAGCTCGCACATCCCAGCAACCTGTTCCTCTGGCCATGACATTTTAAAGTTTGAATAAATGATGACGTTTTAAGGACCGGTGAGTGCTATCTGCATTTTTCTTTTTTGCTGCAAGAATTCAATTTGGCCTCCCCAAGGACATATGCAATTTGCACACTTAGTCATGTACCCACGGGCTCCTCTCCCTAATGCTCTCAATGTTAAGTGAAAACTGAGAGAAGCAGAAGAGAAGCTCGTCGTCATAAGTATGAAAGTCGCATATAAGTATGAGTGAAGTGTCAATGTGATGCCTACTGGAACCTGCAGAGCTGAATCCTGAAATCACAGGCTTCTGAATTCTCACAAATAATGCACTGCACCCTTTTAGTATTCTCCCTTGCCGGTGGACAGTCATGTCAGCACAAGCATGCGATTTGTATACTTCTGACCACATTCCGACTAGACGTGCCTGGCCTCGCTCAGTTCATTTTCATTGACAGAGGCCACACATGTCTACTCAGCACGTGACCATATGTATGTAAATCGCCGGTATGAGAGAATCCTGACAGCGTGCAGTGCACAGTGAGAATTCAGAAGTCTGCAGTCACAAAGAATGACTGCAAACTCATTACAAACCTGGACATCCCCTTTAATGCTCCTAACATAAATAAAAACATGACAATTAGTTAGTATCACAAATAGCATTTACATTCAGTTACCTTATAGATGACGTCGTCTCTGGAGTCGTTCTCCTTCTTTTCTTCATCTTGTCCAGCCCCCATGATGAGTTTTTTCATCCACAGCCGTCTCTGCAGACTTCCATCTTCTCTGCTCTTTTTCAGAAAATCTCCACATGATGCCCTTAACGATAGAAGTGTCATTATAATTCTCCTGAATAAAAATTTGCCCCTCACTATATTGTCTGCACAAAATGTGACCCCACACTGTCCCTCTTATGGTACATGCTATTTACACTGACCTCTCCTTTCCAAACCGACCCCCTCTTCACACAGTCCTCTCATACTGTGTCCCCCCTATAGGGCCCAGTATTTATACTGTACTCTCTCATCACACTCCCCCTCCTTGGTATACTATCCCCTCCTGGCTGTGCCCTTACACTGTCCCTCCATGCCGCACCCCCCGTACTCAGTTTCTATTCTGTGCCCACTCACTTTTCTCCCTTATACTGTCTCCTCACACTATTCCCCTCCCTCCTCATACTGTCTCCTCTCACATCCCCCCTGTTCACCATACTGTCTCCTCATATATTTACCCCCTCACTTTCTATACTGCCTGCTCATGCTCTGCACACATCCCATCACCCTCACTCCCCGTACTCTGTCCACATACATTTTTCACATTGCTGCTCGTACTGTTTCCTCATACATTTTATTATTATTATTATTATTATTATTATTATAATACATTTATATAGTGCTATTTATTCCTTTATTCCATGGTGCTTTACATGTGAAAGGGGGCAAATATAGACAAGCACAATAAACATGAGCAATACAAGGCACACACAAGTACAGAAGGAGAGAAGACTCTGCCCGCGAGGGCTCACAGTCTACAGGGGATGGGTGAGGATACACTATGGGAGGGTAGAGCTGGTCGTACGGTGGTTCAGCAGACTGAGGATCACTGCAGATTGTAGGCTTGTCGGTCTTCAGGTTCTTTTGCTTATGCTGCTGCCAGGATCATATTCCTCGCCAACCGTTACACCGATGCTTCTACCTTGTGCCAGTCATTACACTGGCTACCCATCCAATCCAGAATCCAGTACAAAACTACTACCCTCATCCACAAAGCACTCCATGGCTCAGCACCACCCTACATCTCCTCTCTGGTCTCAGTCTACCAACCTACCCGTGCCCTCCGCTCTGCTAATGACCTCAGGTTAGCATCCTCAATAATCAGAACCTCCCACTCCCGTCTCCAAGACTTTACACGTGCGGCGCCGATTCTTTGGAATGCACTACCTAGGTTAATACAATTAATCCCCAATCCCCACAGTTTTAAGCGTGCACTAAAAACTCATTTGTTCAGATTGGCCTACCGCCTCAACGCATTAACCTAATTATCCCTGTGTGGCCTATTAATAAAAAACAACAACATAATCACGTTCCTCCATCATGTTCTCATACACTTTATGCAGTTAATAGCCTCTGTGTCTGTACTGTTACATACTTAGGCAGTTAACTGGTTCATGCAGCTTTACATGAACACCCGAGCCTTAGGGTGAGTGTCCACGGTAACCCGAGCCTTACACTATGGCTGGTCCAAATAACTAAAGCAATTGTTACCATCCACCTCTTGTGTCTCCCCTTTTCCTCATAGATTGTAAGCTTGCGAGCAGCAGGGCCCTCATTCCTCCTGGTATCTGTTTTGAACTGTGATTTCTGTTATGCTGTAATGTCTGTTGTCTGTAGAAGTCCCCTCTATAAGTTGTAAAGCGCTGCGGAATATGTTGGCGCTATATAAATAAAATTATTATTATTATTATTATTATTATTTTTGAAGGTTTCTGTGGTAGGCAAGAGTCTGATGTGTTGGGGTAGAGAGTTCCAGAGTATGAGGAAGCACGGGAGAAGTCTTGTATGCGGTTGTGGGAAGAAGAGATAAGAGAGGAGTAGAGAAGGAGATCTTGAGAGGATTGAAGGTTGCGTGTGGGTAAGTATCGGGAGACCATGTCACAGATTTATGGAGGAGACAGGTTGTGGATGGCTTTGTATGTCATAGTAAGGGTTTTGAACTGGAGCCTCTGGACAATAGGAAGCCAGTGAAGGGCTTGGCAGAGAGGAGAGGCTGGGGAATAACGGAGAGACAGGTGGATTAGTCGGGCAGCAGAATGTAGGATGTATTGGAGTGATGCCAGAGTGCTGGAGGGGAGGTCAAAGAGTAGGAGGTTGCAGTAATTGAGGCAGGATATTATAAGGATGTGCACTAGCATTTTTGTGGTTTCATGGTCAAGGAATGCACGGATCGGGAAATATTTTTGAGTTTGAGTCAGCAGGAGGAGGCAAGGGGTTGGATATGAGGCTTGAAAGAGAGGGCAGAATTGAAGATCACCCCAAGGCACTGAGCATGCGGGACTGGGGAAAGTGAGCAGCCATTGACATTGATGCATAGGTTTGGTGGAGGGGTAGAGTGAGAAGGGGGAAAGATGATGAACTCTGTTTTGTCCATGTTCAGTTTTAGAAAGCGAGCAGAAAAGATAGCTGAAATAGCAGACAGACATTGTGGGATTTTGGTGAGTAAGGCGGTGAGTTCAGGTCCAGATAGGTAGATCTGCGTGTCATCGGCGTAGAGATGATACTGCAAACTGTGGGATTCTATGAGCTGTCCCAGGCCGAAGGTGTAGATGGAGAAGAGCAGGGGCCCTAGGATTGAGCCTTGGGGAACACAGGGGGTGAGGTGAGGAGGTGGTGTGGGAGAGGGAGACACTGAATGTTTGGTCTGTTAGATATGATGAGATCCAGGATAGGGCCAAGTCTGTGATGCCAAGTGATGACAGAATCTGTTGCAGGAGGGAGTGGTCCACAGTGTCAAAGGCAGAAGGCAGGTCCAGTAGAAGGAGGACAGAGTAGTGTCGCTTGCTCTTGGCGGTTAGTAGGTCATTGGTGACTTTAGTTAGGGCAGTTTCAGTTGAGTGATGCGATCGGAAGGCAGATTGTAACCGGTCAAACAGGGAGCAGGAGGAGAAGTAGGAGGACAGTTCAAGATGGACATGCTGTTCCAGTAGTTTTGAGGCGTAAGGAAGAAGCAATATCAAGCGATAGCTAGACACAGAGGATGGGTCGAGGGAGGGCTTTTTGAGGATGGGTGTGATCGAGGCATGCTTCAAGGATGAGGGGAAGACACCAGCTGTGAGTGAGAGGTTGAAGGAGGTGTGTTAGGGTTGGGATGAAGACTGTGGCAAGGTTATGGATGAGGTGGGATTGGAGCGGGTCAAGCGTGCAAGTGGTGAGATGTGATCTTGACAGGAGGGTGGAGAGCTGATCTGTCATGGTGGAGAAGTTAGTTCTGGAGGGACAGAGTTGAGCAGCTGTGAGGTGCATTGGGGGATGCGGGCCAAAGCTTTATCTGATTGTATCTTCTGCTTAAAGAAAGAGGCAAAGTCTTCAGCAGAAATGAGAGGAGAGGGAGGTGGTGCTGGGGGACAGAGAATTGAGAGTGTTGAAAAGCTGTTTAGGGTTGTGAGACAGGGAGGATATGAGAGATGAGAAGTAAGTGTGTTTTGCGGCAGTGAGTGTGGACTTGAAGCTGGTGAGGGACTTCTTATATGTGATAAAGTGCTTGGAAGAATGGGATCTCTTCCATCTCTGCTCAGCAACCCTGGAAGCCTGTTTTTTGGTCAGGCTGGTCAGCCAGGGCTGCCTGTTGATTTTGCTGTGCGTGAGGGGGGCGGCCGGATGAAGTGCTGCTGTCAGTGTGGTGTTGTATAAAGTGGCAGCAGCATCTGTGTCATGTGAGGAAGCTATGTCTGCAAGAGGTAAAAGGGATTCAGAGAGTGAGTGTAAATTGAGGTGTTTGAGATTTCTGCGAGAGTGGGTGAATTTGTGGAGTGGGGGTTGCACACTAGGAGAGCAGAGGGAAGAAAATGTCAGTAGGTTGTGGTCAGACAAGGGGAGGGGGAAGTTAGTGAGATTCGTAAAGGAACAGAGGCAGGTGAAGATAAGTACCAGTGTGTGGCCATCTTTGTGAGTGGCCACAGAGGACCCCTGAATGAGGCCAAAGGAGGCAGTCAGTGATAAAAGTTTAGAGGCAGCTGAGGTGGAAGTGTTAATGGGGATATTGAAGTCACTCATGAATATAGTGGGGATGTCAGCAAAAAGGAAATGAAGTAGCCAGGTGGTGAAGTGGTTGAGAAAGGTGGAGATGGCTAGCTCTGGTGGGCGGTAGATGACAGCCAGCTGGAGGTTGGATTGGGAGTAGATGCGGATGGAGTTCACCTCAAACGAGTGAAGAGTATCAGAGGGTGGTAGCGGAATTGGGGCAAAGGAGCAGGTATCAGACAGGAGCAAGCCAACTCCTCCACCACATTTGTTGCTGGGGCGAGGGGTGTGAGAGAGATGGAATCCACCATTAGAAAGTGCAGCTGTAGAGGCTGAGTCAAACGGGGTGAGCCAGGTTTCAGTGATGCCAAGGAAGGAGAGTTTGCTGGTGATAAAGAGGTCATGGATATACGACAGTTTGTTTCAGACAGAGCGTGCGTTCCATAGTGCTCCAGGTAGGGGTACCGTGGGAGTGGGGGCTGGATGAATGGGTATGAGGTTATCATGGTTGGGAAAACGTGTAGAGGATTGTGGCAGGGTGTTACAAATGAGTGTGGGGATGTGTTGAGGAGGGTCAGGATTTGGGGATACGTAACCAGCAATGAGAAGTAGCAGACCGAGCGTTAGAAAGTGGGAGCTGGATACGACATGATGTGGCAGTGTGTGTCTGGAGAAAATGGATTGTATGTGGATAAACAGTTTTGAGGAGAAGGTGAGATGGCTGAGAAGTATCATTTATAAAAATGTTGAACAACAGTGGGGCCAGGACAGGGCCTTGTGGTACCCCACTTGGAACACTTTTCCAATTGGATGTGCAACCATTTATTACTATTGAGTATTATCAGTGAGCCAGTTATGAATCTACCTTACTGTAGCCTTGTCAATCCCATACTTGGTCATTTTTTAAAAATAAGGCTAGTATGAAATACTTTATCAAATGCTTTGCTGAAGTTGAGATATACTATGTCTACCGCATTTCTCTGATCCACCCAGTCAGTGATTCCATCATAGAAGGAAATTAGATTAGTCTGGCATGACTTGTTTGCTAGAAACCCATGCTGGCTCTGGTTAATTACTGTATCCTTAGGGTACCGTCACACATTGAAATTTTCATCGCTGCGACTGCACGATTCGTGACGTCGCAGCGTCGTATAATCATCGCTCCAGCGTCGTAGACTGCGGTCACACGTTGCAATCACGGCGCTGGAGCGATGCCGAAGTCCCCGGGTAACCAGGGTAAACATCCGCTGCGCTCTGCTCTCACTTTCCGGCCGGCACTCAGAGCAGGAAGCAGACGGCAAGGGACCTGAAGGACACCGACGGGTGAGTATGTACGGTTTGTTTTTTTACGTTTACGCTTGTAACCAGGGTAAACATCGGGTTACTAAGCGCGGCCCTGCGCTTAGTTACCCGATGTTTACCCTGGTTACAAGCGAAGACATCGCTGGATCGCTGTCACACACAACGATCCAGCGATGTCAGAGGGTGATCAAGCGACGAAAGAAAGTTCCAAACGATCTGCTACGACGTACGATTCTCAGCAGGGTGTCTGATCGCAGTAGCGTGTCAGACACTGCGATATCGTAACGATATCGCTAGAACGTCACGAATCGTAACGTCGTAGCGATGGAAATTTCAATGTGTGACGGTACCCTTATCCAAGTACTTACATACATGCTGTTTAATAATTACATAATAATAACATCTCTCTGTTTATGGATAGTGTGGATTATTTTATTCCTTTGATGGCACCTTGAAGATCAATTGATGTTACAATTACTTTCTTAGAGAACACAGATGCAAAATAGGAATTAAAAATGTTGGCCTTCTCAACATCATTTTTGACCACTTCACCATTTCATGCTGTAAAAATCTTATAGCATCTTTGACTTTTTATTTGCTTTTGCCATACCCCCAAAATCCTTTTTTACTGCTTTTGGTCTCCCTTGCAATCCTCACTCCATTACTGGCTATAGCTCTTCTAACGCTTGCCCTGCATTCTCTGAAAACACCATTATATTCTTCTTTAGATATGCTCCCCTCTTTCCATTTGATATACAATTCTTTTTCCTTTTTAACAAGTGATTAAGTTTTTTGCTCATCCACCCTGGTTTCTTGAAATGCTTCCATTTCTTCCTTCGTTTAGAGATTGTTACCGATTATGTGGTGGAATTTCATTTACCAAAATCTCATCCTTCTTGGACATTTCTGTCCTTTAGAACATCCAGCCATTGGACCTTTCCTATCCACAATTGCACTGATGAGGATTCTAATCTACACTATATATAACGGTGTAAGGCTGCCATCATACTAAATATAAGGGGCTATGGACGTCATTATGATACATTTAAGGGGCAGTGGGGCCATGATACTAGATATAAGAGGGAGTGGGTACCATAATATAGTGTATAAGGGCCTGTGAGGCCATCAGACAATATATAGGGAGCTGTGGGGGCCATAATATAGTGTACAAGGGGTTGTGGGTGCCATCATACAGTATATGTAGGGCTGCGTAGGGCCATCGTACAGTATATATGGGGCTGCAGGAGCCATTATACAGGATATAGGGAGCCATCATACCATTTATAGCGAGCTGTGGGGGCCAACATAGCAGATATAGGGAGCTGTGGGGACCTTTATGCAAGGTATAGGGACCTGTAGGGACCATCATTATTATTCTTATACATTTTTATAGCGCCATTTATTCCATGGCGCTTTACATGTGAATACAGGGCAAATATAGACAAATACATTAAACATGAGCAAAAAACAAGGCACACAGGTACATAAGGAGCAGGTTGTGCCGCGGTTCAGTAGGTTGAGGATCATTGCAGGCTGTAGGCTTGTTGGAAGTGGTGAGTCTTCAGGTTCTTTTTTAAGGTTTCTATGGTGGGCGAGAGTCTGATGTGTTGGGGTAGAGAGTTCAAGAGTATGGTGGAAGCACAGGAGAAGTCTTACCATCATAAAGTGTATAGGGAGCTGTGATGACCATCATTTAGTGTGTAAGGAGCTGTGGGGATCATCATACACAGCATAGGGAGCTGTGGGGACCATCAAACAGTGCATAGGGAGCTGTGGGGACTATCATACAGTGTGTAGCGAGCTGTGTGGACCATCATACAGTATATAGAGAGCTGTGGGGACCATTATACAGTGTGTAGGGAGCGGTGGGGACCATCATACGTTGTTTAAGGAGCTGTGTGGACCATCATATACAGTGTAGGAGGCTGTGGGAACCATCATGCAGTGTGTAAGGATCTGTGGAGATCATCATGCAGTGCATAGGGTGCTGTAGGGACCATCATACTGTGTATAGAGAGCTGTGGGGGCCATCATACAGTGCATAGGGAACTGTGTGGACCATCTTACAGTGTATAGAGAGCTGTGGAGACCATCTTACAGTGTATAGAGAGCTGTGGGAACCATCATACACAGCATAGGGAGCTGTGGGGACTATCAAATAGTACATAGGGAGCTGTGGGGACTATCATACAGTGTGCTGGGAGCTCTGGGGACCAATGATACAGAGGGTAGAGAGCTGTGTGGACCATCATACAGTGCATAGCGAGCTGTGCAGACCATCATACAGTGCATAGGGAGATGTGTGGACTATCATACAGAGCGTAGGGAGCTGTGTGGACCGTCATACAGTACATAGAGAGCTGTGGGGACCATTATACAGTGTGTAGGGAACTGTGGGGACCATCATACAGTGTTTAAGGAGCTGTGGGGACAATCATGTACAATGTAGGAGGTTGTGGGGACCATCACGCAGTGTGTAAGGAGCTGTGGAGATCATCCTGCAGTGCATAGGGTGCTGTAGGGACCATCATACTGTGTATAGAGAGATGTGGAGGACATCATACAGTGTATAGAGAACTGTGGGAATTATCAAGCAGTGTGTAGGGAGCTATGGGGGCCATCATACAGTGCATGGCGAGCTGTGGGGACCATCATGCAGTGTGTAAGGAGATGTGAGGGCCATGATACAGTGCTTACGGAGCTGTGGGGATCATAATACATTGTGTAGGGAGCTGTGGGACAATCATACAGTGTGTACAGAGTTGTAGGACTATCATACAGTATATAGGGTGCCTGAGGAGGCAATGAGGACAGTATTTACTTAAAGGAATACTCAAGGGTATTTGTTGCTCAGCACGGGTAAGCCCGGCAGATGACACAACATAGACCCTAGGTAAAGAAAATTGGCGCGCACTCAGGATAATAAGGGAGCGAGGTGCTGGTGTAATGGGCTGTAGAAGTCCAAATACAATGGAGAATATATAGTACACCACACACTCTAAGTATATAAGATGCAATAGTGACAATTTATTAATGACATGAAAAATATGTGTTTGAAAGCGACCGGAAGTAATTATGACGTTTCGGCTCTACCAGAGCCTTAATCATACAATCGCTAGGAAAAAACAGAAATAAAAATACATAAATAAACAATATGTACAATATTTAATAAAATAACAATAACAAATGGCAAACAAAAACAATATAGTTCCCACTTTGGATAAAGGAAAGGTAAAACAAAGTAAAAGGGCAAACCAGAGCAACTGCAAAAACCATGATGCATAGTTTGTGGAAAAGACCATGTTTATCAGAAAGAAAGCTGGAAGCAGTTTCGATGTAAAGGGGGCAGGGGGCTAAGGCAGCCAGGTGACATGACTATACTAACAGAAAAAACAAGGATATTTTACCTTTATTGTGCAAAGAGTAGAGGATAGAGATCCTTGAAGGTTCGTGATACAAACTGTAAAGAGATGGTGAATATACACTCACCGGCCACTTTATTAGGTACACCTGTCCAACTTCTTGTTAACACTTAATTTCTAATCAGCCAATCACATGGCGGCATCTCAGTGCATTTAGGCATGTAGACATGGTCAAGACAATCTCCTGCAGTTCAAACCGAGCATCAGTATGGGGAAGAAAGGTGATTTGAGTGCCTTTGAACGTGGCATGGTTGTTGGTGCCAGAAGGGCTGGTCTGAGTATTTCAGAAACTGCTGATCTACTGGGATATTCACGCACAACCATCTCTAGGGTTTACAGAGAATGGTCCGAAAAAGAAAAAAAATCCAGTGAGCGGCAGTTCTGTGGGCGGAAATGCCTTGTTGATGCCAGAGGTCAGAGGAGAATGGGCAGACTGGTTCGAGCTGATAGAAAGGCAACAGTGACTCAAATCGCCACCCGTTACAACCAAGGTAGGCCTAAGAGCATCTCTGAACGCACAGTGCGTCGAACTTTGAGGCAGATGGGCTACAGCAGCAGAAGACCACACCGGGTACCACTCCTTTCAGCTAAGAACAGGAAACTGAGGCTACAATTTGTACAAGCTCATCGAAATTGGACAGTAGAAGATTGGAAAAACGTTGCTTGGTCTGATGAGTCTCGATTTCTGCTGCGACATTCGGATGGTAGGGTCAGAATTTGGCGTAAACAACATGAAAGCATGGATCCATCCTGCCTTGTATGGAGCATCTTTGGGATGTGCAGCCGACAAATCTGCGGCAACTGTGTGATGCCATCATGTCAATATGGACCAAAATCTCTGAGGAATGCTTCCAGCACCTTGTTGAATCTATGCCACGAAGAATTGAGGCAGTTCTGAAGGCAAAAGGGGTCCAACCCGTTACTAGCATGGTGTACCTAATAAAGTGGCCGGTGAGTGTATATGAAAAAGAGTAGGTACATAGAAGGTATAGATACTATGGAAACATGGCATGCAGTATACCTTTAAACGTTATGCTGCTGTGTACGTTATGCTGCAGGTGAATGCCCTGATGTAGGGTCTGTAAGTAAGTAAGGGCATGGGTGAATACTCTAAATGGAGGCGGCCAAGCACAGTCCTATTGTGAGCGCATAATTACCTGGAAATGTATATCTGTAAGCGGCGCTCCCGTGCCCTGCTGCTTCAGTGTAGCGTGACCGGCGGTGCTGGGACTTATGTGTGCGCTCGTGGAACCGGAAGTAGGACCTGCGGCCCGGAAGTGACGCAAGCGGAATGTAAAACTGAAACTGCGCATGCGTGGCTGGCTAACTAGTGTATACCCGGGTTGCTAGGGAACACAGGCGCTGCTGTAAGCAGCCGCTCCGTGCATGAGTCAGATAGGCGGTGTGCATAGCGTGTGCACACATATGAGATGGTGTGGCATGATAGAATGCTGTAATCACGCTTTAGGTATGCGGGCAATTGTGTAGTCATGTTAAAACAAAGGGAGAACTGTATACAGCATGGGACAGAAGATTACAGTGTGTAAAGAATTTTTTGGGAGTACCGGGTCAGTACGAAATAGAATGGAATTTACGGTAAATCTATTGGGAGATATGCCTGTGTGGTAAACCCTGGAGAAAGGGAACTCACCAGTATGGTCAGCGTATCTGCAAGGGAAGAAGAGATAATTAGTACAAGATTATTAGAGTAACCAATCGATTTCCCTATTAAGGCCTCTTGGAGAGAGGGTGTCTAACGTATAAATCCAATACGTTTCCCTGGACTTCAACTGTTTAACGTGATTGCCACCCTGTCTAGGGCGGGGTACCTGTTCGATCATCTGGAATTTTAATTGCGCCACGGAGTGTCTAGCTTTGGCGAAATGATCTGGGAGAGGGAGCCAAGTTTTGTTACATCTAATGGTTGATTTATGGCTTGCGATCCTATCTCTTACGTGTTGGGTGGTTTCCCCCACGTAGAGAAGGCCACATGGGCATTTAATGACGTAGATTACAAAATTTGATTCACACGTATAAAAGCCACGGATAGGGAAAGATTTCCCAGTCCTAGGGTGGGTCACATTATCGGACTTGATCACGTTGGAACATGCAGCACAATTCAAACAAGGAAAGGTACCGCTACGGCGTGAGCCCAAAAATCGCTGAGTGGGCTCTCGGTGTATGCTACCCCTGTCCGCCCTGACCACTTGGTCACGGATGTTAGGGGGTCTCCTAGTGCTCATGAGTGCAGGCACTCTGAAGGATGCAATCTCAGGATAAGCTCTTCCTAGAAGTGGCCTGTGTCTTTTGATGACAGAATAGACTTTGGTTATGAATGGATTGTGCTTTTTCTGGTAAACGTGGTGTTTTCCACAAACTATGCATCATGGTTTTTGCAGTTGCTCTGGTTTGCCCTTTTACTTTGTTTTACCTTTCCTTTATCCAAAGTGGGAACTATATTGTTTTTGTTTGCCATTTGTTATTGTTATTGTATTGAATATTGTACATATTGTTTATTTATGCTCATCGGCGGCTGTCCCTAAATCTCCTAGGTGCATCCTAGACTAGTGTCTCATTTGGGCCACCATTTATACACCACAGGAAAACTAGGAGATAGGGATTGCCATAAACAGATGTTGGCTAATAGATATCGAATAAATAACTGTGACAGGGTGAAAGGCACAGAAGACAAAAGTGCAAAAGTGATTGTAACCAAATAAAGCCTCACTATACTGCTCCCTGCTGATGGCACTCTACTGTTCAGTGGATATGGTGCCCCCACTCAGCGACGACTCGCCCTTGGAGACCCAATAGAACAACTAATGTCAAAGAAGACATATCAAATGAAAGGCTCCAAGCTGGTAGCCATGTCACACAAATAAGGCAGATGTAATATCAAATAACACACAGCCCTGATTATCAGCTGGTATTACATACAGTATATAAATATGATATCAGCAAGTGAGGAAAGATACTCATCGCATGTGATGTCCAGACATGCCACAATGCGTTTCACCTATTTGGATCATCAGGGGGCTCTGATATGTGGATGCTACATGGAACCATCCATGTACCCCTATATACAGTATATAGATTGCCCCAGAGCCCATGGGGAGGTACATCCTTCAGATGGTAGAGGTAGATTTTTATGACCATTATAATTGGGCCGGAACGGTCAGTTTGTATCAAGTATACAGTCCATTTTGACACCCCATCCTCATTCTCTTGCATTTTCGCCTTAAACAATTCATTGTTACTCTTTGGTGAAACTACCTTTACATGCCGCTGAGCCGGAATTACAGTCAGTGTGCATGTCAGCTGGTCCGCAAGATGATAGTTTCTCATTGGTGAACATATCTAAGCACGCCGCTAACCCGGAAGTACGGTCGGCGTGCGTGTCAGCTGAACCGCAGATGTACTCTCTAGTCCCAATGCGCATGACTGGAAGCGCGTAACCTCCAACTCGATGTAATACAGAGACGGTACTGCACATGTCAGTCTCCAATACTAAGCAGCCTGCCTGTGTTAGAGACAAGAGTGGAACGCATTTTGGTAATATGCGTTCCATTTTGTATCGCAGACATGTAAGGTCATAAATGGAACAACAGCATTGCACGAGACCAATGAGGTTTTAAGGAGCGCACAACTATTAATGACAGAGAGGATATAAGATGGCCATATACATGTAGCTATAAGGAACATGAATGTTAAAATAAAGTAAATATAGATAAATATGAGTTGTTGATATTATCAATATTCACAGTTATACTGTCCACCCCGCTCCTAGAAACGGGGAAAATAGCAGCAACAAGGCAAGTATTTTTTTCCTAAACTATATACAGGACCTCAAAGGGCCTTCCAGATCGGAGGGACCACAATCATCACAATCATGATAAGCACCCATATCAACATAGGAGGAGGACTCTGAAGAGGGTGAGAGCTTGGTTGTCATTTATGATCTCTATATCAGAGAAAACATGCATAAGATAGGTTTTCATTAAGACCCATTGGTGTTATAAAATTCACACGGTGGATCCAGGCACACTCTTTTTGAAGCAACAATCTATCATAATTACCACCTCTCGGATTTGGTGTAAAAACTTCAATGACACTAAATGAGATTTCATCGATATTCCCCTGATGTATCTCATTCATGTGTCTAGCTATAGGAGTGTCACGTTTGTGCTTAATGTCACCCACATGCTCACCCACCCTCCTCCTGAACTCCCTCCTGGTTTTACCGACATAGTCCTTGGGCAACTGCATGTAGCTATGTAGACCAAACCATTGGTTTTACATTTTGAAAAATTATGAAGGAAAAATGTTTTGCCTGCTTACGAGCTGATGATGAATTTACCTTGTTTCATATATCTGCAATTTACACAAAACTCTGTGAAACTCTGAGCAGTACTCCTCAGCCGGCCAGCCCCCTGCTGGATTTTATGGAGTCTAGACTCAGCCAGGGAGATGCCAGAAGGATCCCCATACACCAGTGCCCAAGCCACAAAAATCTCATCCACCGACCGCAAAGATGGTGAATCGGTCAGCAGGGAAAAGGCCCAGAGTTGAGGATCACCCTTAATAAGGGAGACTACGATCCCCACATGCTGTTCTTAACTGAAATACAACAGGTTTCTTTGAAGACAATAAATTATCTCCCCCACCAGAGAACCTGTCAAGGAGAGAAATTTTGGGTTCTGGATGAGCCTGGGCATGAGCTGAGACCAAGAACCCAGACACCTGCTAAAGCTGCTGCACCACCTGAGACCACAACTCCGTAACCTCACCTGTGAGGGTCTGGATCAGATGTGTGAAAGCTTCTGCTTGAACCATAGGGTCTCTGGAAAAATGGTAAGGGTCTGTAATAATGTCATGTTCAGCATGGGTACATCCGGCAGACAAAACAACATATAGCCTATACGGGTCCTTCCCCCTTGCCGACATCAAGTGTCTGGTCCCTGATTGTCACCTCAATATACCCTGGCTAGTGCACTGACCGGCAAGGACCCTAGCCTCACCACTGCAGATATGTTGTGATCCTAGTGGTAGAGGATCTCAGAAGTTCCAGCTAAGTCCGCAAACACAAAAACCAGCTCATAGGAAGGTGGTAACTTGGCTGACCGTATATCTAATCCTAGCACAACAACTAGAAGTAGCCGGGGAACGTACCTACGTTGATTCTAGACGTCTCGCACCAGCCGGAGAACTAACTAACCTTTTCAGAGAAAATAAGACCTCACTTGCCTCAAGAGAAAGTACCCCAAAGTTATAATACAAGCCCCCAACAAATAATAACGGTGAGGTAAGAAGAAAAGACAAACGTAAGAATGAACTAGATTTAGCAAAGAGGCCCACTAATTAATAGCAGAAAATAGGAAGGAGACTTATACGGTCAGCAAAAACCCTACAAAAATATCCACGCTGAAAATCCAAGAACCCCCGCACCGACTAACGGTGTGGGGGGAGAATATCAGCCCTTTAGAGCTTCCAGCAAAAATCAGGAATCACATTATGAACAAGCTGGAACAAAATAGAAGCAAAGCGAATAAACAAAAATAAGAAAGCAGGACTTAGCTTATCTTGCAAAGAACAGGAGACCAGGAGTCAGGAGCAAACAGACATAGACTGACTACATTGATTCCAGGCACTAGACTGAGTTTCCAGGAAGTCTAAATAGGAACACCCAAGGCCTAACGAACCAGGTGGGTACCAACCTGGAGAAAGATGATCCAAGTGTAATACCGCTAGTGACCACAAGAGGGAGCCAAGAAATATAGTTCACAACAGTACCCCCCCTTTAAAGAGGGGTCACCGAACCCTCACCAAGACCACCAGGACGATCAGGATGAGCAGCGTGAAAGGCACGCACCAAATCGGCCGCATGAACATCAGAGGCGACCACCCAGGAATTATCCTCCTGACCATAGCCCTTCCATTTGACCAGATACTGAAGCCTCCGTCTAGAGAGACGAGAATCCAAGATCTTCTCCACCACGTACTCCAACTCGCCCTCAACCAAGACTGGAGCCGGAGGGTCAACAGCAGGAACCACAGGCACAACGTACCGCCATAACAGAGACCTATGGAACACATTGTGAATGGCAAATGACACCGGAAGATCCAAACGAAAAGACACCGGATTAAGGACTTCCAAAATTTTATAAGGACCAATAAAGCGAGGCTTAAACTTAGGAGAGGAAACCTTCAGAGGCACATACCGAGAAGATAACCAAACCAAATCCCCAACACGAAGTCGGGGACCCACACCGCGGCGGCGGTTGGCAAAACGCTGAGCCTTCTCCTGTGACAACTTGAAGTTGTCCACCACATGATTCCAAATCCGCTGCAACCTATCCACCACGGAATCCACCCCAGGACAGTCAGAAGGTTCAACATGACCCGAGGAAAAACGAGGATGAAAACCAGAGTTGCAGAAAAATGGCGAAACCAAAGTAGCGGAACTAGCCCGATTATTGAGAGCAAACTCAGCCAAGGGCAAGAAGGTCACCCAATCATCCTGATCCGCAGAAACAAAACATCTCAAATAAGCCTCCAGCGTCTGATTGGTTCGCTCCGTTTGGCCATTAGTCTGAGGATGAAAGGCAGATGAAAACGACAAATCAATGCCCATCTTAGCACAAAAAGACCGCCAGAATCTGGACACAAACTGGGATCCTCTGTCAGACACGATATTCTCAGGAATGCCATGCAAGCGAACCACATTCTGAAAGAACAAAGGAACCAGATCAGAAGAGGAAGGCAACTTAGGCAAGGGCACCAAATGGACCATCTTGGAAAAGCGATCACACACCACCCAGATGACAGACATACCTTGAGACACCGGAAGATCTGAAATGAAATCCATGGAAATGTGTGTCCAGGGCCTCTTCGGGACGGGCAAGGGCAAAAGCAACCCGCTGGCATGAGAACAGCAAGGCTTAGCCCGAGCACAAATCCCACAGGACTGCACAAAAGAACGCACATCCCGCGACAAGGAAGGCCACCAAAAGGACCTAGCCACCAAATCTCTGGTACCAAAAATCCCAGGATGCCCCGCCGCCAACACTGAGGAATGAACCTCGGAGATACCTCTGCTGGTCCATTTATCAGGAACAAACAGTCTATCAGGTAAGCAAGGGTCAGGTCTACCAGCCTGAAATCTCTGCAACACACGACGCAAATCAGGAGAAATGGCCGACAAGATTACTCCCTCTTTAAGAATACCAGCTGGCTCTGAGATTCCCGGAGAGTCAGGCACAAAACTCCTAGAAAGAGCATCGGCCTTCACATTCTTCGAACCAGGCAGGTACGAGACCACAAAGTCAAAACGGGAGAAAAACAACGACCAACGAGCCTGTCTAGGATTCAGGCGCTTAGCAGACTCGAGATACATCAAATTTTTGTGATCCGTCAAGACCACCACACGATGCTTAGCTCCCTCGAGCCAATGACGCCACTCCTCAAATGCCCACTTCATGGCCAACAACTCCCGATTACCAACATCATAGTTCCGCTCCGCAAGCGAAAATTTCCTAGAAAAAAAAGCACAAGGTCTCATCACAGAGCAACCAGAGCCTTTCTGCGACAAAACAGCCCCTGCACCGATCTCAGAAGCGTCCACTTCAACCTGAAAGGGAAGTGAGACATCAGGCTGGCACAAAACAGGCGCCGAAGTAAACCGGCGCTTCAGCTCCCGGAAAGCCTCCACGGCTGCCGGAGCCCAATTAGCCACATCAAAACCTTTCTTGGTCATATCCGTCAAAGGTTTAACAACGCTAGAGAAATTAGCAATAAAACGATGGTAGAAATTAGCAAAACCCAAGAACTTCTGAAGACTCTTAACAGACGTGGGTTGAGTCCAATCATGAATAGCTCGGACCTTGACTGGGTCCATCTCTACTGTAGAAGGGGAGAAAATGAAACCCAGAAAGGAAACCTTCTGCACTCCAAAGAGACACTTTGAGCCCTTCACAAACAAAGCATTATCACGCAAAACCTGAAACACCATCCTGACCTGCTTTACATGAGAATCCCAATCATCAGAAAAAAACAGAATATCATCCAGATAAACAATCATAAATTTATCTAGATACTTCCGGAAGATGTCATGTATAAAAGACTGAAACACTGAAGGAGCATTAGAAAGCCCAAAAGGCATCACCAAGTACTCAAAATGACCTTCGGGCGTATTAAACGCAGTTTTCCATTCATCTCCCTGCTTAATGCGCACAAGGTTGTACGCACCACGAAGATCTATCTTGGTGAACCACTTGGCACCCTTAATCCGAGCAAACAAGTCCGACAATAGTGGCAAAGGATACTGAAATTTGACCGTGATTTTATTCAGAAGCCGATAGTCTATACAAGGTCTCAAAGACCCGTCTTTCTTGGCTACAAAAAAGAATCCCGCACCAAGAGGGGAAGAGGATGGACGAATATGTCCCTTCTCCAAAGACTCCTTTATATAAGAACGCATTGCGGCATGCTCAGGTACAGATAAATTAAATAATCGTCCCTTAGGAAATTTACTACCAGGAATCAAATCTATAGCGCAGTCACAGTCCCTATGAGGAGGAAGGGCACTGGACCTGGACTCACTGAATACATCCTGATAGTCCAACAAATACTCCGGAACTTCAGAAGGAGTAGAAGAAGCAATAGACACCGACGGGGAATCGCAATGAATTCCCTGACAACCCCAACTTGACACAGACATTGCCTTCCAATCCAAAACTGGGTTATGGGTCTGTAACCATGGTAGACCTAAAACGACCAAATCATGCATTTTATGCAGAACAAGAAAACGAATCACCTCCCGATGTTCAGGAGTCATACACATGGTCACTTGTGTCCAATACTGCGGTTTATTCTCCGCCAATGGCGTAGCATCAATTCCTCTAAGAGGAATAGGATTTTTCAAAGGCTCCAGGACAAAACCACAGCGCTTGGCGAACGACAAGTCCATAAGACTCAGGGCAGCACCTGAATCCACAAATGCCATTACAGGTTAGGAAGACAATGAGCAAATTAGAGTTACAGACAAAATAAACTTAGGATGCAAATTACCAATGGCGACAGGACTAACCATCTTTGTTAGGCGTTTAGAGCATGCTGAGATAACATGTGTAGAATCACCACAGTAAAAACACAACCCATTCTGACGTCTATGATTTTGTCGTTCAGTTCTAGTCTGAATTCTAACACATAGCATTGAGTCAGGTGTCCGTTCAGACAACACTGCAAGAGGATTAGCAGATTTACGCTCCCGCAAACGCCGATCTATCTGAATGGCCAGAGCCATAGAATCACTCAGATTTGTAGGAATGGGAAAACCCACCATCACATTCTTAATGGCTTCAGAAAGGCCATTTCTGAAATTTGCGGCCAGAGCACACTCATTCCATTGAGTAAGCACGGACCATTTCCGAAATTTTTGGCAATACACTTCAGCCTCATCTTGGCCATGAGAGATAGCCAGCAACGCTTTTTCTGCCTGGATTTCAAGATTGGGCTCCTCATAAAGCAATCCGAGCGCCAGAAAAAACGCATCAATATTTGCCAATGCCGGATCTCCTGGCGCCAATGAAAAAGCCCAATCCTGAGGGTCGCCACGCAAGAAAGAGATAACAATTTTAACTTGCTGAGCTGAGTCTCCAGACGAACGCGGTCTCAAAGATAGAAACAATTTACAATTATTCCTAAAATTCCCAAATTTAAATCGATCACCAGAGAAAAGCTCAGGTATAGGTATCTTAGGCTCTGACATAGGACTACTAATAACAAAATCCTGAATGCCCTGCACTCGTGCAGCAAGCTGATCCACACTAGTAATCAGAGTCTGAACATTCATGTCTGCAGCAGAGCTTCAAGCCACTCAGAGGAAAAAGGGGAAGAAGAAAAAAAAAACAACTCAGAACTTCTTTTCTTTTAATCCCGCTTCTGCAATGCAATAAATATTCACTTTCGGCCTGGAATACTGTTGTGATCCTAGTGGTAGAGGATCTCAGAAGTTCCAGCTAAGTCCGCAAACACAAAAACCAGCTCATAGGAAGGTGGTAACTTGGCTGACCGTATATCTAATCCTAGCACAACAACTAGAAGTAGCCGGGGAACGTACCTACGTTGATTCTAGACGTCTCGCACCAGCCGGAGAACTAACTAACCCTTTCAGAGAAAATAAGACCTCACTTGCCTCAAGAGAAAGTACCCCAAAGTTATAATACAAGCCCCCAACAAATAATAACGGTGAGGTAAGAAGAAAAGACAAACGTAAGAATGAACTAGATTTAGCAAAGAGAGGCCCACTAATTAATAGCAGAAAATAGGAAGGAGACTTATAAGGTCAGCAAAAACCCTACAAAAATATCCACGCTGAAAATCCAAGAACCCCCGCACCGACTAACGGTGTGGGGGGAGAATATCAGCCCCCTAGAGCTTCCAGCAAAAATCAGGAATCACATTATGAACAAGCTGGAACAAAATAGAAGCAAAGCGAATAAACAAAAATAAGAAAGCAGGACTTAGCTTATCTTGCAAAGAACAGGAAACCAGGAGTCAGGAGCAAACAGACATAGACTGACTACATCAATTCCAGGCACTAGACTGAGTTTCCAGGAAATCTAAATAGGAACACCCAAGGCCTAACGAACCAGGTGGGTACCAACCTGGAGAAAGATGATCCACGTGTAATACCGCTAGTGACCACAAGAGGGAGCCAAGAAATATAGTTCACAACAAGATAGTAACAACACAGGGTAAGTGACAAACACGAGACAAAGGGAAATAATCCTCAATGACTTGCTCTGCTGCCAAGCTCCAAATAGCAAAGGATATGGCACCAAAACTCCCCAGCAGCAGCAGCTATACCACTGACACCAAAGAGCTCCTAACTCCAGGCTGGTCTGCACAGAAAACTCTATTACCGACAGGCAGCTGATTCGTCCTGTGACTATTTAAAGGATGTTAGGAGTGTTCACCACCCACATCAGCTGACCACAAACAATTATCGACAGTCAGCGGATGAATCATATGACTAAAGGATGGTGGAAGTGGTCACCACCTACATCTGCTGACCAGCTGCAAAGTAGCTGCCAGCAAGGATACTGACATTAACCCTTTCTGAACCTAAAAAGGAAAAAAGCAACATTTAAATTATAGCAGAACCAGAGCTTCCACAAATCCAAAAATGAATCGTGATAAGCATATTTGAAATTATTACTTGTGGATGACTAATTGAATCCAGAAAATAAACTGTGAACCTTTTTTTGGAGTGTTATATATCACCAAAATGTAACGCTAAGCATGTTAAACTCTATGGATGACTAAATAAATGCAGAAAAAATTTTGAACCTTTTTTTGGAGATTTACATACTACCGTAATGTAACACTATGCTTGTTAAACTGTATGGATGACAATAAAGTCAATTTTTTCACCAAAAAAAATAGAATGTGGTCACATGCATCAGCTATATATTTAGTAACAGACTGCAAATCCCTGAGCCCTGGCTAGAAGATGTATTCTGCCACTCTCCCTGCTCCTGCAACTCTCCCTAGGCTAAATGCAGAATGTATCTGATACAAACAGCAAAGCACATGATTGGCTCTTGTAAGGGCTATTAGTATATTGTATCAACACCAAAGGACTCTTATTAGTTAAAATGTGCACACGCAGGCCTGGATAACTGCTCTCTCCATCCAATCAGGACCATCCTTGAGCTGTGCAATGGCGTCACTGAGCCGAGCATGGCAGCGCTTCTTTTTATAACCTCTGATGTGCCCAGCCAGTTACAGTAATGTCACTAACAAAATGGCTACGGCATTACAGTGTCTGGCAGGCAATCCCTGCATACTTATTGGCTGCATAACAGGTGACAAACATGCGCAAAGGTTAATCAAGCTTCAAATCCAATCTCCAGCCTATGATTGTAGAGTGCCGAGCATATTCGAGTATCACGGAGCACCTTCGCTCATCAATAATCCTTACACTTCAAGTAAAATTATATACAAAGTACAAAGCCATCCACAACCTGTCTCCTCCATACATCTGTGACCTAGTCTCCCGGTACTTACCTACACGCAACCTTCGATCCTCACAAGATCTCCTTCTCTACTCCCCTCTTATCTCCTCTTCCCACAATCGTATACAAGATTTCTCTCGCGTCTCACCCCTACTCTGGAACCCTCTACCACAACACATTAGACTCTCGCCTACCATCGAAATCTTCAAAAAGAACCTGAAGACCCACCTCTTCCGACAAGCCTACAACCTGCAGTAACCACCGATCGACCAAACCGCTGCATGACCAGCTCTATCCTCACCTACTGTATTGTCACCCATCCCTTGTAGATTGTGAGCCTTCGCGGGCAGGGTCCTCACTCCTCCTGTACCAGTTATGACTTGTATTGTTTAAGATTAATGTACTTGTTTTTATTATGTATACCCCTCCTCACATGTAAAGCGCCATGGAATAAATGGCGTTATAACAATAAATAATAATAATAATAATAAGTTAACAGAAGTTGGTGCATTTCTGTCTTTAAAACTAAATTTTAGTAAATTCAGTAGGAGAACTTTTAGGGAAAATATAACAGAGAATTACAATAGAAGGAGCATGTCCATAACCATACCAATCTTTTAGGGAATATTTTATCGACCTATTGTAAAAGCACCCTTCATGTTAGTGTTTGCCTGAGCACATCACCATATATACTGGTGGTTGTAATTATATGACTGCTTGTTATTTCTGGGCTATTTCCTGCTTGTAGACCCCATTGACTTCATGATTTTTCAGTTAATTAGAATTGTGTGGGAATAAAACGGTATTCTGTAATTTATTACCAACACATTTAATGGTCCAGCCTTTATTTCTTTATTGTATCACACTGTGAATTGTTTTGCCAATACATATTTACCAATTAGAACTAATTGGACATAGGTTTTTTTTTAATCCAGCATTGATTTTTCCACCATTAGGTTTTTATTCGCCTTCTCACCATTTAAAAACATAGACACAGAATATTAAGTGTCATACAGTACATACTTCTGTTCTAAATTGTGCAATTCTGTGTTATTATTGCCCTTGAATTACTTTTGTCAGGCATTTTTTTGATCACCAAACTTCCCTCCCAAAATGTAATTACAAGCGATCAACATGGCATATTTACCCCAAAATGGAATCAATAAAAATGTCTGCTTGGTTTGCAAAAAAAAACAACAAATCATCACATTGAGCCATTGATGGAAAAATAAAAAAGTTACAGAGCTCAGAAAGTGGAGACAAAACTCACATGTCTAACCAAAACAAACTACTTGAGAGATGAACTAATCACAAAAAGAAATAAATATAAATATGATAAAACCATAATATTTTATTAAATATAAAGACACTAACAAACAATAATACAAACAATCGGAGGAGGCACAAGGATACATATATAAATATTCATTTGATACAAGGACAGTTGATAGTAATATATCTATAGTACAATGATGTTATGTCCTTTATTTTGCTCAATGTGTATATATGAGACACGGTAAGGAGCCACTATCAAGTAGCAAAAACTATATATAATAAATAATAAAGTGCAATGTGCAAGATGCTGATAGCAATAATAGTGGCTAAATAAGGTCTAACACCTAACTCCTCTGTAGATTAATTTCTATAAAATCAAATAGAATTTAGAAGGTGCATTATATATGTGGTTATCCTTACCCGTGCTCATAATATATCCAGGCCTCGACCCCGCACTCCAACGCGCGTTTCGCGGCACGTTGCTTCCTCAGGGAGTGATATGGGGTGGCTATATTATCAGCCTTTTATATGTTGACCACTAAAATTTAATCCAATCGCTGTACTAAGAACGGCGCATCCCCCGTCGCTGCAGGTCATTGACCTACATTTCCTTCAGTCGCGGTGATGCGCCCCCTGGTGGATGTCCTCATATGACCTGGAGCGTGGGAAAAAGTTCCCAGGCTGCAGTTCATGAGAACATCCACCAGAGGGCGCCTCACCGCGACTGAATGTAAGTATAGATCACTGCTTTCCTTTCAGCACCCGGGGATTACAGGCACGAGCGAGTGGTTTATCGCAGCTGGTGCCTGTAATATTAGTTAACCCCTTCAGATGGATTACTTCGTGGGACGTGACAGTTCATCAGAGAGGGTATGTATCTTGTGTGTTTATTGTTTTGCCAAGCGAGGGTCTGAAAATGGAATGAGAGAGCAATAAATTATTAAAACAACCGCTGTGTTTATTTCATTAAAATACTTTTTAATAACGTGTGTGTGTGTTTTTTAACCCTTTCAAACAATTGGATTAATAATGGATAGGTGTCATAATTGACGCCTCTCCATTATTAATCTGGCTTAATGTCACCTTACAATAGCAAGGTGGCATTAACCCTTCATTACCCCATATCCCACCGCTACAGGGAGTGGGAAGAGAGTGGCCAAGTGCCAGAATAGGCGCATCTTCCAGATGTGCCTTTTCTGGGGTGGCTGGGGGCAGATGTTTTTAGCCACGGGGGGGCCAATAACCATGGACCCTCTCCTGGCTATTAATATCTGCCCTCAGTCACTGGCTTTACCATTCTGGCGGAGAAAATTGCGCGGGAGCCCACGCCAATTTTTTCCGCCATTTAACCCTTTATTTTAGCAGCTACAGTGCTGAAATTTTGCACATACACACTACTAACATTAGTAGTGTGGAATATTCAAAAAAAAGGGGGATATGAGATGGTTTACTGTATGTAAACCATGTCTCATATCCTGTCGGGTTTGTGCAGGAGAAATGCAAAGCCGGCAATTGAATTACCGACTTTTCACAGATATCGCGCTGAATGAAATATAAATACAGAATATATATATATGTGTCTCAATGACATATATATATATATATATATATATATATATATATATATATATATATATATATATATACTGTATATATGTTTTCCCGAACATTTGAGCACATAAATCCATTAGATGTCGGTTTTGCAAGCTTGCGAGAAAATCTCGGCATACGGATGCCATACGGATGTCACACGGATGTCACACGGATCATTTGATGCGAGGAAATCGCATCCTCGCACTGCACACGGATCACTGTTTTTGAAACATTTGTGCGATTCTCGGCCGTGAAAAACGGACCGTTTTTTTATACGTTAAGTGTGTCCCCGGCCTAAGGAGGCTTATTCGCCGTGCAATGCTCCTCTGGGAAATTAAATATGCAAATTGCCTCTTCTGAGAAAAAGAGGACTTAACTCTATAGCGCCACCTGTTCTCATGCTTCGCACTGACGAGGGCCAACAGCCCGAAACACCGTGTCTGTGAATTGAGATACTGATTTGGCTTTTATCCTAAGTCATATTGCACGACTCGCTAAAGGGTTGATTGTGACTTGTAGGATCGCTACTTCCAACAGGTGGCGCTATAGAGTTAAGTCCTCTTTTTCTCAGAAGAGGCAATTTGCATATGTAAGAGATCTAATGATTTTTTGTTTTATTTAACACCAATGATACACCTCTGCTAGTGTTTACATCTTACCTTTCAGGCTGGTAAAATCAACTATGGTATATTTTTTTAACATTTCAGTGTCTTTTTTCAACCTAATAATATCATCAGGTCAGAGTGAATTTATCTTCTAGAGAATTAGAAAAATGTGACAAATTATTACTGACACTTATCACACAATCATTTGTGATTGAGTTGACAAGTAATACCATGGCTATTTTGCCTGGCAGTCTCTACAACAACATGAAAGAAAGCTAGATATGAGCGAGCACTCAAATGCTCAGATGCTTGTTTCTCAAACCGAACAATTCTTAATGCTCGGATGCTCGTTTCAAGTAATGAGTATAATGGGAGTCAATAGGAAATCCTAGCATTTTTCCGGCAGACCCTGCAAGGAGGTCTGGGGGCAGTGAAAATTTTGAAATGGATGGAAAAAGTGCTAAATGGAATGAGAAGTGCTGGACTGTCACACCCTTGGAAGAAGAATACGCGAAATGCGCGTTGAGGTGGTGAGACGCAGCGACGGTCCAGCATTGCTCTGACACAAGGCAAAAAAAGCCATTGCAACCTTTTATTTGTATTATAGGAATGCTCCATATGGTATACAAGTATGTAACTGCATAAATGTACTTAGTACAACCAGGAGACCAATATGCACCTATGCATTTAAGCACCTTAATGACTATAAAGGCACTAAGCCAAATAGGTCCATATATGCTAATAGATGTTATTTTGAGCACTTTTCTTTTGTTCTACATTAAAGTCTTCTACCATTGAATGTGTTTATGCTGTATATTTTTCTGTATCCTGATCATACTATTACAAGAAATGACTATATTTGAATTGCACTGCTTCCGCTGTGCCTCTTGTTGATACGAGGCACCTTTTAATTCCTTTATTTGTTCTTTTTGAATTTTTAGTGAAATATTGTCTATTTTCTAATTTAATTCAATCACTAGTTTATTCCAGATCCCATTGATCTGGATTGTGTGTTATATCAAGTATAATTGTGGTATAATTGTGGTACTCCTACATTTATAAATGTGCTGCAGAGTGCAAAGCCTGTCAAAAATTGCAAGCAGAGTCATCCAGCTGGTTGCAGCCCTCAGCTCTAGCAGCCTTCGAGGCAAGTGTTCCCGCAGGTTGAACAGGATGTGATGACGGGTCCCAAATTCTTCAATGGAACCCCATCTAAGCTGCCTTTCGTATTTAATGACCTTCACCCAGGATGCCAACTCTCGGTACCTTGCGGCAAAATGGCTCTCTAGTACTTCTCCAGCCCTTGTACTGGCTTGCCTCCTTGTCATTCCTGACCAGCCTAGGCCCTGCTTTCTGCTCACCAATTCCTGGATGTTGGCTCTCCGGTCTACAAGAATCCCAGGGTGGAGGCTGCGGCCTGCTTCTGGGCCTGGTTTCGTGTCTTGGTAATTCCAGGAAAGCTGCCAGTTCTGGACCACAGGCTTCTGTCACCTCTGCTGTTGCGGCACCTTGGTCTGACTCAAATATTCCTGCTGTCACTCCTTCGAGAGTCTCACATGATTCTGCCATCAATGTCGCCCTGTAAGCATGTTACACTGTATGGATGATTTAGGGAATCCAGATACATTTTACAACACTTTTTTGGAGTGTTACATAACACATAAATTTACCACAGAGCACGTAATACTGTATGGATGAGTAATTGAATCCATAAAAATATTTCAACGCTCTTTTGTAGTGTTATATACTACAGAAATGTACCACAAAAACATAATACTCTATGGATGAGTAATTGAAACAAAATGCATTTTTCAACACTTTTTTGGAGTGTTATGTACCACCAAAATGTACCACAAAGCACCTAATACTCTATGGATGAAAATATAGTCAATTTGTTCACACACTGCAAACAAATGTGGTCATGTGCAGCAGTTATACATTTACTAACAGAGTGCAAACCATAAGCCCTACTTAAAGACTTCATTCTGCCACTCTCCCTGCTCCTGCAACTCACTCTCCCTATGCTAAATCCATAATGCATCTGATACAAACAGGAAAGCACAGGTTTAGCCCTTACAATGGCTGTTAGTATGATGGTTCAGAATCAGAACCAGTATTAACATTAGAGGACTCTGATTTGTTCAACTGTGCACACACAGGCCTGAACTAGCACTCTCTCCATCCAATAAAAACTTTATCTGAGCTGTGCAATGGCATCAGTGTGTCGGGTGACGCCTGTTCTTTTATAACCTGTGATGATGTAATACGGCCAGCCAATCAAAGTAATACCACTACCAAGATGGCTAAAGGTACCTTCACACGAAACGACGCTGCAGCGATAGCAACAACGATGCCGATCGCTGCAGCGTTGCTGTTTGATCGCTGGAGAGCTGTCACACAGACCGCTCTCCAGCGACCAACGATGCCGAGGTCCCCGGGTAACCAGGGTAAACATCAGGTTACTAAGCGCAGGGCCGCGCTTAGTAACCCGATGTTTACCCTGGTTACCAGCGTAAAATGTAAAAAAAACAAACAGTACATACTCACCTGCGCGTCCCCCGGCGTCCGCTTCCTGCACTGACTGACTGACTGAGCGCCGGCAGTAGCAGGGCACAGCGGTGACGTCACCGCTGTGCTGTGCTTTCACTTTCACTTTGCGGCGCTCAGTCAGTGTGGGAAGCAGACGGCGGGGGATGCGAATGTAAGTGCAAAAAGAAAAAAAAAGAGCATGAACCGCA
The DNA here is from genome assembly GCF_051348905.1 of Ranitomeya variabilis. Taxonomy (NCBI): domain Eukaryota; kingdom Metazoa; phylum Chordata; class Amphibia; order Anura; family Dendrobatidae; genus Ranitomeya; species Ranitomeya variabilis. The sequence goes on from NC_135236.1 coordinate 436,694,756, forward strand.
CATCCCAAAATCATACGTTGATCTAAAGCCGCTAGGCAAAAATTTAAATACTGAACATGAGGTTTTCAGTTTAACATTCTGATCAGACTGTATGAAGCCCACTGCCCCTTCACGGCAAACCTCGTAGTGGGTCCTAACGCCCTAACGGAGCGGAGCCGTGCGGCGACCACCGCCACAGCGGCCATGCACCAGCAGGGCGGACGGCCTGTTGCCCCACAGCACCCATGCTGCGAGACTGAGCCCCCATGACTCCAGACCGCGCCGCCCCACCAGCACAAAGCCACAGCAACAATGGCCGCCACACAGCACCAGCACCAAAATGAAGGGAGCATTTCAACTCACCTTCCTCCAGCTCTTCAGTGAGAGCCAAAATGGGCTAGACCCCTTACTTTGCAGTCTCCTGCTAATTAAAATCACCTGAGCCAAATGGGAGGAGTGCTGGTCCAAAAAAAGAGACAAGTACATGCTATGTGCAAAAAGAAAAAAAAAAGAGCATGAACCGCACATCCCAAAATCATTCTTTTTGGTGCTGGTGCTGTGTGGCGGCCATTGTTGCTGTGGCTTTGTGCTGGCGGGGCGGCGCGGTCTGGAGTCTTGGGGACTCAGTCTCGCAGCATGGGTGCTGTGGGGCAACGGGCCGTCCGCCCTGCTGGTGCATGGCCGCTGCGGCGGTGTTCGCCGCACGGCTCCGCTCCGTTAGGGCGTTAGGACCCACTACGAGGTTTGCCGTGAAGGGGCAGTGGGCTTCATACAGTCTGATCAGAATGTTAAACTGAAAACCTCATGTTCAGTATTTAAATTTTTGCCGAGCGGCTTTAGATCAACGTATGATTTTGGGATGTGCGGTTCATGCTCTTTTTTTTTTTTTTCTTTTTTTTTTTCTTTTCTTTTTGCACATGCGAATGTAAGTATGTACTGTTTTTTTTTTTTTTACATTTTACACTGGTAACCAGGGTAAACATCAAGTTACTAAGCGCGGCCCTGCGCTTAGTAACCCGATGTTTACCCTGGTTACCAGTGTAAAATATCGCTGGTATCGTTGCTTTTGCTGTCAAACACAACGATACACGGCGATCGGACGACCAAATAAAGTTCTGAACTTTATTCAGCGACCAGCGACATCACAGCAGGATCCTGATCGCTGCTGCGTGTCAAACTAAACGATATCGCTAGCCAGGACGCTGCAACGTCACGGATCGCTAGCGATATCGTTACAAAGTCGTTTCGTGTGAAGGTACCTTAAGGCATTACTGTGACTCGCAGGCAGTCCCTTCATGATTATTAGCTGTATAACAAAGAAACTAAGAGAACAGACATATGGAGGCCACCAAAGGACCTAAATATGAAGGTCAAATAAGGGCATATGAGAGACAACTGGTGTAACAACTATCTTTTAAAACCTTTAAAACCATTAAAAAGGGGGGAAGAAACAGGGGGACGGTGGAGAAGTCAAAGACTTGATCACCTATATAATGTCCATGAAATGAATGGACATAAAGCAATCTCTCAGAAAGGTACAATTACGATGAAATAAACATATAGCAATACAATGAAAATATATCTGAATGTATAACATGACATGTAGTTAAATTGCTTGACCCATAAATCATGACAAGTGACTACAGGTCAGTAAATTACATAATGCAAGTGTCCAACAATGATAGATATTTCAATGAAAATACATAGAATATATGTGGGCAATCCCAAAAGGTGAATGCCAGTAATGACAATCAAGTCAAAAATATATAACCTGAAAATAGAGAAGCCCAACAGAGTCATGGAATGGCAGTAGTGGGGAGAGAGAGCAGGAGGCCTCACTCGTTACACAACACTTGGTGGTTTCATCAGGGGTATGAGCAAGATACACAATTGGTAAAATACATGGTGGACCATTTATATGGATACACCTAAATAGAATGGGAATGGTTGATGATATCAGCTTCCTGTTTGTGTCACATTAGTATATGGGAGTGGGAAACTTTTCAAGATGGGTGGTGACCATGGTGGCCATTTTGAAGTCGGCCATTTTGGATCCAACTTTAATTTTTCCAATGGGAAGAGGGTCATGTGACACATCAAACTTATTGCAGTTTCACAAGAAAAACAACTTTGTTCTTTCATGAGTTATTTACAAGTTTATGACCACTTATAAAATGTGTTCAAAGTGCTGCCCATTGTGTTGGATTGTCATGAAATGCTATTGCAGGCTTCCAGTATCCATTGTTTCAGATGCTGCACATCTCATATCTTCACAGCATAGACAATTGCCTTCAGATGACCCCAAAGATAAAAGTCTAAGGCGGTCAGATTGGGAGACCTTGGTGGCCATTCAATTGGCTCACGATGACTAATCCACTTTCCAGGAAACTGTTCATTTAGGAATGCTCGGACCTGACACCAATAATATGGTGCACCACCACATTATGAAATTTGGAATTGATGCTCAGCCACACTCTGATGGCACAAATATCAGTTTCGTAGATTACTATTGTCAGAAAAATCTAAGAATAGTATCATGGGTAGTTGACTCAATGAAAGTGGAGGACTGCCGGTCTCGGAGGCCTACTGCTACAGGCAACACACATGAAGGAGACTCAACCAGGAGTCTACACATTTCCAAAAATGTATTGGCAGACACCAACAAAGTGACATCAATTTCACCACAGTAGAAATAGCATAATAAGGACCGACACATCGTCCACTACACCCAATTTAGCAGATGGACACCCAAACAGGAATGTTCACATTTCCAAAAATTAGTGGCAGACACCAACAAAGTGGCATCAATTTAACCACAGTAGAAATAGTATTATAGGGACCGACAGGTCTTCCGCTACACCCAACTCAGCAGATGGACAGTTGGACACCCAACCAGGAGTGCTCACATTTAAAACAATTAGTAGCAGACACCACCAAAGTGACATCAATTTCACCAGAGTAAAAAATAGTATAATGAGGAGCGACATCTCTTCCACAACAGCCAACCTAGCAGATGTACACCAAACCAAGAGTGCACACATTTCCAAAAATTAGTTGGAGACACCAATAAAGCAGTATCAATTTCAAGAGAGTAGAAATAGTATAATAGGGACCAAGGCATCTTCCACTACAGCTAACCTCGCAAACGGACACCCAACCAAGAGTGTACACATCTCCAAAAATTAGTGGCAGACACCAATAAAGTGGCATCAATTTCACCACCTACCCCTTTTAGACCTCGAACACCGAGCCTAATCCCCCTTCCACCATGACCTTGCTTTTTCCCATTCATGTTGCTCAGATGGTGTGCTATGAGCGCAGAATTAGCAACTAAAAATTTGATTTTTTACTCTGCACCACTTCTGCACAGCTGAATTTCAGTGACACTAAATGAGGTAAAATATGGTGTGCTGAATCGAGTTAGTCACAGAAAAATAAATTTCTGTGTGGATGAGGCCTGTATGACAAAGAAGATGTGCTGAGATCTCCCCTACTGTACGACTTTAGTAACAGAGGAATTTTTTGGACCTGTCAATAAGGCCTGTGTAAGATTGAGTAGATGCTCCAAACAATTTCAAAGTCACATGTCCCCTACTGTATGACGTTAGTAACAGAAGAGTTTTTGGGGGCGGGAATGGGAACGTACAACAGGATCAATAACAGGGCAGCTATGGGAAGTACAAGATCCAGGATCCAGCCTACAACTATTACTCATCTACCCAACATCAATTACCAGAGAGCTTTTGATTCTCATCAGAAGATAGGTGTAACAGATGCGTGTCTCAAGCTCAAGATGCCCTTGAGAAATTGGATGCCAAAGATGGCCTGTATAAGATTGAGTTGATGCTCCAAACAATTTCAAAGTCACATATCCCCTACTGTATGATGTTAGTAACAGAAGAATTTTTTGGGGCTTGTCGATAAGGCCTGTATAAGATTGAGTAGATGCTCCAAACAATTTAAAAGTGACATGTCCCCTACTGTATGACATTAATAACAGTAGAATTTTTTTTGGCCTGTCGATAAGACGTGTATAAGATTGAGTGGACGCTCCAAACAAGCCGTTGTGTCAGGAGATTGTGGGTGTTTCCTGCACCCTGATTGGCTACCCGCAATGAGCACACATAAAGATAGGAAAAAAAATGACTGCTGTGCTTTCAAGAACGCTGCGCCTATAAGCTCTGCAAGCCCCCTCCCCTCATCAAACAAGTGCCAAACGCTGATGACACACTGCCATTATCGTTGCTAAAGTGCTGAAAATATTTTTGTGGCAATGCAAATATTTTCCCGAACCTTTACTGAATTTTACCGATTTTATAAAATTTTGCTCAGGTTTCCGATCATGAATCTGAATGTGCCATACTCGTGACAAATTTATGTTTGGCGATTGTTTTCCCAACAAATTTGCATATCACCAGTTATGAAGTCTCGCTCATCTTTGCCAACGGTCCCTTCTAGGAAAGTAGAATTCAATAGTAGATCCAATTTCTTCTTGAAGGTCGCTGTGGGATGTGGGGGAAGAATAGCATATAATTTTTTGTCAAGTATTTCCCGTTTAGTCCTCCTTCAAGTACAAATCTATAGGCCACAGTACCACATTACCACCTTTATCTAATTATATAGGATTTAATTCTGACAACTGGAGGAAATAGTCTTTCTCTGGTCTAACGTAAGACTATCCAACCGATGTGTGTCCAGAGTAAGTTCTCGAATGTCTTGGACCATCACTTTTAAGAAAGTTTGTATAGTGGGTGAAATCCTCAATGAGGGGGATGATTGAGAAGGGAGGTGAGGGGTAAATGGTCACCTATCTGTACAGTTCTCATTTTTCCAAAGGAGGTCAATCAGGTCCCGGAAAGCTTATTGTTCACTGGCTGGTATGTCGTTCAAAAGTGTAGGTTACTGATGGATGACCCTAAAAGTAAAATTCCTACAAAAAAGATATAGGTCTTTAATGATCGTAAATTTGTCCAGGGTCTGCATATAAGAAAACGTCAATCCTTTTTCCAGAACTGACCTCTTTTGTGATGAAAGGACATAATGAGAAAGCCTGTGTTGCATGCACCAAACATGTGGGGCAGGGATTCGAGTTTCAAATTTGGGCACTGGTTAATGCTCACAGACTGCCGAGCACCCAGTTACTCAAGAGATATCCAAGTTTCACCGAGCACGTTTGCTCATCCCTTGGACTAACATTAATATCACTTTGTGTCCATGAGACTTTTTTTCCACTATATTAATTCCTTGTACAGTTTTTAACCTTGCTCCTTTTCACTCCTTCATTCAGTTTTGGCAGTTTTATTCTTGACTATAATAAAGAACATACTACATAGAAAAACAATCATGGATAATAATATAATAAAAATACCAAATGGAGGATATTCAAGTAAGTAAAATGCTAAATAAAAGTTTTTGAGGCATATATCACTTAGTAGGCATAATTTTAGTTATTTTTATTCTAATTATTATAGTTGTATAGATGTAATGTAAAGTATTCTAACTTCTATAAATGAGAGACCACAATTTGCTGTCAACAGATTATCTCTCAGTAGAATATTAGGATTGAATATTCCTACATCTAAAATGCCCAATCCTTGTTTTTTGTCATCTGCTGTCACTTACATTGTTCTTGTGCTCCATGGATAAGCCAATGAGCAGGGCAACCATCAGGATATTACTACTTTTCCGGTCTGGACTGGGTGAAACATGCTGGCAGCATGTCTCACTTAGTCTAGGCCCCCTCTTTTTCTTCTACTCACCAGGCCCCAAGGGCAGGGGTGGGTTGGGCCGGTTCAACAGTTCTCAACACATTCAGTTGAAATATATTGCCGTGCAGGAAGCAGGTATAGTTAACAGTCGCCAGCCAATCAGAGGCCGGCAGCTGAAGTCGGTGCCCATGTCACCAGTGTATGACGTGCCTGCCATGTGTCAATGCATCCACACCACATATCAAGAAGGGAGAGGATGCCACTGAACTTTGGACAGGTAGGAAGAAACTTTTGTTTTTTTATTTTGCTTGCACTGAAAAGTCACAATATGGGGAACAGATATATGGGGACCAGAACTGAGACGCATGGGGGCCAAAAATGAGACACATGGGGCCAGGATGTGGAACATTATTACCAGAAGGGGCCAGGATGTGGGACATTATTGCTAATAAATGGATATTGTTACTATTGTGATGTATTTTATTTTTGAGGATACTATTTTCAATGGGGGAGGGGTGTCCTGTTACTGTGCAAGGCCGCACTATGTTGCTTTTTTCCTCGTGTGGCATAGTGTACAAGTTGGGGAAAAGTGGGGAATGTGCTCTGGAAGTGGTGCTCCAAATAACTATGCTATTTTCTGCACAGTGCTGGCTGGAAGAAATTATGGCAGTCTGAATGAAGAAGAAAAGCGAAGATGAAGAACTTCAACTAGAGACATCACTGGTGAGTCAATGTGTTACCTGTACACTTATACTATACACTACATACTATATAGAGAACTCCTGTGTATAATATCACTGGTGATCGCTTTATTACCCGTGCATTGACACCATATACAGAGCTCCTCTGTATAATGCCACTGTGATCCCTGTATAACTTGTACACTGACTATATATAGAGCTCCTGTGTATAATGGCACTTGTGGTAATATTAGTATTGTGATTTTTTTTATTAATGATCAATATTGTAGTGTTTGGTCACTATGTGGTGGCTATATGTGATCTGGTCAGGGTGTGTTGGTATTTGTTCCTTGTATGTGGTATTATTCAGTCACTATGGGGTGGTATTACGTGATCTGGTCATGGTGTCATGGTATTTGTTCCTTGTATGTGGTATTATTCGGTCACTATGTGGTCCAGCCATTATGTGACAGTAATTGTTTTTTGTATGTGGTGTTATTGGTCATTTAAAAAAAATCTAACACATTCACTTAAAGAAAAATAAATAAAAATATATCTAAAAAGAGTATTGTATATTTTAATACAGTGGGGAAAAATGTATTTACTCAGCCACTAATTGTGCAAGTTCTCCACAAAATATTGAGATGAACATTTGTTAATGACCAAATACCATATTTTTCGGATTATAAGACACTCCGGATTATAAGACGCACCCCAAATTTTGAGGAGAAAAATAGGAAAAAAATATTTTTTAATAAAATGGTGGTGCTTCTTATAATCCTTGCATCTTATTGCTTACTGGGGTGGTGGCTGCAGTGAAGCGGGGTCCTGTTATGACCCCAATGGCGAGGGTCTCAGAGGTACGTGGAAGTCTGCAGAATACAAAAATCCAGCTCATAGGGCAGTGGTAACTGGTTTGACCATATATCTACTCCTAACGCCAACACTAGAAGTAGCCGGGGATCATTCCTACGTTGATTCTAGATGACACGCTCCAGCCGGAGAATCTAGCTACCCCTAGTAGAGGAAAACAAAAGACCTTTCTTGCCTCCAGAGAAGGGGACCCCAAAGCTGGATAGAAGACCCCCACAAATAATAACGGTGAGGTAAGAGGAAATGACAAACACAGAAATGAACCAGGTTTAGCACAGAGAGGCCCGCTTACTGATAGCAGAATAAAGAAAGGTAACTTATATGGTCAACAAAAACCCTATCAAAATCCACACTGGAAATTCAAGAACCCCCGAACCGTCTAACGGTCCGGGGGGAGAACACCAGCCCCCTAGAGCTTCCAGCAAAGGTCAGGATACAGATTTGGAACAAGCTGGACAAAAATACAAAACCAAAACAAATAGCAAAAAGCAAAAGGCAGACTTAGCTGATATAACTGGAACCAGGATCAGTAGACAAGAGCACAGCAGACTAGCTCTGATAACTACGTTGCCAGGCATTGAACTGAAGGTCCAGGGAGCTTATATAGCAACACCCCTAACTAACGACCCAGGTGCGGATAAAAGGAATGACAGAAAAAACCAGAGTCAAAAAACTAGTAACCACTAGAGGGAGCAAAAAGCAAATTCACAACAGTACCCCCCCCTTAGTGAGGGGTCACCGAACCCTCACCACGACCACCAGGGCGATCAGGATGAGCGGCATGAAAGGCACGAACTAAATCGGCCGCATGAACATCAGAGGCGACCACCCAGGAATTATCCTCCTGACCATAGCCCTTCCACTTGACCAGGTACTGAAGCCTCCGCCTGGAGAGGCGAGAATCCAAGATCTTCTCCACCACGTACTCCAACCCGCCCTCAACCAACACCGGGGCAGGAGGCTCAGCAGAAGGAACTACAGGCACAATGTACCGCCGCAACAAGGACCTATGAAATACATTGTGAATAGCAAACGACACAGGAAGATCCAGACGAAAAGATACAGGATTAAGGATTTCCAATATCTTGTAAGGCCCAATAAAACGAGGTTTAAATTTGGGAGAGGAGACCTTCATAGGAACAAAGCGGGAAGAAAGCCATACCAAATCCCCAACGCGTAGTCGGGGACCCACACCGCGGCGGCGGTTGGCAAAGCGCTGAGCCCTCTCCTGTGACAACTTCAAGTTGTCCACCACATGATTCCAGATCCGCTGCAACCTATCCACCACAGAATCCACCCCAGGACAGTCAGAAGGCTCCACATGACCCGAAGAAAAGCGAGGATGGAAACCAGAGTTGCAGAAAAAAGGCGAAACCAAGGTGGCGGAACTAGCCCGATTATTAAGGGCAAACTCAGCCAACGGCAAGAATGTCACCCAATCGTCCTGATCAGCAGAGACAAAACACCTCAAATAAGCCTCCAAAGTCTGATTGGTTCGCTCCGTCTGTCCATTAGTCTGAGGATGGAAAGCAGACGAAAACGACAAATCAATGCCCATCCTACTACAAAAGGATCGCCAGAACCTGGAAACGAACTGGGATCCTCTGTCTGACACAATATTCTCAGGGATGCCGTGCAAACGAACCACGTTCTGGAAAAACACAGGAACCAGATCGGAAGAGGAAGGCAGCTTAGGCAAAGGAACCAAATGGACCATCTTTGAGAAGCGATCACATATCACCCAGATAACGGACATGCCCTGAGATAGCGGAAGATCAGAAATGAAATCCATGGAGATATGTGTCCAAGGTCTCTTCGGGACAGGCAAGGGCAAGAGCAAACCGCTGGCACGAGAACAGCAAGGCTTAGCTCGAGCACAAGTCCCACAGGACTGCACAAATGACCGCACATCCCTTGACAAGGAAGGCCACCAAAAGGACCTGGCCACCAGATCTCTGGTGCCAAAAATTCCCGGGTGACCTGCCAACACCGAGGAATGAACCTCGGAAATGACTCTGCTGGTCCACTTATCCGGGACAAACAGTCTGTCAGGTGGACAAGACTCAGGCCTATCAGCCTGAAATCTCTGCAACACACGTCGCAGATCCGGAGAAATAGCTGACAAGATAACTCCATCTTTAAGAATACCAACAGGATCAGCGACTCCAGGAGCATCAGGCACAAAGCTCCTAGAAAGAGCATCGGCCTTCACATTCTTTGAACCTGGTAAATACGAGACAACAAAATCAAAGCGGGAGAAAAACAATGACCAGCGGGCCTGTCTCGGATTAAGGCGTTTAGCAGACTCGAGATACATCAGATTTTTGTGATCAGTCAAGACCACCACACGATGCTTAGCACCCTCGAGCCAATGACGCCACTCCTCAAATGCCCATTTCATGGCCAACAACTCCCGATTGCCCACATCATAATTTCGCTCGGCAGGCGAAAACTTCCTAGAGAAAAAGGCACAAGGTTTCATAACAGAGCAACCAGGGCCTCTCTGCGACAAAACGGCCCCTGCTCCAATCTCTGAAGCATCCACCTCAACCTGAAAGGGAAGTGAGACATCGGGCTGGCACAAAACAGGCGCCGAAGTAAACCGGCGTTTCAACTCCTGGAAAGCCTCCACGGCAGCAGGAGCCCAGTTAGCTACATCGGAGCCCTTCTTGGTCATATCCGTCAAAGGTTTCACAATGCTAGAAAAATTAGCGATAAAACGACGGTAGAAGTTAGCGAAACCCAAGAACTTCTGAAGACTCTTAACTGACGAGGGCTGAGTCCAATCAAGAATAGCTCGGACCTTGACTGGGTCCATCTCCACAGCAGAAGGGGAAAAAATGAACCCCAAAAAGGGAACCTTCTGTACACCAAAGAGACACTTTGAGCCCTTGACAAACAAAGAATTTTCACGCAAAATTTTAAAGACCAACCTGACCTGCTCCACATGCGAATCCCAATTATCAGAAAAAACCAAAATATCATCCAGATAAACAATCAAAAATTTATCCAGATACTTCCGGAAAATGTCATGCATAAAGGACTGAAAAACTGAAGGCGCATTGGAGAGCCCAAAAGGCATCACCAAGTACTCAAAATGACCTTCGGGCGTATTGAATGCGGTTTTCCATTCATCACCTTGCTTAATGCGCACAAGGTTGTACGCACCACGAAGGTCTATCTTGGTGAACCACTTGGCACCTTTAATCCGGGCAAACAAGTCAGACAACAGCGGTAAAGGATACTGAAATTTGACAGTGATCTTATTTAAAAGCCGATAATCAATACAAGGTCTCAAAGATCCGTCCTTTTTTGCCACAAAAAAGAATCCCGCACCAAGAGGGGAAGAAGACGGACGAATATGTCCATTTTCCAGAGACTCCTTGATATATGAACGCATAGCGGTATGTTCAGGTACCGACAGATTAAACAGTCTTCCCTTAGGAAATTTACTGCCTGGGATCAAATCTATAGCACAGTCACAGTCCCTATGAGGAGGCAGTGCACTGGACTCAGACTCACTGAAGACATCCTGATAATCAGACAAATACTCCGGAACTTCCGAAGGCGTAGAAGAAGCAATAGACACAGGCAGGGAATCCCCATGAATACCCCGACAGCCCCAACTTGAGACTGACATAGCCTTGCAGGCCAGGACTGGATTATGGGTCTGTAACCATGGCAGCCCTAAAACAACCAAATCATGCATTTTATGTAAAACCAGGAAACGTATCACCTCGCGGTGTTCAGGAGTCATGCACATGGTAACCTGTGTCCAATACTGCGGTTTATTTGCTGCCAATGGCGTAGCATCAATACCCCTAAGAGGAATAGGATTTTCTAATGGTTCAAGAGTAAAACCACAGTGCTTAGCAAATGACAGATCCATAAGACTCAGGGCAGCACCTGAATCTACAAACGCCATGACAGGATAAGACGACAGTGAGCAAATCAAAGTTACAGACAGAATAAATTTAGGTTGCAAATTACCAACGGTGACAGGACTAACAACCTTAGCTATACGTTTAGAGCATGCTGAGATAACATGTGTAGAATCACCACAGTAGTAGCACAAGCCATTCCGGCGTCTATGAATTTTCCGCTCATTTCTAGTCAGGATTCTATCACATTGCATTAAATCAGGTGTCTGTTCAGACAACACCATGAGGGAATTTGCGGTTTTTCTATCACATTGCACCGAATTAGGTGTCTGTTCAGACAACACCATGAGGGAATTTGCGGTTTTGCGCTCCCGCAACCGCCGGTCAATTTGAATAGCCAGTGCCATAGTATCATTCAGACCTGTGGGAATGGGAAAACCCACCATAACATTCTTAATGGCTTCAGAAAGGCCATTTCTAAAATTAGCGGCCAGTGCACACTCGTTCCAATGTGTCAGCACGGACCATTTCCGAAATTTTTGGCAATACACTTCAGCCTCGTCCTGCCCCTGAGACATAGCCAGCAAGGCCTTTTCTGCCTGAATCTCAAGATTGGGTTCCTCATAAAGTAAACCGAGCGCCAGAAAAAACGCATCAATATCAGCCAATGCCGGATCTCCTGGCGCCAGCGAAAAAGCCCAATCCTGAGGGTCGCCCCGTAAGAACGAAATAACAATTTTGACTTGCTGAGCAGAGTCTCCAGATGAACAGGGTCTCAGGGACAAAAACAATTTACAATTATTCATGAAATTCCTAAACTTAAACCTGTCTCCGGAAAACAGTTCAGGAATCGGTATTTTAGGTTCTGACCTAGGATTTCTGATAACATAGTCTTGTATGCCCTGCACACGAGTAGCCAGCTGGTCCACACTTGTAATCAAGGTCTGGACATTCATGTCTGCAGCAAGCATAGCCACTCTGAGGTAAAGGGGAAGAAGAAAAAAAAAAACAAACAAAAAAAAAAACTCAGAATCTTCTTTCTTATAATCCCTCTTCTGCAATGCATTAAACATTTAATACTGGCCTGGCAAACTGTTATGACCCCAATGGCGAGGGTCTCAGAGGTACGTGGAAGTCTGCAGAATACAAAAATCCAGCTCATAGGGCAGTGGTAACTGGTTTGACCATATATCTACTCCTAACGCCAACACTAGAAGTAGCCGGGGATCATTCCTACGTTGATTCTAGATGACACGCTCCAGCCGGAGAATCTAGCTACCCCTAGTAGAGGAAAACAAAAGACCTTTCTTGCCTCCAGAGAAGGGGACCCCAAAGCTGGATAGAAGCCCCCCACAAATAATAACGGTGAGGTAAGAGGAAATGACAAACACAGAAATGAACCAGGTTTAGCACAGAGAGGCCCGCTTACTGATAGCAGAATAAAGAAAGGTAACTTATATGGTCAACAAAAACCCTATCAAAATCCACACTGGAAATTCAAGAACCCCCGAACCGTCTAACGGTCCGGGGGGAGAACACCAGCCCCCTAGAGCTTCCAGCAAAGGTCAGGATACAGATTTGGAACAAGCTGGACAAAAATACAAAACCAAAACAAATAGCAAAAAGCAAAAGGCAGACTTAGCTGATATAACTGGAACCAGGATCAGTAGACAAGAGCACAGCAGACTAGCTCTGATAACTACGTTGCCAGGCATTGAACTGAAGGTCCAGGGAGCTTATATAGCAACACCCCTAACTAACGACCCAGGTGCGGATAAAAGGAATGACAGAAAAAACCAGAGTCAAAAAACTAGTAACCACTAGAGGGAGCAAAAAGCAAATTCACAACAGGGTCCCAGGGACGCTGCTGGAGGAGGCAGAAGTGGGGTGATGCTGCAGGCAGGGATGATGGGGGGCTCTGATGTGCGGCACACTGCTGCGGGGGTCTTGTGCTGCTGCAGGGGTCTTGTGCTGCTGTCGGGTGTCTCCAGGTGCCTGGCTGTTGCTGGCCCATGCTGCAGGTGTCTCTGCTGCCCAGCGGTATTGTGTGGGTGTCCAGCGCTGCCCGGGGCTCTGCCAACATTTTGCGACAGACCAGAGCCCTGGCACTTCCACGGTTCCATGTGCTGTGGTCTCCGGGAATATGGCCACCGCCAGGGGCGGTGCATGTGCAGATGGTGATCTCAGGACCAAGATCTCGAGAGATGAGATTTCAGAGAATGTTTGTGTCTCTTGTCTGTGATTTATGTAAAAAACTATGATATTTATTGACATCATTTGATTTGGCCACTTATCATCTACTGTATACTTTATATTGTTTCATATGCTGTATTATAAACAAGAAATACTATTAACAAGAAAATAAAAACTGAGTGTGACTTGAAAACATGCATGATGTAAAGGCATGTTCACACTGGCCATAGAAACAAGCAAAACCAAAGAAAAAGCAATGTGTGCATACACCCTAATGAAAATTTGCTTTCATTAGGGTATATGCACACATTGCTTTTTCTTTGGTTTTGCTCGTATATTATAAACAAGTACAGTATTTTTCGGACTATAAGACGCACCGGACTATAAGACGCACCCAGGTTTTAGAGGTGGATAATAGGGAAAAAAATATTTGAAGCAAAAAAAAAAAAAATGTGGTAAAATTACTATTATATGTGGTGTTATTATATTTAATAGTATGTTATTATGTTGGAAGCTACGGGTAGAAGATGGTGCTGCGGGACCAGTGTGGTGGCTGTAAAGTACTATATGAAGACGCTGGAGGGTGAGTATAAGAATGGGGGCACAGGGCTCCTATTTAAAGTACCACTCCAGAACTAAAAAATAACAATGGAGTGCTGCTTTATGATCCTGTTGGGAGAACTATAACTCCCAGCATGTCCTGCAGATCCTATGGCATGCTGGGAGTTATAGTTCGCCACAGGAGTGGCAGAGTGCTTTATTGTGTGTTGTAAAGACTAACCTTTTAATTGTGCCAGCCAGCCATGCTGTGGTGAGGTAAAAAGCTGTAGCATCCCATGACTGCACCCACAGAGCTCTCTCTCTTGTTGCCTCTCCACAGCACAGGTCATAAGAGGAAGCTTGCAGATTCTAGTGGGGAGTCTGAAGGACCTGTGATGATGTCAGAAGAGGGAGGGCTTTGTGCTGCCATGTGATGCTCCAGCCCGCCCACTTCATGACATCACACAGGTCCTTATGCCTCAGCATCCAGCACAGCCCACGCAGGTATGCGGCGATCTTGTCCCCTCTGGCCCCTGCTGCTACCCCCACACAGATCTCCCCAGCCACTGCAGGAATCCGGCGCTGGGGAAACCATGTGTGTTTCAGTGAAGGAATATTCATTTGCAGCTCCCGGCTCACTGCTCTGTGCTGACAGGTGGGCGGGGAAGCGGCTAATGAATATTCACTGCACTTTAAACATCGGGACCAAGTGGTTTCCCCAGCGCTGGATTCCGGGCAGCTGGGACATTCTTCTGCCTCCTGCAAGTGGGATCACAGTGCGATCCCACTAGCCGCTGCCCCCCCTCCCCACATGCTACATTCCGACCATAAGACGCACCCACACTTTCCTTCCAAATTTGGAGGAAAAAAGTGCATCTTATGGTTCGAAAAATACAGTATTTGTTTTTATTTTGTTGGCTTGTGATTGCAATTTTTTGGTTTGTTACTTAAGCACGGTGGCTCAATAGTTAGCACTGCAGCTTTGCAGCACTGAGGTTCTGGGTTCAAATCCCAAAAAGGACTTGGGTTTCTCCAGTGTCCTCCCACAGTACAAAGACATACTGATAGGGAATCCAGACTGTGAGCCCCAATGGGAACAACGATAATAATGTCTGTAAAGTGCTGTGGAATTAATGGAGCCATAGAAGTGAGTAAACATAAAATTAATAACCTGTACTATCAATAAGCCAGCCCATTACTTGACCCTGGAAATCATGTCTACAAGCTTTTGGATCGACAATAAGGAAACTAAAAGACAGATTTAGGGAACATTTATTGGATGTTGAATTTCCATGGTATGCATTGACCTTTCCCCAGCTCTCCCTGGCTCCTGAATGTTTCTGTTTATTGCATTGAATTTCCATGGTATGCATTGACCTTTCCCCAGCTCTCCCTGGCTCCTGAATGTTTCTGTTTATTGCATTGAATTTCCATGGTATGCATTGACCTTTCCCCAGCTCTCCCTGGCTCCTGAATGTTTCTGTTTATTGCATTGAATTTCCATGGTATGCATTGACCTTTCCCCAGCTCTCCCTGGCTCCTGAATGTCTCTGTATATTGCATTGAATTTTCTATGCCTTCCCTGGATCTGAGTGTCTTGGTGCAGCACATATAATCCTTTTTAGTATGCTTTCTTACCTATCAGCCTGTTTCCATGACCTGTTCCATATATCTCATTGTGCTATTCTGGCATCTCTCTGAGTGGTCACTCCAACCCCTCCCTCTCTTTATGACCTCTGCTTAACTCGCTACATCTGGTCTCCCATACCCAGCCACCTCCTCATTCACACCTGAATGCCCTTAACTGGGGATATATTCACATGCAGGCGTCTGCTACAGACGCAGTCTGCTGCATTTCATCTTTTAACTTCCATCTTTTAAATTACATCTTTTTAATTATGAATTTGAATTAGACTGAATTGGACTGGAATTGACTGGAAGGTAACAGAACACCAAACCACTACAATGTTTCGGTTTCTTTTCTCATTCACCCCCATACTACTTTCCTTCTTACAATCTCCTGCAATCCCTCCACCTTGTAAGGAACTAGTCATTTCTTCCTCCATCCTCCCCAGCCATCTCACCTTATCCTCAGAACTGTTCCTCCACATACAATCCTTTTTCTCCAGACACACACGGCCACATCATGTCCTATCCAGCTCCCACCTTCTAACGCTCTGTCTGCTACTCCTCATTGCCGGTGATGTATCCCCAAATCCCGGCCCACCTCAACACATCCCCATGCTCATTTCTAACCCCCTACCTCGATCCTCCGCACGTTTTCCCAACCATGACAACCTCATACCCATTCATCCAGCCCCCACTCCCCCGGTCCCCTTACATGGAGCACTATGGAACGCACGCTCCGTCTGCAACAAACTGCCATTTATCCATGACCTCTTCATCACCAACAAACTCTCCTTCCTTGGCATCACGGAAAACTGGCTCACCCCCTCTGACTCAGCCTCTCCAGCTGCGCTTTCCTACGGCGGTCTCCACCTCTCTCACACCTCTCGCTCCACCAACAAACGTGGTGGAGGGGTTGGCTTGCTCCTGTCTGACACCTGCTCCTTCACTCCAATCCCGCTACCACCCTCCGCTACTCTTCCCTCATTTGAGGTGCACTCCATCCGCATCTATTTCCCCTCCAACCTCCAGCTGGCTGTCATCTACCGCCCCCCAGAACTAGCCATCTCCATCTTTCTCGACCACTTCACCACATGGCTACTTCATTTCCTCTCTGTTGACATCCCCACTATCATCATGGGTGATTTCAACATCCCGATTGACACTTCCACCTCAGCTGCCTCTAAACTTTTATCACTGACTTCCTCCTTTGGCCTCACTCAATGGTCCTCTGAGGCCACTCACACAGATGGCCACACGCTGGACCTCGTCTTCACCCGCCTCTGCTCCCTTACTAATCTCACTAACTCACCCCTCCCCCTGTCTGACCACAACCTACTGACATTCTCTTCCCTCTCCTCTCCTAGTGTGCAACCCCCACTCCACAAACTCCCTCGCAGAAATCTCAAACATCTCAACTTACAATCACTCTCTGAGTCCCTTCTCCCTCTTACCAACATAGCCTCCCTTCATGACACAAATGCTGCTGCTTTTTATAACGCCACAATAACAGCAACACTCAATTCGGCCGCCCCGCTCATGCATAGCAAAACTCGTACAGTCAACAGGCAGCCCTGGCTGACCAGCCTGACTAAAGAACTGAGACGGGCTTCCAGGATCGCTGAGCGAAGATGGAAGCGATCCCGCTCTGCTGACCACTTCACCGCATACAAGCAGTCCCTCGCCAGCTTCAAGTCCGCGCTCACTGCCGCAAAACAAACTTACTTCTCATCTCTCATATCCTCCCTGTCTCACAACCCTAAACAGCTTTTCAACACTTTCAATTCTCTACTCCGTCCCCCTGCACCCCCTCCCTCCCCTCTCATTTCTGCTGAAGACTTTGCCTCTTTCTTTAAACAGAAGATCGATATGATCAGAGAAAGCTTTGGCCCACAGCGCCCACTGCCCCTCTTAGCTGCTCACCCCTGCTCCTCCAAAACCAGCTTCTCCACCATGACAGAAGATCAGCTCTCCACCCTCCTGTCGAGATCACACCTCACCACCTGCACGCTCGACCCGCTCCCATCTCACCTCATCCCTAACCTTTCCACGGTCTTCATCCCAACCCTAACGCACCTCTTCAACCTCTCACTCACAACAGGTGTCTTCCCCTCATCCTTCAAACATGCCAAGATCACACCCATCCTCAAAAAGCCCTCCCTCGACCCATCCTCTGTGTCTAGCTATCGCCCGATATCTCTTCTTCCTTATGCCTCCAAATTGCTGGAGCAACACATCCATCTTGAACTGTCCTCTCACCTCTCCTCCTGCTCCCTCTTTGATCGATTACAATCTGGCTTCCGTTCCCATCACTCAACTGAAACTGCCCTAACTAAAGTCACCAATGACCTACTAACTGCCAGGAACAAGCGACACTACTCTGTCCTCCTTCTCCTGGACCTGTCTTCTGCCTTTGACACTGTGGACCACTCCCTTCTGCTACAAATCCTCTCATCTCTTGGCATCACAGACTTGGCCCTTTCCTGGATCTCATCATATCTGACAGATCGGACATTCAGTGTCTCCCTCCGCCACACCACCTCCTCACCTCGCCCCTTGTCAGTCGGTGTTCCTCAAGGCTCTGTTCTAGGACCCATACTCTTCTCCATCTACACCTTCGGTCTGGGACAGCTCATAGAATCCCACGGTATGCAGTACCATCTCTATGCTGATGACACGCAGATCTACCTATCCGGACCTGACCTCACCTCCTTACTTACCAAAATCCCGCACTGTCTGTCTGCTATTTCAGCCTTCTTTTCTGCTCGCTTTCTACAACTGAACATGGATAAAACAGAATTCATCATCTTTCCCCCATCTCACTCTACCCCTCCACCAGACCTATCCATCAATGTCAATGGCTGCTCACTTTCCCCAGTCCCACACGCCCGGTGCCTCGGGGTGATCCTCGACTCTGCCCTCTCTTTCAAGCCACATATCCAAGCCCTTGCCTCCTCCTGCCGCCTCAAACTCGAAAACATTTCCCAGATCCGCGCATTCCTTGACCGTGACACCACAAAAACACTAGTGCATGCCCTTATCATCTCCCGCCTCGACTACTGCAACCTCCTACTCTCTGTACTCCCCTCTAGCACTCTGGCACCACTCCAATCCATCCTACACTCTGCTGCTCGACTAATCTACCTGTCTCCCCGCTATTCCCCAGCCTCTCCCCTATGCCAAGCCCTTCACTGGCTTCCTATTGCCCAGAGACTCCAGTTCAAAACCCTCACAATGACCTACAAAGCCATCCACAACCTATCTCCTCCATACATCTGTGACATGATCAACCGGTACCTACCAACACGCAACCTCCGATCCTCTCAAGACCTCCTTCTCTACTCCCCTCTCATCTCCTCTTCCCACAACCGCATCCAAGACTTCTCCCGTGCTTCCCCCATACTCTGGAACTCTCTACCCCAGCACATCAGACTCTCGCCTACCATAGAAACTTTCAAAAAGAACCTGAAGACTCACCTCTTCCGACAAGCCTACAGCCTGCAGT
This sequence comes from Ranitomeya variabilis, assembly GCF_051348905.1. NCBI lineage: Eukaryota > Metazoa > Chordata > Amphibia > Anura > Dendrobatidae > Ranitomeya > Ranitomeya variabilis. The sequence goes on from NC_135236.1 coordinate 436,713,741, forward strand.
GATCCTGAACCTACTGAACCGCCGCACAACCAGCTCTGCCCTCTCCTAGTGTATCATCACCCATCCCCTGCAGATTGTGAGCCCTCGCGGGCAGGGTCCTCCCTCCTAATGTACCCGTGTGCCTTGTTTTTTGCTCATGTTTAATGTATTTGTCTATACTTGCCCCGTATTTCACATGTAAAGCGCCATGGAATAAATGGCGCTATAAAAATGAATAATAATAATAATAAATAATAATATTGTTCAACCAACATTACATCATGTGTCAAATGCATCAAGCCATTTCATTAATAAACATGACAGACACACAAATCACTTAAAGGTTTATGCGATAGAACAAATTTACAAAAATATACGAGGCGGTGATAGAGAAAGTAAATTACACGATAGATAGGCTTTTTGGATTTATCTATTGAACACCAGAGTGCCCACAGGGTTAAACCTCAGAAAAGAGATGATGTTACACTATTAACATGTTATTATTGTGTTTTTTTTTGTTTTTTTTCTATTTATTTTTTAGGGGGATAATAACATAACTTTTTTACTGTTCAAGACTTTCCTGCCTGTTTTCTTGCTCCCCTCACAATCAGACTTATTTTGCCTTTTAAGATCCACTTTTAAGTGCAATCTTGGTGGGTTCCCTCATCCTCACTCTTGGAGTCCTTAATAGATCCCTCAAGAAGGGAACGTGCAGCATTGGTCTTTCAGTCAACTAATAGAAGAAATGCAGACACTTCACCAGATATTTTGAATATTAGGGAAGTAATAGAAAAATCTTCCTTAAATGAGACGCAAATTTGGTGGGATCAAACCACATTGGAACATTATTTGGAACAGGATATTATCCCTCGAGGATTACGTATAAAAAAAGTTCCCACAACAGTCTATAATGACGAATTTGTAAATGAATGGAACTCTATACTTTCTACCTGTTCTAAACACCTTATGCAGCTCATTGTAAAATATGAGAGTAAAGAATTATCTGCTATTAAGACCGACTTGGATAAAAATCTTACTTTACTCAAGTCTGCAGTGAATAACACTGATTTTGAGGACTTCCAAAAAGACCTGAAATCTAAATTACATGCCCTGGAAGATTCTATCATCACCTAAAAAAACGTAAATTTAACAGGGATGTATTTGATTTCACTAATAATCAGGTCTATGAGTGGGGGAGATGGGAGAGATTTCCAGCTACACCCAGATCCATCCTGAAAAAATGAAATCGCACTCCGTTCAATCGCAATTAGGTGACTTTTTCATCGTCTGATCCAGAGTCGTCTGATGTTTCTGTGTAATCGTGCAGTCAAGACAACACCACACGACAAGTAACTACCAATCAGTCTAGTTATTACCGTAAATCTAAAAGAAATGTTTCAGGACAATCAAAAAACGTTTCAAAAAACGTACCAGAAGGAGCGGCAGAAAACATCGCAAACGCTTCCTCGGTATTTCGGAATCGATTGAGGAGCTACAACAGGATGTTTCGTTAGATGTTATAAATTTATCCTCCCATACTCTCACGGACAGTGAAAGAAAATTATTATCTCGAGGATTAAACTTTGTGCCCACCAATACCAACTTGGATGTTTTCTCTACCTTGAAAGACATAAATAAATTTGTCAGAAACTTGACAGTAAAAAAACATTTTTTCATGGAAAAAGACACGCCACCTCTGCCAGTACCAGTCCATACTAATGAATTCATGAATAAAAATTTTTCTGAACAAAACGGACTTCTATGCCTTATGGACTTAGATACGGAAAACACATTATCACAGGACATTAATATGATTTCTTCCTTTAAAACCAAAAATCCTTCTTTTTATCCAGTTTACACCAGAACAGAATCTATGGATCGCTTCCAAGATAATGTGGAAAGGGATATTCGCAATCTCCTCCTGAACTCTTCCACCAGTTCCCCTAAACTCAACCTAACTAGAAAAGAACGAGACACTTTGGAAGAGATGAAAAATAAAAATGATCTAGTCATAAAAATGTCGGGCAAAGGGGGATCTGTTGTCGTTATCAATAGATCTGACTATTTTGAATCTATTCACAAAATGCTTTCTGAAAATGACACTTATATTCAATTGGATTCTGATCCCACTGCTGAGTTTTTGTCACAATGTAAAAGTATCATAGAGGATGGTTTACAACACGTTTTTTTTCTAAAGGACAGGCTGAATATTTGTACGTCGTTAATCCAAAAATACCATTCATGCATGCTTTACCAAAAACGCATAAAGATGTTTATCCACCTCCCATGCGCCCCATAATTTCGGGTATAGGCTCTTATAGTGAGCGTTTAGGGGAGTGGTTGGATACCATTCTCCAACCACTAGCACAAAGAGTCCCAGGATATCTGAAAGACTCCAGAGATGTTCTAAGTATGCTAGATAATGTAATCTGGAATTCACACTGGACATGGCTCACCTGCGACGTAGCTGCACTCTATACATCCATCCCGCATAGAATTGCTTTAGTGGCTGTACAATTTCATCTAAATAAGTACAGTAATTTAACCTATGACTTACAAATATTCATTGGAACAGTTTTATCTTTTTTATTATTCTCACCCTCAGTAGCAAATCTAGTAATGGCTTGGTGGGAGGAAATGTACATTTTCAGTGATAATAACCCTTTTTTTCAGGACATTGAATGGTATTTAAGATATATTGTTGATTTATTAATGGTTTGGAAGGGCAATCAGAACTGCTAGGAGCAATTTATTTTTTATATAAATAACAATCCATTCAATTTAAAATTCACTTATATGTTTGATAAATTCACTATAAATTTTTTGGATTCATGTCTTCAGGGCTTCCCTGATACCATCATTCAAAGTAAAACATATTGCAAGCAAACTGCTGGCAAAACTACATTACACGCACGTAGTTTTCATCCTCCCCACACCATTCATTCAATTCCAGTTGGAGAGGTATTACGAGCCAAAAGAAACTGTAATAATGAACCAGCTTTCACCCGGGAAAAAAACATTATTAAAAAACGTCTTAATAACAGAGCATACCCTAATTGGACTATAGATCGTGCCTTTTCTATTGCAGATAAAAAAACAAGATCAGATCTTATACAAACTACTAATGTCCATGATGAACATAAAAAATCAGAATTGCCTGTTGAACAGCCAGTGTTAATACTCACATATAGCACACATTTCAAATCCATCTCAGAAATTGTACTGCGGAATTTAAATTTGCTGAGAGATGATCAAACCATGGACATAATCTTACAGAATGGTATCAAAATAGTCTCTAGACGCGCACCCACATTAGGTAAGGCCGGTTTCACACGTCAGTGGCTCCGGTACGTGAGGTGACAGTTTCCTCACGTACCGGAGACACTGACACACGTAGACCCATAAAAATCAATGCATCTGTTCAGATGTCATTGATTTTTTGCGGACCGTGTGCGGACCGTGTCTCCGTGTGCCAAACACGGAGACATGTCAGTGTTCGTGGGAGCGCACGTTTTACACGGACCCAATAGAGTCAATGGGTCCGCGTAAAACACGGACCTCACACGGACATTCTCCGTCTGGGGTCCGTGTGCGTGCCGGAGACAGCGCTACAGTAAGCGCTGTCCCCCCCACATGGTGCTGAAGCCGCGATTCATATCTTCCCTGTAGCAGCGTTTGCTATAGAGAAAATATGAAGAATAGTGTTAAAAATAAAGATTTAGGTGTCCGCCGCCCCCCCACCCCCTGTGCGCCCCCCCGCTGGTCAGAAAATACTTATCCGGGTCCCCCGTCGGCTGTCGCTCCTTCCTGGTCTGGCCGCGCCTCCTACTGTATGCGGTCACGTGGGGCCGATCAATTACAATCATGAATAGTCGGCTCCGCCCCTATGGGAGGTGGAGCCACATATTCATGACTGTAAATGATCGGGCCCACGTGACCGCATGCAGGAGAAGCCGCGGCAAGACCAGGAAGCAGCGAGGGAGCGGGTAAGTATTTTCTGACCAGCGGGGGGGCGCACAGGGAGTGGGGGGGCGCACAGGGGGTGGGGGGGCGGCGGACACCTAAATCTTTATTTTTAACACTATTCTTCATATTTTCTCTGCAGCAAACGTTACTGCAGAGAGGATATGAATCGCAGCTTCAGCACCATGCAGAGTGGGTACCACACGCTCCGTGTGGTACCCACTCGCCATACGGGCGGCACACGTGTGCCGCAGGTATGGCCTCCGTGAGTTCCCAGGCACACGGACACGGATAACTCCGGTACCGATTTATTCCGGTACCGGAATTATCTGGACGTGTGGGACAGCCCTAATGCGCTATCTCCCAGTTTTCTGAATCAAACTAAACCAAAAACTCCCACCCACTGGCTATCAACAAAAGGTTTTTTCAGATGTGGTTCACACCCATGTAAGACTTGCTCGTATACCAAAAAAACTGTAGGTTTTCATTGTTCTAGTAATCAAAAAAATTTTCCGATAAAAACTTTCTTAAACTGCAATTCGGACTGTGTAGTTTACATTTTTGAATGTCTGGAATGCAGACTCCTATATGTTGGATCGATAATAAGGAAACTAAAAGACAGATTTAGGGAACATTTATTGGATATTGTTCAACCAACATTACGTCATGTGTCAAATGCATCAAGCCATTTTATTAATAAACATGACAGACACACAAATCACTTAAAGGTTTATGCGATAGAACAAATTTACAAAAATATACGAGGCGGTGATAGAGAAAGTAAATTACAGGATAGAGAGGCTTTTTGGATTTATCTATTGAACACCAGAGTGCCCACAGGGTTAAACCTCAGAAAAGAGATGATGTTACACTATTAACATGTTATTATTGTGGTTTTTGTTTTTTTGTGTGTGTTTTTTTTTTTCTATTTATTTTTTAGGGGGATAATCACACCTGTCTGCGCAGTATTTGTGGTATGTGTATATAATATGTGCTTAATGATTCTTGTTTTTTTGTACCTGTCCTAATGACTGTGTGTTCTGGATGTCCAATGGGATTTGTCGGGGTGGAGTTAATTATTCTCATGGCTATTCACCTGTTAAATTTGTTTTTATATGTCTTGTTGGGCTATTCAAGCTTATGCTGTGGACAAAGAGCACCATGCGTGCTCAAAACGCGTTCAGCTAACTTATGGCTTCTTTTCTGAAATAGTTGTGCAGTTACTTGCAAGCAGCTTTTTCCGAATTTTAAATATGTGGAAATAAAATTGATGACTTTTACTCCGGAGCTGGATTTTTTTTTTTTTCTTACTTACTCAGCAGAGGACGTTGGGCGGTGGCGTTTTCCTTGCTCGGATGTTCCTGTGGACTCTCATGGATTTGCTGATGGGGGTGAGCTGAAACATAACTTTTTTACTGTTCAGAAAATATAGTGCATGTAACTTCCTCCAAGCTATATATTTAAGATCTTGTGAAAGACAAATGACAGTGCTCTCGGACAATGATAAATGCTGAAGAGGAGAATGTCCACCAGCACAGTATTTGAAGTAAGATCTCAATGTTTCATCTATTGCAGAACACAATTGACAAAAATGTGTGACTAATCTGTACAGAAACAACAGACTACAGTATCTTTATCTATTTACTGTTCTACCATAGAATAAGTCTGTTTATACTGATAGAAACTAGGGTAGCTGTTTCTGACAGATCTCATTGTGGCTTATATTTCTTGTCTGAATAATCATGATGTTTATTGACCCATAAACATCTAAGAGGTCTAATTATTTCATGAATAAACAGGGGCATATGAACTGCGACCGCGACCAGTCCGTGATGGAGGAGGCACACCGACGCCAATTTCACCTGGATATGCATCCTCTGACTCACATTCAGATGCAATACATGCCACTGTCAGCTACAGAAGATGATACAGCACAGTGTGGGAGTGGGGGAAGGTAAGAATAATTGTTTGTTTCTTTCTAAGATGTGCCAGAGAATAACAGAAGGAGACCAGGATGAGGGGCATTATACCAGAATGGGGACAATATCCCAGAATTCAGGACATTATACCAGGATTGAGGACATTATACCAGGATGTGGTTCCTTATACCAGAATGGTGACCTTATACTAGGATGGGAGGAGTTATACCATAATAGGGACATTATACCAAAATGAGGACATTGTACCATGATGGGGGACATTATACCAGGAAGAGGCAAGGTGGAAGGAAAATTTTCTTACATGAGGCCCAGGATATTACTGTAAGAGGCACAGGTTGTGAGAGATTATTACAAGAAGGATCCAAAGGGGCTACATTCATACATGGGGGTGAACATGTATGTCTTTAAAGGACCTAGAATGCTATGAAGACCCATACATCTGACCAACATGCAAATTTACATGGAACATTTATATATTGATGAATCTGGCTGGAGGAGAGATTTGTGGTGCAGTTTCAAAATCTCATTTACTAACACAAAATTTGGCCAGTGTAATAAGCGAAGGAGGCAAGAATAAATTAGATTTAAAGGTTTAATCGGCCAATCTGAATCAAAGCAAACTCACAGCAAAGCACACTTCTAAACATAGAGCATTGAGAATAAAAACATAAACACAATTAGACAGTTTTTGTTGCTATATTTACTAGGGCAATAACAGCAATGGAATTAAAATTTAATACGGAGTAATAATCATGAAAATTTCTCTGGAGTTGTTTTATCTGAAGTATGGTGAGGTCAAATTAAATATTCTTGAGAGCTATTAGAAAATTCAGTTTACACACTGTCCAGTCTGTGGATATGATTAGCTTATGTGGGAAAATAAAGGTATGAGGTTGAAATAAAAGACTACTGTACATTTGCTTTTTATTACAGGCACGTATGACATATTTAAGTATCAGTTACTATAACAAATACCAAGCTCTACATTAGTGTTTCCATCTAAAATCTTTTTTAAAAATCAACAATTTACACACATGGATAAAATTGATGTTACTCTTCTGATAAGGTGAGAAAAACCCACAATGCTCCCGGAAATTACTTGAAACTGACAAAAGTAATTTTCACTTTAAATTCACTGAATATCAAATAATGAAATGAAAATCTAACATTGTGTTTGAAAGTTGATTCAACAGAAGAATATTTTTTATACCAAACTTTTTTGTACCAAATTTTTTGCACTAAATTTTTCATACCAAACCAATAAAAATTATATGGACATAAATGACAGTAACCTCAACTTAATATTTTGTTGCACAACCTTTTGAGGCAATAACTGGAAACAAACAATTTCTGTAACTTTCTATAAGGCCGAGGTCACACTTGCGAGAAACTCGCACGAGTCGTTCCCACCAATACCTGGCACTGCCGGCGGCAGTGCTGGGTATTGAGAGGTGAGAGTTCCTCGCAAGAGTGACTCTGGCCTAAGGGCTTATACCCATTTGCGAGAAAAAAAATGGTCCGATTTCCGAACCGAAAAAACGGACGAGTGCTATGCGAGTGTCATGCAATTTTTCCACGGAACATCATTATGACATGCGTATGCAATCCATATGCAATGCGATTTTAACATGAGGTTTTACATACAGCAGTTCTCTCTGTGTAAAAGCTCATGTTAAAATCGCATTGTAAAATACAACTGTACATACCGTTTTAAAACAAAATAATCTTCAAAACACACACATATATATATATATATATATATATATATATATATATATATATTTATATTTATCTATCCAGTACACACACTGCTCGAAAATAAAGGGAACACTAAAATCCAACATCCTAGATATCACTGAATGAAATATTCCAGTTGTAAATCTTTAATCATTACATAGTGGAATGTGTTGAGAATAATGAAACCTAAAAATTTATCAACGTAAATCACAACTATTATCCCACGGAGGTCTGGAGTTGGAATGATGCTCAAAATCAAAGTGGAAAATAAAGTTACAGGCTGATCCAACTTCAGTGGAAATGCCTCAAGACAAGGAAATAATGCTCAGCAGTGTGTGTGGCCTCCACGTGCCTGTATGACCTCCCTACAATGCCTGGGCATGCTCCTGATGAGGCAGCGGATGGTCTCCTGAGGGATCTCCTCCCAGACCTGGACTAAAGCATCTACCAACTCCTGGGCAGTCTGTGGTGCAACGTGACGTTGGTGGATCGTGCAAGACATGATGTCCCAGATCTGTTCAATCGGATTCAGGTCTGGGAAACGGGCGAGCCAGTCCACAGCTTCAATGCCTTCATCTCGCAGGAACTGCTTACACACTCCAGCCACATGAGGTCTGGCATTGTCCTGCATTAGGAGGAATCCGGGGCCAACCGCACCAGCATATGGTCTTACAAGGGGTCTGAGCATCTCATCTGGGTACCTAATGGCAGTCAGGCTACCTCTGGTGAGCACATGGAGGGTTGTGCGGCTCTCCAAAGAAATGCCACCCCACACCATTACTGACCCACTGCCAAACCGGTCATGTTGAAGGATGTTGCAGGCAGCAGATTGCTCTCCACAGCATCTCCAGATTCTGTCATGTCTGTCACATGTGCTCAGTGTGAACATGCTTTCATCTGTGAAGAGCACAGGGCGCCAGTGGCGAATTTGCCAATCGTGGTGTTCTGTGGCAAATGCCAAGTGTCCTGCACTGTGTTGGGCTGTGAGCACAACCCCCATCTGTGGACGTCAGGCACTCAGACCATCCCCTGGAGTCAGTTTCTAACCGTTTGTGCAGACACATGCACATTTGTGGCCTGCTGGAGGTCATTTTGCAGGGCTCTGGCAGTGCTCCTCCTGTTCATCCTTGTACAAAGGCTGAGATAGCGGTCCTGCTGCTTGGTTGTTTCCCCTTCTACGGCCCCCTCCATGTCTCCTGGTGTACTGGCCAGTCTCCTGGTAGCGCCTCCAGCCTCTATGCACTACGCTGACAGACACAGCAAACCTTCTTGCCACAGCTCGCATTGATGTTCCATCCTGGATGAGCTGCACTACCTGAGCCACTTGTGTGAGTTGTATAGTCCATCTCATGCTACCACGAGTTTGAAAGCACAACCAACATTCAAAAGTGACCAAAACATTAGCCAGAAAGCCTTGGTACTGAGATGTGGTCTGTGGTCCCCACCTGCAGAACCGCTGAGTGTGTTTTGATAATTGCCAATAATTTTCATCTGTTGTCTATTCCATTTGCACAACATGTGAAATTGATTGTCAAAATTTATTGTCAAACAGTGTTGCTTCCTAAGTGGACAGTTTGATTCCACAGAAGTTTGATTTACTTGGAGTTATATTCTGTTGTTTGTGTTCCCTTTATGTTTTTGAGCAGTGTATGTCAGTGACACACACATATATCTTTATATTTCATAGAGAGATAGATAGAATAGCCGATAATTCCGATAATTCATTTGTCGGCTTCTGTACAATCATTGCAGAAGCCAACAGGATAACAGACATGGTTTACATACAGAAAACCATTGCAGAACAGTTAGATTTATATATGTCAGTGTCTAATAATGTTAGTAGTATGTGTGTGTAAAATTTGGGACCTGTATGTATTTAATAAAAGAATGTTTTCACAGAAAAAACTGGCGTGGGCTCCCGCGCAATTTTCTGCGCCAGAGAGGGAAAGCCAGTGATATTAATAGCCTAGAGAGGGACCATTGTTATTGCCCCCCCGGCTAAAAACATCTGCCCTCAGCCACCCCAGAAAAGGCGCATCTGTGAGATGCGCCAATTCCAGCACTTAGCCTCTCTCTTCCCACTGCCCTGTAGTGGTGGTATATGGGTTATTAAGATGTTAATTTCACCTTTGTATTGTAAGGTGACATTAAGCCGGCTTAGTAATGGAGAGTTGTTGTGTGTGTCTTTATTTAACCCTTTACAAAGTCTTTTAATTAAATAAAACACTATTGTTACTGGTAATCCAAGCGAAGCCCTGGATCACCTGTAAAAAAATTAAAATAAAAAAGCAACAATGTCCCATACCTGTCCGCCATACAGTCAAGTCCCAACCTTCAATCCATCTCAATGGGCTAAATAGTTTACAACCGGGAGTGATGCTAATGCTACCGCCCCGACTGTAAACCACTGAGTAATGAATGAAAAGCTGCCTGCGCAGCCTCCCCACCTGACTGGACATGAACTCATTAGTGTGGGAAAGTTTCTGAACATTTTCCCACGCTGTCAAGTTCTCCACGTCAGGCGGGGAGTCTGCGCAGCCTAAATGATGTCAGTAGTAGTCACATACATTGGCGAGTCTCTTCCGAGATACGCAGCAAATCGCAGCATGCTGCGATTTTTTTCTCAGTCCGATTTCAGCTGAGAAAAAAATCGCAGATGAGATGTCACCCATTAAATGATATTGGTCCGAGTACAATCCGATTTTTTTTATCGGATAGCACTCGTCTGTTTTTCTCGCAAATGGGTATGAGCCCTAAGACTTCTACACATATCCACAGGTATTTTGGCCCACTCATCATCAGCAAACTGCTCCAGCTGTCGAGTGTGAAGGTGCCTTTTCCAGACTCCATGCTTCAGCTCCTTTCACAGATGTTCATTACGATTTAGATCAGGGCTCACAGAAACCACACCAGAAAAACCCAATGCTTTGCTCTTAGCCATTCTGATATGTATTAGCTGTGTGATTTGGGTCATTAACCTGATTGAGGACCCATGACTTGCAACTCAGAGCAAGCTTTCTGACACTGGGCAGCACATTTCTCTCTAAAATCCCTTGATAGTCTTGAGATTTCATTGTACCCTGCACAGATTCTAGACCCCCTGCACCAGAGCAGCCAAGCAGCCACAAAACATAACTGTCATTCTGGTGCATTTAGCACTGCTGCATTTATAAAAGTCCTTCCGAGAAAGGTTTCAGAGGCTCTTTTCTGCTGATATAAAAGAAGAGACAATACTAAAGGCACAGCTTGTAAATATGCACATAAATCACAAACATTCACCTCTATTGCAACAGGTAAATTGTACATCAAACAAGTTATGAATTGCAATAGTAACGGTGAGATCTACCTTGTACACTGCAATATTTGCAAAGTAAGCTAAGATTGTACCATTGGCCCTCTCAGGAAACGTATCCGCTGTCATCTGTCTGACACGGTCGGTACTACTCAATATTTGTGCGGTTTTCAGACACTTTACACAAATATATGGGGGTGATTTGTCATCACTTATCTAAATGGGCATTGAACAGGTACACAAAACACTTAGGGGCGGTGACTACAGAAGGAAGGTTCTCAACAGAGAATCCTTTTAGATTTTTTTCACTAAAAACAAGGTCTCCATGTGGGTTAAATGTCAGGCATGATCTCATTTTGCAATATATATGAACTGGTACATAATTAATAATGTTGTTTGACCATGTTAATGGCGATGTGTATTTTACATATGTTGCATGTTTGTTTTTTCCAGCAAGTCTTTTCTTCTGTTTTTTCTGTATTCAACACATCGGCTGGTTGGTTTACACGCAAACAGGTGGATCTATCAAGCAGTATACTAATTTGATCTGGGCGTGATACGCTCCATGTTTGTTAATTTTTCTCTTCCTTTTTAAAGACATGTTTTCACGGGCATCCATAACCATGAGTAAGGCTCCAAGGAGCTGAAGCGCATAGGTCTCAGTCACATTGGAACTGCCATGCACTTTTAATTCATTTTTCTACAATAAACTTGGATTTTATCGTATACAACTGCTGCCTCGCTGGACTTTAGTTCTTTATTTTGCCTCAGCCGTTCCTAGGCTTGTCCATACAAAGCAACCAGCAGGATAGATGCTGCAACTTGGGTGATCAGACTCTCCTTTCCCGTTCCCCCCCCTCTATATAAACCTAACAATGGTTGGACTGGTAGCTGTGCCACCCAGGTCTCCCATACACAAGAACGCTCGCTCTGCTGAGTGATCCCTTGTTCTCTAGTGGTGATATATCTCTAAACTAAAAGATCGAGAGGCTAAAACAATCTCGGTTGAGGGCCGTCATACACCTTAGACTGTTGGCCGCACCCATCGATATCAGAGGTTTTGGTTGCAGTTAGACTAATGCATATGGGGGCCTTTAGAGGTGAAATTATGGTTTATCTCACTGTTCTTATTGCAACCTTCATACAATAACTTTATAATTAGTGCTACCATTACGTCCTGGCCAGATCCATGGGCCTCTTGAATTGTACTCATCATCATTTTATCTTAGGGCATTACAACCAGCATTGATCTCACTGAATAGAAAACATCTCATCTGATAACACGATGAACATGGCTGTGTCTGGACAAGCTTGAGAAGTTGCTGTTGGCAGATAAAGATGCAAATAATTAGTATTCTGCCCTAGTGATGTCTTGTTCAGTGGAAGAATATTTCCCTTCTGACTGATCCATAAGGATATGGTGTTATTGCAGTACCTTCTATGGAAATCCCTGCAGTCATAAATTAGTGCCTGTAAGACTGAATTATGGCAAAATAATAAAATATACAATAGCGGCTATATCGCGTCCGCGTTTCTGATGAGCAATGCCCTTCATTTGTACAAAAGCATTTTATGTGATAAATTTAGCAATTAAATCCAGTAAACATTTCCGTCTAATGGATACTTTGTTGTTATGGTAACCATCCACATGAAGTGAGCTACACGATATGTGTATCTCCTCAATAAAGGCTCAGAAATAAACCTCTATATCTAAAGACCGGGTCGTGTAAAGAGGTCGGAGCTGCACGAGGTACACATATTTATGTGACTGTAATAACTGCAGAGAATAAGAACGTAATGACACCCCATACATAGCGCACTTCATTCTCACCTCAGTGCTTCATGGTTACAGCTCAATCCAATCCATCTAATTAAGTAATGTTGGAGACAGATCATGTTTGTACACATACTCCGCAGATTTCCTCATTAGTACAGGGTCTATAGACAGGTAATTTAACATTTGTTCTACTAACATAATCTTTCTAATAAGGTGTTTGCCTACATCCACTGTATCACTGCAATCGGATTTTAATTAGAAAGTAAAAGAATTGTGACAATTGCTTGCAAGTTTGATTTTTCTTGGATGTTCCAATTAGCTTGTATTTTGCAGGAAATTAACCCTGACATTTTTGACAAATGCTAGCTAAAGGTTTTTGGATCTATTTTATTTCTTTCTTATGGGCCTAAGAACTTACAGGCAGCTAGTTACTAACTACCTGCTTATTGTGCCCGGCGCTGATTTCTGCGGCTTCCGGCTACGTCATATTGGCAATGCAGTTTCCTCTCTTCCACTCTGTTCATCGGGAGTTGAGGTCAATGTCATGCTGATTGACAGTCAGCTCCCCATTACATAATTGCAGAGAGCCAGCTGTCAATCAGCATGATGTTAGCAGTCACACCTCGTCAACAGAGCAACCCAGAAGATATAGAGCTGCTCTGTTTACCTGAAGCAGCAAGAGTGCCAGCAGTAGCGGTCTACAATTACCCAGACCCAGCGTTGGGCAGAGCAGGCAGATTGTCATGCGGATACCGCAAAAGATAAGGGCTAGCAGATTGTGGCAACTGATTTCATGAACTCCTGCACTGATTAGAAATGCTTCACCGTGTTATTAAACAGTAAAGTTTTTTTCCTAGATGGCAGTGCAAGGGTTAATCAATTTAGTTGATCTCTTGGAGCTCTCCAACCTGTATTATCTCAGATGTTCAGTGTTGGCCACTTCCCTCTGCTATATATGCTCGCCACTGGCATCTGAGAATTGCCAGTGATACTTCTTACTGCCTGGTTATGAGTTGTAAGTGAAGTTCATGTTTGGAGAGTTGTTAAGGAGATTGTTGCTTGGAGTTTGTTTATTCTTCTTCATCCTCTCCTATTTGGCTTCACCTTCCTATACCACCCGTGTACCACTTTATTGTTTGGTGAGTGTATTTTGTATGATTGTAGCTTTCATTTATCCTTGGATGTCATCCCTTGTTTGTCTGGATAGTTTTCTTGTATATACTTTGGCCTCACACTTTCCTGGCTGGGGGAGGGAACAGATAAGGATAAATATAGAATAGCAAGACACGTGACCCCAGTGTCTCCACTTTCAGGAGTAATTCAGGGGACAAGGATATACTAGTGTGCCCCTAGTTCTAGGGATTGGGTGGGTGCCCACAGTTCCTAGTCCCTACGTTACACAGGTAGTTAGCAACTACCTGCCTATCAGTTCTTAGCCTCATGAGAAAAAATTAAAATAGTACCTGATAACCTCTTTAATAATAATGATGAGTACATTTACATTTAACTTTTTGGCAACATATCTTCCATTTATTATAATGAACAGCCATATAAAGATAGTAGAAGCATGAAGTATAAAGATGTGTTTGCAGGTATAGTGTTCCTATTCACATACATATTGTTGTCTCAGGCAAGTAAAAGTACCTGGGCTATTGAGGAACAGTAAGGTGTTCTTGGTTTAGTTTGCTAGAAGTGACCCCTTCTTTTCTAAAGTTTTATTTCAACCTCTTCATGACCTATAAAGTATAGATGTGTCATATGTCATGTCCCAGCTTTTGATGCGGGATCCAGCAGTAAGCCCGCATCTTTTCCAGCACATGACAACTGATTTGATCAGCTGTCAAGTGCCCCTAACAGCTTTGGGTGGAATCGCAATCCTCCTGAGGCTGTTAACACGTTAAATGCCACTATCAATCTCTGTCATTCTTTTTACAAACTTTGACTTTTTTTTATTTCTTTTACACCACTTACATAAAAAAACCCTATACATGTTTGGTATCTGCAAACTCGTAATGATCTGGAGAATCATAATAGCTGGTCAGTTTAAGCATTTAGTGAACATGGTAAAATAAATGGCAAAAAGCAATTGTGGAATTGAACTTTTTTTGCAATTTAATTTTTTTTCCAATTTTCCAGTGCACTATTTGGTAAAATCAATGGTGATGTTCAAAAGTACAACTTGCTCCTGAAAAATAAAGCCCTCACATGGCCATAGTAATGGAAAATAAAAAAGTTATCACTGTGGCAAGAAAGGGAGCAAAAAACAAAAGCACAAAAATGGAAAATCCTAAGGTCATGAAAGGGTTAATGAATGAAAGTATATTTGCAAGTGAAATGTACAGTGGGTACGGAAAGTATTCAGACCCCTTTACATTTTTTACTCTTTGTTTCATTGCAGCCATTTGGTAAATTCAAAAAAGTTCATTTTTTTTTCACATTATATGTACATTTACATTTCACATGTACACTCTGCACCCCATCTTGACTGAAAAAAACAGAAATGTAGACATTTTTGCAAATATAATAAAAAAGGTTACAGTGATGTTGCCTTCCTTTCAGGGCGGGCAATATCATGCTTGGAGGCAAAGAAGATTCCCTTTACCATGTAAGGCTACTTTCACGCATCAGGTTTTTGCCGTCAGGCACAATGCGGCGAGTTTTGAAAAAAAACGGATCAATTTTTTTTCCGCCGGATACTTTTTTTCTCATAGAGATGTATTTGCGCCTGATGGCCACATGTTTAATCGTTTTTTTGACAGATCCATCAAAAATTTCTTTTACGGCGGATGGAGAAAACGTCCATATGAACGTTTTTTCTATCCGGCGAAAAAACGCCCAGCGACGGTTCCAGCGATAAACGGACGAAACGTGTGGTGTATTGACTGGATCCGGCTACCGACTCCATTTTTTTTGCAGTGGGCATGCCCCATCCCTGCATTTTCTGTTCTAGAGTGTCTCTCTCTCTCTCGTCCCCGGAACAGGAAGTCAAAATTGTATGCCCAATACCAAAACAGATCCAGCAAAAAAAAAAAAAAAAAACGGATCAGTTTTTCACAATTTGCACCGAATCCGTTTTTTTAAAAAATAGACAGATTATGCCTGAAGTATTCTGGTCTGGAAGAGGCATTAGTTAGTCTGGAGCAGACAGTAGAAGTGAGAGGAGTGAGAGCAGACAGTGGGGCCATGCAGCTACGTGTGAGCTGCAGCTCCAGGAATGGAAGAAAACCTGAAGGGTTGGATTGTAGTGAGCATCTGAGGAAAGAAGCACAGGAGCAGGAAACGGCTTTGAGGGGAACTGTGACCAGGCACCCTCTGAGCCTAAGCACAGGAATCGGGCACCGGGCATCTGTTGTACTCCAGATCACACAGCAGAACCGGAGGGCATAGGACTTTATGTAATTTTCCCGCACCCACACCTGAAGGTGCAGCAGTAAACTAAGAGACCGGATTGTGATAGAGACCCTATAAAAAGGCTCACACTGCCCACCATACGGGTAACTGTCCCAGGACAGGAGAGAGAGGACTTTGTACAAAATCCACAGGCAGCAAGGACCTCACATACGAGTAGGAAGGCTAATGGACCTCACCTGGGAGAGGAATCCACCTTTGCCTCCGGGCCGGCCGGACCATATCACCACCTGTTGCTGGTACCCTGGACTGCGGCTGCTTACAACCAGTAAACCAGGTAAAGACATTACAACTCTGTGTCCTCCATTTATTTGCCGGCATACACCATCCCTGCCCAGCACACCGGAAGCCCTGGGGACCCCGCTTCACCTGTGGGAAGTGTCACCATCTTTGCTGCAGTAACTTCACCCCAGAGGACCCCTTTAAGAAGCATCGGTCCCCTCTGACCGAGAACCACAGGTGGCGTCACAAACATAAACTTTATTACAACTCCCTTAAAAGACCTTTCCCTTTTACTTGGGCGCCCAGGGTCGCTGCCACTGTGACCACCCCTTTAATTGCGACCGGACCCGGTACCGAGCATCCCCACTGCCCTGGCGGGCGACTCATATGCCCATCTTTGATTAGCATCTCCTACAATTCCCATTATCTTGATTGACAGTGCTCACTTTGAACACTGCTGAATTGAATCCTTGGCCCTGAACATACCTTTGCAGGAGCTCAGAGAGTGCGCACAGATACTGTCAGTGCAGGCGGCTCTCATCCCTCTCCTATCTGCACTGGCCACTTGTGATCCTATGTGCATGGAGCAGCCACTGCAGAGAGGGATAAGAATATGCAGACACTGATACTTTGAGTGCACACTTTCTAAGCTCCTGTTAAAATTCAAGCAAAACTTGAAGCATGTGCTGCTGGCTATGTGCACACGTTGCAGATTAGGCTTAGGAATTTCTGGTGCGGATTCTGCCTCTCCTGGCAGAAAACGCACCAGCGTTTTTTTGTGCGTTGTTGCTGCGGTTTTCTTGCGGATTTGCTGCGTTTTTTACCCCTGCGGTTTTCTATAATGGAATGGGTACAAAAACGCTGCAGATTCACAAAAATGAAGTGACATGCTACTTCTTTTAAACCGCAGCGTTTCCGCAGCGGATTTTCCGCAACGTGTGCACAGCATTTTTTTTTCTCATTGATTTACATTGTACTGTAAATCAATTGCGGATCTGCAGCGTTTCTGCACTGCAAAAACGCTGTGGATCCACAGAGAATCCGCAACGTGTGCTCATACCCTAAGGCTGGTTTCACACGTCAGTGGCTCCGGTACGTGAGGTGACAGTTTCCTCACGTACCGGAGCCTATGACACACGTAGACCCATTAAAATCAATGCATCTGTGCAGATGTCATTGATTTTTTGCGGACCGTGCCTCCGTGTGCCAAACACGGAGACATGTCAGTGTTCGTGGGAGCGCACGTATTACACGGACCCATTAAAGTCAATGGGTCCGTGTAAAACACGGACCACACATGGACCTTCTCCGTGTGCAGTCCGTGTGGCGTGCAGGAGACAGCGCTACAGTAAGCGCTGTCCCCCCCACATGGTGCTGAAGCCGCCATTCATATCTTCTCTGCAGCAGTGTTTGCTGCATAGAAGATATGAATAATAGTGTTTAAAAGAAACATCTATGTGCCCGCCGCCCTCCCACCCCCTGTGCGCCCCCCCGCTGTTCTGAAATTACTCACCCGCCTCCCTCGCAGTGTTTTGTGCTGGCCGCCCCTTCTACTGTATGCGGTCACGTGGGACCGCCGATTAGAGTCATGAATAGGGGTGGAGCTGCCTATTCATGACTGTAAATGAGCAGCCCCACGTGACCGCATACAGTAGAAGGCGCGGTCAGACCAGGAAGCATCGACAGCCAACGAGGGAGGCGGGTGAGTATTTTCAGAACAGCGGGGGGGGGGGGCGCACAGGGGGTGGGGGGGCGGCGGACACATAGATCTGTATTTTAAACACTATTATTCATATCTTCTCTGCAGCAAACGCTGCTGCACAGAAGATATGAATTGCGGCTTCAGCACCGGATGCTGGTACGTGTGGTACCCAGCACGGTGCGTGTGGTACCCAGTGGGCACACGGGCGGCACACGTGTGCCGCAAGTGTGCCACACTGATGTACACAAGAAACATAGGGGCACACGGACACGGATAACTCCGGTACCGATTGTTTCCGGTACCGGAATGATCTGGACGTGTGGGACAGGCCTAAGAGGTAGTGTGCATGATGCTAAATGAGAGGTTGGAATGGTGCTTTGAACTCTTGGACACGCCAAGAGTGCACTGAGCACCATTAATTACGGTAGTTAGCATATATAATAAAATGCTTTTAATGTAAAAGTGTGAAATCCACAGTAAAGTTATGATTTTTACATGTTCAAATCAGTGTTTAATTTTAGTCTTAAGGGTGAAAGATTGCTATTAAGTCACTGAATCGTCAGTGACCTCTTGCATTCTATTCAGCATGATTTTATACTAATGAAAAAAGTTAAAGGGAACCTATCACCAACTCAGGACCAAATCAAAGGACATTTTTGGGGTATACAGGTGTGAAGAGACAATGTAAACATTTGTAGAATGCATAACAGCAGCAGATAAAGGTTGTGACATTTGTTGACAGACTCAAAAATGGCTGGCAGGTTCCCCTTAAAGGAATTAAAAAAAACTGCAAGACAGTTGATAAATGTCCATTCGCCACAACCTCAATAGATCATAATAGACAATCTGCTCTTCCTCACGGTGAAGAGTTGCTGAAATCAAGCAGCAGATGAACATATGCCTTGCAGCTCTATTCAAAGTCTTTAGAAGTGATGGAGAATCAAGTAGAGCATACTGCTGTTTCCTTCAGCTCAATAAATAATGAGTGCAATGGCAAAGAGCAAATTGCCCTCAAGTTCTACTGACCATTGGGGTCCCCCGCAGTAGCGCTTATAATAAGCAGACAGCAGACATCCATCACTATCTGAGGGGTGAGAAGTAGGGCAGCATGGTGTCTTAGTGATTTGCATTTTGGCTTTCACGACTTTCAGAGGTCCTAGGTTTAAATCCCACAGACAATATCTGCAAAGAGTTTGTATATTCTCCCTGTATTTGCTTGGATTTCCTCTGGGTACTCGGTTTCCTACCAGATTCTGAAGACATACTGATAGGGAATCTAGATTGTGAGCCCAATGGGGACAGTGATGTCTGTAAAGTGCTGTGAAATCAATAGTCCTATGTCAGCCAGTAAAAATAAATAAAAATAGATTTGTTATAGGAATATCATTAAGATGATTCATGCACCTCTGTGAAAACCAAATCACAGATCAGAATCATAATACAGACACATGTAATGAGGCTATAGACTTTGTTGCTAAATTAAAGGGGTGATCTGCACCATGTATAACACTCGGAAGAGAGTCTAACATGATAAATATTAACAAAGTATAATATTCTCAGTGTAAGGTTTCTGCTCTGTTTTAAACTCGTTCTGGTCATTACATGACCCCTCATATGTGATTTGCATACTTGCAATAATGTGGCAACATATGCAAATTGCATTTGGAGCAGTTATGTGACAAATGCCTGGAGAATGAAGCAGAGTAGATTATTATGGCCATGTTCACACATTCAGTATTTGGTCAGTATTTCACATCAATATTTGTAAGCCAAAATCAGGAGTGGGTGATAAATACAGAGGTGGTGACGTGTTTATATTATACTTTTCCTCTGATGTCATGCACAGTGTAGGAAAGACTAAGTGCAACACGAAGGGATAAGGCAAAGGGAACCCAACCTAGGGAATGGGGGCAGTGGAGACCACGAGGCAGATCTAATGTCACCCTGTTTGCCCTAAGCGTTCCTATATAGGTTCCGCATCTATCACCGAGTAGGATACCTAACCCTTGCTTGACCCTGGCAATAAACCCAGCATAGGGAAGAACAGGATGACACTTGTCAATTCCCACTACCACTAAAGATAGATGGATACACAAACAAGGGGAACACTTAGCTTGAGTAGACTCAGAGAGAAACACAGACGTCCTCCAAACACCAAAGAGGAAGATAGCCAACTGCTATAGCTCCAAGCCTCAACAGGGAAAAGGAAATGGAAATATCACCGGCAACTCCGAGTAGCAAGCCTGGAGTTATAAACACCCCCGTCCAGGTGTGTCAACTAGAGCTGGGGGGAGGTTGCCACTGGGTCCTAAAGTCAGAAGGACTAGGAAGGAGTCTAGAAAGCAAACCGCTGAGACCTGCAACTAGATGCAATGCGACTGTCTACAGCCTCTGACACACCCATGACAGATTGTTCCACTCCTGATTTTGGCGTACAAATACTGAGGTAAAAACCCCATCAAATACTCAATGTGTGCACATGGCCTAACAGTGAGTATGTTACACACTGGTTGGTTAACCCCTTTAGAAATATCTTAGTGTATATGCGATGTGACAGAGCTTCAATAGGGTTGCACAGAACATTAAAAGCATGGCTCTGTCCATATGTAAAATTAATAGCGACCTATTCACACAGGGTTAAAGGGGTATTTATTGGATCACAAGAGAGAAAAGGCAGGATATGGGCTCTTCCACTGATGTAATGGAAACTTCACGTGATCAAAGGGAAAGAATAGATATACTCGGACACAAATGACAGAGCAGTTGCTCTAGCACAATTATATTTATTAAAAATTATATAAAAACACAACGCGTTTCAAATATAGCAAGCCTGCATCAGGCGTCTGCAACAAATGTCGCTTACAAACAACTTATACCTTCCTTCAGTCAGAAGAGGGCAAAGCTTCAGAGATGATCAATAGAATTGCTCTCTATTTTGCCCTTCCATGTAACTACTACATATATATGTGAAATCACATTCTTAACAATGGGTAATATCTATGTAGAGAAACTATAAAATAATTTCTCATGAATAAAAAGCAAAAACAAGATGCCATTCATTCATTAATAAATAAGGTGCCATTCATTCATTCATTCATTAATAACATAGGATCACTGCATTGGTAGGTGCCGGTTCCTAACAAAGCTATATTTTTATCCCTCTGATCACCTGGAGTCTCCATTACATCATTGGAAGAGCAATTTTCTTCTTTTTCTCTCTACATTAGAGCCCTCCGGAGGAATGTTCCCAGTCATCAGGTCAGCAGCAATCTACGTCTGAGACCACAGATCGGATTTGACAATTTCTAGATTTGTACCTTAGATTGAATAACCCCACAAGACAAGTATATAAATGTCACCATATTTCATTGAGCCACATTGCGTAACTCTACTTACTACTACTCATAGGGCGCGTGGAGCAGTGAATATTCATTGTCTTTAATTGCAGATACATGTGATCGCCCAGCCGCTGCAGTAAGCCAGCAGCTAAGGCTAACACCATGCCTGCTATTAAAGAGAGTGAATATTCACTGCTCTCCACTTCCATAATCCCTCCCACCTCTTGGTGCAGGCTTCAGTGCATAGAGGTGTGAGGGATTATGAGAGCAGTGAATATTCATTACCTTCAACACCAGGCACACGCGTTAGCTGCAGCCAAAGACTCCTAACTCCTGTGACCCGCTCCTCTGACGCTGATGCTCCCCCACCTCCATCCACAGCCAGAGTGGACTGTAAGGTACATCCAAATTGTAAGATACACCCCAACTTTCCTCCAAAATTTTGGATGAAAAAAGTACACCTTGTAGTCCGAAAAATACGCTATTTCAGAGATAAAATGTCCTGATCTTTCTAGCACTAATAAAGTGCAAGAAGCATGAAGATGTTTGTTTTGCAGAACTCTCTCCTCACGCTGTTAAATCAGTGGCCAACAGGCAACACAAAAATAAAGGTTAATTATACTTCTAAGTAACTTTTCAGAAAAAGATGACCTATGTTTGCACATGATAAATAACCATAAGTCTAGCCATTATATATCTTATACACTGCATTTTCATCAGTTTTCACCTCTGCATGCATTATTGCTTATTTGCAATCCACTGTGAGCTGGATAGAGGAGACTATCTGTAGTGATCTGTCCAATACACAGGACAGCACATAGTGAAAAATTTCTGTTCTTCATCCATTTTTTAGCATATCGAGACATACTGAGACAAGCTACGGCAGTATAGAATAAATTATGCAGCAGTACTGAGGATCTCTAGATGTGAATCAAGCTCTGAGGTGAGGTAAAAGACTTGTTAGAAAGCTCGACGTGATCTTACTGTGTCTCCCTCTGCCTTTCTTCTATCCCTACTCCTCTCTCACTGCCCCTCTCCATAAATGATAATAGACTGCCATGACAACTCAGTGAGCCTACAGTCCATCCTGTCTGAGCAAGACTAATTTGAGCTATTTTTTCAGAGTGGGTAACTAGCTCAGGATGCAGTGGGGAGGAGAAGCAGAAGCTGATTTATCTGGTAAGATGTATTACAAAATTTGTTAAATTGTACTATTATGATTTCGATTTATACAAAGGTAATTTAATGTACAGTTCTATTTTAAACTACTTCTTTTAACCCTGTTATGCAGACAGAGAGTTGGTGACAAGCATAGCATTCACTACATGCATTTTACTGATTGAAACTATGCTGAAGGTGACGATTATTACAAATATTTGAAAAAAAGGGCCAACAGTTCAATTCAATTCTTCTGAAGCAAAGGTGCTTCAGAGCATTGTAACTTCCCAGTCATAATCATTGGGTATTTGAACTGAGCCGAAGTACTGCCCTCAGTGAAGTAATATGCAACAAGAGGAGAAACAGTATTCAAATATATGGAAAGGAAGCTGACAGTAAGATTATTTGGGCATGTTGCTTTCTATTTTTTGATGTTATGAAAATACTAACCGTTTTATAAAAATGATGAAATGTGAAACTACTACCTATAGTTTATTTTTTTTAAACAAATGTCCCTGCTGACTCCAGGTCTTTCTGTAGCTCCCCACAGGAAGTCTTTGGCTCTTAGACAATTCTTATGATAATTCTTTTCAGTCTTTAAGTCTCCTCACTCTGACATGCTAGGCATATTGCAAAGATTATTGAAGGGTCGATATTGACTTTTAGAATCACTGCTTCTAATAGGTGGTACTAGAGTTCAAATCCTCCTCCTCTCTGAAAAGACAATTTGCATATTTATATTAAATTTCCCAGAGGAGCATGCATGGCTTTTAAGTCTCCTCACTCTGACATGCCAGTCATAACATATCACTCCCCACAAGGAGAAAGTTATCCCATAGACCCCAACCCTCTGTCTGAAATCTTGCAGGAGCATCTGGTCTTGGCTGATTTATGGTGAAATTATGTTCTTTCCACTTCCGGATCAAGGCCCCAACAGTGCTCACTGGAACCTTCAGAGGTTTAGAAATTCTTCTTTAACCAATGCCATCATTATGTTTTGTAACAATAAGGTTGCAAAGGTCATGAGACAGCTCACTGGTTTCATCCATCATGAGATGTTTCTGTATCGCCCCCAGTGTAGGGCAATGGGGTACTCGGTACCGGGTCCTGCGATTTGGGGGATGTCACGGTGGCTGACCCGGTCCGTGGCCCTCAGGGGTGTCCAGTAAAAGAGTTTATATATGGGCAAGGTGCAATAAAGAACGAGGAGACAGGTTTGCAGTCTTTTACCTTGTTTACTGAAGACTTCAGATGGTATCCTCAGCCCGGAGCACCAGATGACAGGGCAGGCAGAGTCCGGTCGATCTGAAGGCAATTCCAGAGTCCCCTTGTCCAGGTGGAAATCAGTAGCCTTCCTACTAGCGCCAGTGTGTTGTAGTACCTCCCTGCTGAGCTTCTCGGTAAGGTTCTCACAACTCTTGTAGATGTTCTAGATGTTGTTATTTCTTCCTCTCTGTCCCCCAGATGGTATGGATAGGACAACCCGTATGACTGGGATAGCCTGGGGCTTGTTTGTAGGGACCCTAGAGACGCCCCACCCCCACAATTTGCCACCATGTCTTCTTAGGTATTAAGTTCGGGCAGCCAACTTGGAATTGACTGTCCTGCCGGTCTCTGAAGTAAAGCGTAGAGTCTATTACTCCCTCGGTGTTTCTGGCTACCGGCTTCTGCGCATCAGAAAGGAGCAGCTTGTTCCTGGCTGATCTCCCTCTGATATTCCTCTCCTCTGCTTTGCTTTCCTGCACACTCTCTGCAGTATTTTCACCTTTTTGTGTCTTTCTTCCAGGAGTTGCAGCACTTCAGGCCAGCAGAACTCCACTTCTTCTGTCTACCTGACAGGAACTGAACTCCTTTTCTCCAGATCAGGATGTAAAATAGGGGAGCTCACCCTAAACAGGCTTAGAGCTCCCCCTTCTGGTCTGGAGTGTGAACATGTTGCATGCGTGTAATACCTGAATGTGGTTGTCTTTCATTGCCTTCAGACATGACATCACTTCTCCCCTGAAAGGATAATGACATCACTGCAACGACCAGGACACTGGGGCGACGCACTTCTTCTGTAGCATCTTGGTAATAAAACACCATTTTATAGGCCATCTGTTGAACCAGCTGCTAACATTTTTCACTAAGTGTAGGATTACTTTGTAATTACTGATAGATTTCAACTGGTGTCAATGACTTTCCATGGCTTTTTGCACTTCTCTTTCTTCATATGTTCAATAATTTTTCCCTGTGTCATTTCTCATTATTGCACATAACTTAATTTACGGACATCTACAGTTTGATTTATTTATGATATAAGATGTCGTCCAGGTACCTTAGCCATAATACCACCTTGTCTTCCAGGTCACTCCACATGTCACTAAAGATGATCTTTTCCTCCCACCAGCCCAGGAGCAGATTTGCGTATGTAGGTGCACAAGGGCTACCCATCGCAGTGCCCCTGAGCTGGTGGAAGTACTTTTCGTCAAATAGAAAGACATTATTCGTAAGACAGAATTTAAGAGCTTTAAGTACAAACTCGTTATGTCTGTTATATTGCCGCCCTCTAGTCTGTGGAGTCATGTGGAGTGACCTGGAAGACAAGGTGGTATTATGGCTAAGGTACCTGGACGACATCTTTGTGATTTGGAGGGGTGTTAAGTCCGAATTTCAGGGGTTTGTTGATGTTCTCAATGTCAATAGTCTGGGTTTACACTTTACATGTGAGAGTAACAGTAATAGTCTGGCCTTTCTTGATGTTTTGGTCCAAAAAGGTGAAAATGGAGAGGTGATGACAAAAAATTACCGTAAACCAACTGCAACAAATGCCCTCCTACGTTGGGAGAGTAGTCATCCCAGACCACTCAAGCGGGGTATACCCAAAGGCCAATATCTAAGATTACGCCGCAATTGCTCCAATATTAACAGTTTTAAGGAGCAAGCGGATGACCTGAGAGAAAGGTTTCACGAAAGAGGTTACCCAGACCAGATATTAAATGAGGCATATAAATCATCATTGGAGAAGGAACGTTTCAATCTCCTACGACAACAACCCCCAAAGTTGGAAAAGGGTACCACACGCTTCATTACACGATTTTCAAATGGAGCTAATGAGATCCGAAAAGTCCTACAAAAACATTGGCAAATTCTGTGTATGGATCCGGACATTAAGGATACTATTAATACCACTCCTCAAATTACATTTCGAAAAGGAAAATCCATAAAGGATAGACTTGTCCATAGCCACTACCAATGTCCGAAGGGTCACTCCTGGCTTGGTGTACAGCCAGCGGGGTGCTACAAATGTGGGAGATGTAAAGCGTGTGCCTCGATACAGACAAGTAAGACCTTTGTCAGTAATAACACAGGCAGAACATACCAAATTAGACACTTCATCAACTGTCAGACCAAGGGAATAGTGTATAAAGCTACATGCGAATGTGGCTTAGAATATGTAGGAAAGACTAAGAGAAATTTCTGCAGAAGAATTAGAGAGCATATACAGGACATAAAAAATAAAAAAGACACAGCCATAGCTAACCACATAAATAGACAACATGAGGGAAATGAGAACAAGATCAAGTTTGTTGGTATTGATAGAATTAGACCCCCTATAAGAGGAGGTAATTGGGATCAAATTATACTGCAGAGAGAGTGTAAGTGGATATTTTGGCTACGTACAGTCCATCCGTATGGTCTAAATGATCAGCTCTCCTTTGCTTCCTTCCTTTAATGTAGGGAGAGCTAGGGTGATGAGTTAGGGATAGCCGCCGACGAGTGGGGGTGCCACTGCGTAGGGTCTAGGGTACCAACCTTCGCGTTAGGTAGGTGAAAGTGAGAATAGGACACCCTAGATCTTTAATAGGCTTTCCTTTGTGGTTCTTTTTTTCACATTTTTTCCTGTAATTTTCTACCGCCAGTCTCCTGAGGATCTGTACGTCGATGTCTATTATTTATAATCAAATACATTATTAATGAATTTTGTGTAAAAAAATGGGGTTAGGCTTTCCTGCGTCTTTTGGCATATCGGTCAAAACTGGTTTCTGATATCCGGAAATCTAAGGTGTTTTACAAACAATATGGTAAACCTGTACAGAAAATAGTGGTACACAATGAGTATGATGGATATGTTTTGACTCATGGTGAAAGCGCAATAAATCCATATACTGTACATATAGAGAGACGTATAGCACAATACATTAGGATCCTGGATATCCACACAGAAGAAACAAGCATTGGTCATAAAAAATGGGGATCACCAGGCAGCAGGATGGTGTGCAAAAAAATGACACAACTTTATTAAGGTATAACATAGATAGTGAAAATATTAAAAACATTTAAAACCAGTTAGAAAAAGAAAAATCATAGCCCAAAATAAGGCACATGCCTGGAACCAATGTTATGGGAAATGAAAATAATATATACATATATGCATATACACCTAGTCATGGAGGATCCATATGGATAAAGAGATTGAAAATAGGTCTATTATGAGGCCTTAAAGTGAGCAGTCATAAAGTGCATGTGCCTTAGAAATAACAAGAGGGTATACCCCTGATGAAGCCACTCTAGTGGCGACACGCGTCGGGTTTTCGTTGTTCTTATCATGTCTGGTATTATCTGAGGGCTACTAGGTCTGCTTGCCACATGGAGGGATTATGGATTTGCTGATTCTGGTCTTAGTTCATTTGTGGGTAACTAACGTACTTGGAATGCTATTCTCTTGTTATTTCTAAGTTGGATCCCTTTATGGGACATGGTGGGTATTGACATTTGTCCCTCTGACTGTACTAAGAGTGTGCATGTATTACGTTTTGGTACCTGTGGGCACATGCACTTTATGACTGCTCACTTTAAGGCCTCATAATAGACCTATTTTCAATCTCTTTAAACAATACTCATTTGCATATATGTATATTTTTTCCACACTTACTAGGGTCGTGTGATTATTATTATTGTTGTCTACATACCTCTGGTTTGAGTAATATGCTGTCCATATGGATCCTCCATGACTAGGTGTATATGCATATATGTATATATTATTTTCATTTCCCATAACATTGGTTCCAGGCATGTGCCTTATTTTGGGCTATGATTTTTCTTTTTCTAACTGGTTTTAAATGTTTTTAATATTTTCACTATCTATGTTATACCTTAATAAAGTTGTGTCATTTTTTTGCACACCATCCTGCTGCCTGGTGATCCCCATTTTTTATGACCAATGCTTGTTTCTTCTGTGTTGTTATTCTCATTTTTCATTGGTTAAGGTTGGATCCCAGTGTTAAATTGTCCTTGGTGCCCCCAAAACCTGTATATGTGGTGATCCTGGATATCCGATGGTGCTTTTAACAGTCTCCTTGTATTTACCTACTTGGAAGCGCAGACGTAGGAAAATACCTGCGCTCCAAGATGTAGAGGGTTACACAGAGAGCGCAGACGCAGTGGAACTCTCTGCGCTCCATGGTAACTAGGACGCTCAGCGGCCTGAAGCATGGGTCAGCTGACCAGTCTGTGTGATCTCACTTCCGGTCACATGATCGGCAGAGCGTTCTGACCGGATGTGGACATACAGCGCGTTACTTTAAAAAGGACAAACTTACCTGCGCACGTGTATCGTAAGCGTCGGCTGGACGCTATGTGTGTGAGGACCCCCAACGCTATCCCCTGATGAGAGAATATCGAAACGCGTCGGGAAAGGAGGGGAAGAGGTCCACAACCATGAATAGAGCTGAACGAGTTTGATGTGTACAGCTCCGGGTGAGACCGTTCTATATTATACCAGCCATGAGAATGGATACGGCTTTCATGTTATGCAGTGAAATCAGTCTGCGGGCAGGTTGCTGATAGATGCTGGAATTAAGTATCCATGGCACTACTCTAAATCTAAGTTCCCACAATAGAGTTTTCTTTGAGTGTCTCTGGGGCTAATAACTCTGCAGAGTGTCTAAAACTTTGGGAATATATATTAGTGCCGTTATATACACTGTATTGACTGAGTGGTGATCCTTTGTGGAACTTGAATAGTCTCAGCAATATTTGTTGTATTATGGTGGTTAGCAAGTGAATATTTAGAGGTGTTAATCAGGCACTTTTTCTATTGCGCCATCTACGCTTCGTTTGTTTGTCTGTTTTAGTGAAATATTTGTTGTTGTATTTTTAGTATATCCAGTAAAAGTTATATTTTAATCCTATATAAATATTTATAATATTAAAATGTCATCACATTTGTATGGCAAAATCTGGTGTACAGGAGGAATGAGCAAGCAATAAAATGCTCAGATGCTCATTACTCTTTCCGAGCTATTCCTAATGATCGGCTGCTCATTTCGAGTAACGAGTATAATGAGAGTCAATGTGAAATTTGAACATTTTTCCGGCAGGCATTTTATGAGAAGCAGTGAAAATGTTGAAATGGATGGAAAAAGTGCAGAGTGGAAGCAGAACAGCATGGGGTAGACCGCTGGAAGTATCTTTGACTCCCAGATCACTGCTGAGAACAATGGTCTCACAATTTTTTTTCACTTTAAGGACTGACAATAAAACATTTAAAATCAAAGAGAAATTGGAGTTTACAGGAAAAAAATGTTAAGTAACATCTCCTCCTCCTCATTCCCCTCCTTAGCCCATCCAAGAAGGAGAGACACGATGAAGCTTGTGTGGGTTGCGTTAGCAACCAGCTCCTGTTTCTCTTCATCCTCCTCAGCATCCACCTCCTCATTGTTACCCAATTTGCGCTGAGGAGATGGGATGAGGCTAAGCAGTGTCTCCCTGTCACATTGTGAGCAGGTTGCAAGACGCAGTAACGGGTCGGAGGCAGAGCAAGGGTTAACATGAGGTTTACTTTAATAGATATACTTCTTGCAGGGAAAAAATAGAAGAAACAGCATAAATGAACAAAGTGTTTGGAACTCGGGGTAATCAGGTGTAGGGGATGGGATAGAAAGTTCAAGTTTGGCAAAACTTATCAGTCCAGCGACTTTAGAACGCAGTCTTCAAGCGATGAAAGTTGGTGCCAAGGCCCTGGCACATAAGGGGTCTGGTGTAGTCCTGAAGGAGATGGCATCCTGGTTTCTGGTGGTGGCGGTGAATCCTCATGGTCCGATCTGCGATCGGCGAGTCTAAGAGCAGTGAGCAGGAGCCAACACGGTACTTTGTCTTGTGAAAGACCAGAGACAGTAACTTTTTGAAAGCAGGTGTAGTGGGAAACCACTCACGGCGGGTGACCCAACTTCCTCGACAGTAAGTGCGCGCATCATCACCCTGACTACAGGGCTTGTTACTCACGGTCAATGCTATCAGAAGAGATCCAACAGTAGTAGCCCTCACACTGCCCTCCTGCGTGCTGTGCGTTCCCGCTCTGACTGACTGATTTCCCCCGCACTGCAACTTTTAGGCTAGTTTCACATTGGCGTTTAAATCCGCAGCGTTTAATCCGCATCTCCAAGTGGTGGAAAAAATGCATATAAACGCATACAAACGCGGCGCTTTTTAGACGCATGCGGTAACGCATGCGGTTAAAAAAACGCCGTGTTTGTACGCGTTTATATGCATTTTTTCCTGCGTTTGCGTTTTTGATGTGCATGATGAGAAATTTCACAAGAGAAAAATCAAGATAACCAGACACCGCCAATGGGACTACAGAGGGCGTGTATTATGGGATTTCCTTATATAGACCCCTGAACAGCTGTAATCTTCAGATTTTGCTCCTGTATCCTGTGTCATGATGGATCTTTGCATGGAGAGCTTTTATTTCAACCTGGATTTAAGCATCAAGCTGTTTCTTGCCTGAGCTTTTGCTTGGGAGCAAGACAGAAATCGCAAAAGATGGAGAAGGAGACAACGTAGGCGTTTTTGGAGGCACCCCATTATCGAACTACGTGAGAGCCGTGGAGCCTATCACACGCTGTATGGCGAGCTTAATGCCAACCCGGAGAAATTCCATGAATATATAAGGATGTCGCAAGACTCGTTCCGGGATTTGCTTGTTCGGGTCCAAAGAGCCGGAGGAACGTCTGCTGGTTACATTAAGGTTATGTGCACACGTCAGGATTTCTTGCAGAAATTTCCTGAAGAAAACCGGAAATTTTCTGCAAGAAATACGCATTTTTTTTGCGTTTTTTTTCCCGTTTTTTTTTTTGCGTTTTTTTTAGCATTTTGCAAGCGTAAATAGTGTTTGACAAGTGTGACCAACTTTTTACTATAGATGCTGCCTATGCAGCATCAATAGTAAAAGATAGAATGTTTAAAAATAATAAAAAAAAATAAAAAAAATGGTTATACTCACCTGCAGACAGCCGATCTCCTCAGCGGATTCTTTTTTATTACCAATTATACGGTGCCCAGTCCGTGGAGGAGAGTCTTCTCTCCTCCACCCTGGGTACCAACCGCACATAATCTGCTTACTTCCCGCATGGTGTGCATAGCCCCGTGAGTGAAGTAAGCAGATCAATGCATTGCTAGGTGTGCAGAATCCCCGCAATTCCGCAAATTTAATGAACATGTTGCTTTTTTTTCCGTGATGCGATTTTTTCGCGGAAAAAATTGCAACATTTGCACAAGAAATGCGGAAAACACTGAAAATAATGGGAAGCATATGTAAGTGGTTTTTTTGCATTTTTTTCACGTTTTTATAGCGAAAAAACGCGAAAAAATGCGAAAAATACTGAGCGTGTGCACATGGCCTGAGGTACGTTCCAAATCTAAACGAATGACAGTCCAAATGTCGTGTTTTCTGACATGTATGTTTTGGGTATTTTCCTTTCTTTCTTTAGCGTAACCACACCATAAATAGAATAGCTTGTAATTTTTTGGGAGTTTCTTTTTCTTACAGACTTCTGGCAACCGGAGAGAATTTATCATCCCTCCACTTCCAATACCGGCTTGGAATATCCACCCTGTCTGGAATAGTTGCGGACACCTGTCGGGCTTTGTGGAATGTACTCCGGGATGAGTTTATACCCCTACCCACCATCGACATGTGGCTTGAAATTGCGGAAAAATTCTGGAGTGTGTGTGATTTCCCCAACTGCTTAGGAGCGGTGGATGGAAAGCACATCCGCATTATCAAACCTGCCAGAACAAGATCGGAGTACTTCAATTACAAAAAATATTTTTCTGTTGTGCTCATGGCAATAGCTGATGCGAACTGTCGCTTCATCGCCGTGGACATTGGAGCTTTGGGTCGTGGCAGCGATTCCCAGACTTTCAAGAACTCGGATATGGGCCGCCGTGTGTATGGCAAAAATTTCAATTTTCCCCCGCCACAACCTCTCCCCAACACTCAAGGTCCACCGACGCCATTTTGTTATGGTTGGGGATGAGGCCTTTCAGATGTGTGAAAACCTACTGAAGCCCTATTCCAGTCGGGACTTGAACCACACTAGAAGGATCTTTAACTACAGACTGACCAGGGCCCGAAGAACAGTAGAGTGTACCTTTGGCATTCTGGCCTCTAAATGGCGCATTCTTGCATCAGCCATAAATCTAAAAGTGGAAACAGTCGACGAGGTGGTCAAAGCCTGTGTGGTTCTGCATAATTATATAATGGTTAAGGAGAAACCCAACATTGAACTGGATGAACCAGTTGCACACCCACTGCCCGATTTCCAGCATCACCCGTGTCTCCTATGTTTTTCCTCTACAAACCAAGGCTGTCCTAAAACTAGCAGTATTTGGTCTGTATTTAATATCAGTATTTGTAATCCAAAACCAGGAGTGGGTGATAAAGGCAGAGGTGCTAGTTATTATGTTAATATCATAATTTACCTCTAATTGTTCCACTATTTGTTTTGGCTTACAAATACTGATAAAAAACACTGGCCACATACTGCTAGTGTTATGGCAGCCATGTCGCTTTATTGGTAAGATTGTTGACATCATTGCGTCGTGATTCTGTTCTGCTGTATCCATTGGACACAGACTGAAGAGACAATGACTGTCACACTAAAGAGATCTATACTCATCAAGTCAGGTGTCAGAAATAATGAATTCATGATGCACATATAACAGCTTCATGAATTCACTATTTCTGACACCTGTGCAGGTGATCATAGATACGCCGTGTGTTCACCATCGTCCCTTCAATTTGTGTGGAATAGATTATGTACACAGAAGAGAAAATGGAGGTTATACAAGGCAGTTCTCTACTCACCAGGTCAGGTGTCCTAACTAATGTGTTTTTTGACACCTGACCTGTTCAGTACAGTTCTGCACTGTATGTCCGCCATTTTCTCTTCTGACTGCAACGCTAGTCACAGACAAAGCAGAAAGAAGAGATTATGGAGATAATATAATTATACATTTTTTGGCCCACCTCATATCTCTATACTAAAGACACACAAAACTGCAGTCTTTTTTTTTAATAACTACTGGAGATATGATGTGGCCAAAAAATAAAGTGTGTGGCGAAGTTTCTTATTTGGCGCACGGTGTGTGTTGCCAGCGGCGGAAGACACAATAAACCAAACATAATTGGGGCAAATCAATTTTTTTTAATTTTTGAACAACCAAATAATTTACTTAACTGTGCCGGCTTGGGGTAGAGTGATGTAAACGGGGGGTGTGAAGTACGGAGGCCTGGCTAACCGTGGACGACGCAGAGGTTGCAGGAGAAGGTGCAATGAAACTAGAAGGGTCTGGAAGTTTGGGGATAGGGCTTGACACATGAGAGGCTTGAGACGCACTGGAAGGGTGAGACAAACCTGACATTACAGACACATTGGGAGGTGAAGGGGGAGGAATACTAAGAGTCCTCAGTTTTTGTTTTTTTTTGTGGGGGGTTTGCCAGGTTCGGGAAGCCTTGGTGGGCTCATATGGCGTGGCGTAGTGGTGGGTGACCTGTCAGGGTCCGGCTGCACCATGCCAGAGTCCATAGTGCTCGTACAGCGTGCAGCTATGCCAGAGTCCATAGTGCTCGTAGAGTGTAAGGCCATGCCAGAGTACATAGTGCTCGTAGAGTGTGCAGCCATGCCAGAGTCCATAGTGCTTGTAGAGCGTGCAGCCATGCCAGAGTCCATAATGCTTGTAGAGCGTGCAGCCATGCCAGTCCATAGTGCTCGTAGAGCGTTCAGCCATGCCAGAGTCAATAGCGCTTGTAGAGCGTAAGGCCATGCCAGGGTCCTGCTGCATCGTGGTAGTGGCGGTACGGAAGGCCATGCCAGGGTCCTGCTGCATCGTTGTGGTGGTGGTACGGAAGGCCATGCCAGGGTCCTGCTGCATCGTGGTGGTGGCGGTATGGAAGGCCATACCAGGGTCCTGCTGCATCGTGGTGGTGGTGGTATGGAAGGCCATGCCAGGGTCCTGCTGCATCGTGGTGGTGGTGGTATGGAAGGCCATGCCAGGGTCCTGCTGCATCGTGGTGGTGGCGGTACGGAAGGCCATGCCAGG
Organism: Ranitomeya variabilis; assembly: GCF_051348905.1. Taxonomy (NCBI): domain Eukaryota; kingdom Metazoa; phylum Chordata; class Amphibia; order Anura; family Dendrobatidae; genus Ranitomeya; species Ranitomeya variabilis. The sequence goes on from NC_135236.1 coordinate 436,747,624, forward strand.
GTCCTGCTGCATCGTGGTGTCAGTGGAGGAGGTCCAAGCAGGAGCAGCGTTTGTCATGGTGGTGGCGGTGAGATGTCCCACTGCACTCGGCATGGTGGTGGTGCTGTAGTGGTGTCCGGCAGTGCTAGGAATTGAGGTGGCCGTGCAACGGTATGTAGCAGAGGTCGGCATTGAGGTTAATCGTGACAGTGAAGGCACAGGTGGATATGCCGACACTGTCTGCTGGAAATACCGACTCTGCTGCATAGCCTGCACGTAAGCAGCATTGCAGGCCTGCATGACACTCAGCTGGAGATCAGGAGTAAGGTGTTCCGACATGCCCTGCTCAATTTGGTAAAAAAAATGATGTGCTGGCCTCTGGAGGTCGGCTTTCACTTGGTCAAGGCTTTTGCTGACCTCCTGGATACGTGCATTCAAGAGGCTATGTGAGACCGCTCCAGAACCTGGGTCAACAGTAGTGCTGTATGTGCTGTAAAAAAAGGAAAAAGAAAATTAATGCCAAAAATTAACCAGACGCAAAATCCTGTGGAATATAAAAATACAGATTATGGCAATACAATACAACCTAATGCACGTGATAAATACTTACGTTCTCTTGGCAAGGACCGGTCTTAAAAATGCCAGAACTCAATGGTATTTGTATCTTCTGATCCTTGCTCCTGAACCACTGGGAACACGGCTCTCTTGACGCAGGTCCTTTTTGAAGCGGTCCTTCATCGAACGCCAACGTGTTTTGACTTTGGCCACTGTTAAAAAAAAAAAAAATTGTGGTCAGAAAAAGGACTTTTGGCCATGCTCACACAACTGTGTGTGATGACAGAAACTCCTGAGAGTTTCTTTCATCACACACAGTCGAGTGAGCACGGCTAAGTTCTCTGCTGCTTCACACTGCAGTGCAATACTTACCAAATGCATTTCGGACCCGTGTCGGGGCATTGTCCCAGCCATCCCACATCTCTTTGGCCACCTCATTCCATAAGCGCCGGATCGTGATGTTGTTTGAGTGCAGTGGATCCCGGGTGTCCCACAACGAGACTCGCTCCTGGACCAGGGAGATGAGGAGGTCATTCTCAATTAGATCATCCTCCCGTTGTGAAACCTAAAAATTAAATAAAGTCATTAAAGTTTGCTCAATTAACATAAGGAAAAGAAAGAAAAAAAGATGCTGAGAAATGGCATGAAAAGGAAAGTCAACATACAAAAGGATTCCAGAAGAAAAAAGTAAAGAAATACAAATGGAAAGAAAGGAAGATTCAAGAATATTACACTGAGGATACAAAACAGTCAGCCTTGTATACGTACCCGCTGCCGTCTTTCCACCGGACCTTGACTCCGCTGCTCCTGCCCTGTCTCTGCCGCAGTAGAAGAAGAGCTCTAAAAAAAAGAAAAATTCAAATTGTCACATGTGTAGATGTGACAGTGAATACTTACCAATCTGACGAGGCAAGTACTCACTTCACTGACATGCTCGACTTCAGACGGCCCAGGAAGAAACTCCTCATGAGAAGAATCCGAAGGAGACATTCTGATGCATGTAGAAAGAAAGAAATGGCAGAAATTAGGACATGTGGAGAAAGAAAATAGAAAATAAAGGCATTGGCTAGGATATACTCACATTGTTCAGAGGCTTGTTTGCTCCAAGGTGCTGTGGTCTGTAGGCTCTGGTTGGCTGTCTGCTGTGGTCTGTATGCTCTGTTTGGCTGTCTGCTGGGTTGTGACCTGCAAATGTCCACTCCCTCCCTTTATCACCTTGTATGTGGGGGGTGGCTTATCAGAGTCTAGACATGTTTTTCTCTTGAGGAACGCATACGTTCATGAACACAAGCAAACGCATGTGCTTGTAAACGCATGCGTTCATATAAACAGCAATGCGTTTTTTTGTCGCAATCCTTGCGCAATCGACCGCATGCATTTCCAGGCGGCAAATTGATGCCTCTAAAAATTACTACATGTTGCATTTCCACGCCAAGCCGCAAACAATGATACGCTGCATGCGTTGTCAAACGCGGCAAAAACGCGAACAAACAAAAACGCATGCGTCCCTATGTATGTTAAATATAGGAATACACAACGCATGCGGATATATGCGGTACAAACGCTGCGGACACAACCGCGAATGTGAAACCAGCCTTAACTACACCCGAGTGCAAAGTTTGGTCCGGGGCCTTATGCGTAGGTACGCCTGATCTGGGTCTTCTCCTTACATTCCCCCTCTTTTTATGCTCGCCATTCCGCTGGGGAGAGTTCTTGCAGCATGCGTTGACATTCTCCCATCCCTTGGACGATTTGTTGCCAAACAAAATGTTCCTAATCATACTGGATAGGGGTTTTTCCTGCTGTCGAACTTTCAGAACGTCATATACTAGGAGTTTCCGTTGAATCCAGTTGGGTAGTAGAGTCAGGTTGGAATGACGGGGGCAGGGATGCGCCCAGATTTGGTAGAACAGCCATGTTGGGAATCTCAGGAGTTCCAGGGGTCTCGGATATTCGTTCTCCTTCCGGCCCCACTTGCAGTAGCTTCGGATATTCTTCTTCTTTACAGTCGCTATAGACTAAGGGAAGGCTCTCAGCGATGCTGGGTTTTTCCACTTTCTCTAAGACAGGGTCTCTGGATACGCAGGGACGGAGCGTGTTTCTGTGTACTTTGCGAATAGGGGTATTTTCTTCTCCCTCAGGCTCTACTTCGTAAATGGGTCCCGAAGGATTGACTTGCCACTTCACCTGGTACTGAGTCTTCTCCCATCGATAGTCAAGTTTATTTCCAGGGTGTTTCTCTCTTGCTAACACCTTGTCTCCGGCCTGTAGAGCTGTCCCTCATAGAAGAGCCACCTGGGGATGCTCAACTTCTGGAACTGGGTCTGCACCAAGCGATGCAACGTTTGCAGCCAATGATGATGTTATCATACCCAAGTTGACACCCCTGTCCATGGGTAGTCCTCCCCTGGGTCCAGTTCTAGGTCTGTGATTTCTTTGCCTGGTCTGCCGAAGAGCAGGGTGTAAGGAGTGGACCCTATGGTGCGATGTACACAGTTATTGTACACCCACACCAGTTCTGCCACAAATTCAGGCCAACACACCTTGCGGTCTTTTTCCAATGTTCTCAACATTTGAATGAGAGTCCTATTGAATCATTCACATGCTCCATTGCCCTGAGGATGGTAGGGCATTGCCCGAGACTTCCCAATTCGGTACATACGATGCAGTTCCTCCGTTATTCATCCCAGAAAACAGCGATCCTAGTCCGAGTGTATTCTCTTCTGACAGCCGTACACTTGAATAAAGTTCTTACAGATGGCATGGGCCACGGATTCTGCAGTTTGATCTCGAGTTGGAGTCACAACAGCAAATTTGGTGAAATGATACATCATCACCAAGCAGTGTTCGTATCCTTGATGAGCAAGAACAACCGTCAAATAGTCTATCATCAAGACCTCCAATGGGGCCGAGGTCACAATAGTTTGCGTGGGGGCCCTCTGCTCCGGGGGCTAGGACAATTTGCAGCTCTTAGGCCATGTGCACACGTTCAGTATTTCTCGCATTTTTTTCACGTTTTTTCGCTATAAAAACGTGATAAAAATGCGAAAAAACGCTTACATATGCCTCCTATTATTTACAGTGTATTCCGCATTTCTTGTGCAAATGTTGCATTTTTTTCCGCAAAAAAATCGCATCGCGGAAAAAAAAGCAACATGTTCATTAAATTTGCGGAATTGCGGGGATTCCGCACACCTAGGAATGCATTGATCTGCTTACTTTCCACATGTGGCTGTGCACACCATGCGGGAAGTAAGCAGATCATGTGCGGTTGGTACCCAGGGTGGAGGAGAGGAGACTCTCCTCCACGGACTGGGCACCATATAATTGGTAAAAAAAAAAGAATTAAAATAAAAAATAGTGATATACTCACCTTCGATGGCCCCGGAGTCTTCCCGCCTCTCAGCGGTGCATGCTGCCGCTTCCGTTCCTATAGATGGTGTGTGTGAAGGACATGCGATGACGTCGCGGTCTTGTGATTGGTCGCGTGACCGCTCATGTGACCGCTCACGTGACCGCGACGTCATCGAAGGTCCTGCACATACACACCATCTATAGGAACGGACACCGCTGAGGAGATCGGCTATCTGCAGGTGAGTATAACCATTTTTTTTATTTTTTTTATTATTTTTAAACATTCTATCTTTTACTATTGATGCTGCATACACTGTGTTCCAAATTATTATGCAAATAATATTTCCTCATATTTTCTCTAAATTACCTATCTGAATTGCAGTCATTGTGATTTTCCAGTCATCTACTATTCTAGTATAATTGCAATGTTTTGGAACAAACTGCCTATGAAAACAGTATCTTTAAAAAAAAAATAAACACTCAAAATGCATGTTCCAAATTATTATGCACAGCAGAGTTTTCAACCTTTTTTTTATTTTGAACAAAAAAATGGTCAATTGTGAAGTTATAAGCATTATCAGCTTATTACAAAATGAAATCAAACAGTTTTCAAGTGAAAACTTTATTCTAGGTGATGTTACATTTGCACATAGGACCCCTTGTTCGAAAGAAGCTTCTGAACTCTCTCGTCCATTGAATTTGTCAGTTTTTGGATGGTTTCTGCTTCAATTGTTTTGCATGTGGACAGAATACCCTCCCAGAGCTGTTGCTTAGATGTGAACTGCCTCCCACCATCACAGACACTCCTTTTGATGATGCTCCAGAGGTTCTCAATGGGGTTGAGGTCAAGGGAAGATGGTGGCCACACCATAAGTTTGTCCTCTTTTATGCCCATAGCAACCAGAGATGCAGATGTGTTTTTTGCAGCATGAGATGGTTCATTATCATGCATAAAAATGATCTTGCTGCAGAAAGCACGGTTCTTCCTCTTGAACCATGGCAGGAAGTGTTGTTTTAGAAACTCCACATAGATTATGGAGTTCATATTTACCCCTTCAGGGATCATAAAGGGGCCGACAATCTCTCTCCCCATGATTCCAGCCCAAAACATTACTCCACCTCCTCCTTGTTGGTACCTTAGCCGTGTTTTCATGGGGTGTCCATCCACCAGCCATCCTCCACTCCATCCATCTGGACCATCGAGCGTTGCACGGCACTCATTGGTGAACAAAACAGTTTGGAAGTCAGTCTTCATGTATCGTTTGGCCCACTGGAGCCGTTTCTGCTTGTGTGCAGTGGAAAGAGGTGGTCGACAGGATGGCTTATGCACAGCTGCAAACCTTTGAAGGACCCTGCATCTTGTTCTGGGGACGTTGGAGGCACCAGCAGCTTCAAAAACTTGTCTGCTGCTATGACAAGGCATTTTTGCAGCTGCTCTTTTAACCTTATGCAATTGCCTGTTGGAAAGAGTCCTCAATTTTTCCTTATCAGCACGCACACGTGTGAGCTGGGAATCAGCTACATACTTCTTGATTGTGTGATGATCACGATGAAGTGTCTTGGCAATGTTGATTGTAGTCATGCCTTGACCTAAATAATACACAATTTGTTGCTTCTCAGCAGCCGACACGTCCTTTTTCTTTCCCATTTTGGCCAAAAATGTAGGCTGCTTAATAATGTGGAACAGCCTTCTTAAGTAGTCTTGCCTTTATTTGGACACACCTGCCAAACTAATTTGCACAGGTATCTGCAATTGCTTTCAGTGATATAAAGAGCCCTGACAAACATCACCATCAATGAGTTTAAATGACAAACAAAAAAATTCTAACCTTATCACTCCTAAACTCTTTGTGCATAATAATTTGGAACACAGTGTAGGCAGCATCTATAGTAAAAAGTTGGTCACACTTGTCAAACACTATGTTTGACAAGTGTGACCAACCTGTCAGTCAGTTTTCCAAGCGATGCTACAGATCGCTTGGAAAACTTTAGCATTCTGCAAGCTAATTTCGCTTGCAAAATGCTAAAAAAACTGCGAAAAAAACGGGAATAAACGCAAAAAAAAAAAATGCGGATTTCTTGCAGAAAATTTCCGGTTTTCTTCAGGAAATTTCTGCAAGAAATCCTGATGTGTGCACATACCCTTACAGCGTCGACACACTTCTTTGACTTCCATCTTAAGTAAGGGGTGGTAGACTAATTTCTGAAGCCACTGAAAGGTCTTCTCTTTGCCAAATGAGCTCCATTTTTGTGTGCCTCTACTGCCACATTGTGCAACAGTGCTTCAGGAATCACCACTTGCCATGTTGTGAGAAGGGCTCGCGGTAGCTGAATTTTCCTGTACAACAGTCCATTCTTTAGGTGTAATCTCTCCCATTGTCGAAGAATTTGTTGAGCCCCAATAAACAGGACTTCTCTCTCATCTCTGCTAGGCAGATGTTCAAGGGCCACTCACTGTCGGATTTGTGCAAGCTCTCCATCCTCCTGTTGAATCTGCACCCACTCATCGCGAGGTTGTCCCAATACATTTTCCTGGGGTTTTGCTTGTTCCTGTCCATGCGTAGCTGCCAACGTCCTGGCAGGTCTCTGAAACTCGGGAACTTCTTCAGCTTCAAGTTCTTCACCTCAGTTGAAGCCAGGCTTCTCGTGTGTTACTCTGGACAACGTGTCTGCATGGGTTTTCTTGGCTCCCCTTTTGTAGGCAATCTTATACCGGTATTTAGCCATTCTAGCACTCATCATTGTTCCAGGGAGGCTAACTTTGTGTTCTCCAGGAGGTCCAGTGGGTTGTTGTCGGTGCGTAGCAGGACTTCAGACCCTGACAGGTATTCCGTGAACTTCTCCGTCATAGGCCACACTAATGCCAGGAGCTCCAATTTGAACGAACTGTAGTTGTTCGGATTCCTTTCGGAGTCATGCAGAGAACGACTCATGTAAGCAATCACCCGCTCCTTCCCATGCTGAATCTGTGACAGCACAGCTCCAAGTCCATGCGAGCTCCCATCAATATGTAGGATGGATGAAGGGTTGAGAGAAGTTGGCGTAGGCCAAGACTGGGACTTCTGTCAAAGCCACTTTTAAGGCTTGAAATGGTTTTCCTGGTGTTCTCCGCACTGAATTTCCCGATTTTTGGCTCCAGACAGGATTCCCCTCAGTAACTCCAACAACAGGTTCACGATGTGGGTAAAGTCTTTCACAAATCGCCGATAGTATCCTGTTATCCCCAGAAAGGCCTGAACATCCTTCACAGTCTTTGGGGTGGGCCAATCTTGTACTGCTGCAATCTTTTCCTGGGACGGAAGCCTGGGTGACAGCCCCGACAGTCCCGGATTTGTCATGGAGTAGGTACGCCTGATCCGCGTCTTCTGCTTACAACACGTCTTCCTCCTTTTCCAGCTGGTCCTCATACAAAGCTTCAGTTTTAATTGTGAGCAGTGACTGTTTAAGTAGGCACATAAGTGGGATGGTTGCAATGATTATGGCGTTCTTTCCACTCACCATCTTTGTGGAGTCTTGAAAGTTTCGGAGAGCCGCACAAATGTCAGACATCCATGACTAGTGTTGAGCGATACCGTCCAATATTTGAAAGTATCGCTATCGGATTGGATCGGCCGATATCCAAAAAATATCGGATATCGCCGATACCGATACCCGATACCAATACAAGTCAATGGGACACAAATATCGGAAGCTATCCTTGATGGTTCCCAGGGTCTGGAGGAGAGGAGACTCTTCTTCAGGCCCTGGGATCCATATTCATGTAAAAAATAAAGAATAAAAATAAAAAATATGGATATACTCACCCCTCCGACGAACCCTGGCTGTCACCGCTGCAAGCGTCTGCCTCCGTTCCTAAGAATGCAGAGAGTGAAGGACCTTCGATGACGTCGCGGTCACGTGAGCGGTCACATGAGCGGTCACGCGACCAATCACAAGACCGCGACATCATCGCAGGTCCTACACTCACTGCATTCTTAGGAACGGAGGCAGACGCTGGCACTGGTGAGGTCCAGGGTCCGTCGGAGGGGTGAGTATATCCATATTTTTTATTTTTATTCTTTATTCTTTATTTTTTACATGAATATGGATCCCAGGGCCTGAAGGAGAGTCTCCTCTCCTCCAGACCCTGGGAACCATACGCACCGCACACGCCTGGGAACTTATAGGAACTTCCGATTCCGATTTCCGATATCACAAAAATATCGGAACTCGGTATCGGAATTCCGATACAGCGAATATCGGCCGATACCCGATATTTGCAGTATCGGAATGCTCAACACTATCCATGGCCACTCTTCAGTTGTTATGCTTAATGGCTGCCCAGAATACCGATGGGCGTGTTGCAGCTGGTATTCGACCACTCACCTTTGCTGCTCACAAAACCTTGCCAGCATGTGCAGAGTGGAGTTCCAGTGTGTGGTGCAATTGCACACCAGTTGGAGAGCTAGCACTTGTACGCACTGCTGTAGTACTTCCAGAGCAGTGGCAGCTGTAGCCAACTTACAGAAATGGATTCTGATGGGACATACCTTGACCAGAAATTGTGGCAAATATGGGTAGGCTTTCAGAAACCACTGACCCAAGAAGTTGAGAACATGGGACAAGCATAGTATGTGTCTGAGTTTGCCACGCTTCACATCCGCCTCCAGGCTATGCCCATTATCACACACAACATTGCCTAGTTGGAGGTTTAGCGACAAGACCCATAGGTCTGTCTGGTCTTTTAAACCTTTCAATAACTCTGTGGTGGTGTGCAGTTTCTCTCCTAGAAAAAATAGCTTCAGCAGAACCTGTTGATGATTTGCTGAGACAGTGCTGCAGAGCTTCTAGCTTCCAGGTGATGTGGACTACATGCACTTAGATACTGAATCAGAGATGGATGATAAGGAGGAGCAGGAGGGAGTACAGAAACTGCTATAGGAAGTGGAGGAAACCCTGACAGAAGTGTGGCCAGGAATCTTTGGCGTCAGTAGCATATGTGCAGCGCCAGGGTGGGACTCGGCCCCAGCCTCCACAATGTTGACCCACTGTAGCATCTCTAGCCACAAGTGCTTTTTCACATGTTGGTTGTTGACAATGTTGAGTGTACAATCCCAGTAATTGCGCTGGTAAAGTCACGAGTGATGTTCCTGGACACATGCTGGTAATACCTCACATATATTGATATGTGTTTTTTGCATTTGGCCTCTGTTCACACAGGATGCTTTTGGTTAGCACTGGGCAGGCCGCCTGATCTAAGAGTATGGGTGTTACTAATAGGCTGTAAGCCAGATGCCCTGCATATTAAGGAACTGCAACACAGAACTAGGATAGAAGGGGGAAAACTGACCCTGCACTGAGACTAGGCTGATACTCTGCGATGGAGTGGGCGACCCATTCCTTGCGAATAGACTCACTGACGATCCTAGGTTAATCTCAGTGAAGACCTATAGATAGGTGGAAGGAGATCCCTGAAAGATCTAAGGACTGGGTATAAAAACAGGTCACCTCCTAAAAGAAACACAGAGACGGCTGCAGAAACCAACTGAAAACAGAAACTAAAGATAGCAGAACCAGAGATCCCAGAACTGCACAATATCAAACACAGAAAGTTATCAAAGCACCTAGCCAGAACTCAAGCAGATTTAGGCTGGTTTCACACTTGCGTTTTGATCTGCAGCATTTTAAACGCATCTGCAAGTGCATGAAAAAATGCATGTAAACGTGTACAAACGCAGCGTTTTTTAGACGCATGCGTTAACGCATGCGTTTAAACGCGTTTACATGCGTTTTTTCATGCGTTTGCGTTTTTTTGCGCAAGAAGAGAAATTTCACAAGAGCAAACACAAGATAACCAGACACCACCAATGGGACTAGAGAGGGCGTATATGATGGGCTCTCTATATATAGACCCTACGGCTACTTAAATTTTAACAGCTTGCTACTGTATCCTGTGTCATGATGGATCTTCGCATGGAGCACTTTTATTTCAACCTGGATTTCAGCTTCAAGATGTTTCTTGCCTGTGCTGTTGCTTGGGAGCAAGACCGAAACCGCGAAAGATGGAGAAGGAGACAACATAGGCGTTTTTGGAGGCACCCCATTATTGAAGTGCGTGAGAGCCGTGGAGCCTATCACACTCTCTATGCCAAGCTGAATGCCAACCCAGAGAAATTCCAGGAGTACACGAGAGTGTCGCAAGAATCGTTCCGGGATTTGCTGTCTCGTGTCCAAGGAGCCATACGGCGACAGGACACCCAGCTCCGTAGAGCGATTCCACCCGAGGAACGTCTGCTGGTGACATTAAGGTACGTTCAAAATCTATATATAAAATGTAACTTTTAATAAATAAGTTTAAAAACGGTATGAATGTACCTGTATAAACACACAAAAACAAGGACTCACAAGAAGATCACATTAATAGGAGTAAAAACTATCATACTCCCCGAGATTAACTATCTCTATTCCCATATATGAATCTCCTAGGGGAGAAAAGTGTAGAAATCACCAAGATCACCATCAACTATCATATATCTAATATCCCCGAAATCTTTTCCCAGAATAAAGAAACCATTTCCCTACGCGTTTCGTTATCCTCACTCATCAGGGGAAATTTTTGCATTGCTCTATACCCCCATTTTGAGTGCCCACCACGTTTGTGGAAGGACACTTTTAAAAAATTTCCCCTGATGAGTGAGGATAACGAAACGCGTAGGGAAATGGTTTCTTTATTCTGGGGCTAAGCATTAACTCTTTTGGCAGCGTGGGTGGTTGATGGTGTGGCTGAAATGTGCCCCCCCTCCCGGATGCAGCGCCAACCAGTGAGCGGTCTTTTCTACATTTAAAGAGAAGTCTGAGGTGAGATCGTTCCACTTACACATTTTTATCACCACTACTGTGCCTCTTTTCCACGAAAAGATTTCGGGGATATTAGATATATGATAGTTGATGGTGATCTTCGTGATTTCTACACTTTTCTCCCCTAGGAGATTCATATATTGGAATATAGATAGTTAATCTCGGGGAGTATGATAGTTTTTACTCCTATTAATGTGATCTTCTTGTGAGTCCTTGTTTTTGTGTGTTTATACAGGTACATTCATACCGTTTTTAAACTTATTTATTAAAAGTTACATTTTATATATAGTCACACCCTGCTTGTATTTATATCTTCTTGAGTGGTGCATCTATATTTTGTTACGTTCAAAATCTAAATCAATGACAGTCCAAATTTAGGTTATTCTGACATGTATTTTTTGTGTATTTTCCTCTTTTTTTTTTTTCAATTTTTAACCACACCATAAAAAGAGTAGATTGTAATGTTGTTTTTTGTTTGTATTTTTCTTCTAGATTTCTTGCCACAGGGGAGAGTTTATCTTCCCTCCACTTCCAATACCAGCTTGGTATATCCACCCTGTCCGGAATAGTTGTGGACACCTGTCGGGCTTTATGGAATGCACTCCGTGATGAGTTTATACCACTACCCACCACGGACATGTGGCATGAAATTGCAGTAAAATTCTGGAATGTGTGTGATTTCCCCAACTGTTTAGGAGCGGTGGATGGAAAGCACATCCACATTATCAAACCTGCCAGAACCGGATCGGAGTTTTTCAACTACAAAAAATATTTTTCTGTAGTGCTCATGGCAATAGCTGATGCGGACTGTCGCTTCATCGCCGTGGACATTGGAGCTTTTGGCCGTGGCAACGATTCCCAGACTTTCAAGAGCTTGGATATGGGCCGGCGTGTGTATGGGAACAATTTTAATTTTCCCCCTCCACAGCCTCTCCCCAACACTCAAGGCAAACCGCTGCCATTTGTTATGTTTGGGGATGAGGCCTTCCAGATGTGTGAAAATCTACTGAAGCCCTATTCCAGTCGTGACTTGGACCACACTAGAAGGATCTTCAACTACAGACTGACCAGGGCCCGAAGAACAGTAGAGTGTACCTTTGGCATTCTTGTCGCTAAATGGCGCATTCTTGCATCAGCCATAAATCTAAAAGTGGAAACAGTTGATGAGGTGGTCAAAGCCTGTGTGGTTCTCCACAATTACATAATTACTAAGGAACGACCCCACATTGAACTGGATGAACCAGTTGCACACCCTCTGCCTGATTACCAGCATCACCCGCTGCGGTCAACTGCAGCCGTTGGTCTCATGCGGGACCAATTTGCTGCTTATTTTGATTCAGATATTGGACGGGTGTCATGGCAGGACAATGTTGTGTAAATGTCCTGTTGTATCTTTATCTGTACCAGTAATTTTCTACAATGAAAATAATATTTCACATTAATAAACTTTAGTGTTGGTTGTGTTGACCGTGTCTCCTATCTTTTTCCTCTCCAAACCAAGGTTACCCAAAAACGGGCAGTTTTAGATCTGTATTTAATATCATTTTTTGTAATCCAAAACCAGGAGTGGGTGATACAGGCAGAGGTGCTAGTTATTATGTAAATATCATAATTGACCTCTAATTGTTCCACTCCTTGTTTTGGTTTACAAATACTGATCTAAACCACTGGGCACATACTGCTAGTAATGTCAGCCATGTTGATTTATTGGTAAGCTTGTTGACGTCATTGTGTCATGATTCTCTTCTCATGTATCCATTGGACACAAAATGGAGAGACAATCACTGTCACGCTATCTATACTCATCAAGTCAGGTGTCAGAAATAATGAATTCATGATAAACATATACAGGCTCATGAATTCACTACTTCTGAAACCTGGGCAGGTGGGCATAGATATGTACCGTGTGACAACCATTGTCCCCTCAATTGGTGTGTAATAGATTATGTATAAAGAAGAGAAAATGGTGGTTATTAGGGTTGAGCGACTTTTCCTTTTTTGAGGTCGAGTCGGGTTTCGCGAAACCAGACTTTCTCAAAAGTCGAGTCGAGTGAAATCGGCCGATCTTCTTGAAAAGTCGGGGTCGGGGATCGGCCGAAACATGAAACCTAATGCAAGTCAATGGGAAATCTATATATTTTTATATTTACTTCAGCGCAATATATGTGAAAAGCCGGTAATTCAATTTCCGGCTTTTCATTTATCTTGCCTAAACCCGACATACAGTAAAGCATCTCATATCCCCCTTTTTTTGCATATTCCACACTACTAATGTTAGTAGTGTGTATGTGCAAAATTTCGGCGCTGTAGCTATTAAATTTAAGGGTTAAATCACGGAAAAAATTGGCGTGGGCTCCCGCACAATTTTCTCCCCCAGAGTGGTAAAGCCAGTGACTGAGGGCAGATATTAATAGCCTAGAGAGGGTCCATGGTTATTGGCCCCCCCTGGCTACAAACATCTGCCCCCAGCCACCCCAGAAAAGGCACATCTGGAAGATGCGCCGATTCTGGCACTTGGCCACTCTCTTCCCACTCCCGTGTAGAGGTGGGATATGGGGTAATGAAGGGTTAATGCCACCTTGCTATTGTAAGGTGACATTAAGCCAGATTAATAATGGAGAGGCGTCAGTTATGACACCTATCCATTATTAATCCAATAGTACGTAATGGTTAATAAAACACACACACATTATTACAAAGTATTTTAATGAAATAAACACACAGGTTGTTGTAATATTTTATTATACTGGTAATCCACCTGAAGACCATCGTTCTGTAACAAAGGAAAAATAATAAAACAACAATATACATACCTTCCGTAGATCTGTAACGTCCCACAATGTAAGTCCATCTGAAAGGGTTAAAATATTTTACAGGCAGGAGCTCTGCTATAATGCAGCTGTGCTCGTGCCTGCAAAACCCCGGGGGAATGAAGGTAATGTAGGTCAATGACCTGTATTTACCTTCATTCACGGTGATGCGCCCCCTGCTGGATGTCCTCATGAACTGGAGCCTTGGAAAAGTTCCCACGCTAGAGTTCATATGAGGACATCCAGCAGAGGGCGCCTCACCGCGACTCAAGGTAACTACAGGTCACCCTGCACTCCATTCATTCCCGGGGGTTTACAGGCACGAGCATAGCTCCTGGCTGTAAAATGATTTAACCCCTTCAGATGGATTTACTTCGTGGGACTTGACCTGAGCTACGGAAGGTATGAGATAGTGTTGTTTTTTTATTTTTCCTTTGTTACAGAACGATGGTCTTCAGGTGGATTAAGTGTCTAATAAAATATTACAACAACATGTGTCTTTATTTCAATAAAACACTTTGTAATCATGTGTGTGTGTGTGTTTTTTTTTAACCATTTCATACAATTGCATTAATAACACAGGTCAACAAAAAAAAATTTTTTTTCTGGTGTCCAAAATATTTTAATGAATTTGGGGTGCTGATTCTGAATATGCTATCAGTTTTGCCAGATTGGCTCAAGTTTTTGAGATTTTTGGTATCTTATTTATAGCACTTGTTAGTAAATGCGACGCATCATCTCATTAATTTCTTTGGATTAGTACTTGAACTGAGCAGTTCTCAATATAGTTTTGTGTTAATTAGTGTTCTAAAAGTTTGTTCATAGCTTGATTTTTGCACTAACTTTATGTTGTTGTCTGTTTTCCAGTGAAAAGCATGAACTCATCAAGAAGAAGTTGTCTTAACGATCCAGACTCATTCTGTTACATTTGTGGTGAATACACACTGCCAAAACATAGAAGAAACATAACAGACTTCGTAAAAAAAGTGTATTTTGCCTATTTTGGGGTTATGCTTGGGGACCAAGACAAGTTTTGGGCACCACACATAGTATGCAAAGCATGTATCGAATTATTACGAAAATGGAGCAAAGGACAAAGAAAAAGCTTCAAATTTGGTGTTCCAATGGTGTGGAGAGAGCCAAAAAATCATCATGATGACTGTTATTTCTGTGCAGTGCAAGTGCAAGGATTCAATAAGCATAAGAAACGAAAATGGGAGTAACATGGAATCTGCAAGAAGGCCTGTCCCTCATTGTGAAGATGTGCCTGTACCTGTGTTTACCATAAATAACAGTCATCATGATGATTTTTTGGCTCTCTCCACACCATTGGAACACCAAATTTGAAGCTTTTTCTTTGTCCTTTGCTCCATTTTCGTAATAATTCGATACATGCTTTGCACACTATGTGTGGTGCCCAAAACTTGTCTTGGTCCCCAAGCATAACCCCAAAATAGGCAAAATACACTTTTTTTTACGAAGTCTGTTATGTTTCTTCTATGTTTTGGCAGTGTGTATTCACCACAAATGTAACAGAATGAGTCTGGATCGTTAAGACAACTTCTTCTTGATGAGTTCATGCTTTTCACTGGAAAACAGACAACAACATAAAGTTAGTGCAAAAATCAAGCTATGAACAAACTTTTAGAACACTAATTAACACAAAACTATATTGAGAACTGCTCAGTTCAAGTACTAATCCAAAGAAATTAATGAGATGATGCGTCGCATTTACCAACAAGTGCTATAAATAAGATACCAAAAATCTCAAAAACTTGAGCCAATCTGGCAAAACTGATGACATATTCAGAATCAGCACCCCAAAAATACCCTAAATTCGATGAAATATCTTTGGCACCAAAAATGCTGTTGACCAGTGTAATGGATAGGTGTCATAATTGACGCCTCTCCATTAATAATCTGGCTTAATGCCACCTTACAATAGCAAGGTGACATTAACCCTTCATTACCCCATATCCCACCGCTACACGGGAGTGGGAAGAGAGTGGCCAAGTGCCAGAATAGGCGCATCTTCCAGATGTGCCTTTTCTGGGGTGGCTGGGGGCAGATGTTTGTAGCCAGGGGGGCCAATAACCATGGACCCTCTCTAGGCTATTAATATCTGCCCTCAGTCACTGGCTTTACCACTCTGGCGGAGAAAATTGTGCGGGAACCCACGCCAATTTTTTTCGCGATTTAACCCTTAAATTTAATAGCTACAGCGCCGAAATTTTGCACATACACACTACTAACATTAGTAGTGTGGAATATGCAAAAAAAAAGGGGGATATGAGATGGTTTACTGTATGTAAACCATGTCTCATATCATGTCGGGTTTGGGCAGGATAAATGAAAAGCCGGCAATTGAATTACCGGCTTTTCACATATATCGCGCTGAAGTAAATATAAAAATATATATAAATAGATATATATGTGTGTCAATGACATATATATATATATATATATATATATATATATATATATATATATATATAAGAAACCCGACTTTGGAGTGAAATTCGCCGACAGCCGATCTGATCCCACAGTGAGATCGGGTCGGGTTTCACGAAACCCGACTTTGCCAAAAGTCGTCGACTTTTGAAATTGGCCGATCTGCTTCGCTCAACCCTAGTGGTTATACAAGGCAGTTATCTACTCAACAGTTCAGGTGTCATAACTTTTGAGTTTTTGGACACCTGACCTGTTCAGTAGAGGACTGCACTGTATTTCCACCATTTTCTCTTAATACTGCCACACTAGGCATATACAAAAAGAGATTATGGAGATACATGTTATATTTTTGGGGCCACCTCATATCTGTATACTAAAGACACACATATAGCTGCAATCTTGTATTTTTAACTACTGGAGATATGTTGTGGCCCAAAAAATAAGTGTGTGGCGAAGTTTCTTGGCGCACGGTGTGTGTTGCCGGCGGCGATAGACACAATAAAACAAACATAATTGTGGCAAATCAAACTTGGTTTATTTTGTTAACAATGTAAAAAACTTATTTTTTTGAACCACACCGGCTTGGGGTTGAGTGATGTAAACGGGGGGTGTGAAGAACTAAGGCCTGGCTAACCGTGGACGACGCAGAGGAGGCAGGAGAAGGGGCAATGAAACTAGAAGGGTCTGGAAGTTCAGGGATGGGGCTTGACACATGAGAGGCTTGAGACGCACTAGAAGGGTGAGACAAAACTGACAATACAGACACATCGGTAGGTGAAGGGGGAGGAATACTAAGGGTTTTTTTTTTTTCTGAGTTTTTTTGGGGTTTGCCTGGTAGGGGGACGTCTTGGTGGGCTCATATGCTGTAGCGTGGTGGCGGGAGACCCGTCAGGGTCCGGCTGCACTGTCTCACAGTCCATTGCGCTTGTCCAGCGCTCGCCCATGCCAGAGTCCTGCTGCGTCGTGGTGGTGGGGAAACATAAAGCCCTGCCAGGATCCTGCTGCATCGTGGTGGGGGCGGTCCTGAAAGCCACGCCAGGGTCCTGCTGCATCATGGTGGGGCCGGTCCTGAAAGCCACGCCAGGGTCCTGCTGCATCATGGTGGGGCCGGTCCTGAAAGCCATGGCAGGGTCCTGCTGCATCATGGTGGGGCCGGTCCGAAAAGCCATGCCAGGGTCCTGCTGCATCGTGGTGTCAGTGGAGGAGGTCCAAGCCAGAGCAGCGGTGGTCACGGTGGTGGCGGTGGGATGTCCAACTGCACTCGTCATGGTGTTGGCGCTGTAGTGGAGTCCGCCTGTGGAAGGAATTGAGATGGCCGTGCAGTGGTATGCAGCAGAGGTCGGCATGGAGGTTAATCGTGACAGTGACGGCACAGTTGGATATGCCGCCACTGTCTGCTGTAAATAACGACTCTGCTGCATAGCCTGCACAAAAGCAGCATTGCAGGCCTGCATCACACTGAGCCGGAGATCAGGGCTAAGGTGTTCCGACATGCCCTGCTCAATTTGGTTGAAAAAATGATGAGCTGGCCTCTGGAGGTCGGCTTTCACTTGATCAAGTCTTTTGGTGACCTCCTGGATACGGCAATTCAAGAGGTTATGAGAAACATCCATTCGGTCACCTAAAGCCTTGATTGCTTCGTGTAAAACCGAGCTCAAGTGCAAAAACTCGGGCATGAGTGACCTGTCCGAAGCCCTCTGTCGCTGCCGGGATGAGCCCAAAAAAAAGGGCGCAGTGGAAGAGGACTGTGAAAGGGGAAGACCTGATGGGCCAGCTCCCTGGTCTTCAGTTAGTGTGGAAGGCCCACCTGCTGCTGCGCTGCTGGATGGCTGGGACGGGTCTGTGGCTGCCGGATGAAGGACTGCTCCAGAACCTGGGCCGACAGTCGTGCTGTGTGTGCTGTGAAAAAAGGAAACAGAAAATTAATACCAAAAAATAACCAGACACTAAATCCTGTGGAATTTTAAAATACAGATTATGTCAATACAATACAACCAAAAGCATGTGAGAAAAACTTACGTTCTCTGGACAAGGACCGGTATTAAAAATGACAGCACGCGATGATATTTGTACAGTCTGATCCTTGCTCCTGAACCACTGGCAGCACGACTCTCTTGGCGCAGGTCCTTGTTGAAGCGGTCCTTCATGGAACGCCAACGTGTTTTGACTTTGTCCACTGTTAAAAAAAAAAAAATTATGGTCAGGACATGGAATTTTTGCCGTTCAAAGTGTTTAGATGCCTGGGCAGGTAAGCATCTCTGCTTTTTTTTCTGTTTTTCTTTTGAGAAAATTTTTTGGGGAGGATTTCTAAGTCCTCTTATTGTGTTGATGGGCTCTGTTTTTTTGTTGTTTAGTGATAGGAATTGCAAACGTGGGGACCCTTGACGTGGGTTGCAAGTGTGACGCCCCAGGGTCCTGGCCGTCACAGTGGCATTGCTTTCCTCACGGGGAGAGTGATGTCACGCTTGGAAGCGATGAAGGATCTCTTTTATCAGGTAACCACAATACACACAACTAGTTCACACTCCAGGCCAGAAAGGGGAGCTCTAAACCTAGTTTAGGGTGAACTCCCCTATAAAGACATTCTGATCCGGAGGGAAAGAGAGATTAGGAGTCTGTCAGAGGACAGAGAAGAGGGCAGTCAGACATTGAGTGTCAGAAGGACTGAAAGAGCCGTGTAGCCAGAGTTGCTACAGCTCCTGGAGAAAGAGAAAGAATACAAAAGGAAGAATATTGTTTAGTGAGCGTGCAGGAGAGCGAAGCGCAGGAGAATGACACCAGGGGAGTAGAGCAGTGAATTAGCTACCTCCCTGGCAAGTGCAGCTTACCGGTAGCCGGTAGACCGAGGTTGTGAGGGACTCTAAGACTTACAGCAGAAACCGGCAGGACAGCTGCATTATACATCACCTGTCTGCCCCAATACCCAGGAGGCACAGTGGCACATAGAGCCCGGGTCATGATAGAGACCCTGTAAAAAGGCTCGAGTCACCTGCCATACGGGTTTCTGTCCCACCTTTATGGGGGACAGAGAGAACTGTGAGGACTTTATCAGAAGCCATAGGCAGTAAGGGACTTCAACACCACCGCGCTATGAGGAAGGCTTTTAGCTCCACCTGGTAAAAGGGGATTCTGAATTTGCTTCCAAGCTGGCCGGACCCTGCCTGCACCTGTGATCTGGTACCCTTGACTGTGGCTGCCTGAAGTCTTCAGTAAACCAGGTAAAGAGAATGCAAACCTGTGTCCTCCATTCTTTACTGCACCACTCACCATCCTCATCTATACACCGGGAGCCCTGGGGACATATTTCACCTGTGGGAAGTTATACCATCTCAGCTGTCATAACATCACCACAGAGGACCCTCTTTAAGCAGCGTTGGTCCCCACTGACCAAATACCACAGGTGGCGTCACGAACACGAACTTTATTCAAAACCTCTTTAAGGACATTCCCTTTAACATGGGCGCCCAGGGCCACGGACCGGGTCACCACCACCGTGACATCCCCCTGTGAATACTGGACCTGGTACCGGGTACCCCACGGCCCTGACTGGCGTTCCACAAGCTTCCATATTTTGGCCATAATATCAACTAATACCTCACATACACTGTGTGCATAATTATTAGGCAAGTTGTATTTTGATCACATGATACTTTTTATACATGTTGTTCTACTCCAAGCTGTTCAGGCTTGAGAGCCAACTACCAATTAAGTAAATCAGGTGATGTGTATCTCTGTAATGAGGAGGGGTGTTGTCTAATGACATCAAAACCCTATATAAGGTGTGCTTAATTATTAGGCAACTTCTTTTCCTTTGGCAAAATGGGTCAGAAGAGAGATTTGTCGGGCTCTGAAAAGTCCAAAATTGTGAGATGTCTTGCAGAGGGATGCAGCAGTCTTGAAATTGCCAAACTTTTGAAGCATGATCACTGAACAATCTAGCGTTTCATGGCAAATAGCCAACAGGGTCGCAAGAAGCATGTTGGGCAAAATAACTGCCCATGAATTGAGGAAAATCAAGCGTGAAGCTGCCAAGATGCCATTTGCCACCAGTTTTGCCATATTTCAGAGCTGCAACGTTACTGTAGTAACAAAAAGCAAAAGGTGTGCGATACTCAGGGACATGGCCAAGGTAAGGAAGGCTGAAAAACGACCACCTTTGAACAAGAAACATAAGATAAACCGTCAAGATTGGGCCAAGAAATATCTTAAGACTGACTTTTCAAAGGTTTTATGGACAGATGAAATAAGAGTGACTCTTGATGGGCCAGAGGCTGGATCAGTAAAGGGCAGAGAGCTCCACTCCCACTCAGACGCCAGCAAGGTAGAGGTGGGGTACTGGTGTGGTCTGGTATAATCAAAGATGAACTTGTGGGACCTTTTTGGGTTGAGGATGGAGTGAAGCTCAACTCCCAGACCTACTGCCAGTTTCTGGAAGACAACTTCTTCAAGCAGTCGTACAGGAAGGAAGTCAGTATCGTTCAAGAAAAACATGATTTCCATGCAGGACAATGCTCCATCACATGCCTCCAACTACTCCACAGTGTGGCTGGCCAGTAAAGGTCTCAGAGAAGAAAAAATAATGACATGGCCTCCTTGTTCACCTGATCTGAACCCCATAGAGAACCTGTGGTCCCTCATAAAATGTGAGATCTACAGGGAGGGAAAACAGTACACCTCTTGGAACAGTGTCTGGGAGGCTGTGGTGGATGCTGCACGCAGTGTTGATCGTAAACAGATCAAGCAACTGACAGAATCTATGGATGGAAGGCTGTTGAGTGTCATCATAAAGAAAGGTGGCTATATTGGTCACAAATTTTTTTGGGTTTTGTTTTTGCATGTCAGAAATGTTTATTTCTAAATTTTGTGCAGTGATATTGGTTTACCTGGTGAAAATAAAGTGAAGATGGGAATATATTTGGTTTTTATTAAGTTGCCTAATAATTCTGCACAGTAATAGTTACCTGCACAAACAGATATCCTCCTAAGATAGCCAAATCTAAAAAAAAACCCACTCCAACTTCCAAAAATATTAAGCTTTGATATTTATGAGTCTTCTGGGTTGATTGAGAGCATAGTTGTTGATCAATAATAAAAATAATCCTCTAAAATACAACTTGCCTAATAATTCTGCACCCAGTGTATATTGATATGTGTTTTTTTGCACTTTTTTATCCTTCAGGGTGCAGTTGGGCCCAGATGGCTCTGTAAACTGTGGACTCTGTTCACACAGGATGTTTTTGGTTAGCACTGGGCAGCCCGCCTGATCTAAGAGTATGGGCGTTCCTAATAAGCTGTAAGCTAGATGCTCTGCATCACCTGATGTGAACAATGCTGCATATAGATTTTTATAATTTTTTGTGCACTAATATACCAAACAGCCACACACTAGACTGAAAGTGTATATACTGAAGAGAAAAAAGGGTGGCACTCACCGTTTCTAAAATCCAATCTTTATTTTGACGATTTAAAACATCTTCAGCAGGGGGGATGTAAAATGGGAAGAAAAAATTCGGACAACAGCCGCTTCACGCTCCCTTGCGCTTCTATGGGTCCAACAGCCCCCCTGCTGAAGATGTTTTAAATCGTCACAATAAAGATTGGCTTATAGAAACGGAGAGTGACACCTTTTTTCTCTTCAGTATATGGATTTATGCAATTGTTTACAGGGTTTGGCACCTGTGACTCCAAAAGGGCGGTGTATTTGATGTGGTAATCACACACAGGGGATATTTGGGCTCAGGTGTTGCAGCGGTGCAGGATTCTTTCTTCTATAGTATTGACTAGATTGAAAGTGGTTGTTTCATTGGTATTGCGGCACCTGTTACTGCCATCTTTAATTGGGTCCACTGCACCCTGATAGTGCATTTGTTTGGAGGCCTGGGCAGGTAAGCATCTCTGTCTTTTTTCTGGTGTTTTTTGAGAAAAATTTTTGGGTGGATTTCTAAATCCTCTTAAGGCCCCGTCACACACAGCGACGCTGCAGCGATACAGACAATGATGCTGATCGCTGCAGCGTCGCTGTTTTGTCGCTGTGTGGTCGCTGGGGAGCTGTCACACAGTCAGCTCTCCAGCGACCAACGATGCCGAGGTCCCCGGGTAACCAGGGTAAACATCGGGTTACTAAGTGCAGGGCCGCGCTTAGTAACCCGATGTTTACCGTGGTTACCAGCGTAAAAGTAAAAAAAAACAAACAGTACATACTTACCTTCCGCTGTCTGTCCCCCGGCGTTCTGCTTCTCTGCACTGTGTAAGCACAGCAGCCGGAAAGCAGAGCGGTGACGTCACCGCTGTGCTGTGTTTTCCGGCTGGCCGGCGCTCACAGTGCAGAGAAGCACAGCGCCGGGGGACAGACACCGGAATGTAAGTATGTACTGTTTTTTTTTTTTTACTTTTACGCTGGTAACCAGGGTAAACATCGGGTTACTAAGCGCGGCCCTGCGCTTAGTAACCCGATGTTTACCCTGGTTACCAGTGAAGACATCGCTGAATTTGTGTCACACACACCGATTCAGCGATGTCAGCGGGACCTCAACGACCAAAAAAAGGTCCAGGCCATTCCGACACGACCAGCGATCTCGCAGCAGGGGCCTGGTCGCTGGTACGTGTCACACATAGCGAGATCGCTACTGAGGTCGCTGTTGCGTCACAAAACTTGTGACTCAGCAGCGATCTCGCTAGCGATCTCGCTATGTGAGATGGGGCCTTTAGTGTGTCGGTGAGCACAGACGGTGATTACTAGCAAATAGGTCACAGGTGATGATGTTACCTTTAGTAGCCAATCAAACCCATTTGTGCCAAGTTCTGTGCATGTTATCAGGCCAAAATCACCAGGGTATGTGAACTTTTGATCAGGGTCATTTGGATATTTTGGGTTGTCAATTATGATTTAAAAAGAGAAAACACAGTAGTTTGACAATAAATGGCTTTACCCGACCACTAACCATGAGTGGAGAAAAAGCTTTGGTGTTATCATTCATATTCTCTGAAAAAAGGCCAAGAAAGCAAAAATTCTGCTGGGGTATGTAAACTTTTGAGCACAACATACTTCTCCTTTGATTAACACTGTTCCACTCTAATTTGTGGGCCTGTACCTAATATTAACTATTCCTTATCTATTTCCTATCCCTGCAGTATATTACTAATAATCCCTGCTCCCTTTTATCTATAAAATACTTATCTTTATACACTATCTTGGGGTTTCTGCATTTGCTCAGCTATTCTACACATTGGCATAACACATTACATAGGGATTATGCACATACTCATTAAATGCAAAAACAGATAGCACTGTTCACATTAAACATATGCATAAGGCGATTTTATTCAGGGTAGGGGCGAGGTAAGACAGTCCACATCCTCACATTCCTCCCCTCTTTGCACATGGTGGTCCTCGACCATCTGGAAACTTGAAACACAACAACACAGTTTTAATACATTAATACAGTCCAACACAAAGTTTTAGTACTGTAACCTCTTTTCCTGAGGTATATAGGGTCCATGGCCATGTCGCTGACCCCCAGAATAAAGAGGACAGTCATTATAATCACAGTCCAGTTGGTCAACATAACAGTATGCCAAATATTCCATGTGCACTGTCCAAACTGTCCCTCATCTGTTCTTTAACACAGGGGTGTAATTAACACAGTCCATAGATTGATACAGTCTATAGAGTCCTGAACTGTCCAGATCATCAAGTCATTTGTTTCCCGCCCTCCCTTTTTTGCTTGTAATAGATCTTTTTAATTGTGCAGTCCATAAGAACAGGAAAGGAACAGTTCCTCAGCAGTTCCTTCCTGTGGAACATGCACAACTGCGGCTTGCAGAGCAAAATTCTCTTCAGGTGTCTGCTTCTTCATTTTCTCCTTCTTCGGGATGCTTAAGGCACTGTCTCCACCTACTTCTTGGAGCCCGATTTCCAGGTGGCTGGGCTGGAAGTGATCCTAATTTGGTTAGTGCCGGAGCCTCTGATATGTAGAAATGGGCAACAGCCCCCTTTGTCACCTCCGATCTTCCTGGGGTGGAAGCCCTGTCTCGAACCAACTCATGGAGCCTCTCCCAGGCCCGTTCACCCTGCTCCCTTCCTTCTCAGATCACACCCACCACATACCATCCTAGGCACCGCAGTCCGCTTTCCAGTTGCTGAATCCTGGCTTTCCTGTCTGCAGTCCGCAAGATCCCCAGCAGTGAAGGCCACGGCCTGGGTTTGGGCCTTGATGGTTCTGGGAAAGAAGCTGGTTCCGGACTACAGGCTCCTGCCACCTGCACTGTCACACCAGCTTGGTCTGGCTCCAATATTCCTCTCGTCGCCCCCACATTAGTGTTGCAGGATTCTCCTATCTTTGTTGCCTTGTCACCCACTAAGCATGTTACACTGTGTGGATTAGTAATTCAACCCAGAAAGATTTTTTTAAGGTTTATTGGAGGTTAATACCACCGTAATATAACTTTTCACATGTTACACTGAATGGATTACTAATTAAATCCAGGAAAGATTTGTTGAACTTTTTTTGTAGAGTAATACCAACATAATGTAACACTAACCATGTCACACTGTACGGATAACTAATTGAATCCAGAAAAAAAATTAACGTTTTTTTTGCAGCTTTATATAGCATTGTAATGTAACACTAGCTATGTCGAATTCTATGGATGTCTAACTGAATCCTGAAAAAAAGTGAACTTTTTTGGTGTTTTATATACCACCATAATGTAACACTAATTATGTTACACTGTATGGATGACTAATTCAATCCAGAAACATTTTTGAAATTTTTTTTGCAGTTTTATATAACATCATAATGTAACAATAACCACGTTAAGCTCTACGGATGACTCATTCAAGCCAGGTAATACTACCGTAATGTAACATTAACCACGTTACACTTTATAGATTACAAATTCAATCCAGAAAGATTGTTTGAACGTTTTTTGGAGGTTAATACCACCGTAATGTAACACTAACCACGTTACACTGTATGGATGATTAATTGAATATATAAAACAATTAACTTTGTTTTGCAGTTTTATATATTACCGTAATGTAACACTAACCGTGTTAAACTCCATGAATGACTAAGTGAATCCAGAACATTTTTTGAATTTTTTTTTGCAGTTTTATATATTACCGTAATGTAACAGTAACCACATTAAACTCTATGGATGTCTAATTTAATACAAAAAAAAAATGAATTTTTTTTTTAGGTTTAAATACCACCATAACATAACACTAACCACGTTACACTGTATGAATGACTAACTGAATCCAGAAATGTTTTTTGAACATTTGTTTTTTTGCAGTTTTATATACCACCATAATGTAACACAATACTGTACGTTAAAATCTATGGATAATTAATTCAATCCAGAATTATTTTTTTTAACTTTTTTTGGAGGTTTATACTACTGTATGTTACATGTTAATACTAAGCATGTTACACTGTATGTTTTACTAATTCAATCCAGAAAGATTTTTTTGTAAGATTTTTTTTGGAGGTTAATATCACCTTAATGTAACACTGAGCACATTACACTGTATGGATGACAATACAGTCAATATTTTCATTCCCCCCAAAAAAAAATTTGGTCACGTGCAGCAGCTATATATTTAACAAAGGACTACAATGCCCTGTCTAGAGGCTGTGTTCTGCCACTCTCTCTGCTCCTGCAACTGTCCCTAGGCTAAATGCAGAATGTATCTGAATCAAACAGCAAAGCACACAAAGCACAGGATTAGCCCTTAGAAGGACTGTTAGGCTACTTTCACACTAGCGTCGTGCACTGCACGTGGCTATGCGTCGTTTTGTAGAAAAAACGCATGCTGCAAAAGTGCTTGCAGGATGCGTTTTTTCTCCATTGACTTGCATTAGCGACGCAGTGCGACGCATTGCCACACGTCGCAACCGTCGTGCGACGGTTGCGTCGTGTTGCGTCGGACCGTCACCACCAAAAACGTTGCATGTAACGTTTTTTGGTGCGTCGTGTCCAGCATTTCCAACCACGCATGCACAGTCGGAACTCTGTCCCCGCCTCCCCGCACCTCACAATGGGGCAGCGGATGAGCTGAAAAACAGCATCCGCTGCCCCCATTGTGCGGCGCTTGCACAGTATGCGTCGGTGCGCTGCAACGTCGCTTTGCGATGTGCAGTGCATGGCGCTAATGTGAAAGTAGCCTTAGGCTGCCGTCACACTAGCAGTATTTGGTCAATATTTTACATCAGTATTTGCAAGCCAAAACCAGAAGTGGGTGATAAATGCAGAAGAGGTGCATATGTTTGTATTATACTTTTCCTCAAATTGTTCCACTCCTGGTTTTGGCTTACAAATACTGATGTAAAATACTGACCAAATACTGCTAGTGTGACGGCAGCCTTAGGGTACCGTCTCACATAACGATTTACCAACGATCACGACCAGCGATACGACCTGGCCGTGATCGTTGGTAAGTGGTTGTGTGGTCGCTGGGGAGCTGTCACACAGTCAGCTCTCCAGCGACCAACGATGTCGAAGTCCCCGGGTAACCAGGGTAAACATCGGGTTACTAAGCGCAGGGCCGCGCTTAGTAAGCCGATGTTTACCGTGGTTACCAGCGTAAAAGTAAAAAAAACCAAACAGTACATACTTACATTCCGGTGTCTGTCCCCCGGCGTTCTGCTTCTCTGCACTGTGTCTGCGCCAGCCGGAAAGCACAGCGGTGACGTCACCGCTGTGCTCGCTTTCCGGCTGGCCGGCGCTCACAATGCAGAGAAGCAGAACGCCGGAGGACAGACACCGGAATGTGAGTATGTACTGTTTGTTTTTTTTTACTTTTACGCTGGTAACCACAGTAAACATCGGGTTACTAAGCGCGGCCCTGCGCTTAGTAACCCGATGTTTACCCTGGTTACAAGCGAACGCATCGCTGGATCGCTGTCACACACAACGATCCAGCGATGACAGCGGGAGATCCAGCGACGAAAGAAAGTTCCAAACGATCTGCTACGATGTACGATTCTCAGCAGGGTCCCTGATCGCTGCTGCGTGTCAGACACAGCGATATCGTATGGATATTGCTAGAACGTCACGGATCGTACCGTCGTAGCGACAAAAGTGCCACTGTGAGACGGTACCCTTAGTGTGATGGTTCAGCATCATCAGTATTAACACTAGAGGGCTCTGATTACACTGTGTTCCAAATTATTATGCAAATTGGAATTAAGTGTCATAAAGATTTAATTATTTTGTTTTTCAAATAAATTGTGTCTGAGGGCTCAATGGATCATACTGAAATCAATCTTAAACACATGTGATAATTAGTTTTCCAGGTGATTCTTATTAAAGGAAAACTACTTAAAAATGATGTTCCACATTATTAAGCAGGCCACAGGTTTCAAGCAATATGGGAAACAAAAAGGATCTCTCTGCTGCAGAAAAGCGTTAAATAGTGCAATGCCTTGTACAAGGTATGAAAACATTGGATATTTCATGAAAACTTAAGAGTGATCATCATACTGTGAAGAGATTTGTGACTGAAGCAGAGCACAGACAGAGTTCATGCACATAAAGGCATAATGAGGAAGATTTCTGACAGACAAATTCATTGGATTAAGAGAGCAGCTGCCAAAATACCATTACAAAGCAGCAAACACTTATCTAAAGCTGCTGAAGCCTCTGGAGTCCCTCAAACCTCAAGGTGTGGGATCCTTCAAAGGCTTGCTGTGGTGCATAAACCTACTATTTGGCCACCCCTAAACAGTGTTCACAAGCAGAAACGGTTGCAGTGGGCTCAGACATACATGAAGACTAAATTTCAATCTTGTTTACTGATGAGTGTTGAGCAACTCTGGATGGTCCAGATGGATGGAGTAGTGGATGGTTGGTGGATGGCCACCATGTCCCAACAAGGCTGCAATGTCAGCAAGGAGGTGGAGGAGTCATGTTTTTGGCCGGAATCATGGGGAAACAGCTGGTAGGGCCCTTTAAGGTTCCTGAAGGTGTGAAAATGACCTCTGCAAAGTATATAGAGTTTCTGTATTTACAATGATGGTCCAGCCATCTTAAGGGGGTGGGGGATAGATAGAGATAGTGAATGGGCTACACACACACATACACAAACATAAAATGACTTTGATTAGTGAACGTGGTAGGCCTCTTTGAACAAATGTGTTTTGAACGAGCGCCTAAAACTATGCAAATTGTGGATGGTCCTAATATCTGTAGCATGTAGCATGGGAGAAGTCTTGGAGTCGGGAGTGGGAGGTACGGATTAGTGCAGAGGTTAGTCGAAAGTCATTTGCAGAGTGCAGCAGTCTGTTAGGCCGATAGACCAAAATAAGGGAGGAGATATATGGGGGTGCCGCACTGTGGAGAGCTTTGTGGGTGAGAACAAGTACTTTGAATTGTATCCTGTAAAGAATGTGTAATGACTGGCGAAGAGCAGACGCGTCCGAGTAACGATTAGCTAGATGGACAACCCTGGCTGCTGCATTAAGGATAGACTGGAGAAGGGAAAGTCGAGTAAGGGGGAGGCCAATTAATAGAGCATTGCATTAGTCCAGGCGGGAGTGGATCAGGGCAACAGTGAGGGTTTTTGTTGGTTCCATGGTGAGAAAAGGGCGGATTCTAGAGATGTTCTTTAAGTCAGACATACATGAAGACTAATTTTCGAACAGTCTTGTTTACTGATGAGTGTTGAGCAACTCTGGATGGTCCAGATGGATGGAGTAGTGGATGGTTGGTGGATGGCCACCATGTCCCAACAAGGCTGTGAAGTCAGCAAGGAGGAGGAGGAGTCATGTTTTGGGCCGGAATCATGGGGAAACAGCTGGTAGGGCCCTTTAAGGTTCCTGAAGGTGTGAAAATAACCTCTGCAAAGTATAGAGTTTCTGACTGACAACTTTCTTCCATGGTCTAAAAAGCAGAAACGTGCCTTCAGGAGCAAAATCATCTTCATGCATGACAATGCACCATCTCATGCTGCAAAGAGTACCTCTGAGTCATTGGCTGCTATCAGTGGCATATCCAGGGGGGCAGCCTAGGCATGTGCCCCGGGCACAGCTGACAGGGGGGCGTCAGCAGGCCACCTGATGATGCGGCGGTCCAAGGAGGCTCCTCGTTGGCGGCATTCTGCCGCCCCCACACTGAGATAGTCCCGTTCCCTGAGCCAGCTATCAAATTGAAGAAAGTGCTGCGCATCGAATCCCAAGTGTCAGCGGCGTAACTACCGTGGTTGCAGGGGTCGCAGCTGCAACGGGGCCCGGAGTGCTTAGGGGTCTGCCCTGTCCAGCAGAGACTCAGCGGACCCGTAAGCACTCTGGCCCTTTAAATCTTCTGTACTGGCCCTGGTGCAAGTGCACTCTCTCAGTGCGTGCACGATCATGGGAGGGACTGCACTTGTCCCACAGCAAAGCCCCTCCACCGCAGAGAGCTGCACACCACAGCTATTGCTGCCGCTGCTCTGTGCGCACAGGACCTGTGATGAGGTCACAGGAGGGGAGGAGTCAGGAGTCACATGATCAAGGGCCTCGGTGTAGTGCAGGACTCTGCTGGTTGTCATGGTGCTGGACGAGGGTAAGCTTTTGTGTGGGGTCAGGAGTGGTTTGTGTGGGGTCAGGAGTGGTTTGTGTGGATGTAGCAGAGCCGTATGTGTACGAGGTATACAGAGCGGAAGCCGTGTGTGCAAGGTGTATGGAGCGGAGCTGGGTGTGTACGAGGTGTGCGGAGCGGAGCCTGTCATGATTCTCAATGGCGAGAGAACATAGCCCAGCATATATGAGAACTAGCTCTTGGAAGATGGAAACTATACTGACCATGAACTAAACCTGCCGCACAACTAGAAGTGGCCGGGTAGCATGCCTACGTTTTTTATCCCTAGATGCCCAGCGCCAGCCGGAGAACTACCTAATCCTAGCAGAGGAAAAGACAGTCCTGGCTCACCTCTAGAGAAATTTTCCCAAAAGGCAGATAGAGGCCCCCACATATATTGGCGGTGATTTTAGATGAAATGACAAACGTAGTATGAAAATAGGTTTAGCAAAATCGAGGTCCGCTTACTAGATAGCATGAAGACAGAAAGGGCACTTTCATGGTCAGCAGAAAACCCTATCAAAACACCATCCAGAAATTACTTTAAGACTCTAGCATTAACTCATAACACCAGAGTGGCAATTTCCGCTCACAAGAGCTTTCCAGACACAGTAACGAAACAGCAGCTGTGAACAGGAACAAAATGCAAAAACACACAAGGACAAAAGTCCAACTTAGCTAGGAGTTGTCTAGTAGCAGGAACATGCACAGAAGGCTTCTGATTACATTGTTGACCGGCATGAAACTGACAGAGGAGCAAGGTTATATAGCGACTCCCACATCCTGATAGGAGCAGGTGAACAGAGGGGATGATGCACACAAGTACAATTCCACAAGTGGCCACCGGGGGAGCCCAGAATCCAATTTCACAACAGTACCCCCCCCTCAAGGAGGGGGCACCGAACCCTCACCAGAACCACCAGGGCGATCAGGATGAGCCCTATGAAAGGCACGGACAAGATCGGAGGCATGAACATCAGAGGCAGTGACCCAAGAATTATCCTCCTGACCGTATCCCTTCCATTTGACCAGATACTGGAGTTTCCGTCTGGAAACACGAGAGTCCAAGATCTTTTCCACAACGTACTCCAACTCACCCTCAACCAACACCGGAGCAGGAGGCTCAACGGAAGGCACAGCCGGTACCTCATACCTGCGCAACAATGACCGATGAAAAACATTATGAATCGAAAAGGATGCAGGGAGGTCCAAACGGAAGGACACAGGGTTAAGAATCTCCAATATCTTGTACGGGCCGATGAACCGAGGCTTAAACTTAGGAGAAGAAACCCTCATAGGGACAAAACGAGAAGACAACCACACCAAGTCCCCAACACAAAGCCGAGGACCAACACGACGACGGCGGTTGGCAAAAAGCTGAGTCTTCTCCTGGGACAACTTCAAATTGTCCACCACCTGCCCCCAAATCTGATGCAACCTCTCCACCACAGCATCCACTCCAGGACAATCCGAAGATTCCACTTGACCGGAGGAAAATCGAGGATGAAACCCCGAATTACAGAAAAACGGGGACACCAAGGTGGCAGAGCTGGCCCGATTATTGAGGGCGAACTCCGCCAAAGGCAAAAAAGCAACCCAATCATCCTGATCCGCAGACACAAAACACCTCAAATATGTCTCCAAGGTCTGATTAGTCCGCTCGGTCTGGCCATTAGTCTGAGGATGGAAAGCAGACGAAAAAGACAAATCTATGCCCATCCTAGCACAGAATGCCCGCCAAAATCTAGACACGAATTGGGTCCCTCTGTCAGAAACGATATTCTCCGGAATACCATGCAAACGAACAACATTTTGAAAAAACAGAGGAACCAACTCGGAAGAAGAAGGCAACTTAGGCAAGGGAACCAGATGGACCATCTTAGAGAAACGGTCACACACCACCCAGATGACAGACATCTTCTGAGAAACAGGCAGATCCGAAATAAAATCCATCGAGATGTGCGTCCAAGGCCTCTTCGGGATAGGCAAGGGTAACAACAATCCACTAGCCCGAGAACAACAAGGCTTGGCCCGAGCACAAACGTCACAAGACTGCACAAAGCCTCGCACATCTCGTGACAGGGAAGGCCACTAGAAGGACCTTGCCACCAAATCCCTGGTACCAAAGATTCCAGGATGACCTGCCAATGCAGAAGAATGAACCTCAGAGATGACTCTACTGGTCCAATCATCAGGAACAAACAGTCTACCAGGTGGGCAACGATCAGGTCTATCCGCCTGAAACTCCTGCAAGGCCCGCCGCAGGTCTGGAGAAACGGCAGACAATATCACTCCATCTTTAAGGATACCTGTGGGCTCAGAATTACCAGGGGAGTCAGGCTCAAAACTCCTAGAAAGGGCATCCGCCTTAACATTCTTAGAACCCGGTAGGTAAGACACCACAAAATTAAACCGAGAGAAAAACAACGACCAGCGCGCCTGTCTAGGATTCAGGCGCCTGGCAGACTCAAGGTAAATTAAATTTTTGTGGTCAGTCAATACCACCACCTGATGTCTGGCCCCCTCAAGCCAGTGACGCCACTCCTCAAAAGCCCACTTCATGGCCAAAAGCTCCCGATTCCCAATATCATAATTCCGCTCGGCGGGCGAAAATTTACGGGAAAAAAAAGCACAAGGTCTCATCACGGAGCAGTCGGAACTTCTCTGCGACAACACCGCCCCAGCTCCGATTTCAGAAGCGTCGACCTCAACCTGAAAAGGAAGAGCAACATCAGGCTGACGCAACACTGGGGCGGAAGAAAAGCGGCGCTTGAGCTCCCGAAAGGCCTCCACAGCATCAGGGGACCAATCAGCAACATCAGCACCCTTCTTAGTCAAATCAGTCAATGGTTTTACAACATCAGAAAAACCAGCAATAAATCGACGATAAAAGTTAGCAAAGCCCAAAAATTTCTGAAGACTCTTAAGAGAAGAGGGTTGCGTCCAATCACCAATAGCCTGAACCTTGACAGGATCCATCTCGATGGAAGAGGGGGAAAAAATGTATCCCAAGAAGGAAATCTTTTGAACCCCAAAAACACACTTAGAACCCTTCACACACAAGGAATTAGACCGCAAAACCTGAAAAACCCTCCTGACCTGCTGGATATGAGAGTCCCAGTCATCCGAAAAAATCAGAATATCATCCAGATACACAATCATAAATTTATCCAAATAATCGCGGAAAATGTCATGCATAAAGGACTGGAAGACTGAAGGGGCATTTGAAAGACCAAAAGGCATCACCAAATACTCAAAATGGCCCTCGGGCGTATTAAATGCGGTTTTCCACTCATCCCCCTGCTTGATTCGCACCAAATTATACGCCCCACGGAGATCAATCTTAGAGAACCACTTGGCCCCCTTTATACGAGCAAACAAATCAGTAAGCAGTGGTAACGGATATTGATATTTAACCGTGATTTTATTCAAAAGTCGATAATCAATACACGGCCTCAAAGAGCCGTCTTTCTTAGACACAAAGAAAAAACCGGCTCCTAAGGGAGATGACGAAGGACGAATATGTCCCTTTTCCAAGGACTCCTTTATATATTCTCGCATAGCCGCGTGTTCAGGCACAGACAGATTAAATAAACGACCCTTAGGGTATTTACTACCCGGGATCAAGTCTATGGCACAATCGCACTCCCGGTGCGGAGGTAGTGAACCAACCTTGGGTTCTTCAAAAACGTCACGAAAGTCAGACAAGAATTCAGGAATCTCAGAGGGAATAGATGATGAAATGGAAACCAAAGGTACGTCCCCATGAGTTCCTTTACATCCCCAGCTTAACACAGACATAGCTCTCCAGTCGAGGACTGGGTTATGAGATTGCAGCCATGGCAATCCCAGCACCAAAACATCATGTAGATTATACAGCACCAGAAAGCGAATAACCTCCTGGTGATCTGGATTAACACGCATAGTCACTTGTGTCCAGTATTGTGGTTTATTACTAGCCAATGGGGTGGAGTCAATCCCTTTCAGAGGTATCGGAGCCTCCAATGGCTCCAAATCATACCCACAGCGTTTGGCAAAGGACCAATCCATAAGACTCAAAGCAGCGCCAGAGTCGACATAGGCGTCCGCGGTAATAGATGACAAAGAACAAATCAGGGTCACAGATAGAATAAACTTAGACTGTAAAGTGCTAATTGAAACAGACTTGTCAGGCTTCTTAGTACGCTTAAAGCATGCTGATATAACATGAGTTGAATCACCACAATAGAAGCACAACCCATTTTTTCGTCTAAAATTCTGCCGCTCGCTTCTGGACAGAATTCTATCACATTGCATATTTTCTGGCGTTTTCTCAGTAGACACCGCCAAATGGTGCACAGGTTTGCGCTCCCGCAGACGCCTATCGATCTGAATAGCCATCGTCATGGACTCATTCAGACTCGCAGGCACAGGGAACCCCACCATAACATCCTTAATGGCATCAGAGAGACCTTCTCTGAAAATCGCCGCCAGGGCGCACTCATTCCACTGAGTAAGCACAGACCATTTGCGGAATTTTTGGCAGTATATTTCAGCTTCATCTTGCCCCTGAGACAAGGACATCAAGGCCTTTTCTGCCTGAAGCTCTAAATGAGGTTCCTCATAAAGCAACCCCAAGGCCAGAAAAAACGCATCCACATTGAGCAACGCAGGATCCCCTGATGCCAATGCAAAAGCCCAGTCCTGAGGGTCGCCCCGGAGCAAGGAAATTACAATCCTGACCTGCTGTGCAGGGTCTCCGGCAGAGCGAGACTTCAGGGACAAAAACAATTTGCAATTATTTTTAAAATTTTGAAAGTGAGATCTATTCCCCGAGAAGAATTCAGGCAAAGGAATTCTAGGCTCAGACATAGGTGCATGAACAACAAAATCTTGCAAATTTTGTACCTTTGTGGCGAGATTATTCAAACCTGTAGCTACACTCTGAAGATCCATTTGAAACAGGTGAACACAGAGCCATTCAAGGATTAGAAGGAGAGAAAGAGAGGAAGGCTGCAGTATAGGCAGACTAGCAAATGATTCAATTAAGAGCACACTCAGAACTAGAGGGGAAAAAAAAAAAAAAATTGTAGCAGACTTCTTTTTTCTCTCCTTTCTCAGCCAGTAATTTAACCCTTTTTTGGGCCGGTCAAACTGTCATGATTCTCAATGGCGAGAGAACATAGCCCAGCATATATGAGAACTAGCTCTTGGAAGATGGAAACTATACTGACCATGAACTAAACCTGCCGCACAACTAGAAGTGGCCGGGTAGCATGCCTACGTTTTTTATCCCTAGATGCCCAGCGCCAGCCGGAGAACTACCTAATCCTAGCAGAGGAAAAGACAGTCCTGGCTCACCTCTAGAGAAATTTTCCCAAAAGGCAGATAGAGGCCCCCACATATATTGGCGGTGATTTTAGATGAAATGACAAACGTAGTATGAAAATAGGTTTAGCAAAATCGAGGTCCGCTTACTAGATAGCATGAAGACAGAAAGGGCACTTTCATGGTCAGCAGAAAACCCTATCAAAACACCATCCAGAAATTACTTTAAGACTCTAGCATTAACTCATAACACCAGAGTGGCAATTTCCGCTCACAAGAGCTTTCCAGACACAGTAACGAAACAGCAGCTGTGAACAGGAACAAAATGCAAAAACACACAAGGACAAAAGTCCAACTTAGCTAGGAGTTGTCTAGTAGCAGGAACATGCACAGAAGGCTTCTGATTACATTGTTGACCGGCATGAAACTGACAGAGGAGCAAGGTTATATAGCGACTCCCACATCCTGATAGGAGCAGGTGAACAGAGGGGATGATGCACACAAGTACAATTCCACAAGTGGCCACCGGGGGAGCCCAGAATCCAATTTCACAACAGGAGCCGTGTGTGTATGCGGTGTATGGAGCTGAGCCGTGTGTGTACGATTCACCCACCGCTATTAACTAGTTAAATGCCGTTGTCAAATGCTGACAGCGAAATTTAACTAGCGCTTCCGGCCATACGGTTGGAAATGCACTCATCGCTGACCCCGTCACGTGATCGCGGGTCAGCGATGTGTCGGCATGACAACCTGAGGTCTATTGCAGACCTCTATGGTTGTTGATGCTGGATTGCTGTGAGCGCCACCCTGTGGACGGCGCTCATAGCAATGCAACAATTCTACTACATAAGAGCAATCTGAGCTTTGCTCCTATGTAGCAGAGGCGATCGAGTTGTGCCAGCTTCTAACCTCCCATGAAGGCTATTGAATCATGGCAAAAGTAAAAAAAAATGTTTTAAAAAATATGAAAAAAATAAAAAAATATAAAAGTTTAAATCACCCCCGTTTCGCGCCATTCAAAATTAAACAATAAAAAAAATAAAATAAACACATATTTGGTATCACCGCGTTCAGAATCGCCCGATCTATCAATAAAAAAAGGATTAACCTGATCGCTAAATGGCGTAGCGAGAAAAAAATTTGAAGCGCCAGAATTACGTTTTTTTGATTGCCGCGACATTGCATTAAAATGCAATAACGAGTGTTAAAAAGAACGTCTCTGCACCTAAATGGTATAATTAAAAATGTCAACTTGGCACGCAAAAAATAAGCCCTCACTCGACTACAGATCACGAAAAGTGAAGACGCTACAGGTATCAGAAAATGGCGCTTTTCTTTCCTTTTTTTTTTAGCAAAGGTTGGAATTTTTTTTCACCACTTCGATAAAAATTAACCTAGACATGTTTGGTGTCTATGAACTCGGAATGACCTGGAGAATCAAAATGGCAGGTCAGTTTAAGCATTTAGTGAACCTAGCAAAAAAGCCGAACAAAAAAACATTATGGGATTGCACTTTTTTTTGTAATTTCACAGCACTTGGAATTTTTTTTCCCATTTTCTAGTACATAACATGCTAAAAACAATGAAGTCGTTCAAAAGCACAGCTCGTCCCACAAAAAATAAGCCCTCACATGGCCATATTGACAGAAAAATAAAAAAGTTATGGCTCTGGGAAGGAGGGGAGTGAAAAACGAAAACACAAAACCGAAAAAAGCTGGGGCCATGAAGGGGTTAATGTATACCTAGCTGCAGTTATCTGTGGCAATTTTTTTTACCTTATACTTATTCTTTTTATTCTAAAGCAATCCATAGCCCCTTTATTTCTACATTTATTTACTCGGTTACGCTGCAGACTGCAGCCAGGTCATTGTAATTGAAGAGGGTGCAAATCTAAGATTTTTTTTCTTTTTGTCCCAGTCATCAGATGTGAGTGGGCAAAAAAATATTTTTTTTTGTGTCATAGCCAACTTGTTGACACAATTTAATTGTGCCCAAAAACATCAAGGCCACATTTAGATCAGTCTGTTATCTCAGGCTGACGGTTGGTGTATCTGTGGTGGAAAAATCGTAGCTTCACAGGCATAAGTTGCATAGTTCTGTCTGCTAGCCTTGTTCCACTCATTTTTTTTTTCAAAAATTCACCAAAAGCGAAAAAAAATGTATACAGTCTATTATGTCAGGCTGAGGCCTGATGTATCTGTGGTGGAAAAATCATAGCTTCGCAGGCATACATTGCATAGTTCTGTCTGCTAACCTTGTTCTACTCTTTTTTTGTGTGCAAAATTCACAAAAAAAAAAAAAATGTATTCAGTCTGTTATGTCAGGCTGAGGCCTGGTGTATCTGTTGTGGAACAATCGTAGCTTTGCAGGCATACGTAGCATAGTTGTGTCTGCTAGCCTTGTTCTACTCATTTTTTTTTCAAAAATTCACCCAAAACAAACAAAAAAAATATATACAGTTTATGTCAGGCTCAGGCTTGGTGTATCTGTGGTGGAAAAATCATAGCTTCACAGGCATACATAGCATAGTTATGTCTGCTAGCCTTGTTTTACTCTTTTTTTTTTGCAAAATTCACAAAAAATAAAAAAAAATGTATTCAGTCTGTTATGTCAGGCTGAGGCCTGGTGTATCTGTGGTGAAAAAATCGTAGCTTCACAGGCATACGTAGCATAGTTGTGTCTGCAAACCTTGTTCTACTCATTTTTTTTTTTTTCAAAAATTCACCAAAAGCTAAAAAAAAATGTATACAGTCTGTTATGTCAGGCTGAGGCCTGGTGAATCTGTGATGGAAAAATAGTAGCTTCACAGGCATATGTAGCATAGTTGTGTCTGCTAGCCTTGTTCTACTCTTTTTTTTTTTCAAAAATTCACCAAAAACAAAAATTTTTTTTATACAGTCTGTTATGTCAGGCTGAGGCCTGGTGTATCTGTGTGGGAAAAATAGTAGCTTCGCAGGCATACATAGCATAGTTGTGTCTGCTAGCCTCGTTCTACTCATTTTTTTTTTATTTTTTAAATTCACCAAAACCTCCCCAAAAATGTATACGGTCTGTTATTTCAGGCTGAGGCCTGGTGTATCTGTGGTTGAAAAATCGCAGCTTTACAGGCATACGTAGCATAGTTCTGTCTGCTAGCCTTGTTCTACTCATTTTTTTTTTCAAAAATTCACCAAAAAACAAA
Source organism: Ranitomeya variabilis (assembly GCF_051348905.1). Lineage (NCBI taxonomy): Eukaryota > Metazoa > Chordata > Amphibia > Anura > Dendrobatidae > Ranitomeya > Ranitomeya variabilis. The sequence continues at coordinate 436,785,658 of NC_135236.1, forward strand.
AAACATTTCTACAGTCTGTAATGTCAGGCTGAGGCCTGGTGTATCTGGTTTTTTTTTTTTTTCAAAATTCACAAAAAACAAAAAAAATATTTATTTAGTCTGTCATGTCAGGCTGAGGCCTGGTGTATCTGTGGTGGAAAAATCGTAGCTTCGCAGGTATACGTGGCATAGTTCTTTCTGCTAGCCTTGTTCTACTCTTTTTTTTTTTCCAAAATTCACAAAAAACAAAAAAAATATTCATACAGTCTACTATGTCAGGCTGAAGCCTGGTGTATCTGTGATGGAAAAATAAAATAAAAAAAAAATTAAATAGTTCAGTAGACCATTTAAAATGGGCAAGGCAAGGGGCAAGGGATGGGGACAAGGCAGTGGCCAAGCTGAAAGTGGGCCACAACAAAGACCCACATCTTCTCGCTCAACCTTCCTGTCCCAGTTTCTAGGGGACCGCAGCACACCACTATTGAAGCCAGAGCAGTGTGAAATGGTTGTTGGTTGGATAGCTGATAATGCTTCCAGTCACTTAGCCACCACCACCAGCATCATGTCTTTCACACGGTCAAGTCTGAGTAGCCATGAATGTGGACCAGATATTCCTCACCATGATCCTCCTTCCTCCCACCATGCCGAGTGCCCTGAGACAACTGATCCCACACTTGGACATTCTGAAGAGCTGTTCAGTTTTCCATTTCAAGATTCAGAACTATCGGCCTGTCAACTTGAAGTGGGGACAGATGAGATCGCATGTAGAGGTGCCCAAAGCTTTGACCAGCCCCGGTCACCCGAAGGCGGGAAAGTGCCAGAAGAGGTGGACATTGATGAGACACAATTGCCAGAAAGTCTGGAGGAGGAGCAGGGTGCGGATGTGGAAGATGAGGTGGAGGATGACATAGTGACTGACCCACCTGGCAGGAGGACATGCAGAGCGAGGACAGCAGCATACATGGGGAAGGAGGCATATCACCCCAACAGGCACGAAGAAGCAGTGAGGTGGCCACAGACAGAAGGCATGCATCCATTCCCTGTTACACCAACATGAGGGAAGTTGCCATTCCAACTGTTAGATCTTCCCGAGTCTGGTTATTTTTTAAAGACTCTGCCGATAACCCCAAACAGGCCATTTGAGCACCTGCCATGCCCACATCAGCAGAGGTAGCAAAACTACCAACCTGACCACCACCAGCATGATCAGGCACATGGCAGCAAAGCACCTGACTTTGTGGGCTGAACCCCAGGCTCCAGGAACACTGTCTGCAGGTGACACCGCTGCTTCTTCCACTGTTTTGCGTAGAAGCCTATCCCCAGTCCACCGTGCATGTGAAGATACCTCTACCCCTGCACCTGTTGTTGCCCACAGTAAAGCAGCACCATCATCAAGCCCATCCACGTCCTTGTCCCAGCACAGCCTTCAGTTTTCTACACCCCAGTCATTTGAACACAAGCGGAAATACCAAGCCAATGCCCCACAGGCCACAGTACTAAATTGTAACATTTCTCTTCTGCTTGCGCTCGAAATTTTGCCTTTTAGGCTTGTTGAGATGGAAGCTTTCTGCAACCTTGTGGCGGCGGCCGTCCCAAGGTACTCAGTCCCCAGTCGCCACTATTTCTCCCAGTGTGCCGGATCGGCACTACACCAGCATGTGTCCCACAACATTACCCGTGCCCTCAACAATGCTGTTACTGGGAAAGTCCACCTAACCACGGACACGTGGACATGTGCTTGTGGGCAGGGACAGTACATCTCACTGACGGCACACTGGGTTAACATAGTGGAAGCTGGGACCCAGTCGGGCCTTGGGATGGAACACATCCTCCCCACGCTGAGGATTGTGGACCCTACATTAATCAGGGTTGCCCACACAGTTTACAGCTCCTGCACCTCCTCCTCCTCTTCCTCCTCCTTCTCCTCTTCAGTCTCCGTCTGGGAAATGAACACATCAGTCAGGAGCTAGAAGCACTGTAGCACTGCCTCAGCCAAGAGGCAACAGGCTGTGCTGAAGCTAATCTGCTTAGGTGACAAACCGCAGAAGAGTTGTGGACAGCGCTGAAAGATCAGTCAGATATTTTGATGGCAGTGCTGAACCTATAGCCAGGCATGGTCATGTGTGACAATGGCTTGAACCTGGTGGCGGCTCTAAGGCAAGGTGAGCTCACACACGTACCTTGGTCCATGTGCTTAACCTCGTGGTTCAGCGTTTTCTGAAAAGCTACCAGGAGCTGCCGGATCTGCTAGTGAAAGTACACTGTCTATCTGCCCATTTTAGAAAGTCATCTAGAGCTTCAGCCGCCCTTGCCGTGCTTCAGCAGCGTTTGCTGACTGGTATGTGATGTCCCCACGCGTTGGAACTCTACACTGCATATGTTGGAAAGGATTTGTGAGCAGAAGAGGGCAGTTGTTGACTACCAACATCAACAAGGCTGTCGATATTCAATTCAGACTCCATGCATAAGACCTCAGGAGTGGACATGGATGTCAGATATATGTACCATCCTACAAAGCTTTGAGGACTGCACCAAGATGGTGAGCAGTGATGACGCCTGTTATGATCCGGTGACCTTGGAGCCGCATGAAAACTTTCTCTGGAGTCAGTGGAACCTGTACTGACCGCAAATCCTGAACTAACACCACAACTAGAGTAGCCGTGGGGTGTGCCTAACAAACCCTAGACACCTCGACACAGCCGGAGGACTAAATACCCCTATAGATGGAAATAGGAATGCTATTTTGCCTCAGAGCAGACCCCAAAAGGATAGGCAGCCCCCCACGAATAATGACTGTGAGTAGGAGAAGAATAGACACACGCAGGTAGAAAACAGGATTTAGCAAAAGAGGCCACTCTAGCTAAATAGGAAAGGATAGGACAGATTACTAGGCGGTCAGTATTAAAACCCTTCCAAAAATATCCACAACAGATAATACAAAAAGTTCCACAATCTAACTAAAGACATGGAATGTATATCTGCCACTCCAGAGAATCCAGCAAGACTGAGAAAATACTGACACAATCTAAGCTGGACAAGAAAACACAAAGAATAGCACTGAATTGTGAAGCACACAGCATGTGTGCCACAGGAAAAAAAAACCAGACACTTATCTGTTGTGAATTTGGTTTTTGGGCTCCCCCGGTGGTCGCTGGTGGTACTGGACTTGTGTGCTTCACTTTCTCTGTTCACCTGTTTCCATCAGGATGTGGGAGTATTCTATTTAGCCTTGCTGCTCAGTTATTCTAGTGCCGGCCATCAATGTAACCAGAGCCTTTCTGTTGCATGTTCCTGCTTCTAGACTACTATCAGCTAAGTTGGACTCTTAGTCCTAAGTTTGTTTGCATTTTTGTTCCAGTTCACAGTTATGTTATGTTTCTGTAGCTGGAAGCTCTTGTGGGCCGAAATTACCACTCCGGTGTCATGAGTTGACACATGAGTCTTAAAGTAATTTCTGGATGGTATTTTAATAGGGTTTTCAGCTGACCGTGAAGTTCCCTATTGTATCTTCTTGCTATCTAGTAAGCGGACCTCGCTTTGCTGAACCTACCTTCATACTGCGTATGTCTTTTCCTCTGAACTCACCGTCAATATATGTGGGGGGCTTCTGTCTCCTTTTTGGGGGAATTTCCCTAGAGGTAAGCCAGGTCTGTTTTTTCCTCTATTAGGGTTAGTTAGTTCTCCGGCTGGCGCTGGGCGTCTAGGGATAAAACGTAGGTACGTCACCCGGCCACTGTTAGTTGTGTGGTAGGTTTAGCTCACGGTCAGCTCGAGATTCCATCACCCAAGAGCTAGTCTGTTATTTAAGTTCTCTCACGTTCCCTTGCCATTGGGAACCATGACAGTATGGCCGGCCCAGGGTTAAAACCGTTGGCAGAAGAAAGGAGAGAAAAAGAAGTCTGCAGATTTTTATTTTTTTTTTCCTTCTGAGCTTGCTCTATAGTTTACTCAGTTGCATTTCTGCTCTAATTGCAGCCTTTGCCTCTCTCTCTCCTTCTAATCCTTGAATGGCTCTGATCTCACCTGATTAAAATGGATCCTCAGAGTTTGGCTACAGGTTTGAATAATCTTGCTACGAAGGTTCAAAATTTACAGGATTTTGTTATTCATGCTCCTATATCTGAACCTAGAATTCCTATACCAGAATTTTTCTCCGGGGATAGATCTCGTTTCCTGAATTTCAAATATAATTGTAAATTATTTCTTTCCCTGAGATCTCGCTCCGCTGGAGATCCCGCACAGCAGGTTAGGGTAGTAATTTCCTTGCTGCGGGGTGACCCTCAAGACTGGGCATTTGCATTGGCACCCGGGGATCCTGCGTTGCTCAATGTGGATGCGTTTTTTCTGGCTTTGGGGTTGCTTTATGAGGAACCTAATTTAGAGATTCAGGCTGAAAAAACCTTGATGGCCCTATCTCAAGGGCAAGATGAAGCTGAAATATACTGCCAAAAATTTCGTAAATGGTCTGTGCTTACTCAGTGGAATGAGTGCGCCCTGGCGGCGAATTTCAGAGAGGGTCTCTCTGATGCCATTAAAGATGTTATGGTGGGGTTCCCTGCACCTACAGGTCTGAATGAGTCCATGACAATGGCTATTCAGATTGATCGGCGTTTGCGGGAGCGCAAACCTGTGCACCATTTGGCGGTGTCTTCTGAGAAGGCTCCAGAAAATATGCAATGTGATAGAATTCTGTCCAGAAGCGAACGGCAGAATTTTAGGCGAAAAAATGGGTTGTGCTTCTATTGTGGTGATTCAACTCATGTTATATCAGCATACTCTAAACGTACAAAAAAGGTTGATAAGTCTATTTCAATTGGCACTTTACAGTCTAAGTTTATTTTGTCTGTGACCTTGATTTGTTCATTATCGTCAATTACCGCGGATGCCTATGTCGACTCTGGCGCCGCTTTGAGTCTCATGGATTGGTCCTTTGCCAGGCGCTGTGGGTTTGATCTAGAGCCTCTGGAAGTTCCTATACCTCTGAAGGGTATTGACTCTACACCATTGGCTAGTAATAAACCACAATACTGGACACAAGTGACTATGCGTATGAATCCAGACCATCAGGAGACGATTCGCTTCCTTGTGTTGTACAATCTACATGATGTTTTGGTGCTCGGATTGCCATGGTTACAATCTCATAACCCAGTTCTTGACTGGAAAGCAATGTCTGTGTTAAGCTGGGGATGTCAGGGGGCTCATGGGGACGTACCTTTGGTTTCCATTTCGTCATCTATTCCCTCTGAGATTCCGGAATTTTTATCTGATTATCGTGATGTTTTTGAAGAGCCTAAGCTTGGTTCACTACCTCCTCACAGAGATTGCGATTGTACCATAGATCTGATTCCGGGCAGAAAATTTCCAAAGGGTCATTTATTTAATCTATCTGTACCTGAACATGCTGCTATGCGAGAATATATTAAGGAGTCCCTGGAAAAGGGACATATTTGTCCTTCTTCATCTCCCTTAGGAGCCGGTTTTTTCTTTGTATCTAAAAAAGATGGCTCTTTGAGGCCGTGTATTGATTATCGACTCTTGAATAAAATTACAGTCAGATATCAGTATCCTCTGCCACTGCTGACTGATTTGTTTGCTCGAATAAAAGGGGCTAAGTGGTTCTCTAAGATTGATCTCCGTGGGTCGTATAATTTGGTGCGAATTAAGCAGGGGGATGAGTGTAAAACCGCATTTAATACGCCCGAGGGCCATTTTGAGTATTTAGTAATGCCTTTTGGTCTTTCAAATGCCCCTTCAGTCTTTCAGTCCTTTATGCATGACATTTTCCGGGAATATTTGGATAAATTCATGATCGTGTATCTGGATGATATTTTGATTTTTTCGGATGACTGGGATTCTCATGTCCAACAGGTCAGGAGGGTTTTTCAGGTTTTGTGGGCTAATTCCTTGTGTGTGAAGGGTTCTAAGTGTATTTTTGGGGTTCAAAAGATTTCTTTTTTGGGGTACATTTTTTCCCCCTCTTCCATTGAGACGGATCCTGTCAAGGTTCGGGCTATTTGTGATTGGACGCAACCTTCTTCGCTTAAGAGCCTTCAGAAATTTTTGGGCTTTGCTAATTTTTATCGTCGATTTATAACTGGTTTTTCTGATGTTGCTAAACCTTTGACTGATTTGACCAAAAAGGGTGCTGATGTTGCTGATTGGTCCCCTGCTGCTGTGGAGGCCTTTCGGGAGCTTAAGCGCCGCTTTTCTTCCGCCCCTGTGTTGCGTCAGCCTGATGTTACTCTTCCTTTTCAGGTTGAGGTCGATGCTTCCGAGATCGGAGCTGGGGCGGTCTTGTCGCAGAAAAGTTCCGATTGCTCCGTGATGAGACCTTGTGCGTTCTTTTCTCGAAAATTTTCGCCCGCCGAGCGAAATTATGATATTGGTAATCGGGAGCTTTTGGCTATGAAGTGGGCTTTTGAGGAGTGGCGTCATTGGCTTGAGGGGGCTAGACATCAGGTGGTGGTATTGACCGATCACAAGAATTTGATTTATCCTGAGTCTGCCAGGCGCCTGAATCCTAGACAGGCGCGCTGGTCGTTGTTTTTCTCTCGGTTTAATTTTGTGGTCTCATACTTACCAGGTTCTAAAAATGTGAAGGCGGATGCCCTTTCTAGGAGTTTTGAGCCTGATTTCCCTGGTGATTCTGAACCTACAGGTATCCTTAAGGATGGGGTGATATTATCTGCTGTTTCCCCAGACCTGCGACGGGCTTTGCAGGAGTTTCAGGCGGATAGACCTGATCGTTGCCCGCCTGGTAGACTGTTTGTTCCTGATGATTGGACCAGTAGAGTCATCTCGGAGGTTCATTCTTCTGCGTTGGCAGGTCATCCCGGGATCTTTGGTACCAGGGATTTGGTGGCTAGGTCCTTCTGGTGGCCTTCTCTGTCTCGAGATGTACGAGTTTTTGTGCAGTCTTGTGATGTTTGTGCTCGGGCCAAACCTTGTTGTTCTCGGGCTAGCGGATTGTTGTTATCTTTGCCTATTCCAAAGAGGCCTTGGACTCACATCTCTATGGATTTTATTTCTGATCTCCCTGTTTCTCAGAAAATGTCTGTCATCTGGGTGGTGTGTGACCGTTTTTCAAAGATGGTTCATTTGGTGCCCTTGCCTAAGTTGCCGTCCTCTTCCGAGTTGGTTCCTCTGTTTTTTCAAAATGTGGTTTGCTTGCATGGTATTCCGGAGAATATCGTTTCTGACAGGGGGACCCAGTTCGTGTCTAGATTTTGGCGGGCGTTCTGTGCTAGGATGGGCATTGATTTGTCTTTTTCGTCTGCGTTCCATCCTCAGACTAATGGCCAGACTGAGCGAACTAATCAGACCTTGGAGACTTATTTGAGGTGTTTTGTGTCTGCGGATCAGGATGACTGGGTTGCCTTTTTGCCGTTGGCGGAGTTTGCCCTCAATAATCGGGCTAGTTCTGCCACTTTGGTTTCTCCTTTTTTTTGCAATTCGGGGTTTCATCCTCGCTTTTCTTCTGGTCAGGTGGAGTCTTCGGATTGTCCTGGAGTGGATACTGTGGTGGATAGGTTGCATCAGATTTGGGGACAGGTGGTGGACAATTTGGAGTTGTCCCAGGAGAAGACTCGGCATTTTGCTAACCGCCGTCGTCGTGTTGGTCCTCGTCTTCGTGTTGGGGACTTGGTGTGGTTGTCTTCTCGTTTTGTCCCTATGAGGGTTTCTTCTCCTAAGTTTAAGCCTCGGTTCATCGGCCCGTATAAGATTTTGGAGATTCTTAACCCTGTGTCCTTTCGATTGGACCTCCCGGCATCTTTTTCTATCCATAATGTCTTCCATCGGTCATTATTGCGCAGGTATGAGGTACCGGTTGTGCCTTCCGTTGAGCCTCCCGCTCCGGTGTTGGTTGAGGGTGAATTGGAGTACGTTGTGGAGAAGATCTTGGACTCCCGTGTTTCCAGACGGAAACTTCAGTATCTGGTCAAGTGGAAGGGCTACGGTCAGGAGGATAATTCTTGGGTGACAGCCTCTGATGTCCATGCCTCTGATTTGGTCCGTGCCTTTCATAGGGCTCATCCGGATCGCCCTGGTGGTTCTTGTGAGGGTTCGGTGCCCCCTCCTTGAGGGGGGGGGTACTGTTGTGAATTTGGTTTTTGGGCTCCCCCGGTGGTCGCTGGTGGTACTGGACTTGTGTGCTTCACTTTCTCTGTTCACCTGTTTCCATCAGGATGTGGGAGTATCCTATTTAGCCTTGCTGCTCAGTTATTCTAGTGCCGGCCATCAATGTAACCAGAGCCTTTCTGTTGCATGTTCCTGCTTCTAGACTACTATCAGCTAAGTTGGACTCTTAGTCCTAAGTTTGTTTGCATTTTTGTTCCAGTTCACAGTTATGTTATGTTTCTGTAGCTGGAAGCTCTTGTGGGCCGAAATTACCACTCCGGTGTCATGAGTTGACACATGAGTCTTAAAGTAATTTCTGGATGGTATTTTAATAGGGTTTTCAGCTGACCGTGAAGTTCCCTATTGTATCTTCTTGCTATCTAGTAAGCGGACCTCGCTTTGCTGAACCTACCTTCATACTGCGTATGTCTTTTCCTCTGAACTCACCGTCAATATATGTGGGGGGCTTCTGTCTCCTTTTTGGGGGAATTTCCCTAGAGGTAAGCCAGGTCTGTTTTTTCCTCTATTAGGGTTAGTTAGTTCTCCGGCTGGTGCTGGGCGTCTAGGGATAAAACGTAGGTACGTCACCCGGCCACTGTTAGTTGTGTGGTAGGTTTAGCTCACGGTCAGCTCGAGATTCCATCACCCAAGAGCTAGTCTGTTATTTAAGTTCTCTCACGTTCCCTTGCCATTGGGAACCATGACACTTATCTTTGCAGATTTGGCAGAAAGACAGGAGGAACCAGGCAGAGGTCCAACACCTCCCAACAACAATTGACAACTGGCAAGGACTAATGAATCCTGCACACCTAAATACCCCAGTCAGAACTGCAATCAGCAGACACACCTGACCAGGACTGCAACCCAGGGACAACTGCATTACCACCTACTACCACCGGAGGGAACCCAAAAGCAGAATTCAGAACAGTACCCTCCCCTTGAGGAGGGGTCACCAAACCCTCACCAGCGCCCCCAGGCCGATCAGGACGAGCCAGATGAAAGGCACGGACCAGATCAGCAGCATGGACATCAGAAGCAAAAACCCAAGAATGATCCTCCTGGCCATAACCCTTCCATTTGACAAGGTACTGAAACCTCCACCTCGAAAAACGAGAATCCAAAATCTTCTCAACCACATACTCCAACTCCCCATCAACCAAAACAGGGGCCAGAGGATCAACAGAGGGAACAACGGGCACCACATATTTCCGCAATAAAGATCTATGGAAGACATTATGGATAGCAAAAGAGGCCGGAAGCGCCAATCGAAAAGACACCGGATTAATAATCTCAGAAATCCTATAAGGACCAATAAACCGAGGCTTAAACTTAGGGGAAGAGACCTTCATAGGAACATGACATGAAAACAACCAAACCAAATCCCCAACCCGAAGCCGGGAACCAACACACCGATGACGGTTAGCAAAACGTTGAGCCTCCTCCTGAGACAACACCAAATTGTCCACCACATGAGCCCAAATCTGCTGCAACCTGTCAACCACAGAATCCACACCAGGACAGTCAGAAGGCTCAAACTGCCCAGAAGAAAAACGAGGATGAAAACCAAAATTACAAAAAAAAGGCGAAACCAAAGTAGCCGAACTAGCCCGATTATTAAGGGCAAACTCGGCCAATGGCAAAAAGGCCACCCAATCATCCTGATCAGCAGACACAAAGCATCTCAAATAAGTCTCCAAAGTCTGATTAGTTCGCTCGGTCTGGCCATTTGTCTGAGGATGAAATGCAGAAGAAAAAGACAAATCAATGCCCAGCCTAGCACAAAAGGCCCGCCAAAACCTAGAAACAAACTGGGAACCTCTGTCGGACACAATATTCTCCGGAATACCATGCAAACGAACCACATGCTGAAAAAACAACGGAACCAACTCTGAAGAGGAAGGCAATTTAGGCAAAGGAACCAAATGAACCATCTTAGAAAACCGGTCACAAACAACCCAGATAACCGACATCCTCTGGGAAACCGGAAGATCAGAAATAAAATCCATAGAAATATGCGTCCAGGGCCTCTCAGGGACCGGCAATGGCAAAAGTAACCCACTAGCATGGGGACAACAAGGCTTGGCCCGCGCACAAGTCCCACAGGACTGCACAAAAGAATGCACATCACGTGACAACGAAGGCTACCAAAAGGACCTACCAACCAAATCTCTGGTACCAAAAATACCAGGATGACCAGCCAACACAGAACAGTGAACCTCAGAAATCACTCTACCAGTCCATCTGTCAGGAACAAACAATTTCCCCACAGGACAGCGGTCAGGTCTATCAGCCTGAAATTCCTGAACAACCCGTCGTAAATCAGGGGAAATGGCAGAAAGGACCACCCCTTCTTTCAGAATGCCGACCGGTTCAAGGACCTCAGGAGAATCAGGCAAAAAACTCCTAGAAAGGGCATCAGCCTTAATATTCTTAGAACCTGGAAGATACGAAACCACAAAATCAAAACGGGAAAAAAACAAGGACCATCGAGCCTGTCTAGGACTCAGCCGTTTGGCAGACTCGAGGTAAATCAAATTCTTATGATCGGTCAGGACCACAATACGGTGCTTAGCTCCCTCAAGCCAATGTCGCCACTCCTCAAACACCCACTTCATAGCCAACAACTCCCGATTGCCGACATCATAATTGCATTCAGCAGGCGAAAACTTGCGGGAGAAGAAGGCACACGGTTTCATCAAAGAACCAACAGAATCCCTCTGAGACAAAACGGCCCCTGCCCCAATCTCAGAAGCATCAATCTCAACCTGAAACGGAAGAGAAACATCTGGTTGGTGCAACACCGGAGCAGAAGTAAATCGGCGTTTAAGCTCCTGAAAGGCAGAGACAGCCGCAGAGAACCAATTCGCCACATCAGCGCCTTTTTTCGTCAAATCAGTCAAGGGTTTAACCACGCTGGAGAAGTTAGCAATGAACCGGCAATAAAAATTTGCAAAACCCCAAAATTTCTGAAGGCTCTTCACGGATGTGGGTTGAATCCAATCATGAATGGCCTGAACCTTAACCGGATCCATCTCCATAGATGGAGGAGAAAAAATAAAGCCCAAAAAAGAAACCTTCTGCACCCCAAAGAGACACTTAGACCCCTTCACAAACAAAGCATTGTCACGAAGGATCTGAAATACCATCCTGACCTGTTCCACATGAGACTTCCAATCATCGGAAAAAATAAAAATATCGTCCAAATATACAATCAAGAATTTATCAATATAAGTCCGGAAGATATCATGCATGAAGGATTGAAAAACAGATGGAGCGTTAGTGAGCCCGAATGGCATCACAAGGTATTCAAAATGGCCTTCGGGCGTATTAAACGCAGTTTTCCATTCATCACCCTGCTTAATACGAACAAGATTATATGCCCCCCGAAGGTCAATCTTCGTAAACCAACTAGCCCCCTTAATCCTAGCAAACAAATCGGAAAGCAAAGGTAAAGGGTATTGAAACTTGACCGTGATCTTATTCAAGAGGCGATAATCAATACAGGGTCTCAAGGAGCCATCCTTCTTAGCAACAAAAAAAAGAAGATGGCCGAATATGCCCTTTCTCCAAAGACTCCTTAACATAACTCCGCATGGCGGTATGTTCAGGTACAGACAGGTTGAAAAGTTGGCCCTTAGGAAACTTACTGCCTGGAATCAAGTCAATCGCACAATCACAGTCCCTGTGCGGTGGAAGGGAACTGGACTTGGGCTCATCGAATACATCCTGAAAATCAGACAAAAACTCTGGAATTTCAGAAGAGGAAGAAGAGGAGATTGACATCAAAGGAACATCATTATGAACCCCCTGACAACCCCAACTAGTCACAGACATAGATTTCCAATCCAACACAGGATTATGTACCTGCAACCACGGGAAACCCAGCACGATAACATCATGCAAATTATGCAACACCAGAAATCGACAAACTTCCTGATGGGCTGGCGCCATGTGCATGGTCACCTGTGTCCAAAACTGGGGCTTATTTTTAGCCAAAGGTGTAGCATCAATCCCCCTTAAAGGAATAGGGTTCTGCAAAGGCTGCAAGGGAAAACCACAACGCCTGGCAAACTGAAAATTCATTAAGTTCAAGGCGGCGCCTGAATCCACAAACGCCATGACAGAAAATGATGACAATGAGCAGATCAAGGACACCGATAACAGAAATTTAGGTTGTACAGTACTGATAGTAAATGAACTAGCGATCCTTTTTGTCCACTTAGGGCAGACTGAAATGACATGAGAAGCGTCGCCACAATAATAACACAACCTATTCTGACGTCTGAATCCTTGTCGTTCCGTTCTAGACAAAATCCTATCACACTGCATTGGCTCAGGACTTTGCTCTAAGGACGACGCCACAGCGCGCACAGTTTGACGCTCCCGCAAACGCCGATCAATCTGAATGGCCAGAGACATAGAATCACTCAGACCGGAAGGCGTGGGAAACCCCACCATAACATCTTTAACGGATTCAGAAAGACCCTTTCTGAAAATTGCCGCCAAAGCATCATCATTCCATTTAGTCAACACTAGTGTTGAGCGATACCGTCCGATACTTGAAAGTATCGGTATCGGAAAGTATCGGCCGATACCGGCAAAGTATCGGATCCAATCCGATACCGATACCCGATACCAATACAAGTCAATGGGACTCAAGTATCGGACGGTATTCCTGATGGTTCTCAGGGTCTGAAGGAGAGAAAACTCTCCTTCAGGCCCTGGGATCCATATTAATGTGTAAAAGAGAGAATTAAAATAAAAAATATTGCTATACTCACCTCTCCGACGCAGCCTGCACCTTACCGAGGGAAGCGGCAGCGTTCTTTGTTTAAAATTTGCGCTTTTCTTTCCTTACGTGAAGTCCCGGCTTTGTGATTGGTTGCGTCGCAGTCACATGGGCGACGCAACCAATCACAGCAAGCCGTGACGTAATTTCAGGTCCTTAAGGATTTTAAAATTACGTCCCGGCTTTGTGATTGGTTGCATCGCAGTCACATGGGCGACGCAACCAATCACAAGCCGGGACGTCACGGGAGGCTGGACACGCGCGCATTTTAAAATGCGCGCTTGTCCAGCCTCCCGTGACGTCCCGGCTTGTGATTGGTTGCGTCGCGATCAACCAATCACAAGCCGGGAGGCAGGACACGCGCGCATTTTAAAATGCGCGCGTGTCCAGCCTCCCGGCTTGTGATTGGTTGATCGCGACGCAACCAATCACAAGCCGGGACGTCACGGGAGGCTGGACAAGCGCGCATTTTAAAATGCGCGCGTGTCCAGCCTCCCGTGACGTCACGGCTTGTGATTGGTTGCGTCGCCCATGTGACTGCGACGCAACCAATCACAAAGCCGGGACGTAATTTTAAAATCCTTAAGGACCTGAAATTACGTCACGGCTTGCTGTGATTGGTTGCGTCGCCCATGTGACTGCGACGCAACCAATCACAAAGCCGGGACTTCACGTAAGGAAAGAAAAGCGCGAATTTTAAACAAAGAACGCTGCCGCTTCCCTCGGTAAGGTGCAGGCTGCGTCGGAGAGGTGAGTATAGCAATATTTTTTATTTTAATTCTCTCTTTTACACATTTTTACTTTAATGTTGTTTCGATACCGATACCCGATACCACAAAAGTATCGGATCTCGGTATCAGAATTCCGATACAGCAAATATCGGCCGATACCCGATACTTGCGGTATCGGAATGCTCAACACTAGTCAACACAGACCATTTTCTAAATTTCTGACAATACAATTCTGCCGCCTCTTGACCCTGAGACAGGGCCAACAAGGTTTCTCCGCTTGATCCACAGAATTCGGTTCATCATATAATAATCCTAAAGCCTGAAAAAATGAATCTACATTAAGCAAGGCCGGATTCCCAAATTCCAGGGAAAATGCCCAATCCTGTGGATCGCCATGCAGCAGGGAGATGACAATTTTAACCTGCTGAATGGAATCACCGGAGGATCGCGGTCTCAGAGCAAAAAACAGTTTACAATTGTTTTTAAAACCCCAAAATTTGGACCTATCACCAAAAACAAATCAGGAGTAGGAATCTTCGGCTCTAAAGCAGGAGTCTAAACAATATAATCAGAAATATCCTGTACCCTAGCAGCAAGCTGGTCTACACGAGAAGCTAATTCCTGAACATCCATGCTGGCACAAGAGTCCTCAGCCACCCATAAATAAAGAGGGAAGAGAAGACAAAACAGACTGCAGAAAAAAAAATGGCTCAACACTAGTGTTGAGCATTCAGATACCGCAAGTATCGGGTATCGGCCGATACTTGCGGTATCGGAATTCCGATACCGAGATCCGACACTTTTGTGGTATCGGGAATCAGAAGTTTCCAGTGAATGGTTCCCAGGGTCTGAAGGAGAGGAAACTCTCCTTCAGGCCCTGGGATCCATATGAATGTGTAAAATAAAGAATTAAAATAAAAAATATTGATATACTCACCTGTCCGGAGGCCCCTGGACATCACCGCTGGTAACCGGCAGCCTTCTTTGTTTAAAATGAGCGCGTTCAGCACCTTCCATGATGTCACAGCTTCTGATTGGTCGCGTGCCGCTCATGTGACCGCCACGCGACCAATCACAAGCCGCGACGTCATCCCTCAGGTCCTAAATTTCCTTCTAGGAATTTAGGACCTGAGGGATGACATCACGGCTTCTGATTGGTCGCGTGGCGGTCACATGAGCGGCAAGCGACCAATCAGAAGCCGTGACGTCATGGAAGGTGCTGAACGTGCTCATTTTAAGCAAAGAAGGCTGCCGGTTCACAGCGGTAAGGTCCAGGCTGCGTCAGAGAGGTGAGTATATCAATATTTTTTATTTTAATTCTTTATTTTACACATTAATATGGATCCCAGGGCCTGAAGGAGAGTTTTCTCTCCTTCAGACCCTGGGAACCATCAGGGATACCTTCCAATACTTGAGTCCCATTGACTTGTATTGGTATCGGGTATCGGTATCGGATCAGATCCGATACTTTGCCGGTATCGGCCGATACTTTCCGATACCGATACTTTCAAGTATCGGACGGTATCGCACAACACTACTCAACACCTTTCTTCCCTTCTTCTGAGATGCATTTAACTCATTATTGGCCAGTTGTACTGTTATGATCCAGTGACCTTGGAGCCACATGAAAACTTTCTCTGGAGTCAGTGGAACCTGTACTGACCGCAAATCCTGAACTAACACCACAACTAGAAGTAGCCGTGGGGTGTGCCTAACAAACCCTAGACACCTCGACACAGCCGGAGGACTAAATACCCCTATAGATGGAAATAGGAATGCTGTCTTGCCTCAGAGCAGACCCCCAAAGGATAGGCAGCCCCCCACGAATAATGACTGTGAGTAGGAGAAGAATAGACACACGCAGGTAGAAAACAGGATTTAGCAAAAGAGGCCACTCTAGCTAAATAGGAAAGGATAGGACAGATTACTATGAGGTCAGTATTAAAACCCTTCCAAAACTATCCACAACAGATAATACAAAAAGTTCCACAATCTAACTAAAGACATGGAATGTATATCTGCCACTCCAGAGAATCCAGCAAGACTGAGAAAATACTGACACAATCTAAGCTGGACAAGAAAACACAAAGAATAACACTGAATTGTGAAGCACACAGCATGTGTGCCACAGCAAAAAAAAACCAGACACTTATCTTTGCAGACTTGGCAGAAAGACAGGAGGAACCAGGCAGAGGTCCAACACCTCCCAACAACAATTGACAACTGGCAAGGACTAATGAATCCTGCACACCTAAATACCCCAGTCAGAACTGCAATCAGCAGACACACCTGACCAGGACTGCAACCCAGGGACAACTGCATTACCACCTACTACCACCGGAGGGAACCCAAAAGCAGAATTCACAACAGACGCCATAATTAGCATCGCCATCTTGCTTCTCTACATTCTTAAAACATCTCTGCTCACAATTAAACAGGATGCATTGCAGGCAGAGCACGAGGACATGGAGCAAGGAACCATACAGGGGGATTACACTCTGCCCAGCCTCATGTCTTTCCAACGTGGATTGGTAGACAATGAGGATGAGGAGGAGGAAGAAAAGGAGCTACTTTCATTCTCTATAGATGGTACTACAAGCACAGCTGTCATACTGTCTGTTCAGTGGGGATGGCCTGAGGATAGGGAGGAGGATGGGGATGATGAGGAGGAGAACAGCATGGTCAGTCATCCTGTTGTTGAGGAAACGGAATTCTTGCCTATTAGCAGTCTAACACGCATGGCTTACTTTATGTTGCACTGCGTTTCATGTGACCCTCACATTTCAAAAATTTCCGGTGACACTCATTACTGGTTGGTGACACTTCTAGACCCACTCTACAAGGAGAACTTTCAATCTCTTCTGCCAGAGGCAGAGAGGTGTACTAAAATGTTGCAGTACCAGAGGGCCCTTGTAGCAGAATTACTTTAAATATTCCCTTGTGAGAACGCTGGCAGCAGACGTCAGAATTTGTTGTACAACCAAGGAGTCCAAGCGAGAGAGACAGAAGTACAATCCAGCTCAGGCAGGGGAACAATGGCAAAGTTCTGGGACAGTTTTCTCAGACCCACCCATCACTCCAGCACAGAGACAAGGGGTGCTGTCACAAGAAGTGCAATGTTTGGGAAGATGCTGAGGGAGTACCTTGCAGATCGTACTAACATCCTCCAGGATCCCTCTGTGCCTTTTAATTATTAGGTATCCAAGCTGGACACGTGGCATGAACTGGCTCTCTATGCCTTGGAGGTCTTGGCCTGCCCTGCTGCTAGCGTTCTGTCAGATCTGGTTTTTAGTGCTGCTGGTGGAATTATAACAGATAAGCGCATCCGCCTGTCAACTGAAAATGCTGACAGGCTGACTCTTATAAAAATGAACAAGGGCTGGATTGAGCAAGACTTCTGTACACCACCAAGTGAAAACAGCGAAACATAACCTCTAATACATTCTTACATTCTCTTTTCTGGGGAGGTGTATTCTCATGCACCTCTTCACAACCACACATGGGTATTCGCTTCCTGATTTGGTATGTTTGTTGTTATCCTCCTCTTTATCCTCATCCACAACCATTAGAACACCAGGATGAACGGATTCCGTGACGCAAAAGTCACTCATTTTTTTGTGCAAGGGTGTTTTTATGATGCCCATTACTAATTGGAAGCCAAAACAAATGTTACTCTCCCAGGGGAAAATGTCATAAAGAAGAGATGTACGTCTATTCTTCCCATAAATTCTTATATTTTCCAGTTTTCCTGGCTCTGCACAGTCCACTAATGAGGTAGTGTATACCTCGACTATAGAAAATTATTCAAATACTTTTATATTATATTTTTATTTAGATCCCTGTCTCCGCGCTGTTGCTAGGGACAAACATATCTTGTTGGACACATTCTGGCTTCATATTTATGAACCTGTGTTTGCCCCTCCCTTTTGTTATTTTCTTTCATAGGTGTTATCTCAGGTACATGTCTGGTCTATCAGTGGTCTTCAAATCTTGTCTTTTCAGACATACATTCCATTTTTTTGGTCTGCTACCCATGGTGTATACAGTATTTTTTGTTTTTTAAAATTTTAAAAAATACATCCCACATATTGAAACAGTCTATCAGTGGTCTTCAAATCTTGTATTTTCAGCCATACATTCCAGTTTTTGGTCTGATACCCTTGGTGTCTACAGTATTTTGTGGATTGAAAATTTTGAAAAATACAGGCCACATATTGAAACAGTCTGTTATCTCCGTCCGACGGCCATTTTATGTGTGGCCTGAAAAATTTTTTTTTTCATGCATACATTCCAATTTTTGGTCTGTTTAATGCCCTAGGTCTATACACTATCTTGGTTAAAACAAAAAAAATTTTACAGTGTGGTAATTCCATGACACACCTCATCTATCTGTGGGCTACAAAGTGTGCTTTTCAGGCTTCCATTCTCCTTTTTTTTTGCTGTGTGTTACCCTAGCTCAAAACAGTAAACACTATTTTGTCATGAATTTTTTAAATTTAAATTTACCCCCATGGGGAAATGTTGGTCAGCCCATACACTTAGTGTATGGGCAGTACGAGTCTAGGAGACATGTTCCTTGGTAATGGGACAGTTTTGTTTAGGAGGCCCTCCTCCATATTTCTTCCAAGGGGTGCGTGCAAATTTGGGTCAAGGCGGCGCTTGCATTGAAAGTGCAGCGCCCCAGAGTCCTGGTCGTTGCAGTACTGTGGATCCGCCACTATGGGGAGCCATGGTGCGTTCGATGGCACTGAAGGAGTTCCTCTGAGCAGGTATCACAGACACCAATATGTTTCACAGCTGGGCCTCCGGGGGGAGCTAAGGGTTCTATTCATTAGGCCACTCCCCACCATAGTGGGTAAACTGGGGGTCAGGCAGGAAGTTAGAGGAGAAAGCTGACTGGATTGAACGAAGCAACACCTTGTGGCAGAGGGTGTTGTGGAGGAAGAGACAGTAGGGCCTCTGTCAGGGGTGGGATCCTGACAGAGGCTTGGCATTGGAAAGAACGTAACGGGACCGTGCCTGCTCAGCATAGCGGCGGTGCCCTAAGAAAGGACTAGAAGCGAGATAGATTGTGCTGAGTGAGAAACGAGATCAAGCGAAAGGAGAATACCAGTAGGGGTCATGCTGTAAGACCGGAGCAACATCCTACTGAGGCGCACTACCGGTGGCCGGAACGCCGAGGGAGTGGAATAGCATACAGCTTCAAGCCATACTCCAAACAGCGGCAGGGCAGTCAGTTTAAGGCGGGCTGTCTACCACATATCACCTATGAAGTCTTGGGGGGCAATTGCGGGAGAGGGGCGTCTCTAGGGTCCCGGAAGAACTCCAGGCCTACCTGACAAACGGGTGCCGTTCCAACCTGAATAACAGGACGGGATGGAATACGAGAAGAACATCAAGTAATCGAGTTGTGAGGGAACTTAAGAAACAGACACAACCGTTGTGGGGTACTTTCCGTGAGCACAGCAGGGAAGGACTACAACACACAGCGCTAGAAGGAGGGCACTGATTTCCACCTGTGAGGAGAACTCTGGAGGTGCCATTGGACCGGTCGGACTTGCGCAGCCTGGTGAACTGTATTCTGGACTGAGGACTCAGAGATCTCCAGTAAAGAGGTAAAGAGACTGCAACCTGGTGTCCTCGTTATTTGCCGCGACCTGCACCGCTACACCACCATTAACCCCACTTATTGCATCGGACGTCCCCCACTGACAGACAGGGCCACGGACCGGGCCTAGCCACCGTGATAACCCCAGGACTGAGACTCAGGGGCCCGGCTCCGGGTACCCCTCGGCCCTGCGGCGGTGTGGGGGCGCTCCACAACTTGGCGTCACGAACAGGATCTACTTAAGTCTGAAGAATCAGGTCATGTGTGCCTTGGAACTGTGATTTACTGTACTTGGACTGTACTTTATTGCAAAGACTGTGGATTGTCACTTGCCGCTAAAAGTTCGCGCCAAAACCGCCGCCATTACAGCGCTAAGGAGAGCGCAGGAGAAGAAGAAGGGCGTGGAAGTGGGCGTGAACAAGCTGAAGAGCGCGAAAGACAATGGCCGCCCAGTCTAAGTATCTCAGCCCCTTGAGGATGTGTCCATCAGCAGCCGAGATCCGCCTCCTGATCCTCAATGGTGGGCAGAGACAAAGAAAACGAAACCGCCCACGAAGGAGAGAGCGGGAAAAGGACCAGGAAGAAGAAGTCAGCGACATGGAGGACGCCATGGCCAGCCGCCCGGAGCCGGAGCGTGGGGTCGGAACCGTGGACTCCCCCAGCTACCCGGAGAGGCACCGCAGCCAGACCTCCACAGTTGACGCTGACCTACTGCTGACGCAGCTGAGCACTGAAGCCGGGTGGAAGAAGACCATCATCGGGAGCCTCGCCAGACGTCTGTCGGCAGCCTCGTCTGGTCCGGAGCAAGAAGGAAGTTACAGCGCTCCAAAGCCAGAAAGCAAGGCTCTGCCGGAAAGCGAGATGCTGCAAACGGAGATGACAACGCCGCAGCGCCAGGCCCTGCAACCAGCGTTCCAGACCCCAGCGGAGGCAGAGCAGACCGGCACCGGAGGGACCGCATCTGAAGCAGGTATGAAGGACGACCCTGCCCCGATGACTGACACCACTCCAGTGACTGCTAGTGCCACAGCTGCTGACTCCGTTCCAGTGACTGATCTTGCAGCGGCCGCTACCTCTGCTGCAGCAAATGCCCATACTCAAGCTGCGCAGACCTCCATCGCTGCGCATGATTTAACTGTACATGCAAGACGGATTAACGGCGTTTGTCCAGCACTGGGTGTAACCCTGGACCTCACTTTGCCCAGGCCAAGAAGGGTTAAGTGCCAGGTGCAGCCCTGGAAGCCGTTCAACTAAACCTCGGAAACCTGAAACTGTAAATAGTTAACTGTTTATTTCCTTGCTGTTTTGCTGCTAAAACCCGTCCTGGGTTAACTCTTAAAGGGATCCCTTTGTTTACCCGGGATCCCTATTGCTTTTTATTTCTGCTTTCACTTTCATTTTTGCTTTTTGTTCCACAATGTTATAAAAACTGCTGAATCATGAACAGTGCATGATACAAACTGCTTGTAAATAGTTTGCACCTTCTTAAAGGAGCTCCCTGCTGGTAATACTTAAAGAAGGACTCTTTGCGAAGATACCGCACTGGAACCTTTGCTGAGCATGGACTGGTAGTCTGAAAAGACGAGCTACCTCAGAAAGACTTGATCCCCTCTTAAGGGGGATGTGTGACCTAAACTTGAAAGTGATACTGTTTTAGAACCGTAATATGATGATGCTCTGGAAGAAATGTAACTGTTATGCATAAAGAAAAGTTATGTGTGTTTAATCTGTTTGAAATGTGAAGCCTAGATAATGTTCTTTAAAAGGAAAGATGCAGAGAGCCCGTAGGGGAAGAATTAGAGTCCTGCATAGTTGAAAGAAAGGAAGTAATAACGAAGGTGAGGATAGAAGGTAAACCCTGAGTCCCCATAGAAAGTTAGTTCGTTACTAAGGACAGAGAGTGAACCCGTAGGGGTTAGGGAGCGAGTCCTTATAGGAGCCAAGTAGAGCCGGCTCAGTGTTCTCAAATTGAAAGTAAAGTTATGTTCTATACTATGTATAGTAGTTGAAAAGGCAGTAGGCCCTGGCTGAACGGGGCGGTCCTGTAACAGAAAGGAGAGGCAGTAGGTCTGGCGCCGATAGGACAGGCGGTCCTGCAGATTCCAAAGAAGGCGAATGAAAAGTTAGAATACCTTATAATGTGATTATAGGAAGGTCTTTAGTGGATTTAGAGTGTGAATCCTTAAAGGCAATGTTAAATTATTGTTCACAAAATTTGCACTTAGTAGAATACCCGGTTGGGTAATGAGAGTTAATTGGAGCCTGTTGCTATGATATTTAATTATGTTTGTAACGTTAAAAGTGTCCTCACCTCCCATAAAGGGAAGCCTGTTCAAGTATACTTATTGTTTTGCACTCAACAAAATTGTATGTCTTTTTGCTAACCTGTATTGTTGTTTTCTTCCCAGTCCCGGAGTACTGTGTTTAACCA
Organism: Ranitomeya variabilis; assembly: GCF_051348905.1. NCBI lineage: Eukaryota > Metazoa > Chordata > Amphibia > Anura > Dendrobatidae > Ranitomeya > Ranitomeya variabilis. The sequence continues at coordinate 436,807,314 of NC_135236.1, forward strand.
GGGGGGAGTGCAGCGCCCCAGAGTCCTGGTCGTTGCAGTACTGTGGATCCGCCACTATGGGGAGCCATGGTGCGTTCGATGGCACTGAAGGAGTTCCTCTGAGCAGGTATCACAGACACCAATATGTTTCACAGCTGGGCCTCCGGGGGGAGCTAAGGGTTCTATTCATTAGGCCACTCCCCACCATAGTGGGTAAACTGGGGGTCAGGCAGGAAGTTAGAGGAGAAAGCTGACTGGATTGAACGAAGCAACACCTTGTGGCAGAGGGTGTTGTGGAGGAAGAGACAGTAGGGCCTCTGTCAGGGGTGGGATCCTGACAGAGGCTTGGCATTGGAAAGAACGTAACGGGACCGTGCCTGCTCAGCATAGCGGCGGTGCCCTAAGAAAGGACTAGAAGCGAGATAGATTGTGCTGAGTGAGAAACGAGATCAAGCGAAAGGAGAATACCAGTAGGGGTCATGCTGTAAGACCGGAGCAACAACCTACTGAGGCGCACTACCGGTGGCCAGAACGCCGAGGGAGTGGAATAGCATACAGCTTCAAGCCATACTCCAAACAGCGGCAGGGCAGTCAGTTTAAGGCGGGCTGTCTACCACATATCACCTATGAAGTCTTGGGGGGCAATTGCGGGAGAGGGGCGTCTCTAGGGTCCCGGAAGAACTCCAGGCCTACCTGACAAACGGGTGCCGTTCCAAACTGAATAATAGGGCGGGATGGAATACGAGAAGAACATCAAGTAATCGAGTTGTGAGGGAACTTAAGAAACAGACACAACCGTTGTGGGGTACTTTCCGTGAGCACAGCAGGGAAGGACTACAACACACAGCGCTAGAAGGAGGGCACTGATTTCCACCTGTGAGGAGAACTCTGGAGGTGCCATTGGACCGGTCGGACTTGCGCAGCCTGGTGAACCGTATTCTGGACTGAGGACTCAGAGATCTCCAGTAAAGAGGTAAAGAGACTGCAACCTGGTGTCCTCGTTATTTGCCGCGACCTGCACCGCTACACCACCATTAACCCCACTTATTGCATCGGACGTCCCCCACTGACAGACAGGGCCACGGACCGGGCCTAGCCACCGTGATAACCCCAGGACTGAGACTCAGGGGCCCGGCTCCGGGTACCCCTCGGCCCTGCGGCGGTGTGGGGGCGCTCCACAACTGCATAAGGAACTTGTATGGCAGGACCAACTGAAGACTGTGGAGTGGGTTTTCCTGTGGCCATCAAGTATCTGGGTTCAAAGGCTTATTGGGGTGCATATGACTTGATAGCAGGGCAGGCCTTGCATTCAATTAAACATTTTTTCAAGAGGCCCTCTTGTACCTCTCATGAAAGGGGTATTTGGGTGCGTTGCAATTCTTGACAGCCCAGCCACTCACTGCACAGGCAATAACAGCATAGGAGACCCACTGTTTAATTATGGCCCTTTAAGAATATTAATGCCGCCCCTCTAAAAATAGGCTTTGTGACTTAAGAGTCCCTCCTTCAGAAATGAAACAAGATGTGTCTCCTTATGTGTCACACACCACATGGCCAGCTAGGGTTGTTAAATGTTACAATGATATTTCCAAGTGAATGCTTTTGTATTGGTTGAAAGCAATGTTAAAGTTGAAAAACGTATCAAAAACGCTGCGTGTGAACATAGCCCAAGTGGTGGAGGAAGATTTTGGTCTGGAGTTAATTATTTTGTCTTGCATACAAGTCATTACCCTTGAAAGGATGTACCTTAGCATATTTCTCAGCAAAATCCATTTTGGTTTTGTTGGGGCAGATTGCTGGACACACTGGGGGCAGTGCTGGACATACTGGGGCAGATTGCTGGACATACTGGGGGCAGATTGCTGGACACACTGGGGGCAGTTCTGGATGCACTGGGGCAGATTGCTGGACGCACTGGGGGCAGTGCTGGACATACTGGGGCAGATTGCTGGACAACCTGGGGGTAATATGCTTGACATACTGGGGCAGATTGCTGGACACACTGGGGGTAATATGCTGGACACACTGGGGCAGATTGCTGGACACACTGGGGGCAGGACTGGAGGCATGGGCAGAATGTAGATATGGGGCATGATTGGAGACATGGGGCAGAATGAAAGACATGGGGTAGGATTGGATCATGGGGCAGGATGGATACGATGGAGACAGATGGGGCAGGATGGGGAGATCATATGGGGTAGAATGGATACTCATGAGGGCAGGATGCGAGAACATATGGCTGGAGCCAGGAATGAGATAAACGGGGCCAGGATGGGGAATATTATTACCATAGGGGCTAATTAAGGGATATTATTACTGCAGTGATGTATTTATTTTATTTTTTGAGGACACTGTTTTAAATGGGGGGCGGTCTGTTAGTGTGCAGAGTGACACTATATTGCCTCTTTTTCTTCATGTGGTGTAATGTAGAAGTTGTGAAAAATTAAGTAATGTGTTCTGCAAGCGGAGCTCGAGATAAGTGTGTTATTTCCTGCAGAAATGAGTCCTGGCTGGAAGAAATGATGACGGTCTGTGCTGGATGAAAGATGAAGGACTTCACCTAGAGATGTCACTGGTGAGTCAGTGTTACCTATACACTGACACTATACACTGCATACTATATACAGTGGTCCTGTGTACAATGTCACCAGTGATCACTGTATTACCTATACATTATATACAGAGCTCCTGTGTATTATACCACCAGTGATCTCTGTATTACCTCTACACAGACACTGCATACTAAGTACAGATCTGCTGTGTATAATGTCACTTAGGCTGCCGTCACACATTCAGTATTTGGTCTGTAATTTACATCAGTATTTGTAAGCCAAACCAAGGAGTGGGTGATAAATACAGAAGTGGTGCATATGTTTCTGTTATACTTTGCCTCTGATTGTTCCACTCCTGGTTTTGCCTTACAAATACTGATGTAAAATACTGACCAAATACTGCTAGTGTGACGGCAGCCTTATGGTGATAGTATTGTGTTTTGGTTTTTTTTTTTTATTTCTGATCAGTATTGTAGTATTCAGTCACTATGTGGTGGTAATATGTGGTCTGGAAATGGTGTTGTGGTATTTGTCCCTTGTATGTGCTATTTGGTCACCAAGTGGTGGTAATATGTGGTCTTGATATGGTGCGGTGGTATTTGTCCCTTGTATGTAGTATTATTCGGTCACTATGTGGTCTGGTCATGGTGTGGTGGTATTTCTTCCTGTATGTGGTATTATTGGTCTTGGTATAGTGGATTGTGTTGTGTATGGCGGTTATTTGTTCTCTCTGATATTAATTAGGAGAAGATTCTTTATTTCCATTAGAGTTTTAATGCTTTGTACACAGCGGCGGAGATGCACTTACAGGGGTTTCCTGTGGAAAAAAGTAATCACCTCTCCACAGGCTGTGATAAACGTATTGATGGGTGCGGGTCTGACTGCTTGGACCCATTCAGCAAAATGTGGAACCTTTTATCCCCATTAGACTGGAGTGACATGTCCGACTAGATCACTGATCCATTCATTCCCTCAGTGGCTGCACTTGTTTTTTTCTGGAAGCCCCAAAGAGAATGAATGGAGCTGCGGTCAGAAATCCCACCTGCCGCTGCATTTTAAAATAGTGATAAAAGTGTCCTGTCAGGGATAAAACTTCCCCATTCTTCCGATCAGTGCAGTTTCTAATGGTCGGATCTAAGCGATCACCAATCCTGTGGAGCCCATGAATCAGTGATAACTTGTTTTAACCAAGAACCCCATTAATGTAAACTACCGTAATTATACATCCCAGTTATTGGGGCACACGGTAGATGTGCAGCAGCCGCCGGTGTTTTACAGCCGATGCTCCACTATAATGACAGATATTTGCATATAGCTGTAGGGTGGGCCCCTAGAGCCCATTCCTATGGTGGGCTCCAGACACCCCAGTCCGACGCTGGATACAAATACACGGGTTTTCCATAGACTTACATTGGGCTCTTTGCTCGGGTCAAGTACCCGAGTATTCCAATTTGCTCGACCCGAGCAACGAGCACCCAAGCATTTTAGTGCTCGCTCATCACTAGTTTCTAGCACTGAGTGATCAACAGCAACGCTCCTTAGCTACTTTACAAGCCATCCCTGCCTTATACCACAATTACGGTGTATATACGATGAAAACACTTTCAATGAATTTAACTGCACTTCTCAATTCCAATTCCAACTGCCAATATCCAACATCTTTCAGCGTAACACAGGAACAAACATAAATAAAAACCCAATTTGATGGTACTTTCTAGTGCTATAATGCCATGGTGCTTCTTCAATGCAACTGGATCAGTGAAAAATCTCTTTGTCACGGCCAGCACTCCCTGATGACATTATATGGCGCTTTCTTTCTTTCATTTTGTTCTCTATAGTCTCAGAAATAAAATGTTGTGGTCGATAGTAAGTTGAAGACTGGAGAACTTCTTATAGACTCTTCAGAAGCAATTCTGCCGAAATTTAAAAATGAAGCATTAGAATCTAAGCCAAGAGCTGCATAATGTGAAAGATGCTCACATTGCAGTAATATCCAGGAGTCGGGTTGAGGATAAAAATAAGGTTATATAGCTGAAAAATATAACAGCAAAATAAGATTTTTTTATAGGTTATGCTCCAAAATTGAAAGCTGCTTAAAATGATAAGAATTAAAGATTCATTACATTACAGTATGAGTGAATAAAAAATCTTCCAAAAAACCCAGATCATTTTCAATTTGTATTGTCATCTGTTTTTATACATCAGCAGCTATTACAATTTTCAAAACCATAAACAGTTTACTATGCTAATCCCTTAATCTTGCCTTACGCAGGTGTGTACTATAGAAAACAGAGAATGAACTTCAATCCAATATTGCAGCCAGCATGCAGCCAGCGGGTTAGGAAAGGGTGAATCAAACAGCTGAAAACCCCGCCTCTATGGCTGAAAATTGTTCCCTCCAAATTCAGGTGACAGAGTCCCTTTATGGACGGGGCAATTTTTCATTTTTGCTCCTCTTCTTCCAAGAGACATTGCCATTTTTTTTTATAGCATAGCCAAATGTAGGCTTGTCTTTTAAGGGACGACTAGATTTGAATAAAAGCATTCTTTTTACATAATTATGTACTAAAAAACAGGAAAAAATCCAACTGAGGTAAAATTGTGAAAATTAACACAACTCCACAATTATTTTTAGGCTTTGTTTTTATGGCATTCACTATGTAGTAAAAATGAGCTGGAAATATGATTCTCCAATTCAGTGTGATTATGGTAATACCAGACTTTTTTATTTAAGTAATGAATAAAAATTGTAAATTCGTAACAAAAAAATGTGCTTTTTCAGGCGATAGAGCTGTGTATTGTTTTTTAGCAGCCATCATCTGCCGTAAATGGGGTCAGTTGTCTCCTGCTCCATTCTTCCACTCCTGACAAGTGCTGTACATGCACAGCATTCTTCCTTAAGGGGTTACGGAATTGCAATGTATCCATAAAAATTGGATGTGAAAGGCCAGAGTCACACTAGCATAGAATACGGACAAGTTAGAATAGAATGGATATTTACATATAGAATACATAGATATATAGATGTTAGTGACAGACACACACACATATATATACAGTATATATATATACATATATATATGTATGTATTTATATTGCATAGATATAGATAGATACAAGAAAAGCTGGCAAATCATCTGTCGCATACAGTATAATCACAGAGTGACAAGTTAGAATAGAATAGATATATACATATACAGTTGTCCGTAAAATCATAGTGCACTTTTGACCAGTCACTGGAAAGCAACAAAAAAAGATAGAAATGTGAAATTTGCTCCCAAATCAGTTCTCATGCTTCGCACTGACGAGGGCCAACAGCCCGAAACACCGTGTCTGCTAATTGAGATACTGATTTGGCTTTTATCCTAAGTCATATTGTACGACTCGTTAAAGGGTTGATTGTGACTTGTAGGATCGCTACTTCCAACAGGTGGCGCTATAGAGTTTAAGTCCTCTTTTTCTCAGAAGAGGCAATTTGCATATTATATTTCCCAGAGGAGCATTGCACGGCGAATAAGCCTCCTTACCTTGACAAGCCAGAGATGGTATGTCACTCTCCATAAGGAGAAACGTTACCCCTTAGACCCAAATAACAGAAATACTTCCCCAGTTTCATATCTATTCAGTGCAGTTCGATGTGAGCTCCATTTGTTGCACTACACACATCCAAACGATAGTGAAGTTCTTGCCACACATGAGTAAGGAAGTCCGGTGTAACAGAATGAATAATGTCTGTGATTCTCTGTTTTAAGTGATTAATGTCGTTGATACTTTCAATGTACACATGTTGCTTCACATAACCCCAAAAGTAAAATCTAAGGGCGTCAGATCCAGGGATCGTGGTGGTCATGGCTTGACAGAACCCCTGCCTATCCACCGCCTGGGGAAAGTTCTATCCAGAAACTCACAAACAATGGTGGAGCAGTGTGGAGGAGCGCCGTCCTGTTGAAAGATGACACCTTCTGGAAATTGTGGCACTGCATACAATTCCAACATGTCAAGATACGTGTTTGCCGTCACAGACCGCTCCGCCAAAAAAATGGGCCTATCACAGGGTTTCTCCCCCAAACTGCCGGTGTAATAATTATAGGGGATAACTCAGGAGACTCTTTGCGTGGAACAAGACAGCTACAGGACACAGTTTTCTAAGTGGTAAAGTCTATATTATCACACGGTGATTCAAACAGGTGCAGAGAGCAACTCAAGTCCACAACACTTGGTGTAAATATTAAACGCAGCTTAGCAGTCTATAGGGAACTTCAGAGGAAAATGCAATCATGCAGAAAGTCTATGAAGCACAATTATTCTCGAGGATACTTGACACGAATAAGTCCTTGTTAGTCCAAACACAGATTGCTATGCTTATAAGGCAGTCCAGATAATATCTTAGCACAACCAGGGTGGCCTGGGTAATAGTCTCAGGTTTTTGCAGAGCAGCAACAGCTTTCATGTCCAGCAAATGCAGATGGAAGTAAACACGAGCAGCAGATGAAGGAGGATTACTGGAAACTGGTGTAAGCAGCAGGAACTCAGAGCAGAGTAGCAGGATCACCACACAGGCTCACAGGAGCAGGTAAATAGCCAGGGAGTCACCAGGGCCAGGAGCTGGATGCAAGGCAGAATACTCTAGCACAGACTGAAGGCTGGGCTGGAATTTTATAGCAGGAAGACACAGTGTACATGAGACCAAAGACACCATCTTGGAAAAGGGCAGTAATGCACAAAAGGTAATAAAAATGTTCAGAGTCCTGACATTACTCCCTCCTTAGAAGCGGCCTCAGGACGATCCTGGACCTGGTTTCTCAGGGAATCTCTGATGAAAACAAGAAATCTTCTGTTGGGCATTGATGTTTTCCACAGGTTCCCAAGAGTCTTCCTCAGGGAGATATCCCTGCCATCTTATCAGACATTGGAGCCGTTTCCTGCGAATCCTGGAATCAACAATTTCCTCCACCACAAATTGTTCTTGCCCATCAATCACCACAGGCTGCGGAGGTGGCACAACACGTCCCTGGAAGGTATTAGGAGATACTGGCTTTAGTAAAGATATATGAAAAACTGGGTGTACTTTCATAGTCCTAGGCAGCTTCAGCCGGCAGGCCACAGAGCTCACAATACCATTGATCTTGAAAGGGCCAATTAATTTCTGTCCAAGTTTTTGTGAAGGAACGTTTAACTTCAGATTCTTAGTTGCTAACCACACGGAATCTCCTACCTTGAACATGGGTACAGGTTTATGGAATCTATCAGCCGATCTCTTATAACGTTCTTGAGCTGTGGTCAGGGATTCCTTCAGAACCTCCAGATTTTGCCTCATCACAGTCAGCCTTTCCTCCACTGCCGGAACCAGAGAATTAATTGGAGACCTAGGTAAGATACACGGATGATAACCGAGATTGGCAAAGAAAGGTGTAAATTTAGTGAAGGCGCTCTGAGAATTGTTATATGAAAATTCGGCTAACTGCAGCAAGTGCAACTCCAACCAATCATCCTGGAGATGGCTGACATAGCATCTTAGATATTGTTCCAGCGTCTGGTTGGTACGCTCAGTCTGACCATTTGTCTGGGGATGGTAAGCGGAAGAGAGACAGACATTAATATTGAGTGCAGAGCAAAACCCCTTTCAGAAACTTGAATTGAACTGTACTCCATGGTCAGCGATGATCTCATCCGGGACCCCATGCAACCGAAAGACATTCTGTACAACCTAGTTCACTGTATCTTTAGCTGAGGGGAGGCCGGTGCACGGACCAAAATGAGCAGCTTTAGTCAGGCGATCAACTACCACCATGATTGTATTCATGCCCCCCGATGTAACAGCTCCACAATAAAGTCCATTGATATAGACCCCCAAGGGCGAGAAGGAACAGGTAATGGGTGTAGAAGACCCGTAGGTGACACATGAGGAGTCTTGTAACGAGCACATACCCCGCAAGAGAGAACATAGTCCTTGGCCTCCTTGCACTCCTTCCACAAGTCCTGATCGTGGATAACTCCGATGAAATTGGCATCAGATAGAATGGTCTTGGATGGGGCTCCAGGTACAGAATCTGCAGCATGGATTTGGGATAAAGCATCAGCCTTCCCATTACGAGAACCTGGACGGTACGAGATAACAAAGTTAAATTGATTTAAAAATAAGATCCAACGAGCCTGATGAGGAGAAAGACATATAGTGGATTTAAGGAACTCTAAATTGCGATGGTCAGTTAGCACTACGATCTGTTGTGCAGCTCCTTGCAGATGATGCCTCCATTCTTTGAAAGCTGCAATAATAGCCAGCAATTCTTTGTCTCCCACAACGTAACTCTTCTCTGCTGAGGTTAGTCTACGGGAAAAGAAAGCACAAGGATGTAGCAGACCCTTCTCTCCAGTTCTTTGGGAGAGAATAGCCCCCAAAGCATTATCACAAGCATCCACCTCCACAATGAAAGAAAGTGTTGGATCTGGGTGTATCAACAGCGGTGCTGATGTGAAACAGATCTTAAGCCGATCAAAAGCTTCTTGAGCCGGTGATGACCACTTAAAGGGCTTTTCCTTCTTTGTCAAGGAAGTAATGGGACGGACAATATCAGAAAAATTTCAAATGAAGCGTCTGTAGAAATTTGCAAAACCAATAAAACGTTGGACCTCCTTAACGTTCTTGGGTACCGGCCAGTCAAGGATTGCCTGAATCTTACCAGATTCCATGTTCAGCCCCTGGGGAGAGATGATATAACCTAAGAACGGAATCTCAGAACGATGGAACTCGCATTTATCCGGCTTAATATACAGATGGTTCTCTTTCAGATATCTTAAAACAGTTTTGACATGTTCTTCATGTTCCTGTAGAGAGTCAGAAAAGATTAGTATATCGTCCAAATAGATCACCACAAACTGGTCCAACAAATCTCTGAAAATGTCATTAGCAAGGTGTTGAAACGCTGCAGGGGCGTTACAAAGCCTGAAGAGCATCACAAGATATTCAAAGTGTCCATACCGGCATCTGAATGCTGTCTTCCACTCATCCCCTGGACGAATACGCACCAAATTATAAGCCCCACGAAGATCCAGTTTAGAGAACACCTTAGCATGGCGGACTCTTTCCAGTAATTCGGGAATCAGAGGCAAAGGGTAACGGTTTTGTACGGTTACCTTATTGAGTTCCCGATAGTCAACACAGGGTCTCAGGGTCCCATCCTTCTTTTTTACAAAAAATATAGGTGCCCCTGCTGGTGAGGAAGAAGGACGTATGAAGCCTTTGGCCAGATTTTCATCAATATACTCCTTTAAAGCTTGAAGCTCAGGTGCCGCCAAAGGGTATACTGTTATGACCCCAATGGCGAGGGTCTCAGAGGAACGTGGAAATCTGCAGAATACAAAAATCCAGCTCATAGGGCAGTGGTAACTGGGTTGACCATATATCTACTCCTAACGCCAACACTAGAAGTAGCCGGGGATCATTCCTACGTTGATTCTAGATGACACGCGCCAGCCGGAGAATCTAGCTACCCCTAGTAGAGGAAAACAAAGACCTTTCTTGCCTCCAGAGAAGGGGACCCCAAAGCTGGATAGAAGCCCCCCACAAATAATGACGGTGAGGTAAGAGGAAATGACAAACACAGAAATGAACCAGGTTTAGCACAGAGAGGCCCGCTTACTGATAGCAGAATAAAGAAAGGTAACTTATATGGTCAACAAAAACCCTATTAAAATCCACACTGGAAATTCAAGAACCCCCGAACCGTCTAACGGTCCGGGGGGAGAACACCAGCCCCCCTAGAGCTTCCAGCAAAGGTCAGGATATAGATTTGGAACAAGCTGGACAAAAATACAAAACCAAAACAAATAGCAAAAAGCAAAAGGCAGACTTAGCTGATATAACTGGAACCAGGATCAGTAGACAAGAGCACAGCAGACTAGCTCTGATAACTACGATGCCAGGCATTGAACTGAAGGTCCAGGGAGCTTATATAGCAACACCCCTAAGTAACGACCCAGGTGCGGATAAAAGGAATGACAGAAAAACCAGAGTCAAAAAACTAGTAACCACTAGAGGGAGCAAAAAGCAAATTCACAACAGTACCCCCCCCTTAGTGAGGGGTCACCGAACCCTCACCACGACCACCAGGGCGATCAGGATGAGCGGCATGAAAGGCACGAACCAAATCGGCCGCATGAACATCAGAGGCGACCACCCAGGAATTATCCTCCTGACCATAGCCCTTCCACTTGACCAGGTACTGAAGCCTCCGCCTGGAGAGGCGAGAATCCAAGATCTTCTCCACCACGTACTCCAACTCGCCCTCAACCAACACCGGAGCAGGAGGCTCAGCAGAAGGAACTACAGGCACAATGTACCGCCGCAACAAGGACCTATGAAATACATTGTGAATAGCAAACGACACAGGAAGATCCAGACGAAAAGATACAGGATTAAGGATTTCCAATATCTTGTAAGGCCCAATAAAACGAGGTTTAAATTTGGGAGAGGAGACCTTCATAGGAACAAAGCGGGAAGAAAGCCATACCAAATCCCCAACGCGTAGTCGGGGACCCACACCGCGGCGGCGGTTGGCAAAGCGCTGAGCCTTCTCCTGTGACAACTTCAAGTTGTCCACCACATGATTCCAGATCTGCTGCAACCTATCCACCACAGAATCCACCCCAGGACAGTCAGAAGGCTCCACATGACCCGAAGAAAAGCGAGGATGGAAACCAGAGTTGCAGAAAAAAGGCGAAACCAAGGTGGCGGAACTAGCCCGATTATTAAGGGCAAACTCAGCCAACGGCAAGAATGTCACCCAATCGTCCTGATCAGCAGAGACAAAACACCTCAAATAAGCCTCCAAAGTCTGATTGGTTCGCTCCGTCTGTCCATTAGTCTGAGGATGGAAAGCAGACGAAAACGACAAATCAATGCCCATCCTACTACAAAAGGATCGCCAGAACCTGGAAACGAACTGGGATCCTCTGTCTGACACAATATTCTCAGGGATGCCGTGCAAACGAACCACGTTCTGGAAAAACACAGGAACCAGATCGGAAGAGGAAGGCAGCTTAGGCAAAGGAACCAAATGGACCATCTTGGAGAAGCGATCACATATCACCCAGATAACGGACATGCCCTGAGATAGCGGAAGATCAGAAATGAAATCCATGGAGATATGTGTCCAAGGTCTCTTCGGGACAGGCAAGGGCAAGAGCAAACCGCTGGCACGAGAACAGCAAGGCTTAGCTCGAGCACAAGTCCCACAGGACTGCACAAATGACCGCACATCCCTTGACAAGGAAGGCCACCAAAAGGACCTGGCCACCAGATCTCTGGTGCCAAAAATTCCCGGGTGACCTGCCAACACCGAGGAATGAACCTCGGAAATGACTCTGCTGGTCCACTTATCCGGGACAAACAGTCTGTCAGGTGGACAAGACTCAGGCCTATCAGCCTGAAATCTCTGCAACACACGTCGCAGATCCGGAGAAATAGCTGACAAGATAACTCCATCTTTAAAAATACCAACAGGATCAGCGACTCCAGGAGCATCAGGCACAAAGCTCCTAGAAAGAGCATCGTCCTTCACATTCTTTGAACCTGGTAAATACGAGACAACAAAATCAAAGCGGGAGAAAAACAATGACCAGCGGGCCTGTCTCGGATTAAGGCGTTTAGCAGACTCGAGATACATCAGATTTTTGTGATCAGTCAAGACCACCACACGATGCTTAGCACCCTCGAGCCAATGACGCCACTCCTCAAATGCCCATTTCATGGCCAACAACTCCCGATTGCCCACATCATAATTTCGCTCGGCAGGCGAAAACTTCCTAGAGAAAAAGGCACAAGGTTTCATAACAGAGCAACCAGGGCCTCTCTGCGACAAAACGGCCCCTGCCCCAATCTCCGAAGCATCCACCTCAACCTGAAAGGGAAGTGAGACGTCAGGCTGGCACAAAACAGGCGCCGAAGTAAACCGGCGTTTCAACTCCTGGAAAGCCTCCACGGCAGCAGGAGCCCAGTTAGCTACATCGGAGCCCTTCTTGGTCATATCCGTCAAAGGTTTCACAATGCTAGAAAAATTAGCGATAAAACGACGGTAGAAGTTAGCGAAGCCCAAGAACTTCTGAAGACTCTTAACTGACGAGGGCTGAGTCCAATCAAGAATAGCTCGGACCTTGACTGGGTCCATCTCCACAGCAGAAGGGGAAAAAATGAACCCCAAAAAGGGAACCTTCTGCACACCAAAGAGACACTTTGAGCCCTTGACAAACAAAGAATTTTCACGCAAAATTTTAAAGACCAACCTGACCTGCTCCACATGCGAATCCCAATTGTCAGAAAAAACCAAAATATCATCCAGATAAACAATCAAAAACTTATCCAGATACTTCCGGAAAATGTCATGCATAAAGGACTGAAAAACTGAAGGCGCATTGGAGAGCCCAAAAGGCATCACCAAGTACTCAAAATGACCTTCGGGCGTATTGAATGCGGTTTTCCATTCATCACCTTGCTTAATGCGCACACGAAGGTCTATCTTGGTGAACCACTTGGCACCCTTAATCCGGGCAAACAAGTCAGACAACAGCGGTAAAGGATACTGAAATTTGACAGTGATCTTATTTAAAAGCCGATAATCAATACAAGGTCTCAAAGATCCGTCCTTTTTTGCCACAAAAAAGAATCCCGCACCAAGAGGGGAAGAAGACGGACGAATATGTCCTTTCTCCAGAGACTCCTTGATATATGAACGCATAGCGGTATGTTCAGGTACCGACAGATTAAACAGTCTTCCCTTAGGAAATTTACTGCCTGGGATCAAATCTATAGCACAGTCACAGTCCCTATGAGGGGGCAGTGCACTGGACTCAGACTCACTGAAGACATCCTGATAATCAGACAAATACTCCGGAACTTCCGAAGGCGTAGAAGAAGCAATAGACACAGGCAGGGAATCCCCATGAATACCACGACAGCCCCAACTTGAGACTGACATAGCCTTCCAGTCCAGGACTGGATTATGGGTCTGTAACCATGGCAGCCCTAAAACAACCAAATCATGCATTTTATGTAAAACCAGGAAACGTATCACCTCGCGGTGTTCAGGAGTCATGCACATGGTAACCTGTGTCCAATACTGCGGTTTATTTGCTGCCAATGGTGTAGCATCAATACCCCTAAGAGGAATAGGATTTTCTAATGGTTCAAGAGTAAAACCACAGCGCTTAGCAAATGAGAGATCCATGAGACTCAGGGCAGCACCTGAATCTACAAACGCCATGACAGGATAAGATGACAGTGAGCAAATCAAAGTTACAGACAGAATAAATTTAGGTTGCAAATTACCAACGGTGACAGGACTAACAACCTTAGCTATACGTTTAGAGCATGCTGAGATAACATGTGTAGGATCACCACAGTAGCAGCACAAGCCATTCCGGCGTCTATGAATTTTCCGCTCATTTCTAGTCAGGATTCTATCACATTGCATTAAATCAGGTGTCTGTTCAGACAACACCATGAGGGAATTTGCGGTTTTTCTATCACATTGCACCGAATTAGGTGTCTGTTCAGACAACACCATGAGGGAATTTGCGGTTTTGCGCTCCCGCAACCGCCGGTCAATTTGAATAGCCAGTGCCATAGTATCATTCAGACCTGTGGGAATGGGAAAACCCACCATAACATTCTTAATGGCTTCAGAAAGGCCATTTCTAAAATTAGCGGCCAGTGCACACTCGTTCCAATGTGTCAGCACGGACCATTTCCGAAATTTTTGGCAATACACTTCAGCCTCGTCCTGCCCCTGAGACATAGCCAGCAAGGCCTTTTCTGCCTGAATCTCAAGATTGGGTTCCTCATAAAGTAAACCGAGCGCCAGAAAAAACGCATCAAGATCAGCCAATGCCGGATCTCCTGGCGCCAGCGAAAAAGCCCAATCCTGAGGGTCGCCCCGTAAGAACGAAATAACAATTTTTACTTGCTGAGCAGAATCTCCAGATGAACAGGGTCTCAGGGACAAAAACAATTTACAATTATTCACGAAATTCCTAAACTTAAACCTGTCTCCGGAAAACAGTTCAGGAATCGGTATTTTAGGTTCTGACCTAGGATTTCTGATTACATAGTCTTGTATGCCCTGCACACGAGTAGCCAGCTGGTCCACACTTGTAATCAAGGTCTGGACATTCATGTCTGCAGCAAGCATAGCCACTCTGAGGTAAAGGGGAAGAAGAAAAAAAAAAAAAACTCAGAATCTTCTTTCTTATAATCCCTCTTCTGCAATGCATTAAACATTTAATACTGGCCTGGCAAACTGTTATGACCCCAATGGCGAGGGTCTCAGAGGAACGTGGAAATCTGCAGAATACAAAAATCCAGCTCATAGGGCAGTGGTAACTGGGTTGACCATATATCTACTCCTAACGCCAACACTAGAAGTAGCCGGGGATCATTCCTACGTTGATTCTAGATGACACGCGCCAGCCGGAGAATCTAGCTACCCCTAGTAGAGGAAAACAAAGACCTTTCTTGCCTCCAGAGAAGGGGACCCCAAAGCTGGATAGAAGCCCCCCACAAATAATGACGGTGAGGTAAGAGGAAATGACAAACACAGAAATGAACCAGGTTTAGCACAGAGAGGCCCGCTTACTGATAGCAGAATAAAGAAAGGTAACTTATATGGTCAACAAAAACCCTATTAAAATCCACACTGGAAATTCAAGAACCCCCGAACCGTCTAACGGTCCGGGGGGAGAACACCAGCCCCCCTAGAGCTTCCAGCAAAGGTCAGGATATAGATTTGGAACAAGCTGGACAAAAATACAAAACCAAAACAAACAAATAGCAAAAAGCAAAAGGCAGACTTAGCTGATATAACTGGAACCAGGATCAGTAGACAAGAGCACAGCAGACTAGCTCTGATAACTACGATGCCAGGCATTGAACTGAAGGTCCAGGGAGCTTATATAGCAACACCCCTAAGTAACGACCCAGGTGCGGATAAAAGGAATGACAGAAAAACCAGAGTCAAAAAACTAGTAACCACTAGAGGGAGCAAAAAGCAAATTCACAACAGTATACGTTACCAAAAGGAATAGCTGCCCCAGGAAGCAGCTCAATGGGACAGTCATATTGCCTGTGTGGAGGAAGCTGATCTGCATTCTTCTTGTCACAGATGTCAGAGAACTCCTTATATGCTGGAGGTAAAGAAAATATCTGTACATGTGGTTCCGTAGTCGTGGACTCAGGGACAGCCTCTGTTAATGCTGAGTTGCTCCTTGTTGGAAAGATAATCTCCTTGGTCTCCCAGTTGATAATTGGGTTCTGAGAACGCAACCAAGGAATGCCTAAAATCACAGGAAAATGAGGAGAAGAAATCAGCAAGAAAGAAAGTTGCTCCTGATGATTAGGCTCTGTAATAATTATAGGGGATAACTCAGAAGACTCTTTGCGTGGAACAAGACAACTACAGGACACAGTTTTATAAGTGGTAAAGTCTATATTATCACACGGTGATTCAAACAGGTGCAGAGGGAAACTCAAGTCCACAACACTTGGTGCAAATATCAAATGCAGCTCAGCAGTCTATAGGAAACTTCAGAGGAAAATGCAATCATGCAGAAAGTCTATGAAGCACAATTATTTTTGAGGATACTTGACACGAATAAGTCATTGCTTAGTCCACAACACAGATAGATATGCTTATAAGGCAGTTCAAATAATATCTTAGCTCAACCAGGGAGGTCTGGGTAATAGTCTCAGGTTCTTGCAGAGCAGAAACAGCTTACATGTCCAGCAAATGCAGATGGAAGCAAACACGAGCAGCAGATGAATGAGGATTACTGGAAACTTGTGTATGCAGCAGGAACTCAGAGCAGAGTAGCAGGATAACCCCACAGGTTCACAGGAGCAGGTATATAGCCAGGGACTCAGCAGAGGTCAGGAGCTGGATGCAAGGTAGAATACTCTAGCACAGACTGAAGGCTGGAGTTTTATAGCAGGAAGACACAGTGCACATGAGTCCAAAGACGCCATCTTGGAAAAGGGCAGTAATGCACAAAAAGGTAATAAAAAATGTTCAGAGTCCTGACAGGCTCCAACAAAATTTCAAGGGGTACGGTCTCCCGATCCACAGGCCCAGAGATTAAAGGTGACCCATCAACTGTTTCCATGGTAATTGGACAGGCTCTTTGCTGAATTTCAATACCATGCTCCTTGGCAAATGTGATATCCATGAAATTGCCACCTGCACCAGAGTCAATCATAGCTGCACTGGAAATCCACTGTCCTGAACACAGGATCTTAATAGGGAGAGAACAGTCAGAGTTCTTTTCCTTAAGCTCCTTGGGTTGTGAAGTCATAGAAAGTGAGTGGAATACAGCTTTTAAAGGCAGGCTACATTCAGAGATGTCAGATTCATCATCACAGTTGTCATACTCCCCTACTGCTGCTAGCACCTTGTTAGGCCATCTAGGACACTTAGGACGATTGATCAGGAAGTGGTCAGACTGGCCGCAGTAGAAACATAGACTTTCACGAAGGTGATGCTCCTGGCGCTCATTGATCTCGCGCCTCTGAACGGAATCAATTTGCATGGGCACCTCCTCCACCTCCCGAGATGTTTTACCTGCAGACTCTTTGGAAGGAAGGGAAAAGTTAGAGATACCGTTAAAGGCAGCAAACTTCTCCTGCCTACGCTCAGTAAGGCGAATGTCTATGCGCACACAATGCTGTATAAACGTTTCTAGCTCTTGTGGTGACTCAGAGCGAGCCGTATTTTTCGGACTACATGACGCACTTTCCCCCCCCCCAAAAAGGGGGGGAAATAGGGGGTGCGTCTTATAGTCATTATGTAGGCTTACCCGCAGTGGTGTGGTGGCGGCGGCAGAGGTGTGGCGGCAGAGTTGCGGCGGCAGAGGTGCGGTATGGCGTGCGCAGGGTCCCTTTCACAGGTGAGGTGATGCAGCAGCCCGGTAAGCAGCAGAGCCAGGTGAATCATGCTGTTATCGGTGATGGTGGCCATCTTCCTGAAGCTGCGCGTGCGCAGATGGAGATCGTGGTGGCCATTTTCCTGAAGCCGAGTTCGCAGATTTAGATCTTGGCTTCAGGAAAATGGCTGCCGCGATCTCCATCTGCGCCCGCGCGGCCTCCCGCGGCCATTTTCCTGAAGCCCCGGGAAGCAGAGCACTCCATCTGCGCACGCGCGGCCTCAGGAAGATGGCCGCCACCACTGATAACAACATGATTCACCCGGCTCTGCTGCTTACCGGGCTGCTGCATCACCTGACCTGTGAAAGGGACCCTGCGCACACCATACAGCACCTCTGCCATCGCCACACCACTGCTGCAATCCCCAATGGACACCAGGCCGCTGCGTCACCTCACCTGTGGAAGGGACCCTGCTCACGCCATACCGCACCTCTGCTGCCGCACCTCTGTCATTGCCACACCACTACTGCAACCCCCCCATGGACCCCAGGCCGTGGCGTTGCCCACCTAAGCAGGAAGGGACCCTGCTCAGGTGCACGCCGTACCGCATCACCCCACCTCTGCCGACACCATGCCTCTTGTGACCCTGCTCTGCCACCGCCAGCCCTAAGGTAAACTACTGTAAATTCGGACAATAAGATAGACCCCCATCTTATAAAAAAATATTTTTTTCTGCAATTCCAAATTTGGGGTGCATCTTAAGGTCCGGTGCGTCTTATAGTCCGAAAAATACGGTAATTCATCTTTTACAATACTAGACAGACCCCTTTTAAAAATAGGCAATTGTGCATAACTGTCCCAATTGGTATCTACCGCTAATCTCCTGAATTCAGTAGCATACTCAATAACAGAACGTTTAGCCTGGCATAAAGACAATAAAGCAGATTCAGCGGTTGCACGGCGATTAGGATCATCAAACATTAATGCCATAGCGGCCAAGAAATCATCCAAGTTATTTAACCGTGGGTCACGAGACTCAATCATCGGATTTGCCCAGGCGATCGCTCGTGCGGTCAGCAGCATTATTACACACAATACTTTGGATCTATAATTAGGAAAGCGGTCAGCATGCACATCAAAATATAGCATACATTGATTCACAAAGCCACGAAATTTGTCGCGATCACCATTAAATCTAAATGGGGGCAACTTAGGTGGGCTAGCTGGTGGCGGTTGCCCAGAGAGTAAAGTCACTTGTGCAGCTATTTGAGTGCTTATGTCCTGAAAAGCCCGTCCATACTGGGACTCTATGCCAGCAAGTTTGCTTTCCTGGGCTGCCATGCGGGTGCTTAAGTCCTGCAAAGTTTGTCCAAACACTTGTTGATTGTGTTCAAAGCTTCCAAACTTCTTTTGCAGACCTTCCACATCTTTCTGCAGTGATCTAATTATGGAAAACACCTGCTCTTATCTGCTTTCTGCAGTCATTGTTCCAGCAGTCTCCTCTTTTCTGGCTAGAGTATCCTGTAATAATTATAGGGGATAACTCAGGAGACTCTTTGTGTGGAACAAGACAAATACAGGACACAGTTTTATAAGTGGTAAAGTCAATATTATCACACGGTAATTCAAAGAGGTGCAGAGAAAAACTCAAGTCCACAACACTTGGTGTAAATATTAAACGCAGCTTAGCAGTCTATAGGAAACTTCAGAGGAAAATGCAATCACGCAGAAAGTCTATGAAGCTCAATTATTCCTGAGGATACTTGACATGAATAAGTCCTTGTTAGTCCAAACACAGATAGCTATGCTTATAAGGCAGTTCAAATAATATCTTAGCACAACCAGGGAGGCCTGGGTAATAGTCTCAGGTTTTTGCAGAGCAGCAACAGCTTACATGTCCAGCAAATGCAGATGGAAGTAAACACGAGCAGCAGATGAAGGAGGATTACTGGAAACTGGTGTATGCAGCAGGAACTCAGAGCAGAGTAGCAGGATCACCACACAGGTTCCCAGGAGCAGGTAAATAGCCAGGGAGTCACCAGGGTCAGGAGCTGGATGCAAGGCAGAATACTCTAGCACAGACTGAAGGCTGGGGTGGAATTTTATAGCAGGAAGACACAGTGCACATGAGACCAAAGACGCCATCTTGGAAAAGGGCAGTAATGCACAAAAGGTAATAAAAATGTTCAGAGTCCTGACAGCCGGTTTCCTTCAACTGCTTATCTCTGTTCCTATGTGGTGGTGGAGCGCTCCCGTAGGGCAGTGGGGTACTCGGTACTGGGTCCTTAGGTTCTCAAGGGGGATGTCACGGTGGCTGACCCGGTCTGTGGCCCTAGGGATGTCTGTTGAAAATGGGGGGAAGGTCTTTAAAGAGAATATGTTCGTGACACCATCTGTGGTATTCGGTCAGGGTGACCGATGCTGCTTAGGGGTCCGCTGGGATGATGTTATGGCAGCTAGATGGTATACCTTCTCACAGGTGAAGTGTATCTCCCGGGCTTCCCAGTGTGTAGGTGGTGAATGGTGTAAGGCGCAGTAAAGAACGAGGACACAAGGGTGCAGTCTCTTTACCTTTTTACTGAAGGCTTTGGTGTCCACAGTCCAGAGCACCAGATCACAGGGTAGGCAGAGTCTGGCCGGTTTGGAGACAAATCCAGAGTCCCCTTATCCAGATGGAAATCAGTAGCCTTCCTCTAGCGCCTAGGTGTTGTAGTACCTTACTGCTTAGCTTCTCATAAGGTCCTCACAACTGTTGTAGATGTTCTAGATGTTGTGTCTCTCTCTGTCCCCCGGATGGATAGGACAAACCCGTATGACTGGTGGCCTGAGGCTTTTTACAGGGACTCTAGCACGCCCCAGCCTCCACAAGTTGCCACTGTGCCTTCTGGGTATAGGGCGGATCAGTAACTTGAAATTAGCTGTCCTGCCGGTCTCTGGAGCAAGGCATAAAGGACTGTTGCTCCCTCTGTTCCGGCTACCAGATCCTGCGCCTCAGAAGGAGGCAGCCTGTGCAGGGCAGAACTCCTTCTGGTTTCCTCTCCTCTTGCTATGACTTCTCCTCACGCTTTACAATACAGTTCTCTGTTCGTGTCTCTTTCTTAGGATGCTGCCGCATGTCGGGCACGCGCAGCTCCGTGGCCTTCTGTCTTGGCCTCTGACAGGATTCCACCCCTGTCAGGGCCCAACTACCTGAGCGGAGCTCAGATAGCAACTGTCCTGAGCAAATCTCAGTCAGCTTCTGTCTCACTTTCTATCCAGACCACCAGTTTTACCTAATTGTGAAGCGTACCCTAATAAATAGGAGCATAGCTCCCCCTGGTGGACTGGAGTATGAAGTGTGTTGTGTGTTGGTGTTACCTGGTAGTGAGATCTCCTTTATTGTCTCCAAACGTAACATCACTTCCCCCTAGAGGAAAATGATATTACTGCAACGACCAGGACCCAGGGGCGCTGCACTGGCGCTTCGTTATAAACGCGCCGATATTCACGTAGCTTTTTGGTCACGGATTCAAATTTAGCAAGCCACAGAACACACTGAACTTTCCTCTGTACCATCCACATCTCGACTGGCAAGAAAAACTATACAGCTGGCATAAGCTTGTGGTTGCATAATGTCACAGACCTGGCAGTGTATTAATCAGAGTTCAGTTTATCAGGGGTTAGTCTGACTAGGGGCTCAGCAACAGCTTAAATGAGTGTATGTTGTTTGATTGGTTCTTGTTATCTCTCCTCATGAACAGGTCTGATATGATTGGGCCAGAGAAAGGGCACCAAAATGTAAACTATAAATAGATCCGGTGACTGGTCAAAAGTGCACCATGACTTTACGGACACACTGTAGAATACATAGATATATAGATGTCAGTGACACACATATGTGTATTTATATTTCATAGATAGATGGATACAAGAAAAGCCGCAAATCATCTGCCGTGTTTTGTAAATTCAATGCAGGAGCCAACAGGATAGAAGAGATGGATTACATACAGTAAATACAAATATATAGATGTCACTGACAAATACAATTAGTACAGTGTGTGTGCAAATTACTGTACATGTATCTAATTAATAAAAGATTATTTTTCAGAAAAAAATTGCATGGGCTCCCGTGCAATTTTCATAACCAATGATAAGCACATTACCCATGCTCACTTTCCTCAGAAAATAAGTGAGCTACACTTAATAATGAATGTATTTGCAAAAGGCGTAATCAGCAATTCTGAAATACACGTGCAGCTATTGAATCACAATAAAGCCATATGATGGCACATACCAAAGCTGCAATCGTGCCTGTAATGAAATGTATTTTATACCATAATATAAAGCCAGTACCCTGTGCCTAGTACATATTACCTGTGTATACGCTGTCTCCACACATGGGATGCCCAGTGGCATGCTACAACTCCCGACCCCCCATTCTCAACACATTCCACTATGTAATGAATAAAGATTTACAACTGGAATATTTCATTCAGTGATATCTAGGATGTGGGATTGTAGTGTTCCCTTTATTTTTTTGAGTAGTGTATATACACTGCTCAAAAAAATAAAGGGAACACTACAATCCCACATCCTAGATATCACTGAATAAAATATTCCGGTTGTAAATCTTTATTCATTACATAGTGGAATGTGTTGAGAACAATAAAACCTAAAAATGATCAACTTAAATCACAACTAATATCCCACAGAGGTCTGGAGTTGGAATGATGCTCAAAATCAAAGTGGAAAATGAAGTTACAGGCTGATCCAACTTCAGTGGAAG
The DNA here is from genome assembly GCF_051348905.1 of Ranitomeya variabilis. Taxonomy (NCBI): domain Eukaryota; kingdom Metazoa; phylum Chordata; class Amphibia; order Anura; family Dendrobatidae; genus Ranitomeya; species Ranitomeya variabilis. The sequence goes on from NC_135236.1 coordinate 436,829,518, forward strand.
TGCCTCAAGACAAGGAAATGATGCTTAGTAGTGTGTGTGGACTCCAAATGCCTGTATGATCACCCAACAACACCTGGGCATGCTCCTGATGAGGCGGCGGATGGTCTCCTGAGGGATCTCCTCCTATACCTGGACTAAAGCATCTGCCAACTCCTGGACAGTTTGTGGTGCAACGTGTCACTGGTGGATGGTGCGAAACATGATGTCCCAGATGTGTTCAATCGGATTCAGGTCTGGGGAATGGGCGGGACAGTTCATAGCTGCAATGCCTTCATCTTGCAGGAACTGCTGACACACTCCAGCCACATGAGGTCTGGTATTGTCCTGCTTTAGGAAGAACCCAGGGCCAACCGCACCAAAATATGGTCTCACAAGGGGTCTGAGGATATCATCTCGGTACCTAATGGCAGTCAGGCTACCTCTGGCGAGCACATGGAGGGCTGTGCGGCCCTCCAAAGAAATGCCACCCCACACCATTACTGACCCACTGCCAAACCGGTCATGCTGAAGGATGTGGTAGGCAGCAGATCGCTCTCCATGGCGTCTCCACACTCTGTCAAGTCTGTCACATGCGCTCAATGTGAACCTGCTTTCATCTGTGAAGAGCATAGGGCGCCAGTGGCGAATTTGCCAATCCTGGTGTTCTGTGGCAAATACCAAGTGTCCTGCATGGTGTTGGGCTGTGAGCACAAGCCCCATCTGTAGACATTGGGCACTCAGATCATCCTCATAGATTGGTTTCTAACCGTTTGTGCAGACACATTCACATTTGTGGCCTTCTGGAGGTCATTTTGCAGGGCTCTGGCAGTGCTCCTCCTGTGTTTCCTTACACAAAGGCTAAGGTAGCGGTCCTGCTGCTGGGTTGTTTCCCTTCTATGGCCCCCTCCACGTCTCCTGGTTTACTGGTCTGTCTCCTGGTAGCGTCTCCAGCCTCTGGACACTATGCTGACATAACACAGCAAACCTTCTTGCCACAGCTCACATTGATGTGCCATCCTGGATGAGCTGCACTACCTGAGCCACTTGTGTGGGTTGTAGACTCCGTTTCATGCTACCATGAGTGTGAAAGCACAAACAAAATTCAAAAGTGACCAAAACATTAGCCAGAAAGCATTGGTACTGAGATGTGGTCTGTGGTCCCCACCTGCAGAACCACTCCTTTATTGAGTGTGTCTTGATAATTGCCAATAATTATAGTGCTTTGGAACAAAGCACTATACTGTTATTCCACCGTGGTAAACTTCTTATTATAGTGCTTTGGAACAAAGCACTATACTGTTATTCCACCGTGGTAAACTTCTTCTTATTCTTATTATTCAGTCCGCACGTAATGCGGCCCGAACCGCTAAACTCACAGACTCCAGTGAGGTGTCATTTCGAAGCCAGCGTCCCCAAGAGGTGTGCTAAGTATTTTTCGTGCCGATCGGATTTGTAGTTTTTGCGCAATTTGTGTTTGAAAAAAGTCTTTCAATGCGTTTCAATAGAGAAATTTTCCTATACGTTTATAATGGGCTGGTTTCTGAGGCAATTTCTAAAAATAACTGCCACCTGGCCGATTAGCTCATTAATATGCGCAGTCAGACACAGTTACTATGCCAACGCCTATGAAGTCTACATCAGCTCACCAGGTCACAAGTTTTGTCAGATAATATCAGCTCTTAAAGTGACAGTACAGCACAATTCCAAACCACTATCTGTAGTCTTATAATTATTAGACTGTGGCCCGATTCTAACTCATCGGGTATTCTAGAATATGTATGTCCACGTAGTATATTGCACAGCCACACAGTACAAAGCGCAGAGCCACGCAGTACACAGCGCAGAGCCACGCAGTACACAGCGCAGAGCCGCGCAGTACACAGCGCAGAGCCGCGCAGTATAAAGCGCAGAGCCGCGCAGTACACAGCGCAGAGCCGCGCAGTATAAAGCGCAGAGCCGCGCAGTATAAAGCGCAGAGCCGTGCAGTATAAAGCGCAGAGCCGTGCAGTACACAGCGCAGAGCCGCGCAGTACACAGCGCAGAGCCGTGCAGTATAAAGCGCAGAGCCGTGCAGTACACAGCGCAGAGCCGCGCAGTACACAGCGCAGAGCCGCGCAGTACACAGCGCAGAGCCGCGCAGTACACAGCGCAGAGCCGCGCAGTACACAGCGCAGAGCCATGCAGTACACAGCGCAAAGCCGCGCAGTATAAAGCGCAGAGCCGCGCAGTACACAGCGCAGAGCCGCGCAGTACACAGCGCAGAGCCGCGCAGTACACAGCGCAGAGCCGCGCAGTATAAAGCGGAGAGCCGCGTAGTACACAGCGCAGAGCCGCGCAGTACACAGCACAGAGCCGCGCAGTACACAGCGCAGAGCCACGCAGTACACAGCGCAGAGCCGAGCAGTACACAGCGCAGAGCCGCGCAGTACACAGCGCAGAGCCGCGCAGTACACAGCACAGAGCCGCGTAGTACACAGCGCAGAGCCGAGCAGTACACAGCGCAGAGCCGCGCAGTACACAGCGCAGAGCCGTGCAGTACACAGCACAGAGCCGCGTAGTACACAGCGCAGAGCCGAGCAGTACACAGCGCAGAACCGCGCAGTACACAGCACAGAGCCACGCAGTACACAGCGCAGAGCCGCGCAGTACACAGCGCAGAGCCGCGCAGTATAAAGCGGAGAGCCGCGCAGTACACAGTGCAGAGCCGAGCAGTACACAGCGCAGAGCTGCGCAATACACAGCGCAGAGCCGCGCAGTACACAGCGCAGAGCCGCGCAGTACACAGCGCAGAGCCGCGCAGTACACAGCGCAGAGCCGCGCAGTACACAGCGCAGAGCCGCGCAGTATAAAGCGGAGAGCCATGCAGTACACAGCGCAGAGCCGAGCAGTACACAGCGCAGAGCCGCGCAGTACACAGCACAGAGCCGCGCAGTACACAGCGCAGAGCCGCGCAGTACACAGCGGAGAGCCGCGCAGTACACAGCGCAGAGCCGAGCAGTACACAGCGCAGAGCCGCGCAGTACACAGCGCAGAGCCGCGCAGTACACAGCGCAGAGCCGCGCAGTACACAGCGGAGAGCCGCGCAGTACACAGCGCAGAGCCGCGCAGTACAGAGCGCAGAGCCGCGCAGTATAAAGCGCAGAGCCGCGCAGTACACAGCGCAGAGCCGCGCAGTACACAGCGTAGAGCCGCGCAGTACACAGTGCAGAGCCGCGCAGTACACAGCACAGAGCCGCGCAGTACACAGCGCAGAGCCACCCAGTATACAGCGCAGAGCCGCGCAGTATACAGCGCAGAGCCGCGCAGTACACAGCGTAGAGCCACGCAGTATGCAGCGCAGAGCCGCGCAGTATACAGCGCAGAGCCGCGTAGTATACTGTGCAGAGCCCCGCAGTAAACAGCGCAGAGCCGCGCAGTACACAGCGTAGAGCCACGCAGTATGCAGCGCAGAGCCGCGCAGTATACAGTGCAGAGCCCCGCAGTATACAGCGCAGAGCCGCGCAGTACAAAGCGCAGAGCCGCGCAGTATACAGCGCAGAGCCGCGCAGTATACAGCGCAGAACGCGCAGTACACAGTGCAGAGCCGCGCAGTACACAGCGCAGAGCCGTGCAGTACACAGCGCAGAGCCGCGCAGTACACAGCGCAGAGCCACGCAGTATACAGCGCAGAGCCGCGTAGTATACAGCGCAGAGCCGCGTAGTATACAGCGCAGAGCCGCGTAGTATACAGCGCAGAGCCACGCAGTATACAGCGCAGAGCCACGCAGTATACAGCACAGAGCCACGTAGTTATACTGCCCAGTCACGTAGTATATTGTCCAGTCACATAGTATACTGCATATCCCTGTTAAAAAAAAAAAAGAATTAAAATAAAAAAGTTACATACTCACCTCCTGGAGCGGCCGGTATCTGATGGTTGTTGCACCTCCTAGAGCGGCCGGTACACGATGCTTGTTGCACCTGGAGTGGCCGGTACCCGATGCTTGTTGCGCGCTCCGGTCCCAAGAGTGCATTGCGGTCTCACGAGATGATGACGTAGCGGTGTTGTGAGACAGAAAGACGGAAGTGCCCTTAGACAATTATATAGTAGATTACCCCGCTCACCAAATCGGACCCCGAGGGGCCCGGCTCACCAAATCAGACCCAGAGTGACCCCGCCCCCTAAATCAGTCCCAGAGTGACCCCGCCCACCAAATCGGACCCAGAGTGGCTCCGCCCACCAAATCGGACCCAGAGTGACCCCTTCCACCAAATCAGACCCAGAGTGACCCCTTCCACCAAATCGGACCCAGAGTGACCCCTTCCACCAAATCAGGCCCAGAGTGACCCCGCCCACCAAATCGGACCCAGAGTGACCCCACCCACCAAATCGGACCCTGAGGTGCCCAGCCCACCAAATCAGACCCTGAGGTGCCCAGCCCACCAAATCGGACCGAGTGACCCCACCCACCAAATTGGTCCCTAAGGTGCCCCGCCCACCAAATCGGACCCAGAGTGGCTCCGCCCACCGAATCGGACCCAGAGTGGCCGCGCCCACAGAATCGGACCAAAAGTGACCCCGCCCACCGAATCGGACCTAGATTTACCCCGCCCACAAAATCAGACCCAGATTGACCCAACCCACCAAATCGGACCGCCTGAGGGGCACCCAAGTGTCAAAGTCTTGCAGGGGCAGCCCGGGCACCATTCCAAAGCACTATCTGTAGTTCCTTCAGGAAATACCCATCTAGTTCTTATTATTATTATTCAGTCCGCACGTAATGCGGCCCGAACCGCTAAACTCACAGACTCCAGTGAGGTGTCATTTCGAAGCCAGCGTTCCTGAGAGGTGTGCTAAGTATTTTTCGTGTCGATCGGATTTGTAGTTTTGGCGCAATTTGCGTTTGAAAAAAGTGTCTCAATGCATTTCAATAGGGAAATTTTCCAATACGTTTATAATGGGCCTGATTTCTGAGGCAATTTCTAAAAATAACTGCCACCTGGCTGATTACCTCATCGATATGCGCAGTGAGACCCAGTTACTATGCCAACGCCTATAAACTCTACATCAGCCCACCAGGTCACAAGTTTTGTCAGATAATATCAGCTCTTAAAGTGACAGTACAGCACAATTACAAAGCACTATCTGTAGTCTTATCATTATTGCCCCGCTCACCAAATCGGACCCAGCCCACCAAATCGGACCAGAGTGCCCCCGCTTGCCAAATCGGACCCAGAGTGCCCCCGCCCGCCAAATCGGACCCAGAGTGGCGCCGCCCGTCAAGTCGGACCCAGAGTGGCGCCGCCCGCCAAATCGGACCCAGAGTGGCGCCGCCCGCCAAATCGGACCCAGAGTGGCGCCGCCCGCCAAATCGGACCCAGAGTGGCGCCGCCCGCCAAATCGGACCCAGAGTGGCGCCGCCCGCCAAATCGGACCCAGAGTGGCGCCGCCCGCCAAATGGGACCCAGAGTGGCGCCGACCGCCAAATCGGACCCAGAGTGGCGCCGACCGCCAAATCGGACCCAGAGTGGCGCCGCCCGCCAAATCGGACCCAGAGTGGCGCCGCCCGCCAAATCGGACCCAGAGTTGCGCCGCCCGCCAAATCGGACCCAGAGAGGCGCCGCCCGCCAAATCGGACCCAGAGTGGCGCCGCCCGCAAAATCGGACCCAGAGTGGCGCCGCCCGCCAAATCGGACCCAGAGTGACCCGGGCCGCCAAATCGGACCCAGAGTGACCCGGGTCGCCAAATCGGACCCAGAGTGGCGTCGCCCGCCAAATCGGACCCACAGTGGCGCCACCCGCCAAATCGGACCCAGAGTGGCGCCGCCCGCCAGATCGGACCCAGAGTGGCGCCGCCCGCCAAATCGGACACAGAGTGGCGCCGCCCGCCAAATCGGACCCAGAGTGGCGCCGCCCGCCAAATCGGACCCAGAGTGGCGCCGCCCGCCAAATCGGACCCAGAGTGGCGCCGCCCGCCAAATCGGACCCAGAGTGACCCGGGCCGCCAAATCGGACCCAGAGTGGCGCCGCCCGCCAAATCGGACCCAGAGTGGCGCCGCCCGCCAAATCGGACCCAGAGTGGCGCCGCCCGCCAAATCGGACCCAGAGTGACCCGGCCCGCCAAATCGGACGCAGAGTGACCCGGCCCGCCAAATCGGACCCAGAGTGACCCGGCCCGCCAAATCGGACCCAGAGTGACCCGGCCCGCCAAATCGGACCCAGAGTGACCCGGCCCGCCAAATCGGACCCAGAGTGACCCGGGCCACCAAATCGGACCCAGAGTGACCCGGGCCACCAAATCGGACCCAGAGTGACCCGGGCCACCAAATCGGACCCAGAGTGACCCGGGCCACCAAATCGGACCCAGAGTGACCCGGGCCACCAAATCGGACCCAGAGTGACCCGGGCCACCAAATCGGACCCAGAGTGACCCGGCCCACCAAATCGGACCCAGAGTGACCCGGGCCACCAAATCGGCCCCAGAGTGACCCGGGCCACCAAATCGGCCCCAGAGTGACCCGGGCCACCAAATCGGCCCCAGAGTGACCCGGGCCACCAAATCGGGCCCAGAGTGACCCGGGTTGACCAAATCGGGCCCAGAGTGGCGCCGCCCGCCAAGTCGGACCCAGAGTGGCGCCGCCCGCCAAGTCGAACCCAGAGTGGCGCCGCCCGCCAAGTCGGACCCAGAGTGGCGCCGCCAGCCAAATCGGACCCAGAGTGACGCGGGCCACCAAATCGGACCCAGAGTGACCCGGGCCACCAAATCGGACCCAGAGTGACCCGGGCCACCAAATCGGACCCAGAGTGACCCGGCCCACCAAATGGGACCCAGAGTGACCCGGCCCACCAAATGGGACCCAGAGTGACCCGGCCCACCAATTGGGACCCAGAGTGACCCGGCCCACCAAATCGGACCCAGAGTGGCGCCGCCCGCCAAATCGGACCCAGAGTGGCGCCGCCCACCAAATCGGACCCAGAGTGGCGCCGCCCGCCAAGTCGGACCCAGAGTGGCGCCACCCGCCAAGTCGGACCCAGAGTGGCGCCGCCCGCCAAGTCGGACCCAGAGTGGCGCCGCCCGCCAAGTCGGACCCAGAGTGGCGCCGCCCGCCAAGTCGGACCCAGAGTGGCGCCGCCCGCCAAGTCGGACCCAGAGTGGCGCCGCCCGCCAAATCGGACCCAGAGTGACGCGGGCCACCAAATCGGACCCAGAGTGACCCGGGCCACCAAATCGGACCCAGAGTGACCCGGGCCACCAAATCGGACCCAGAGTGACCCGGGCCACCAAATCGGACCCAGAGTGACCCGGGCCACCAAATCGGACCCAGAGTGACCCGGGCCACCAAATCGGACCCAGAGTGACCCGGCCCACCAATTGGGACCCAGAGTGACCCGGCCCACCAAATCGGACCCAGAGTGGCGCCGCCCGCCAAATCGGACCCAGAGTGGCGCCGCCCGCCAAATCGGACCCAGAGTGGCGCCGCCCGCCAAGTCGGACCCAGAGTGGCGCCACCCGCCAAGTCGGACCCAGAGTGGCGCCGCCCGCCAAGTCGGACCCAGAGTGGCGCCGCCCGCCAAGTCGGACCCAGAGTGGCGCCGCCCGCCAAGTCGGACCCAGAGTGGCGCCGCCCGCCAAGTCGGACCCAGAGTGGCGCCGCCCGCCAAATCGGACCCAGAGTGACGCGGGCCACCAAATCGGACCCAGAGTGACCCGGGCCACCAAATCGGACCCAGAGTGACCCGGGCCACCAAATCGGACCCAGAGTGACCCGGGCCACCAAATCGGACCCAGAGTGACCCGGGCCACCAAATCGGACCCAGAGTGACCCGGGCCACCAAATCGGACCCAGAGTGACCCGGGCCACCAAATCGGACCCAGAGTGGCTCGGCCCACCAAATCGGCCCCTGGGGGCCCCGCCCACCAAATCGGACCCAGAGTGACCCGGGCCACCAAATCGGACCCAGAGTGACCCAGGCCACCAAATCGGACCCAGAGTGACCCGGCCCACCAAATCGGACCCAGAGTGACCCGGCCCATCAAATCGGACCCAGAGTGACCCGGGCCACCAAATCGGACCCAGAGTGACCCGGGCCACCAAATCGGACCCAGAGTGACCCGGGCCACCAAATCGGACCCAGAGTGACCCGGGCCACCAAATCGGACCCAGAGTGACCCGGGCCACCAAATCGGACCCAGAGTGACCCGGCCCACTAAATCGGACCCAGAGTGACCCGGGCCACCAAATCGGACCGAGAGTGACCCGGCCCACCAAATCGGACCCAGAGTTGCCTCAACCCTGAGGGGCTAAAACTACCAAACCAGCGCCTGAGGGGCGCCCAAGTGTGAAAGTCTTGCAGGGGCAGCCCGGGCACCATTCCAAAGCACTATCTGTAGTTCCTTCAGGAAATACCCATCTAGTTTCCATCTGTTGTCTATTTCATTTGCACAACAGCATGTGAAATTGATTGTCAAACAGTGTTGCTTCCTAAGTGGACAGTTTCATTTCACAAAAGTTTGATTTACTTGGAGTTATATTCTGTTGTTTAAGTGTTCCCTTTATTTTTTTGAGCAGTATATATATATATATATATATATATATATATATATATAGTAGGGATCGTACTCACTCAGGTGCGACAGCAGGAAGACAGGAGGCTTATTTCTTTAAAAGAAATCCGTGCAGGTTTATTTGCTCCATAAACCCGAAGCACAACAAAAGGTAAATGTCCTTCAGAGCAAGGAAAACAGCACAAAATGTCCTTAGCGGGGTTCTGCTCCCTCAGGCCTGTGGGCACACAGGCTGAGGCAATGTCCAGCACACAGGTGTAGGGGGATGCAGAATCTACCCCTTTAAGTTTTCCGACTTGCTATATACTGTATATAGATATTTATGTGTAATGTTATTCTGTGTATGTTTTGTGTTATGCGTATTATTCACTATTTCTGCTATGTGTATAGTTTTCATAAGGAAAGCGTAGTGCCTAAATTTAGCCACAAGATGAAGTACAGTATACTGTTAGTCATAGAATTGTGCATAATCATGATAGGAGGGGCCACTGTGGGATAAGATAGAGAGCTTCCTGTTTTTTTAGTTCAGTGTAGCTTTTGAGCTGAACAGCTCAGAAGGACCGTGGTACCCAGACAGTCCACGTGGGCTTAAATGCCCAGGACGATAGCAGTGACCATGCAATGTTCATAAATAAGCACAAGTCATATCGAAGAAATTTTACCACTGTAATGAAGTACAATATGTCATGAAAAAACATTCTCAGAATCAGTGGGATCCATTGAAGTGTTCCAGAGTTATAACCGGGGCTTTATTGAGCACCATGTCATTCCCTTGGCACAAGGTGGCAGGCACCGCAAAGTACTCCCTGCTCTCTGTCTTCCTTAATAAATGAGACATAATCCCCTTCATCCAGGGGTCTGCAATATTTTATGGATGCGGCATTGACATATACCTTGTCATTCGTGCCTTTCTCCCGTATGAAGCTGTACCCATGTTCAATGTCTACAAAGACTAATGGCCCGCATGTATGACACCCAGCCACAGCGCCCCCTCCGGGTTGTCACAGTTCTGCCCAGACCTCCTTTTCACGTTGTTTCTTCTGCTCAACTACTCCCGCAAGCGAGGCGGCCTGCCCGGGAGATGGAGGCGGGCCCTCCATCTGCTAATGGGAACAAGACTGACCGAGGGTTGAAATGCTGCCGAGCATGGGGTTTGCTACCCTGGATAGGAGGCTGAGGGACTGGTGGAGCTTCTGGGGTGAGGGGCTGAGGTGCACTCACCAGCTCCTGATGATGAAGTTCCAGCTCTATACTCTCTTCTGGCACGGACTCCTCCGGGGCTGTCATAATCTCCTGTCCCTGATGGCATGGAAATACTGGTTCTGGACGAAGAGGTTCTGGCTCCTGAGGCTGATGTTCCAGCTCCAGCAGCCGCCGACAGCTCTCCTTCTCAGGTACAGGAAATCGATCTGCGCTGAATTCATCGGTGACTTCCTTTAGTCCTCCGGGTTGGGCCTTCTCCTTTTCTTGTCTCCATTTTCTCCCTATGCTGCCATTACTGTACATGGGGCTTTCTTCAGGGCCCCACCCATTCCAGGGTGGGGTCGCTTCCGGGTGCTCCACCCATTTTCTAGCAATCTGTGGAAGCAGGCCAGTACTACTCTTCTTCTTCGGACAATCCCACCAGGGGCAGACGCCATACTTAAACCACCAACTCCGCCAGATTTTTCGCTCCACTTCCAGGTCAGGATGCCCATGAGGGGTGGGGTCAGAGTTGTTGTTCTCTATTTTGGCGCCGTTCTGCGCCATCTTTAGAATCACCATCTTGGAGTCAGTCACAATCAGTCCATTAGTAACATCAGCAATTTCTTCATCTCTCTTGTTCACTTCCAGTACATCAATTTCTTCACTTTTCTCGGCATCACAATGCCTACTATTCCTGGTAACATTTGAGTAATCAGTATCTTCTCTTGTTGCATCAAAATCATCTTTTACAGTGTTTCCTCACTGCATGGTTTTGGCATCCTGCCGACTTATGCCAAATGTAAGGGGCATGACCAGGGCAGTAGTCATGGCCGAACACTCCTGTGTATCTATGCCCTGGCCCCCCATTACATGAAAATAATGTCCATCACTTTACGTTCCTGTGGCTCCACTTTCTGCGCCATCAGAGTCACCTCTGTTTTGCTGTAGGTTATAAAGATTGAGACACATTCCTGTTCAACTTCCAAACAAACAACTCTACTGTTTCCTCTACACACATCCGTATTCTTCACAGCATTAACATTAGGATTCGCATTACACATCTCTACTTCTTTCCCTGCGCTTTCACTTTTGTCATCCAGTACACACCTGGGTCAGACCATGCCGCACGGTTCCTCAGAGTCCTCCCAATTCAGCTCTGCAATGGTTAGTCCTTCCTTAGTCTGTTTCACCCCAGACAAGAGAATTTCTGCCTCTGAAGCTAGTTGCCATTGGGCGAGCGACCTGCCCTTCTGTGCTGTGCTTTGTGGTGACCCAGCATACTCCTGTTCCAAGCTCACTGCACCTGAGATTTTCCTCAGCCATTTCGCCACTGTTCTGAGGGCATATGCCCATGCTACCAGCTGCCACATACTGGAGCTATCTGCATCCTCGTTCTGTCACTGTTTCTGTCTTTAGTCTCCTTGTTTGTTGCTGTACTGGCCTACTGCTGATCAGGCCCAATGCTGTGGGTGGCTGGGCTTCTCCCTTAGTGAACATTGTGTGGTCACTGCTATCGTCCTGGGCATTTAAGCCCGTGTGGACTGTCTGGGTACCCAGGCCCCTCTGAGCTGTTCAGCTCCCAGGCTACACCAAACTAAAAAAAAGGAAGCTCTCTATCTTATCCCACATTGGCCCCTCCCATCATGACTATGTACAATGCTTTGACTAACAGTATACTGTACTCCATCTTGTGGCTAAATTTAGGTACTACACTTTCCCTATGAAAACTATACACATAGAATAGTCCCTATGCCTCCTATCTAGGGTAGCAAGCCCCATGCTCGGCAGCATTTCAACCCTCGGTCAGTCTTGTTCCCATCAGCAGATGGAGGGCCCGCCTCCATCCTCCCGGGCAGGCCGCCTCGCTTGCGGGAGTAGTTGAGCAGAAGAAACAACGTGAAAAGGAGGTCTGGGCAGAACTGTGACAACCCGGAGGGGGCGTTATGGCTGGGTGTCATACATGCGGGCCATTAGTCTTTGTAGACATTGAACATGGTTACGGCTTCATACAGGAGAAAGGCACGAATGACAAGGTATATGTCAATGCCGCAACCATAAAATATTGCAGACCCCTGGATGAAGGGGATTATGTCTCATTTATTAAGGAAGACAGAGAGCAGGGGGTACTGTCATGATTCTCAATGGCGAGAGAACATAGCCCAGCATATATGAGAACTAGCTCTTGGAAGATGGAAACTATACTGACCATGAACTAAACCTGCCGCACAACTAGAAGTGGCCGGGTAGCATGCCTACGTTTTTTAACCCTAGATGCCCAGCGCCAGCCGGAGAACTACCTAATCCTAGCAGAGGAAAAGACAGTCCTGGCTCACCTCTAGAGAAATTTTCCCAAAAGGCAGACAGAGGCCCCCACATATATTGGCGGTGATTTTAGATGAAATGACAAACGTAGTATGAAAATAGGTTTAGCAAAATCGAGGTCCGCTTTCTAGATAGCAGGAAGACAGAAAGGACACTTTCATGGTCAGCAGAAAACCCTATCAAAACACCATCCAGAAATTCCTTTAAGACTCTAGCATTAACTCATAACACCAGAGTGGCAATTTCCGATCACAAGAGCTTTCCAGACACAGTAACGAAACAGCAGCTGTGAACAGGAACAAAATGCAAAAACACACAAGGACAAAAGTCCAACTTAGCTGGGAGTTGTCTAGTAGCAGGAACAAGCACAGAAGGCTTCTGATTACATTGTTGACCGGCAAGAAACTGACAGAGGAGCAAGGTTATATAGCGACTCCCACATCCTGATAGGAGCAGGTGAACAGAGGGGATGATGCACACAAGTTCAATTCCACAAGTGGCCACCGGGGGAGCCCAGAATCCAATTTCACAACAGTACCCCCCCCTCAAGGAGGGGGCACCGAACCCTCACCAGAACCACCAGGGCGATCAGGATGAGCCCTATGAAAGGCACGGACAAGATCGGAGGCATGAACATCAGAGGCAGTGACCCAAGAATTATCCTCCTGACCGTATCCCTTCCATTTGACCAGATACTGGAGTCTCCGTCTGGAAACACGAGAGTCTAAGATCTTTTCCACAACGTACTCCAACTCACCCTCAACCAACACCGGAGCAGGAGGCTCAACGGAAGGCACAACCGGTACCTCATACCTGCGCAACAATGACCGATGAAAAACATTATGAATCGAAAAGGATGCAGGGAGGTCCAAACGGAAGGACACAGGGTTAAGAATGTCCAATATCTTGTACGGGCCGATGAACCGAGGCTTAAACTTAGGAGAAGAAACCCTCATAGGGACAAAACGAGAAGACAACCACACCAAGTCCCCAACACAAAGCCGAGGACCAACACGACGACGGCGGTTGGCAAAAAGCTGAGTCTTCTCCTGGGACAACTTCAAATTGTCCACCACCTGCCCCCAAATCTGATGCAACCTCTCCACCACAGCATCCACTCCAGGACAATCCGAAGATTCCACTTGACCGGAGGAAAATCGAGGATGAAACCCCAAATTACAGAAAAACGGGGACACCAAGGTGGCAGAGCTGGCCCGATTATTGAGGGCGAACTCCGCCAAAGGCAAAAAAGCAACCCAATCATCCTGATCCGCAGACACAAAACACCTCAAATATGTCTCCAAGGTCTGATTAGTCCGCTCGGTCTGGCCATTAGTCTGAGGATGGAAAGCAGACGAAAAAGACAAATCTATGCCCATCCTAGCACAGAATGCCCGCCAAAATCTAGACACGAATTGGGTCCCTCTGTCAGAAACGATATTCTCAGGAATACCATGCAAACGAACAACATTTTGAAAAAACAGAGGAACCAACTCGGAAGAAGAAGGCAACTTAGGCAAGGGAACCAGATGGACCATCTTAGAGAAACGGTCACACACCACCCAGATGACAGACATCTTCTGAGAAACAGGCAGATCCGAAATAAAATCCATCGAGATGTGCGTCCAAGGCCTCTTCGGGATAGGCAAGGGCAACAACAATCCACTAGCCCGAGAACAACAAGGCTTGGCCCGAGCACAAACGTCACAAGACTGCACAAAGCCTCGCACATCTCGTGACAGGGAAGGCCACCAGAAGGACCTTGCCACCAAATCCCTGGTACCAAAGATTCCAGGATGACCTGCCAACGCAGAAGAATGAACCTCAGAGATGACTCTACTGGTCCAATCATCAGGAACAAACAGTCTACCAGGTGGGCAACGATCAGGTCTATCCGCCTGAAACTCCTGCAAGGCCCGCCGCAGGTCTGGAGAAACGGCAGACAATATCACTCCATCTTTAAGGATACCTGTGGGCTCAGAATTACCAGGGGAGTCAGGCTCAAAACTCCTAGAAAGGGCATCCGCCTTAACATTCTTAGAACCCGGTAGGTACGACACCACAAAATTAAACCGAGAGAAAAACAACGACCAGCGCGCCTGTCTAGGATTCAGGCGCCTGGCAGACTCAAGGTAAATTAAATTTTTGTGGTCAGTCAATACCACCACCTGATGTCTGGCCCCCTCAAGCCAGTGACGCCACTCCTCAAAAGCCCACTTCATGGCCAAAAGCTCCCGATTCCCAATATCATAATTCCGCTCGGCGGGCGAAAATTTACGGGAAAAAAAAGCACAAGGTCTCATCACGGAGCAGTCGGAACTTCTCTGCGACAACACCGCCCCAGCTCCGATTTCAGAAGCGTCGACCTCAACCTGAAAAGGAAGAGCAACATCAGGCTGACGCAACACTGGGGCGGAAGAAAAGCGGCGCTTGAGCTCCCGAAAGGCCTCCACAGCATCAGGGGACCAATCAGCAACATCAGCACCCTTCTTAGTCAAATCAGTCAATGGTTTTACAACATCAGAAAAACCAGCAATAAATCGACGATAAAAGTTAGCAAAGCCCAAAAATTTCTGAAGACTCTTAAGAGAAGAGGGTTGCGTCCAATCACCAATAGCCTGAACCTTGACAGGATCCATCTCGATGGAAGAGGGGGAAAAAATGTATCCCAAGAAAGAAATCTTTTGAACCCCAAAAACACACTTAGAACCCTTCACACACAAGGAATTAGACCGCAAAACCTGAAAAACCCTCCTGACCTGCTGGACATGAGAGTCCCAGTCATCCGAAAAAATCAGAATATCATCCAGATACACAATCATAAATTTATCCAAATAATCGCGGAAAATGTCATGCATAAAGGACTGGAAGACTGAAGGGGCATTTGAAAGACCAAAAGGCATCACCAAATACTCAAAATGGCCCTCGGGCGTATTAAATGCGGTTTTCCACTCATCCCCCTGCTTGATTCGCACCAAATTATACGCCCCACGGAGATCAATCTTAGAGAACCACTTGGCCCCCTTTATACGAGCAAACAAATCAGTAAGCAGTGGTAACGGATATTGATATTTAACCGTGATTTTATTCAAAAGTCGATAATCAATACACGGCCTCAAAGAGCCGTCTTTCTTAGACACAAAGAAAAAACCGGCTCCTAAGGGAGATGACGAAGGACGAATATGTCCCTTTTCCAAGGACTCCTTTATATATTCTCGCATAGCAGCGTGTTCAGGCACAGACAGATTAAATAAACGACCCTTAGGGTATTTACTACCCGGAATCAAGTCTATGGCACAATCGCACTCCCGGTGCGGAGGTAGTGAACCAACCTTGGGTTCTTCAAAAACGTCACGAAAGTCAGACAAGAATTCAGGAATCTCAGAGGGAATAGATGATGAAATGGAAACCAAAGGTACGTCCCCATGAGTTCCTTTACATCCCCAGCTTAACACAGACATAGCTCTCCAGTCGAGGACTGGGTTATGAGATTGCAGCCATGGCAATCCCAGCACCAAAACATCATGTAGATTATACAGCACCAGAAAGCGAATAACCTCCTGGTCATCCGGATTAACACGCATAGTCACTTGTGTCCAGTATTGTGGTTTATTACTAGCCAATGGGGTGGAGTCAATCCCTTTCAGAGGTATCGGAGCCTCCAGTGGCTCCAAATCATACCCACAGCATTTGGCAAAGGACCAATCCATAAGACTCAAAGCAGCGCCAGAGTCGACATAGGCGTCCGCGGTAATAGATGACAAAGAACAAATCAGGGTCACAGATAGAATAAACTTAGACTGTAAAGTGCTAATTGAAACAGACTTGTCAGGCTTCTTAGTACGCTTAAAGCATGCTGATATAACATGAGTTGAATCACCACAATAGAAGCACAACCCATTTTTTCGTCTAAAATTCTGCCGCTCGCTTCTGGACAGAATTCTATCACATTGCATATTTTCTGGCGTTTTCTCAGTAGACACCGCCAAATGGTGCACAGGTTTGCGCTCCCGCAGACGCCTATCGATCTGAATAGCCATCGTCATGGACTCATTCAGACTCGCAGGCACAGGGAACCCCACCATAACATCCTTAATGGCATCAGAGAGACCTTCTCTGAAAATCGCCGCCAGGGCGCACTCATTCCACTGAGTAAGCACAGACCATTTGCGGAATTTTTGGCAGTATATTTCAGCTTCATCTTGCCCCTGAGACAAGGACATCAAGGCCTTTTCCACCTGAAGCTCTAAATGAGGTTCCTCATAAAGCAACCCCAAGGCCAGAAAAAACGCATCCACATTGAGCAACGCAGGATCCCCTGGTGCCAATGCAAAAGCCCAGTCTTGAGGGTCGCCCCGGAGCAAGGAAATTACAATCCTGACCTGCTGTGCAGGGTCTCCGGCAGAGCGAGACTTCAGGGACAAAAACAATTTGCAATTATTTTTAAAATTTTGAAAGTGAGATCTATTCCCCGAGAAGAATTCAGGCAAAGGAATTCTAGGCTCAGACATAGGTGCATGAACAACAAAATCTTGCAAATTTTGTACCTTTGTGGCGAGATTATTCAAACCTGTAGCTACACTCTGAAGATCCATTTGAAACAGGTGAACACAGAGCCATTCAAGGATTAGAAGGAGAGAAAGAGAGGAAGGCTGCAGTATAGGCAGACTAGCAAGTGATTCAATTAAGAGCACACTCAGAACTAGAGGGAAAAAAAAAAAAAATTGTAGCAGACTTCTTTTTTCTCTCCTTTCTCAGCCAGTAATTTAACCCTTTTTTGGTCCGGTCAAACTGTCATGATTCTCAATGGCGAGAGAACATAGCCCAGCATATATGAGAACTAGCTCTTGGAAGATGGAAACTATACTGACCATGAACTAAACCTGCCGCACAACTAGAAGTGGCCGGGTAGCATGCCTACGTTTTTTAACCCTAGATGCCCAGCGCCAGCCGGAGAACTACCTAATCCTAGCAGAGGAAAAGACAGTCCTGGCTCACCTCTAGAGAAATTTTCCCAAAAGGCAGACAGAGGCCCCCACATATATTGGCGGTGATTTTAGATGAAATGACAAACGTAGTATGAAAATAGGTTTAGCAAAATCGAGGTCCGCTTTCTAGATAGCAGGAAGACAGAAAGGACACTTTCATGGTCAGCAGAAAACCCTATCAAAACACCATCCAGAAATTCCTTTAAGACTCTAGCATTAACTCATAACACCAGAGTGGCAATTTCCGATCACAAGAGCTTTCCAGACACAGTAACGAAACAGCAGCTGTGAACAGGAACAAAATGCAAAAACACACAAGGACAAAAGTCCAACTTAGCTGGGAGTTGTCTAGTAGCAGGAACAAGCACAGAAGGCTTCTGATTACATTGTTGACCGGCAAGAAACTGACAGAGGAGCAAGGTTATATAGCGACTCCCACATCCTGATAGGAGCAGGTGAACAGAGGGGATGATGCACACAAGTTCAATTCCACAAGTGGCCACCGGGGGAGCCCAGAATCCAATTTCACAACAGGGTACTTTGCGGTGCCTGCCACCTTGTGCCAAGGGAATGACATGGTGCTCAATAAAGCCCCGATTATAACTCTGGAACACTTCAATGGATCCCACTGATTCTGAGAATGTTTTTTCATGACATATTGTACTTCATTATAGTGGTAAAATTTCTTCGATATGACTTGTGCTTATTTATGAACATTGCATGGTCACTGCTATCGTCCTGGGCATTTAAGCCCATGTGGACTGTCTGGGTACATCGGTCCTTCTGAGCTGTTCAGCTCAAAAGCTACACTGAACTAAAAAAACAGGAAGCTCTCTATCTTATCCCACAGTGGCCCCTCCTATCATGATTATGCACAATTTTATGACTAAGGGTACCGTCACACAGTGCCATTTTCATCGCTAAGACGGTACGATTCGTGACGTTCTAGCGATATCGTTACGATATCGTTGTGTCTGACACACAGCAGCGATCAGGGACCCTGCTGAGAATCGTACGTCGTAGCAGATCGTTTGGAACTTTCTTTCGTCGCTTGATCACCCGCTGACATCGCTGGATCGTTGTGTGTGACACCGATCCAGCGATGTGTTCGCTTGTAACCAGGGTAAACATTGGGTAACTAAGCGCAGGGCCGCGCTTAGTAACCCGATGTTTACCCTGGTTACCAGCGTAAACGTAAAAAAAACAAACAGTACATACTCACATTCCGGTGTCTGTCCTCCGGCGTCTCAGCTTCTCTGCACTGTGAGCGCCTGCCGGCCGGAAAGTGAGCACAGCGGTGACGTCTGATGTCACCGCTGTGCTTTCCGGCTGGCGCAGACACAGTGGAGAAAAGCAGAACGCCGGGGGACAGACACCGGAATGTGAGTATGTACTGTTTGTTTTTTTTACGTTTACGCTGGTAACCAGGGTAAACATCGGGTTACTAAGCGCGGCCCTGCGCTTAGTAACCCGATGTTTACCCTGGTTACCCGGGGACTTCAGCATCGCTCCAGCGCCGTGATTGCAAAGTGTGACCGCAGTCTACGACGCTGGAGCGATAATCATACGACGCTGCGACGTCACGGATCGTGCCGTCGTAGCGATGAAAAGGGCACTGTGTGACGGTACCCTAACAGTATACTGTACTTCATCTTATGGCTAAATTTAGGCACTACGCTTTCTTTATGAAAACTATACACATAGCAGAAATAGTGAATAATACGCATAACACGAAACATACACAGTATAACATTACGCATAAATATCTCTCTCTCTCTCTCTCTCTATATAGCAAGTCAGAAAACTTAAAGGGATAGACTCTGCATTCCCCAACATTGACTCGGTCTGGAGCCACACACACACAGGAGGCCTACCTCACAAGACACAGACCATGTGCCAAACAACATCCTCCATTATGTAGGCTGTAACCAAACCCACAGGTGAAGTATGTGGGTAGCCATACCTGCCCATCTCTCATATGTACCCGCAACCCGAACCTAGGTGCGCTAAACAACAACTTATTGCTTAAGTGCACTAAAGAAAAATACCCCGGGGTTACATCACAGGGAGCAGCCATCCCTGTGGCATATACCTCCCATTGATTACATTGCCATTAGCCTCCTTACAATATATATATATATATATATATATGCGTGTTTTGACGAATATTTCCTTTGAAAACGAAATAGAGAATTGCGATATGTAAAAGCTCATGTTAAAATCGCATCGCAATCGGATAGCAATCACACTGCATTTGGATGTAAATCGGATGCTGGGTGTGAGAAATCGGATTGTACTCGAATGACACTCGCATGACATTCGCATTACACTCTTGCGACTCTCGGCAGTGAGACTCGGACCGATTTTTCATACATTAAGTGTGACCCCAACCCTATGGTAAATTCGTATAGGATCTTTTTTTATGTAACAATAGACTTGAATAGGTGACTCTTGACTGAAATGCGGCAATGGTACAATTTTTTCAGGCAGACACTCGGCCCATGAAAACGAAAGATCAGCTGAACAACCCTTTTAATAAATAACATTGGTCCGAGTGTTGTTTTTTTCACAGACAGCACTTTGACCGAGAATATTGTGTGAATGTAGCCTAATGGTGACTATGTTTTAGGTTTTCAATTTAGCTAACTACCACCACATAATAATATTCAGGTTCGTTGACTGCAGAATGCTAACTTCTCCGTTTTCTCCTTTTCCTTTTTTTTGCTGTTTGTCTCTTCTACCTGTATGTTTGGCTAATATATTTTTCTTATTTCTACTCTGTATGAAGTCACATATTGTTACAAGAATGTTTTTCTTAATGAAAAATGTAATTAAGATACAATGGCTGTTTATACAATTTGACAATATTTGTTTTAGCAAGACTTGAACTTTGTTTTTTCAGTTTGAAAACAACAAAAAATATGTAGATACACAATAAACACCAGGAAAAGCACTTGAGTTTACAGCACACACTCAATACTTTCAATGAAACGCTGACAGATAAATATATGATTTGAACTCGTGAGGATGTGGACTTTCATCTTCTGTCCAAATGATTGGCTTTATTCCGCTTTCCACAACACTTTAACAAGGAGGTTTAGAGATATTGAAAACTCAGTCCACTTTAAAGAAATAAACTAAAAATGAAATTTAACGATGAGCTCTCATTTCTATTGGTACAATTTCTGCAGATATGCAACCTTTTGATCCCCATCTATTAATTGTACTTTTGGAGGTAGGTGGGAGGCAAGGTAATTAAAAAGGAGTCAAAATTGAATTTTTATTTATTTTTTAAACAGCATTTATCAGGTTGGTTGAATAATGTAATATTTTTTTTTTTATTTCAGACCATCATGGAAGTGACAATATCAGAAATGTTTTTTCTTTCAATTGTCTGGGAGTTTTCTTCTTACAGATTGCAAAACAGGGATCACGCACTCTTTGTCTTTGTTTGTATGCATATACATATACACACCCACATATATAGCTCTGGCAAAAAGTAAGAGACCACTGCACAATTTTCAGTTGGTCTGATTTTTCTCTTTATAGGTATATTTTTGAGTAAAATGTAAATTGTTCTTTTATTCTATAAACTACTGAAAAACATGTCTCCGAAGTTCCAAGCGATAAATTTTGTATTTATTTTCTAAAAATGAGAACTGGTCAAAATAACAAAAAAATGCATTGCTTGCAGACCTCAAGTAAATGCAAAAAAAAACAAGTTCATAATTATTTAGAAACAACAATACTAATGTTTTAACTCAGGAAGAGTTCAGAAATTAATATTTTGTGGAATAACCATGATTTTTAATCACAGCTTTCATGCGTCTTGACATGCTTGCCACCAATCTTTCACACTGCTTTTGGGTGACCTTATGCAACTCCTGGTAAATTTAAGCAGTTCTTTTTTGTTTGATGGCTTGTGACTATCCATCTTCCTCTTGATTAAATTCCAGAGGTTTTCAATGGGGTTCAGTTCTGGAGATTGGGCTGCCCATGGCAGGGATTTGATGTAGTGGTCCTTCATCCACATCTTGATGACCTACCTGTGTGGCATGGCGCTTTGTCCTGCTAGAAAAAACAGTCCTCTGAGTTGGGGAACATTGCCTAAGCAGAAGGAATCAACTGTTTTTCCAGGATAACCTTGTATACGGCTTGATTCATACGTCCTTTGCAAAGAACAACCTGCCCAATTCCAGCCTCACTGAAGCATCCCCAGGTCATCACCGATCCTCCACCAAATTTTAAGAGTTTGTACAAGACACTGTGGCTTGTACACCTCTCCAGGTCTCCGTCTAACCATTAGATGACCAGGTGTAAACTTGTGCACTTTTTTTCCCCTACAGTTTTTCTCCTACAGTTTTTCTACCCTCAGTCTATGTGTGGCAGTTACCTGACAACATGTCTGTACTTTATAACCTTTGTGTTCTATCTATTGAATTCAGCTGTTCATGCATAGATAAATGGTGATCCTGTTATAGTCTTGTGTCAATCTCCAGTCTCCAGTCACTAGGCATTAAGGACACTGCTCTCTCCTGGTTCTCTTCCTATCTTTCTGACCGCTCCTTCAGTGTTCTGTTCTCCGGCTCCACTTCATCTCCTCTTCCTCTCACTGTCGGGGTACCTCAGGGCTCAGTCCTTGGCCCCCTTCTCTTCTCCCTCTACACGGCCCCAATTGGACAGACCATCAGCAGATTTGGCTTTCAGTACCATCTTTACGCTGATGACACACAACTATACACGTCAGCCCCTGACCTTACCCCCGCTGTACTACAGAACGCCACTGACTGTCTGTCTGCAGTCTCTAACATCATGTCCGCTCTCTATCTGAAGCTCAACCTCTCCAAAACTGAACTTCTTCTGCTCCCGCCTTCTACTAACCTCCCTAAATCTGACATTTCCCTCCCCGTGGGTGGCACCATAATAACACCTAGGCAGCAGGCACGCTGTCTGGGTGTCATGTTTGACTCCGATCTCTCCTTCACCTCCCACATACAATCTCTTGCCCGCTCGTGCCGCTTACACCTAAAGAACATCTCTAGAATCCACCCTTTTCTCACCATGGAGACAACAAAAACTCTCACTGTCGCCCTAATCCACTCCCGCCTGGACTACTGCAACTCTCTTTTAATTGGCCTCCCCCTCACGCGACTTTCCCCTCTCCAGTCTATCCTTAATGCAGCAGCCAGGGTCGTCCATCTGGCTAATCGTTACTCGGACGTGTCCGCTCTTCGCCAGTCATTACACTGGCTGCCCATTCATTACAGGATACAATTCAAAGTACTTGTTCTCACCCACAAAGCTCTCCACAGTGCGGCACCCCCTTACATCTCCTCCCTCATTTCTGTCTATCGGCCTAACCGACCACTGCACTCTGCAAATGACTTTCGACTAACCTCTGCACTGATCCGTACCTCCCACTCCCGACTCCAAGACTTCTCCCGTGCTGCGCCAATCCTCTGGAATGCTCTACCCCAAGATATTAGGACCATCCACAACTTGCATAGCTTTAGGCGCTCACTCAAAACTCATTTGTTCAGAGCGGCCTATCACATTCCCTAATCAGTCATTTTATGTTTGTGTGTGTGTGTGTGTGTGTGTGTGTGTGTGTGTGTGCAGCCCATTCACTATCTCATCTACCCCCCACCCCCTGAAGATGGCTGGACCATCATTGTAAATACATCATTGTAAATACACACCTGTACTTTGTATCTCCCCACCTCATTGTAGATTGTAAGCTCTAACGAGCAGGGTCGTCTTATTTTGCTTTATTGCTGTATTGTTAACATTGTTACCTATGATTGTTGTTTGAAACTGTTAAACTGTAAAGCGCTGCGGAATATGTTGGCGCTATATAAATAAAGATTATTATTATTAGATTATTATTATAATCTCAGCCAATCTCATGAGGCAAATCTGCAGGTAGCAGGAAGCCGGGGAGGGGGGGGGGGGGGGGGGGGCGTCAGGAAAGCATCAGCCTGAACCAATAATGACATAGGAAGAGCTTCTCAGACTACTTTACATAGACTGTATACACTGTAGCTAAGTAATACATAGATGAAATGGAGTAGACTGAACTCACCAAATATATGTTAAACAAAATTATTATGAATCAAAATATACATTGAATAGGGAATAGCAACACAATATAAGTCCATATTCATATTATTAATTAGGTATGACAATTATACATGTACAGTACAGACCAAAAGTTTGGACAAACCTTCTCATTTCAAGATTTTTCTGTATTTTCATGACTATGAAAATTGTACATTCACACTGAGGCATCAAAACTATGAATTAACACATGTGGAATTATATACTTAGCAAAAAAGTGTGAAACAACTGAAAATATCTTATATTCTAGGTTTTTCAAAGTAGCCACCTTTTGCTTTGATGACTGCTTTGCACACTCTTGGCATTCTCTTGATGAGCTTCAAGAGGTAGAGGTAGAATGCCAAGAGTGTGCAAAGCAAAAGGTGGTTACTTTGAAGAACCTAGAATATAGGACATATTTTCAGTTGTTTCACACTTTTTTGTTAAGTATATAATTCCACATGTGTTAATTCATAGTTTTGATGCCTTCAGTGTGAATGTACAATTTTCATAGTTATGAAAATACAGAAAAATCTTGAAATGAGAAGGTGTGTCCAAACTTTTGGTCTGTACTGTATGTCATGAAAGAGATCATAGACAATTCTGTTACACTTGCTTCACTATAGACAATGTATATTTTGTAACAATAAACTGCAAATGCAAAAGAAATGTTATCTCTCTATCACAAGTTCTCTACAGTTTATGAATTTTTCCCCGCGTTAATATGTGGTCATCCATTGGGGAACCACCAGCTGTTCCACTACCTCATCCCGGACTTTATCCACCCGGTATAACAGCTCCTCGTGGATAGCCATGCGGGGAAAAATGGTCTCAGCACCAGGTTGCTGAGCTACTCCATTGATTTCAATCACCCTTCCTCATGCCTGGGCCAGGGTGGGGTCCAGGAGCTGAGCTGTCCCAAACTTACCAGGAGACACCTCCAGCTCAGGAATCGGTGGGGTCTTCTCGACCTCCCCTGCCAATACTTCTAGGGTAAACCTATTGGGATTACACTATGTCCCTAGCTTGGTGGCCCAAATGGCAGGTATCCCTGACTCGGGATCTTTGGGATCCTGCTCTCAGAATAACATTTACCTTGGGAGGGTTAACCCTGGTCATCCACAGGGACCATAACAGGGGCAAATCTCTTCCCAACACAGTCTCATATGGAAGGGTCTTCACCACTCCTACCACATGTTTAATGTCCCCACATGATGTGGAAAAATTAACTGCCGTGGTTGGCTCCCCATGTATGTACACCACCCCCACTTTACGTCCATTGACATTGTCCCTGGTAACAAGGAACCTATGAACCAGAGTCACTAAGCTCCAGGAGAGCCTCTGTTGATGAGTACCTGGCACAGTTGAGGCTTGCTGCTGGTGGTGCCGATAGTGGCGGTGCAGACTGGCTGGGCATACATAGATGTATGGCAAATATACCTGCAGTCCATGAGTTCAGCTGTCAGGGAGCAGTTGGCAGCCATATGTCTGGGCCCTTGGTGCAGCCAACACTTAATAGCTGCACCACAAGGGGACTTTGGGGTCGATTTAGGGGACATGGGTCTGTTGTCACTCTCCTTTTGGGTTACCCCCTCAGTACAGGCTCTGTCCACTTTGGCCCCAGCGGAAGGTTGCTTTTCCCAGACTCCTGAGCTGGTGGGGCCTTATGTGACAGCCGAAGTGGAGCAGTGTCCTGTATAAAGTCCTGAGTGGCTGTATACCACTCAATCTGTCCTACCACCTGGTCCAGAGTGCCCGGTGTTATGGACCTGGTGGTTAGGAGCACCCGAAGTGACCTGATGGTTAAAACAGAAAACCTGGGACAAGCTCTGAGGAGGTGGTAACTCTACTGACCGCAATCCCTAATCCTATCACACACACTAGAAATAGCCGTGGAGCGTACCTAACTCTCCCTAGACGCCTCTTCACAGCCTAAGAGCTAACTACCCCTAAAGATAGAAATAGCAGCCTACCTTGCCTCAGAGAAATTCCCCAAATAAAGGTAGCCCCCCACAAATAATAACTGTGAGTTAAGAGGGAAGTGACAAACACAGGAATGAAACAGATTTTAGCAAAGGAGGCCGAATCTTCTCTAGATAGACAGAGGATAGGAAAGGGAACTATGCGGTCAGTATAAAAAACTACAAAAACCACGCAGAGTGTGCAAAAAGACCTCCACACCGACTCACGGTGTGGAGGTGCAGCTCTGCACCCCCAGAGCTTCCAGCTAGCAAGGAAATATCATAATAGCAGGCTGGACTGAAACATAACATGTACTGAAAAATATATTCAAAAACCAATGAACAGCAAATGACTAGCAAGGACTTAGCTTCTGCTGGAGTAGACAGGTCATCTGAGAAATCCAAGAGAGATCTGAACCAGTACTGAGACATTGACAGCTGGCATGAACTAACGACCTGGGCAGAGTTAAATAGGGAAGCCAGCAGCAGCAATAAACGAGGGCAGCTGAGAAAGCCAACCTCAAAGATCAGCAGTTCCACTCAAAGCCACCAGAGGGTGCCCAAGGACAGAACTCACCAAAGTACAATTCACGACCACAGGAGGGAGCCCGAGAACGGAATTCACAACAGTACCCCCCCCTTGAGGAGGGGTCACCGAACCCTCACCAGAGCCCCCAGGCCGATCAGGACGAGCCAAATGAAAGGCACGAACCAAATCGGCAGCATGGACATCGGAGGCAACAACCCAGGAATTATCCTCCTGACCATAGCCCTTCCACTTAACCAGGTACTGAAGCTTCCGTCTCGAAATACGAGAATCCAAAATCTTCTCCACCACATACTCCAACTCCCCCTCAACCAACACCGGAGCAGGAGGATCAATGGAAAGGAACCATAGGTGCCACATATCTCCGCAACAACGACCTATGAAACACATTATGGATGGCAAAAGAAGCTGGAAGGGCCAAACGAAACGACACAGGATTGATAATTTCAGAAATCTTATAAGGACCAATGAAACGAGGCTTGAACTTAGGAGAAGAAACCTTCATAGGAACATAACGAGAAGACAACCAAACCAAATCCCCAACACGAAGTCGGGGACCAACACAGCGACGGCGGTTAGCAAAATGTTGCGCCTTCTCCTGAGACAACGTCAAATTGTCCACCACGTGAGTCCAAATTTGTTGCAACCTGTCCACCACAAAATCCACACCAGGACAGTCAGAAGGCTCAACCTGCCCTGAAGAAAAACGAGGACGAAAACCAGAATTACAAAAAAAAGGCGAAACCAAAGTAGCAGAACTAGCCCGATTATTAAGGGCGAACTCAGCCAATGGCAAGAAGGTCACCCAATCATCCTGATCAGCAGAAACAAAGCATCTCAGATAGGTTTCCAAGGTCTGATTGGTTCGTTCGGTTTGGCCATTTGTCTGAGGATGGAACGCTGAAGAAAAAGACAAATCAATGCCCATCTTAGCACAAAAGGACCGCCAAAACCTAGAAACAAACTGGGAACCTCTGTCCGACACAATGTTCTCCGGAATGCCATGCAAACGAACCACATGCTGAAAAAATAATGGAACCAAATCAGAGGAGGAAGGCAATTTAGGCAAGGGTACCAAATGGACCATCTTAGAAAACCGATCACAAACCACCCAGATGACAGACATCCTTTGAGAGACAGGAAGATCAGAAATAAAATCCATGGAAATATGTGTCCAGGGCCTCTTCGGGACAGGCAAAGGCAAAAGCAACCCACTGGCACGAGAACAGCAAGGTTTGGCCCGAGCACAAGTCCCACAGGACTGCACAAAAGAACGCACATCCCGTGACAAGGAAGGCCACCAAAAGGACCTGGCAACCAAATCTCTGGTACCAAAAATCCCAGGATGACCAGCCAACACCGAACAATGAACCTCAGAAATAACCCTACTAGTCCATCTATCAGGGACAAACAGTTTCTCCACTGGGCAGCGGTCAGGTCTATCAGCCTGAAACTCCTGCAGCACCCGCCGCAAATCGGGGGAGATGGCAGACAAAATCACCCCCTCTTTAAGAATACCAGCCGGCTCAGGGACTCCCGGAGAATCAGGCAAAAAACTCCTAGAAAGGGCATCAGCCTTCACATTCTTAGATCCTGGAAGGTATGAGACCACAAAATCGAAACGGGAGAAAAACAGTGACCATCGAGCCTGTCTAGGGTTCAACTGCTTGGCGGATTCGAGGTAAGTCAGATTCTTGAGGTAAGTCAGATTCTTGTGATCAGTCAGGACCACCACGCGATGTTTGGCTCCCTCAAGCCAATGTCGCCACTCCTCAAATGCCCACTTCATAGCCAACAACTCCCGATTGCCGACATCATAATTACGCTCAGCAGGCGAAAACTTTCTAGAAAAGAAAGCACACGGCTTCATCAAGGAGCCATCAGAACTTCTCTGAGACAAAATAGCCCCTGCCCCAATCTCAGAAGCATCAACCTCGACCTGAAAAGGGAGCAAAACATCTGGCTGACGCAACACAGGGGCTGAAGTAAAACGACCTTTAAGCTCCTGAAAGGCCTCAACGGCCGCAGGGGACCAATTCACCACATCAGCGCCTTTCTTCGTCAAATCAGTCAAAGGCTTAACCACACTAGAAAAATTAGCGATGAAGCGACGGTAAAAATTAGCAAAGCCCAGGAACTTCTGAAGACTCTTCACAGATGTAGGTTGAGTCCAATCATAAATGGCCTGAACTTTAACAGGATCCATCTCGATAGTAGAAGGGGAAAAAATGAAGCCCAAAAAGGAAACCTTCTGAACTCCAAAGAGGCATTTAGAGCCCTTCACAAACAATGCATTAGCACGAAGGACCTGGAACACCATCCTGACCTGCCTTACATGAGACTCCCAATCATCCGAAAAGACCAAAATATCATCCAAATATACGATCATGAACCTATCCAGATACTTCCGGAAGATGTCGTGCATAAAGGACTGAAACACAGATGGAGCATTAGAAAGCCCGAATAGCATCACCAGGTACTCAAAATGGCCCTCGGGCGTATTAAATGCTGTTTTCCATTCATCGTCCTGTTTAATACGCACAAGATTATACGCCCCTCGAAGGTCAATCTTGGTAAACCAACTAGCCCTCTTAATCCGAGCAAACAAATCAGACAACAGAGGCAAAGGGTACTGAAATTTGACTGTGATTTTATTGAGAAGGCGATAATCTATACAGGGTCTCAGAGAGCCATCCTTCTTGGCCACAAAAATGAACCCTGCTCCCAACGGCGACAAAGACGGGCGAATATGCCCTTTCTCCAAGGACTCCTTTACATAACTCCGCATAGCGGCATGTTCTGGCACAGATAAATTGAACAGTCGGCCCTTGGGGAACTTAGTACCAGGAATCAAATTAATAGCGCAATCACAGTCCCTATGAGGAGGTAGGGCACTGGACTTGGGCTCGTCAAATACATCCTGGTAATCCGACAAAAACTCAGGGACTTCAGAAGGAGTGGAAGAAGAAATTGACATCAAAGGAACATCACCATGTACCCCTTGACAGCCCCAACTAGACACAGACATTGATTTCCAATCCACTACTGGATTATGAACCTGTAACCATGGCAAACCCAACACGACAACATCATGCAAATTATGCAACACCAAAAAGTGAATATTTTCCTGATGTGCGGGAGCCATGTACATGGTCAGCTGAGTCCAGTACTGAGGTTTATTCTTGGCCAATGGCGTAGCATCAATTCCCCTTAAGGGAATAGGACTCTGCAAAGGCTCCAAGGAAAAACCACAGCGCCTGGCAAACTCCAAGTCCATCAAGTTCAGGGCAGCGCCCGAATCCACAAATGCCATAACAGAGTAGGACGACAGTGAGCAAATCAGAGTAACAGATAAGAGAAATTTAGGCTGCAAAGTACTAATGATGACAGACCTAGCGAACCTCTTAGTGCGCTTAGGACAATCAGAGATAGCATGAGAGGAGTCACCACAGTAAAAACACAGCCCATTCTGACGTCTGTGTTCTTGCCGTTCAGCTCTGGTCAAAGTCCTATCACATTGCATAGGCTCAGGCCTCCGCTGAGAGGACACCGCCAAATGGTGCACAACTTTGCGCTCGCACAAACGCCGATCAATCTGAATGGCCAAAGACATTGACTCATTCAGACCAGCAGGCGTGGGGAACCCCACCATAACATCCTTAAGGGCTTCAGAAAGACCCTTTCTGAAAATTGCTGCCAGGGCACACTCATTCCATTGAGTAAGCACAGACCACTTTCTAAACTTCTGGCAATATACTTCTGCCTCATCCTGACCCTGACATAGAGTCAGCAAGATCTTTTCTGCCTGATCCCCAGAATTAGGTTCGTCATACAGCAATCCAAGCGCTAGAAAGAATGTATCCACATTAAGCAATGCAGGATTTCCTGGCTCAAGGGAGAATGCCCAGTCTTGCGGGTCACCACGCAACAAAGAAAAAATAATCTTTACTTGCTGAATGGGATCACCAGAGGAGCGGGGTTTCAGAGCAAGAAACAGTCTGCAATTATTTTTGAAATTCAAAAATTTAGATCTATCCCCAGAAAACAAATCAGGAATTGGAATTCTAGGCTCTAACATCGTATTCTGAACTACATAATCTTGACTACTCTGTACCCTAGCAGTGAGTTGATCCACACAAGAGGACAAACCTTGAATATCCATATCTACACCTGAGTCCTGAACCACCCAGAGGTTAAGGGGAAAAGAAAGACAAAACAAGCTGCAAAGAAAAAAAAAATTGACTCAGAACTTCTCTTATCCCTCTTTTGAGATGCATTAACACTTTGCTGGCCAGCTGTACTGTTATGGACCTGGTGGTTAGGAGCACCCGAAGTGACCTGATGGTTAAAACAGAAAACCTGGGACAAGCTCTGAGGAGGTGGTAACTCTACTGACCGCAATCCCTAATCCTATCACACACACTAGAAATAGCCGTGGAGCGTATCTAACTCTCCCTAGACGCCTCTTCACAGCCTAAGAGCTAACTACACCTAAAGATAGAAATAGCAGCCTACCTTGCCTCAGAGAAATTCCCCAAAGTAAAGGTAGCCCCCCACAAATAATAACTGTGAGTTAAGAGGGAAGTGACAAACACAGGAATGAAACAGATTTTAGCAAAGGAGGCCGAATCTTCTCTAGATAGACAGAGGATAGGAAAGGGAACTATGCGGTCAGTATAAAAAACTACAAAAACCACGCAGAGTGTGCAAAAGACCTCCACACCGACTCACGGTGTGGAGGTGCAGCTCTGCACCCCCAGAGCTTCCAGCTAGCAAGGAAATATCATAATAGCAGGCTGGACTGAAACATAGCATGTACTGAAAAATATATTCAAAAACCAATGAACAGCAAATGACTAGCAAGGACTTAGCTTCTGCTGGAGTAGACAGGGCATGAACTAACGACCTGGGCAGAGTTAAATAGGGAAGGCAGCAGCAGCAATAAACGAGGGCAGCTGAAAAAGCCAAGCTCAAAGATCAGCAGTTCCACTCAAAGCCACCAGAGGGTGCCCAAGGACAGAACTCACCAAAGTACCATTCACGACCACAGGAGGGAGCCCGAGAACAGAATTCACAACAGCCCGGGTCCCCTTGTCCCACCCAATGCTGTATGGCTGCTGTCAGAGCCCTCATCAGCCAGTTGACATCCACCCTCTCTACCATCTGGAAAGGATTTAAGGACTCAGGCTGGAACCATTTTTTAACTAGCTGCAGCAAGTCATGTGTCTGGGAACTGGCGGGGCGAGACTCCACAAAAGACCATTAGAATACCAATTGTGCACAAACATATGTGTGAACCCCCAGTCGGGCAAGGATTTCACCTTGCAATTTCCCATAGTCCAGGGCATCATCCCGATTGAGGTCCAGGTAGGCTTTCTGGGCATGTCCCGTCAGGAAGGGGGTCACCACTTCAGCCCACTGGGAACCCACCAAGATCTCGAAGATGGTGAGGAAGGCCTCCATGTCATCCTCAGGCGCCATCTTCCTCAGCGCTGACCGGACTTTGTACCAGAGTAGGTGCCTCTCATAGAGTCTCAATCTGCTGCATCAACAGGTTATTTGCCTGCTGCAATTGGTTCTGCTCCTGCTGCAGCTCCTGCTGCCATTGTTGCTGCTCTTGCTACCTTTGCTCTTGTTGTTGCTGCTGGAACTGCAACTGCTGCTCTTGCAGCTGCTGCTCTTGCTGCTGCTGCTGAGTGAGGACCAACTGCTTAAGTATTTCCTCGATCTTTTCAGCAGGCTTAAGTCGCAGCGTTACAGGCTTAATCACCGACATGCAGCACGATTTGGGGTATGCCTCAGTTCACACTGCAGTGCATTCTCCAACCATATGTAGTGCAGCGGTATCCTTGCTGTGCAGTGAGAAGGCAGTGACCTGGCAAAAGTTCAAAATAAACGCTGAGGATGCCAGGCTCTTGGCTCCGCTTGGCCCTGTGTTGCCTCACACAGGTAGTGCTCTGCAGAGCCGTCTGCTCTGCCTGCTTGCAAGACCAAAACTGACACACTAAACCCTCTGCTGCAAGGGTTTTTACAATAAGCTGTGGCATGTGGCCACAGGCCACATGGAAAACCCGGCCCTGGGGAGGAAATGGACCGACCCCACTACCTTTCTGTAGTCCATTTCAAAAGTAAAAGCCCATGTAGGTTTGTCCAAGACTACAGTCACTCTTATTTTGCATTGCAATCACAGCTACTCCTGTAACTGCAATGCACTCCCGCGGCCTCAAGATGCTTCTGAGTAAATCCTGGGGGACACATAGCGACCCTTGCAAATAACACCGGACGCTGCCTCACACTTCCTAAAAATATTTTTACGTTTTTAAGTAATTACTGGACAGTAACCTAAAAATTTTTTTTAAGGGTTGATTTGTCTGATTGTTTTATTTAAATTTTCTGATTTAACATATGGAAGCAAATTAGCACTTGTTATGTGCATCACCGTCATGCACGTCTGCTACGTCTATGTCTAAACTGAACATCTCTTATGCCATAACAATTATGCTGGCCATATGTCAACCAAATAAATTACAGTTTAGTAATGCCTATCACAAGACATAATCTGGCATGGATGTTTCCCAGATTATTTCTCAATAAATTCAGATGCTAAATCTGAAATCTGTCAGGATCAAGTATATAATTATTCTGCACTGATAGAAGGGGCAAATGTGCATTATACTGATATTGGTGCTTCCAAAAAAAATCTGGAGAGTGGAAAAAAGAGTGTCTTTGGCTCACACTAGGTAGGTTTGGGCTTTACAGAGATTTTTTTTTTAAAAATCCCGAGAACTGTGTTCTAAATCAAAGTGCACTTAAAAAAGTGACATTTGTTGTGTCCCATGAATGGGAACAGCTTGTTGTGTGTTTTCTGTGTTATACATTGTATTGTATTCTGTTGTTGCTAGGTAGAAGCCCTGCCTGAAGTTTGTCCCTTCTCCTCCCCTGTAGTCGTTGATGTTAGCTCTGCTGCTCCCTTCTTCCTCATTATTAGTTTGCTGTAGCCATCTTTGAATATACATGTGTACTTTTCTGTTTGGATTACTCTTTCCACCTGCTGCATTGTACTTAATAAAAGATTTTCAGAGAAAATCAACTCTGTTTATCCTGGACTCTTATTACAAGTCAGTGCGGCCGAGTTGGAACTATCTGAGGACGCTTTGCATGTGAGTACAACAATCATACAATTATCTAAGGGATTGATGACTGAGGATTTAGAGACTCATACTGCCTTGAAGCGTCAGAATAACAAGTGCCACAAA
The DNA here is from genome assembly GCF_051348905.1 of Ranitomeya variabilis. Classification (NCBI taxonomy): domain Eukaryota; kingdom Metazoa; phylum Chordata; class Amphibia; order Anura; family Dendrobatidae; genus Ranitomeya; species Ranitomeya variabilis. Next base: position 436,862,398 of record NC_135236.1, read on the forward strand.
AAGTGCACTAGGATAAAGTCAATCATAGCCTTCTCCAACAGGAGAAAAGCCCCCAATAAACCAATCCCCGGTTCCACTGATCCAGAAGGGCACAGAGAGAATCAGAGGCTAGTAGCCTCCCTAGCCAAAATCAAGGGACTATTGTAACTCCTAACATCTGCCTGGGCTCCCTCCCTAATAAGAACTAAGAACCATTTAAGTCGTCACCCCCTCCCTCCCCGAAAGAGGAAAGCCAGGAAAAACGGAATCTGACAGCCACACACTCCCTCCCTAGACCTATCAGAAGAGAACCCATAAGTAAACCACATGCTGACAAATCCTAGTGTCAAGACAAGGCCTATTGATCTGAATTGCAGCACTATAATGCTATTTTAAGTCCCGGGAACAAAATGCATCAAAAAGGTTGAATGATTACAGATCTTCTTCATGTCTATGGCTACATTAGTCCTTAACAAGTCATAGAGAGGCATTAACAGCTACCAAATGACAAACTCATATTCAGTGGCCAGTGTCAGGCAGCTGCTACAAAGGCAAATAAAATAATGGGATGCATTAAAAGAGGAATAGATGCTCATGAGGAGAACATAATTTTACCTCTATACAAGTCACTAGTTCGACCACACTTAGAATACTGTGCACAGTTCTGGTCTCCGGTGTATAAGAAAGACGTAGCTGAACTGGAGCGGGTGCAGAGAAGAGCGACCAAGGTTATTAGAGGACTGGGGGGTCTGCAATACCAAGATAGGTTATTGCACTTGGGGCTATTTAGTTTGGAAAAACGAAGGCTAAGGGGTGATCTTATATTAATGTATAAATATATGAGGGGACAGTACAAAGACCTTTCTGATGATCTTTTTAATCATAGACCGGTGACAGGGACAAGGGGGCGTCCTCTACGTCTGGAGGAAAAAAGGTTTAAGCATAATAACAGACACGGATTCTTTACTGTAAGAGCAGTGAGACTATGGAACTCTCTGCCGTATGATGTTGTAATGAGTGAGTCATTACTTAAATTTAAGAGGGGACTGGATACCTTTCTGGAAAAGTATAATGTTACAGGGTATATATATTAGATTCTTTGATAGGGATCCAGGGAACTAGTCTGATTGCCGTATGTGGGTCGGGAAGGAATTTTTTTCCCCATGGTGGAGCTTACTCTTACCACATGGTTTTTTTTTTGCCTTCCCCTGGATCAACTTGTTAGGGCATGTTAGGCTATGGGTTGAACTAGATGGACTTAAAGTCTTCCTTCAACCTTAATAACTATGTTACTATGTTACTATGTAATAGTGAATTTGCCCAGTCTATTTTAAGGGATAGTAATGGTGCTGATGTATGTTTGAATGCAAAGCAAATACTCACATTTTCCCTTTAAAGTGAACCCATAAGTATGTTTTTAGATGAAAGTGGTAGAACGGCAGTATAGGCTCATGACCCCTTAAAATATATATGTATTGTAAAAATCTGATGTGCCAGTCATGAGAAATTTAGCAAAAATGACATACTGAACTCAAGCTTGAAGTGCATTGTGGGAGTATTGATGTCCGCCTCCAGTGCACTTCCAGCTTAGTTTGCGTATGGTTTTTATGCTAGATTTATTATGACTGGCATGTCAGAACTCTATAAAACAGGGTTCATTTTTATGGTAGGATGTATTAATGTGGTAACAGGTTCCCTTTCATCTTGATTGACATCTCTAATAGTCGACAAGGGTTAAAAAGTAACACCATTGACTACAAGTTTTCACAACGCATCTAAAGATACGGCTGTTTTCCTCCTGAGTGCTGTAATAATAACCACCACTCCCATAAAATGAAGCACGTCTACAATAGATGAAAAAAAAACAGTGGTAAAATGCTGATTTGTTCCAGTTATCATCTGTATTGTCCGTGACACTTTGTCTTGACATCCATTAAAATCTCCACTGATGTCGTTGCCTGGCAACCTTAGCTACACCGAACGATAAGGAGAGAGACAAGGTAGTGACTCTGATCGGTGTCAATGTTAACCTTACAAATATTTCAGCCTAAAAATGAACAATATGACGTCACCAAGGTGGCAGCAGAAGAACATACTATTCTCAGAACTGGAACCTTGTTTTTACAAATTAGACATAGAACATTTAATTTACTATTTAACATAAATGCTACAAAAATTATCAACATGCATGAAGAATAATGAACTGAAAAACCTAGCCATTTTAAAATCCAGAGGTTTATATATTATATAGTAACCAGTCAGCTAAGGCTTGTTGTGGGACTGGAAAAGAGAAGAAATTATGACTTTTCTTGCTAGGGCACACTACAGGTGGCATGAGTTAGAGGAAGAAATCCATCCAAGAAACGGGTAAATTTTCCAGGGGCATTACCAAAAGACACAGTGAATAATAAGTTTAAAGGGATTACAGAGTAGAGTTGGATAAATCTGCAGGCTACACACTTGGGTTTAGGCAGTGTGATGAGTTCAATGGTTATTTGGAAAACGAAGACTAGTAGAAAAAGCAAAATTGTTATTATGTGATGCTGAGGTCTGCTAGGAATTTAGCTAGAAGGCAGCAGTCATTCCGGCTGACCCCAGACCTACTACAGAAAGCTCATGCCAAGCTGCTGTGTTGTAAAAATGAACTGTTACAGCAAGAAGCTTTCTATCAGCAGCTGACAGTACTTTCTTATTAATACAGATAGTAATATTCCTTCTGGATTGTAAGATTCCAAGCAGGGCCCTCACTCCTATTATGTGTTTCTTGGTAATGTCTTAATTGTCTATACATATCTCTGCTTAATTGTAAATATGTCAGCGCTACATAAATAAAATTATTATTGTTGTTATTATTATTATTAATAAATATTCACCTATCGCCCATGTTCTCAACAATGAAACTCAACAACTCACATTTATGACACAGTGTGCACTAGGGATGAGAGCACGTGCTGGGTGATACGCAGATATCACTTGAGAGTCTGGGTTCTCGGATATACTCGGCGAGCATTAGCTGGTGCTCAAATGCCCGCCCTGCATGTTTGGCGCCCGTTACACAGCCAATAAACATGCAGGGATTGCCTGCCAGTCACTGTAATGCCGTAGCCATCTTGGTACTGGCAATACTGTAATTGGCTGACCGCATTACCTCATCAGAGGTTATAAAAGGACAGGCACCGCCATACTCGGCACAATGACGCCATTGCACAACTCAGGGGCAGTTGTGATTGGAGGGAGGGAGAGAACAGTTATCCAGGCCTGTGTGTGCACAGTTTAACTACACCATGTTCCAAATTATTATGCAAATGACATTTTTCTCGGATTTTCCTAAATGGTTGGTGCAAATGACAGTCAGTCTAATAAAAGTCATCACCCGTTAGATTATACATCGAATATTATTCAAAATATTATTGAAGAAACCTCTCAATGATAACAGTATAATCTCCAAAATGAATAAAAACTCAAAATGCACTGTTCCAAATTATTAGGCACAGTAGAATTTCTAAACATTTGATATGTTTTAAAAAACTGAAAATGCTAATTTGTGGAATTAACATTTTCAGTTTTTTAAAACATATCAAATGTTAAATAATTTGTGGAATTTGCAGCATTACCAGGTCAAATTTACTGAACAAAAAACTATTTAACTCCAAAACATCCTAAAAGGCCAAGTTACATGTTAACATATGAACCCTTCTTTGATATCACCTTCACAATTCTTTCATCCATTGAACTTGTGAGTTTTTGGGAGAGTTTCTGCTTGTATTTCTTTGCATGAAGTCAGAATAGCCTCCCAGAGCTGCTGTTTTGATGTGAACTGCCTCCCACCCTCATAGATCTTTTGCTTGATGATACTCAAAAGGTTCTCTATAGGGTTGAGGTCAGGGGAAGATGGTGGCCACACCATGAGTTTATCTCCTTTTATGCCCATAGCAGCCAATGACTCAGAGGTATTCCTTGCAGCATGAGATGGTGCATTGTCATGCATGAAGATGATTTTGCTCCTGAAGGCATGTTTCTGCTTTTTAAACCATGGAGGAAAGTTGTGAGTCAGAAACTCCATATACCTTGCAGAGGTCATTTTCACACCTTCAGGAACCTTAAAGGGCCCTAGCAGCTGTTCAGCTGTTTTCCCATGATTCCGGCCAAAAATATGACTCCTCCACCTCCTTGCTGACTTCACAGCCTTGTTGGGACATGGTGGTTATCCACCAACCATCCACTACTCCTTCCATCTGGACCATCCAGAGTTGCTCGACACTTATCAGTAAACTGTTATGATCTGGTGACCTTGGAGCCGCATGAGAGACTTTCTCAGGAGTAGGTGGTACCTGTACTGACCGTAACCCCTAATCTAACACCGCAACTAGAAGTAGCCGTGGGATGTACCTAACACGTCCTAGACATCTCGACACAGCCGGAGGACTAAATACCCCAATAGATGGAAATGGGAATTCTATCTTGCCACAGAGCAGAACCCCAAAGGATAGGCAGCCCCCCACAAATATTGACTGTGAGTATAAGAGGAAAGACACACGCAGGCAGAAAAACAGGATTTAGCAAAAGAGGCACTACTAGCTAAATAGAAAAGGATAGGACAGAATTCTAAGCGGTCAGTATTAAAATCCTAAAAACATCCACAGCAGATAATACAAATATTCCACATCTAACTAAAGACATAGAAAGTATATCTGCATCTCCTGAGAATCCAGCATGACTGAAAAATCCAAACCAAGTCTAAGCTGGACAAAAACACAATAAATTGCACTGAATTGCAAAGCACACTGCATGTGTGCACAGAGACAAAAAAACAGACACTTATCTTAGCTGAATTTGCAACAGGGCATGAGGAGCCAGAGAGAGATGCAATCCCTCCAAGTACAATGGACAACTGGCACAGACTCATGGATCCTGCACACCTAAATACCTAATAGAGCTGCAATCAGCAGTAACACCTGCCCGGATTACAACCCCAAGACAACTGCACTACCACCAACAACCACCGGAGGGAGCCCAAGAGCAGAATTCACAACAGTACCCCCCCTTGAAGAGGGGTCACCGAACCCTCACCAGAGCCCCCAGGCCGATCAGGACGAGCCAGATGAAAGGCATGGAGCAAATCAGCAGCATGGACATCAGAGGCAAAAACCCAAGAATTATCCTCCTGGCCATAACCCTTCCATTTGACAAGGTACTGAAGCCTCCGCCTCGAAAAGCGAGAATCCAAAATCTTCTCAACCACATACTCCAACTCCCCATCAACCAACACAAGAGCAGGAGGATCAACAGAGGGAACAATGGGCACCACATATTTCCGCAATAAAGATCTATGGAAAACATTATGGATGGCAAAAGAGGCCGGAAGGGCCAAACGAAAAGACACCGGATTGATAATCTCAGAAATCCTATAAGGACCAATAAACCGAGGCTTAAACTTAGAGGAAGAAACCTTGATAGGAACATGACGGGAAGACAACCAGACCAAATCCCCAACCCGAAGCCGGGAACCAACACACCGACGACGGTTAGCAAAACGCTGAGCCTCCTCCTGAGACAACACCAAATTGTCCACCACATGAGCCCAAATCTGCTGCAACCTGTCAACCACAGAATCCACACCAGGACAATCAGAAGGCTCAACCTGCCCCGAAGAAAAACGAGGATGAAAACCAAAATTACAAAAGAAGGGCGAAACCAAGGTAGCTGAACTAGCCCGATTATTAAGGGCAAACTCGGCCAATGGCAAGAAAGCCACCCAATCATCCTGATCAGCAGACACAAAGCATCTCAAATAAGTTTCCAAAGTCTGATTAGTTCGCTCGGTCTGGCCATTTGTCTGAGGATGAAATGCAGAAGAAAAAGACAAATCAATGCCCAGCCTAGCACAAAAGGCCCGCCAAAACCTAGAAACAAACTGGGAACCTCTGTCAGACACAATATTCTCCGGAATACCATGCAAACGAACCACATGCTGAAAAAACAACGGAACCAAATCAGAAAAGGAAGGCAATTTAGGCAAAGGCACCAAATGAACCATCTTAGAAAACCAGTCACAAACCACCCAGATAACCGACATCCTCTGGGAAACCGGAAGATCTGAAATAAAATCCATAGAAATATGCGTCCAGGGCCTCTCAGGGACCGGCAAAGGCAAAAGCAACCCACTAGCACGGGAACAACAAGGCTTGGCCCGCGCACAAGTCCCACAGGACTGCACAAAAGAACGCACATCACGCGACAAAGAAGGCCACCAAAAGGACCAACCAACCAAATCTCTGGTACCAAAAATACCAAGATGGCCAGCCAACACAGAACAATGAACCTCAGAAATCACTCTACTAGTCCATCTATCAGGAACAAACAGTTTCCCTACTGGACAGCGGTCAGGTTTGTCAGCCTGAAATTCCTGCAGAACCCGTCGCAAATCAGGGGAAATGGCAGAAAGGACCACCCCTTCCTTCAGAATGCCGACCGGCTCAAGTACCTCAGGAGAATCAGGGAAAAAACTCCTAGAGAGGGCATCAGCCTTAATATTCTTAGAACCCGGAAGATACGAAACCACGAAATCAAAACGGGAGAAAAACAGGGACCATCGAGCTTGTCTAGGATTCAGCCGTTTGGCAGATTCGAGGTAAATCAGATTTTTATGATCCGTCAAGACCACAATACGGTGCTTGGCTCCCTCAAGCCAATGTCGCCATTCCTCCAACGCCCACTTCATAGCCAACAACTCCCGATTGCCGACATCATAATTGCGTTCAGCAGGCGAAAACTTACGGGAAAAGAAGGCACATGGTTTCATCAAGGAACCATCAGAATTCCTCTGAGACAAAACGGCCCCTGCCCCAATCTCAGAAGCGTCAACCTCAACCTGAAACGGAAGAGAAACATCTGGCTGATGCAACACCGGGGCAGAAGTAAATCGGCGTTTAAGCTCCTGAAAGGCAGAGACAGCCACAGAGGACCAATTCGTTACATCAGCGCCTTTCTTCGTCAAATCGGTCAGGGGTTTAACCACACTGGAGAAGTTAGCAAGGAAACGGCGATAAAAATTAGCAAAGCCCAAAAATTTCTGAAGGCTCTTCACGGATGTGGGCTGAATCCAATCATGAATGGCCTGAACCTTAACCGGATCCATCTCTATAGATGAGGGAGAAAAAATGAAGCCCAAAAAAGAAACCTTCTGCACTCCAAAGAGACATTTAGACTCCTTCACAAACAAAGCATTGTCACGAAGGATCTGAAATACCATCCTGACCTGTTTCACATGAGACTCCCAATCATCGGAAAAAATTAAGATGTCATCCAAATATACAATCATGAATTTATCAAGATAATTCCGGAAGATATCATGCATGAAGGACTGAAAAACAGATGGAGCATTAGAGAGCCCGAATGGCATCACAAGGTATTCAAAATGGCCTTCGGGCGTATTAAACGCAGTTTTCCATTCGTCACCCTGCTTAATACGAACAAGATTATATGCCCCCTGAAGGTCAATTTTAGTAAACCAACTAGCCCCCTTAATCCTGGCAAACAAATCGGAAAACAAAGGTAAAGGGTAATGAAACTTGACCGTGATCTTATTCAAGAGGCGATAATCAAAACAGGGTCTCAAGGAGCCATCCTTATTAGCAAAAAAAAAAAAATACCGCTCCCAACAGTGAAGAAGATGGCCGAATATGCCCTTTCTCCAAAGACTCCTTAACATAACTCCACATGGCGGTATGTTCCGGCACAGACAGGTTGAAAAGTCGGCCCTTAGGAAACTTACAGCCTGGAATCAAGTCAATAGCACAATCACAGTCCCTATGCGGTGGAAGGGAACTGGACTTGGGCTCATCGAATACATCCTGAAAATCAGACAAAAACTCTGGAACTTCAGAAGAGGAGGAAGAGGAGATTGACATCACAGGAACGTCATTATGAACCCCCTGACAACCCCAACTAGTCACAGACATAGACTTCCAATCCAACACAGGATTATGTATCTGCAACCATGGAAACCCCAGCCCAATAGCATCATGCAAATTATGCAACACCAGAAAACGACAATCTTCCTGATGGGCTGGCGCCATGCACATGGTCACCTGTGTCCAAAACTGGGGTTTATTTTTAGCCAAAGGTGTAGCATCAATGTCCCTTAAAGGAATAGGGTTCTGCAAAGACTGCAAGGGGAAACCACAACGCCTGGCAAATTCAAAGTCCATTAAGTTCAAAGCGGCGCCTGAATCCACAAACGCCATGACAGAAAATGACGACAATGAGCAGATCAAGGTCACAGATAACAGAAATTTAGGTTGTACAGTTCCGATGGTAACTGAACTAGCGATTCTCTTTGTACGCTTTGGGCAGACTGAAATGACATGAGAAGCATCGTCACAATAAAAACACAACCTATTCTGACGTCTGAATCCTTGTTGTTCCATTCTAGACAGAATCCTATCACACTGCATAGGCTCAGGCATCTGCTCTGAGGACAACGCCACAGTGCGCACAGTTCTGCGCTCCCGCAAGCACCGATCGATCTGAATTGCCAGAGACATAGAATCACTCAGACCAACAGGCGTGGAAAACCCCACCATAACATCTTTAACAGATTCAGAAAGACCCTTTCTGAAAATTGCCGCCAAAGCATCCTCATTCCATTTAGTCAGCACAGACCATTTTCTAAATTTCTGACAATACAATTCTGCCGCTTCTTGACCCTGAGACAGGGCCAACAAGGTCTTCTCCGCTTGATCCACAGAATTTGGTTCATCATATAATAATCCTAGAGCCTGAAAAAAGGCATCTACATTAAGCAAGGCTGGATTCCCAGATTCCAGGGAAAATGCCCAATCCTGAAGGTCGCCAAGCAGCAGGGAGATGACAATTTTAATCTGCTGAATGGGATCACCAGAGGAACGAGGCTTCAGAGCAAAAAACAGTTTACAGTTGTTTTTAAAACTCAAAAATATGGACCTGTCCCCAAAAAACAAATCAGGAGTAGGAATCCTAGGCTCTAAAAGCGGAGTCTGAGCAATACAATCAGAAATACCCTGTACCCTAGCAGCAAGCTGGTCTACACGAGAAACTACAGGTCCTTCTCAAAAAATTAGCATATAGTGTTAAATTTCATTATTTACCATAATGTAATGATTACAATTAAACTTTCATATATTATAGATTCATTATCCACCAACTGAAATTTGTCAGGTCTTTTATTGTTTTAATACTGATGATTTTGGCATACAACTCCTGATAACCCAAAAAACCTGTCTCAATAAATTAGCATATCAAGAAAAGGTTCTCTAAATGACCTATTACCCTAATCTTCTGAATCAACTAATTAACTCTAAACACATGCAAAAGATACCTGAGGCTTATGAAAACTCCCTGCCTGGTTCATTACTCAAAACCCCCATCATGGGTAAGACTAGCGACCTGACAGATGTCAAGAAGGCCATCATTGACACCCTCAAGCAAGAGGGTAAGACCCAGAAAGAAATTTCTCAACAAATAGGCTGTTCCCAGAGTGCTGTATCAAGGCACCTCAATGGTAAGTCTGTTGGAAGGAAACAATGTGGCAGAAAACGCTGTACAACGAGAAGAGGTGACCGGACCCTGAGGAAGATTGTGGAGAAGGACCGATTCCAGACCTTGGGGAACCTGAGGAAGCAGTGGACTGAGTCTGGGGTGGAAGGAAATGGGCTACAGGTGCCGCATTCCCCAGGTAAAGCCACTTTTGAACCATAAACAGCGGCAGAAGCGCCTGACCTGGGCTACAGAGAAGCAGCACTGGACTGTTGCTAAGTGGTCCCAAGTACTTTTTTCTGATGAAAGCAAATTTTGCATGTCATTCGGAAATCAAGGTGCCAGAGTCTGGAGGAAGACTGGGGAGAAGGAAATGCCAAAATGCCTGAAGTCCAGTGTCAAGTACCCACAGTCAGTGATGGTGTGGGGTGCCATGTCAGCTGCTGGTGTTGGTCCACTGTGTTTCATCAAGGGCAGGGTCAATGCAGCTAGCTATCAGGAGATTTTGGAGCACTTCATGCTTCCATCGGCTGAAATGCTTTATGGAGATGAAGATTTCATTTTTCAGCACGACCTGGCACCTGCTCACAGTGCCAAAACTACTGGTAAATGGTTTACTGACCATGGTATTACTGTGCTCAATTGGCCTGCCAACTCTCCTGACCTGAACCCCATAGAGAATCTGTGGGATATTGTGAAGAGAAAGTTGAGAGACGCAAGACCCAACACTCTGGATGAGCTTAAGGCCGCTATTGAAGCATCCTGGGCCTCCATAACATCTCAGCAGTGTCACAGGCTGATTGCCTCCATGCCACGCCGCATTGAAGCAGTCATTTCTGCCAAAGGATTCCCGACCAAGTATTGAGTGCATAACTGAACATTATTATTTGATGTTTTTTTTGTTTGTTATTAAAAAACACTTTTATTTGATTGGACGGGTGAAATATGCTAATTTATTGAGACAGGTTTTTTGGGTTATCAGGAGTTGTATGCCAAAATCATCAGTATTAAAACAATAAAAGACCTGACAAATTTCAGTTGGTGGATAATGAATCTATAATATATGAAAGTTTAATTGTAATCATTACATTATGGTAAATAATGAAATTTAACACTATATGCTAATTTTTTGAGAAGGACCTGTAATCCCTGAACATCCATGCTAGCCAAAGACTCCTCAGTCACCCAGAGGAAAAGAGGGAAGAAAAGACAAAACAGGCTGCAGAAAAAAAAAATGGCTCTTTCTTCCCTTCTTCTGAGATGCATTTAACTCATTGTGGCCAGTTGTACTGTTATGATCTGGTGACCTTGGAGCCGCATGAGAGACTTTCTCAGGAGTAGGTGGTACCTGTACTGACCGCAACCCCTAATCTAACACCGCAACTAGAAGTAGCCGTGGGATGTACCTAGACATCTCGACACAGCCGGAGGACTAAATACCCCTATAGATGGAAATGGGAATTCTATCTTGCCTCAGAGCAGAACCCCAAAGGATAGGCAGCCCCCCACAAATATTGACTGTGAGTATAAGAGGAAAGACACACGCAGGCAGAAAAACAGGATTTAGCAAAAGATCCACTACTAGCTAAATAGAAAAGGATAGGACAGAATTCTAAGCGGTCAGTATTAAAATCCTAAAAACATCCACAGCAGATAATACAAATATTCCACATCTAACTAAAGACATAGAAAGTATATCTGCATCTCCTGAGAATCCAGCATGACTGAAAAATCCAAACCAAGTCTAAGCTGGACAAAAACACAATAAATTGCACTGAAATGCAAAGCACACTGCATGTGTGCACAGAGACAAAAAACCAGACACTTATCTTAGCTGAATTTGCAGCAGGGCATGAGGAGCCAGAGAGAGATGCAATCCCTCCAAGTACAATGGACAACTGGCACAGACTCATGGATCCTGCACACCTAAATACCTAATAGAGCTGCAATCAGCAGAAACACCTGCCCGGATTACAACCCCAAGACAACTGCACTACCACCAACAACACCCGGAGGGAGCCCAAGAGCAGAATTCACAACAGTAAACATGACTGAAAATTAGTCTTCATGTATGTCTGACCTAAAGAACATCTCTAGAATCTGCCCTTTTCTCACCATGGAAACAAAAAAACCTCACTGTTGCCCTGATCCACTCCCACCTGGACTACTGCAATGCTCTATTAATTGGTCTTCCCCTTACTCAACTTTCCCCTCTCCAGTCTATCCTTAATGCAGCAGCCAGGGTTGTCCATCTAGCTAATCGTTACTCGGACGCGTCCGCTCTTTGCCAGTCGTTACTCTGGCTGCCCATTCTTTACAGGATACAATTCAAAGTACTTGTTCTCACCCACAAAGCTCTCCACAGTGCGGCACCCCCATATATCTCCTCCCTCATTTCGGTCTATCGGCCTAACCGACTGCTGTGCTCTGCAAATGACTTTCGACTAACCTCTGCACTAATCCGTACCTCCCACTCCCGACTCCAAGACTTCTCTCGTGGTGCGCCAATCTTCTGGAATGCTCTACCCCAAGATATTAGAACCATCCACAATTTGCATAGTTTTAGGCACTCGTTCAAAACACATTTGTTCAGAGAGGCCTACCACGTTCACTAATCAAAGTTATTTTATTTCCCATATTGCTTGAAACCTGTGGCCTGCTTAATAATGTGGAACATCATTTTTAAGTAGTTTTCCTTTAACCCCTTTCTGACATTAGACGTACTATCCCGTCGAGGTGAGGTGGGCCCATATGACCACCGACGGGATAGTACGTCATGCCCTTTAATGCGACACTGCGACTTAAGTCGCGGTGATCGTATTAAAATTCCAACGCCATCTTACCTTACGGAAGATGTCCTCGGCATCTTGGGGTATGGCGCTGCCCCCCAGCCTCCCGATCGCTGTGATTTGCTGTTCAATTCTGAACAGCCAATCACAGCCTTTCTCATTGTTTCAGCCAATCAGATTGGCTGAAACAGTGAGGTCCCAGGCTAGGATCGAGTACTGATGTACTCGTTCCTGGGGCCGGTGCCTGGCAACGCCAGTCATCGGCCAAAACCCTCCAGATTGGCATGATCGACGATCATATCGATCGCGTCAATCGCAGGGCACTGCCTTTAACTCCCTGCTCTGGAGCCTGCAGTGCCTGCCTGCTGTGCCCTGCCTGTTAGATCCTACTCCTGCAGCTACTGATTGGTGCGATCGATATGATCGTCGATCACGCCAATCACAGGGCACAGCAGCGGTGTGACCGCGCTGTACCCTGATGGTGACCTGCCGGTGACCTGCCTATGATCGAAGCTGTGAGCTCCGATCATAGGCTGGTGCCTAGCAACACCAGCGTCACCAGAGCCTCCTCTGATTGGTGGGATCGATGTGATCATTCAATCCCACCAATGACAGGCCACAGCAGCGGTAACTAGTGTTGAGCATTCCGATACCGCAAGTATCGGGTATCGGCCGATACTTGCGGTATCGGAATTCCGATACCGAGATCCGATACTTTTGTGGTATCGGGAATCGGAATCGGAAGTTCCCAGTGTATGGTTCCCAGGGTCTGAAGGAGAGGAAACTCTCCTTCAGGCCCTGGGATCCATATCCATGTAAAAAATAAAGAATTAAAATAAAAAATAGGGATATACTCACCCTCTGACGCGCCCTGGTAGTAACCGGCAGCCTGCTTTGCTTAAAATGAGCGCGTTCAGCACCTTCCATGACGTCACGTCTTCTGATTGGTCGCGTGCCTCTCATGTGACCGCCACGCGACCAATCACAAGCCGTGACGTAATTCTCAGGTCCTAAATTCCTAGAATTCGGAATAGGTCACGTGGCGGTCACATGAGCTGCACGCAACCAATCAGAAGCCGTGACGTCATGGAAGGCCCTAAACGCGCTCATTTTAAGCAAAGAAGGCTGCCGGTTACCAGCGGTGATGTCCAGGGGCCTCCGGAGAGGTGAGTATATCAATATTTTTTATTTTAATTTTTTATTTTACACAGTAATATGGATCCCAGGGCCTGAAGGAGAGTTTCCTCTCCTTCAGACCCTGGGAACCATCAGGATACCTTCCGATACTTGGTGTCCCATTGACTTGTATTGGTATCGGGTATCGGTATCGGCGATATCCGATACTTTTCGGGTATCGGCCGATACTATCCGATACCGATACTTTCAAGTATCGGACGGTATCGCTCAACACTAGCGGTAACCTGTCTCACCTCTCCCTGACCTGTTTGACTGCTCTGCAGGAATCCTCACACTTGTTGAGGATTCCTGCAGAGCGGTCACGCTGACAGATCCCCTCCTGTGCTGAGACTTGTGGTGCCACAGTAGCCTGTGACACCACAATTCTTGCTAAGAAAAAAGAAAGAAGACAGAAGAAAGAAGACAGAAGAAAGAAGAGAGACTACAAATGTAAGTGTTCATCCCCGATCCCGGCCCAATCTTTCTTCAACCCCCTTCCCCCCCCTTTCCCCCCTTCCCTTTCCCCTTCCACCCCCACTTTGCGTTGCGTCCGTCCATGCCAGAATTTAGCAGCCGCCGAGCGTTGATAGGTGACGCAGTTCACCGATCAACACTCGTGCTCACTTTTCTTTTCCACATCCCTGTCCGCGCACCCAGCCACCGTGTCTAAACCCGTGCCTTTCGTTTCTTTTTTTCCACATCCCCGTGCGTGCACCCAGCAGCTGCGTCTAAACCTGTGCCTTTAGTTTCTTTTTTTTTTCCACATCCTGTTCGCGCACCCAGCTGCCGTGTCTAAACCCATGCCTTTCGTTTCTTTTTTTTTTCCACATCCCCGTGCGCGCACCCAGAAGCTGCATCTAAACCCATGCCTTTCGTTTCTTTTTTTGTTTTCCACATCCCCGTGCACGCACCCAGAAGCTGCATCTAAACCCATGCCTTTCGTTTCTTTTTTTGTTTTCCTCATCCCGTCCGCGCACCCAGCCACTGCGTCTAAACCCGTGCCTTTCAGTTTTTTTTCCACATCCCCGTGCGTGCACCCAGCCGCTGCATCTAAACCCGTGCCTTTCGTTTCTTTTTTTTTCCACATCCCGTCCGCGCACCCAGCCGCTGCATCTAAACCCGTGCCTTTCGTTTCTTTTTTTTCACGTCCCCGTGCGCGTACTCAGCCGCCGCGTCTAAACCCGTGCCTTTCGTTTCTTTTTTTTCCTCCACATCCCCATGCGCACACCCAGCCGCCTCGTCTAAACCCATGCCTTTTTGTTTCTTTTTTTCCTCCACATCCCCGTGCGCACACCCAGCAGCCGCCGAACTTTGATAAGTGACGCGGTTCACTTATCAGAGCTGGGGACTGCTGTTTTAAAAACAAAGAAAAGTTGTTCCAGCTTCTTGATAAAATTTAGTTTTTAATCCAACATATTAAAATCAAAAAGGACACACTCCTGGGACAATGCCATAACACATGTGAAGAGAGCTACGCGTTTCGACCTGACGGTCTTTGTCACAGCTGATCTATTAGGTAGCCCATCCGATATAAGAAGGACTACTGCACCAATGGAAAGGTGAGGAGAAGTCACCTGACCCGAAGGTCCTGTGCAACATAAAATATATGAGACATTATCAAATTGCTATATGCATACAATAGAAAAATTCAATAAAATCCAAAAGATGCATAAATAAACAGAAATGAACAGAAAAAAAAAAAAAAATAATAAACAAATATATACATCGAAATACTGCTATTATCCATGTCAATAGTTATTGTGTACACTGGGATCCTACTATTATTTATGTTAATAGTGAAACATGAGTTCACTTTTTTTGTTGAGACCAAACGGAAATCTTGTACCTAGATTAAAAATCCAAAAGGGTTCCTGTGTGAGCAGAGCCCTATGCATATCACCTCCTCGTGGAGATTTTTTTATTTTTTCAATGCCTGTTACTCTCAGGGAGTCCGTATTGTGTGAGTGTGCTTCGATGAAGTGTCTGGCTACAGAGGAAATGGTACGACTATTCTTAATTGTGCATTTAATATCGTATAAATGTTCTGATATTCGATTTTTTAGTTTTCTTATTGTGCAACCAATGTATGATTTCTCACATGAGATACAATCTATTTTGTATACTATGAAGCGTGTATTGCAGTTGATGAAGGTTTGAATTTTATATTTGTTCTCCATGTCGCTCATACCAAAAAATTTTGTTATGTTTAAGTGTTTACAGGTAGTGCAGTTGGTAACATTGCATTTGTAGCACCCTGTGCAACTCAGCCAGGTGCTATTTGGTTGTTGAGAGGAAAAACAATTAGGGGATAATATGTTACCTAGCGTGGGTGCCCTTCTGGCTATAATATTGCAACCATTGTTCAATAACACAGCAAGAATGGGATCTTCAAATAGAATTGGAATAGCTCGATTAATAATAGCTTTAGTTTCATTAAATTGCGGACTAAACTGTAAACAGACATATGGTTTATTAGAAATTTTTTAAATATTTTTATTTTTATTTTTGTTGTTATTTTTGCTATTTGACTCTGCATAAATGAGATCTGATTGATTTTTCAAATTGACCACATTTGCCGCTCTATTGAGCATCCAGTTAGGGTAACCCCGCTTAATGAATTTTTTTCGGGATTGAGATAAATCTTTATCTAAATCATTGTTATTGTTGCAGTTCCGCTTCAGTCTAGTAAATTCACCCACGGGAATGGCTTTGATCGTATGTCTGGGATGGCTGCTTTTAGCATGGAGAACCGTATTGCCTGCTGTTGGTTTTGTGAATGTGCGTGTGGACACTAATTCATTGGGAATACCTGTCAATTCTAGATCCAAAAATGAAATTTTGGATATCGCATGTACAAAAGTAAATTTTATGTTGCAATTATTATTGTTAATATAATCTACAAATTCCTGTATGGCAGATACATCGCCTCTCCATATAATCAACGTATCATCGATGTATCTGCCATACCAGTGAATAAATGAAGAAAACGGATTAGATAATGAAAACAAATATGAATATTCCCAATAGGCCATCACTAAATTTGCAAGAGATGGTGAAAACTTTGCGCCCATAGAAACACCTGTGCACTGCAAATAATAATCCCCATCAAAAGAAAAAAAATTATGCGTTAATAGAAAAAAGTAACCTGTAAAATAAAATTAGTCAGATCTTCTGAGTAGGTACTGTATTTCCTTAGATGAAATTGCAGTGCTGTCATAGCTACATCATGCGGAATGCATGTATATAACGATATTACATCGCAGCTTAACCATGTAAAGTCTGATTTCCATTGTTTTTGTGTTATAATACCCAGAACCTCTTTGGTATCCTTAATATGCCCTGGGGTTCTTACAACTAATGGTTGAAGCAAAGAATCCAACCATTGACCTAAAAATTCATTTAGTGATCCTATACTAGAGACTATAGGTCTCATTGGGGGAAATTCAGCCTGCTTGTGAATTTTAGGAAGCCCATATAATATGGGGAAACAGGGTGTGAGACATGCATGTAATCCGCTTGTTTGACGGTTAAAACCCCAAAGGAGACACCCTCTTCAATCATTATGTCTATTTGTTGTTTAAACAGGATAGTGGGGTCAGAAGTTAATTTTTTGTAAATATTACTATCAGAAATTAGTTTGAAAATCTCATTTTTGTAATCTATAGAATTCATTATAACGATTACACCCCCTTTGTCACTTGTTTTTATGACTATATCTTTCATAGCCTTAATTTCCTGGATGGCTTTATTTTGTTTTTTTAGATATATTCTTTCTAGCTGGCTGTTTATTTTCATGTAGGAGTTTAAGATCACGTTCTACTATTTCTTGAAATTTGTTCATACACTCAGCTCGAGAATTTATGGGATAAAAATAGGGATTTTTTGTACCAAAATTATCTGCTTGATTAACAGATTTATTTACTCCATCTTTATCCTGCAAATCCTGTAAAGTCAAAAGTGACATTTTCTCATAAAAATCTAGTGTCTGAAACTCATTTTCAACCCAGTCCTCATGTTCTATATTCTCTTCCTGGTTAGCTGAGAAAAAATGTTTTTTTATAGTTAGGTTCCTGATGAATTTGTTCACGTCCAAGATGCTTGCGAAAAGATAAAAAAAAACAACTAAATTTTATCAAGAAGCTGGAACAACTTTTCTACGTCGTGTCAGGACGAAGTTCCGTGCCTCTTACATCTATCGGTGAGCTGGCTTTTTTCTTTTTTTGTTTGAAATTCAATGTTGACTGCCGTGCACCCGATATTCACTCCATATATGGGACTTACCGCACTTAATGAAGTCAGTGAAGTTTCGATCTATTTTTGTGACAGAATCAAACCTTTTACTGCACCATGTCGGACTACACTAAAAAGCGCATGCAAAAAGCTGCCAATGTGTTTTCTGGTGTATTTAATGAGACCAATTCAAGTTCTGATATTTCCAGCACATGGACTGTGTTAAAAAAAACCATGATCCAAGAGACGAAAATCTGGTGGGATTTAACCACCCTTCAAAACTACATTTCGAAAAATATGATTCCAAGAGGTCTACGGTTGAAGAAAAAAGCCACCACCGACTTTGGCACAACATTTTCCAATGAATGGAATGAAATATTAAGCAATTGCTCATTGAACCTCATGAGGCTCATTGTTAAATATGAGGAAAAAAAAACCCAAGATGTACAAAAGGAAATTGACAGTTCCAAGGAAAGTCTAAAAAATATGAATGTCATTTGTGAAAATTGTGACACCTATAAAAAGATTCGGGATGAACTAACAACATTAGAGGATGAAATTATACAACGGAAAAAACGGAAATTTGAACGAGACCTAGAGGATTATGCCAATAACAAAGTGTATAATTGGAGTGATGGCAATGAGTCCTATAGTACTCCAAGATCAATTCTACGTTTCTCTAATCGCCGCAGAAAACCAAATAAACGCTATGTAAGCTTTAGTTCAAGAGATGGCGAATCAGATGACAATGGTCTCAGCACATCTGACATTTCTCTCAATGAGCCCATGGAGCACAATTCAGCCAAACAATCAAATAAATAAAAAAACGCAAAAGGCGCGGTGGGAGGAAGCACAGAAAACCATCATGGTGTGCAAACCCGCCGCAACAAAAGCATGATGAGATAAGTCAGAATGTTGTAAATTTGTCTTCAAAAATTTTTTCACCGGGACAAAAGAACGGGCTTTAAGAGGGAAACGTGAAAGGTATCGGTGATACCAAGGCATGGAGGAATAGCCAAACGGTAGACCACAGGGTTCACCTGTTCCAGAACCTTGAACGGGCCAATGTAGCGAGGCGCAAACTTAGTGGACTCAACTCGCAGCCTGATGTTACGGGCGGAGAGCCACACTAAGTTGCCAGGAGCAAAGGTCGGAGCGGGGCGTCGGTGTGTATCAGCCGAGACCCTCATTCTCTCCTTGGAGGCCCGGATGGCATCCTGTGTGCGGTCCCAGATGTCACGTGCCTCCACCGCCCAGTCTGCCACCCTAGAATCGGTGGATGACACGGGCATGGGCACAGGGACACGCGGATGCTGGCCGTAATTAAGGAGAAAAGGAGTCTGACCAGTGGAATCTAGGGTTGAGCTAAACGGGTCGTTCATTTTCAAAAGTCGCCGACTTTTGGCAAAGTCGGCGTCTCATGAAACCGAGTCGATCCCAGCGTTGCATCGGCCATGCGGTGCGCGACTTTCGCGCCAAAGTCGCGTTTCAATGACGCGAAAAGCGCCATTTCTCAGCCAATGAAGGTGAACGCAGAGTGTGGGCAGCGTGATGACATAGTGCCTGGTCCCCACCATCTTAGAGAAGGGCATTGCAGTGATTGGCTTGCTGTCTGCGGCGTCACAGGGGCTATAAAGGGGCGTTCCCACCGACCGCCATCTCACTGCTGCTGATCTGAGCTTAGGGAGAGGTTGCTGCCGCTTCGTCAGAAGCAGGGAGAGTGTTAGGCAGGGTCCATAAACACCAAACTGCTTGTGCTGTAGCGATTTCCACTGTCCAACACCACCTTCAGTGTGCAGGGACAGTGGAAGCTACATTTTTATTTTTTTTTCTCTCAGCGCTGTAGCTCATTGGGCTGCCCTAGAAGGCTCCCTGATAGCTGTATTGCTGTGTGTACGCCACTGTGGAAACCAACTGCTTTTTTCAAAGCACATATCCTCTTGTTCCTTCCTTTCTGCACAGCTATCTTTTTTGTTTGTCCACACTTTTTATTTAATTTGTGCATCAGTCCACTCTTTATTGCTGCCTGCCATACCTGGCTGAGATTACTGCAGGGAGATAGTAATTGTAGGACAGTTCCTGTTTTTTTGTTTGTTTTTTTTTGTTGGAGATTAAGATTGGCATTTCTGCTAGAGTGCCATCCGTGTGTGTGCCATCTCTCACTGAGTGGGCCATAGAAAGCCTATTTATTTTTTTCCATGATTTGGGTTCTAAAATCTACCTGAAAAAAAAAACACTACATCAATCAGTGGTAGAAAAATATTGGCCTCAGTCAGGGCTTGTGTGCCACTCCTGACTCCTGTGTGTGCCATCTCTTACTCAGTGGGCCATAGAAAGCCTTTTTTTTTTATTATTATTTGGTTTCTAAAGTCTCCCTGAAAAAAAAATAAAAAAATAAAAAAACAGTGGGAGATTAATATTGCTCTTTCAGCTTGTGTGCCAGTCTTGAATCCTGGGTGTGCCACCTCTCTCTCTCAAATTGTGGGCCATAGAAAGCCTATTTATTTTTTTCCTTGATTTGGGTTCTAAAATCTACCTTAAAAAAAACACTACATCAATCAGTGGTAGAAAAATACTAAATAAACAAAGGCACCGCGCCAACTAAATAAATAATGCGTAAATGTACACAGTGAGCATCTACCTGAATACAATGTGACGCACAATGAAAATATAAAAGGTAACAATAGCAGAGTGGATGCCTATTATTTCCAAAGCTACCACATAAAGTGCATGGCTTGCTATTAGAAAAGAAAACACACTTACTGGCTAATAATGTAGCTGTTTGTGAAGGTGAGAGCACGTTTTCAGGAGAGCTGCAGTAGTAGGAACAGGATCGCCAGCGGTCACAGAAGTGAAAGTAAAAATCCAGTATCCAGATTTACGATGCCCAGGACAGAGTGGATGCCTGTTATTTCCAAAGCTACCACATAGAGTGCATGGCTTGCTATTAGAAAAGAAAACACACTTACTGGCTAATGATGTAGCTGTTTGTGAAGGTGAGAGCACGTTTTCAGGAGAGCTGCAGTAGTAGGAACAGGATCGCCAGCGGCCACAGAAGTGAAAGTAAAAATCCAGTATCCAGATTTGCGATGCCCAGGACAGTGACGTGGGGCGGCACAAACACCCAAAAGTAAAGGGAGCGTCCTCCCTGGTGAGTATGTGCCTGCCGCATACGTCAGGAACACCGCTTGCCGGCACACATGGACCAGGAGAAGCTGGTGCACAGAGCGGTGAAAAAGGGGGCGTGGTAAAGGTGACGTCACCAAAACAAAAAAACAGAGGACGGATGCCGCACAGGACCACACTTGCCTATGCGTTTCGAAGGTCTACGGACCTTCTTCGTCAGGGCTGAAGATACTGGCGGTCTCTAAGTCCTTTTAAAGCGCCATACACCCCCATAATGCACCAGCCCCTGGGACACTGCAAACCTATTGGGCCACTAACAGCGTGAAGAGAGGGAATAAATTTAGCTATACATAATACAAACTGGAAATAATCCGGAGTAGAATAACCTATATTAAATATATATAAAAACACCTTTTATTATCTATAAAAAATATAAATAAAAACATCATATATAAATACATATAAATGCGCATTAAAATATGCCGCTATAAATTATAGCAGGCATATAAATATTTAAAAGGTCTACAAGGAAAAGGTCTACAAGAAAAAAAGGGGGGGGGGGTGTAGGGGAGGGGAAGGAAAAAACAAGAGGAAGATCATACCAAACCATGAGGAATTAGCTAAAAGCGTATAGCTCAATTTCACAGTTCAGGCCTTTAGGAGCTAAACTGTCAAGTGTAAAGATCCACTTGGATTCAGTGCGTGACATGGACTTAATATAATCACCTCCCCTCCAATTCTTGTGTACCCTCTGAATGCCACAAAAACTTAACCCTTTACTTGACCTCCCATGATGCTCCATGAAATGTCTAGACAGGGGGTGGCCTACAAAGCCTTTCTCTATATTTTTAAAATGTTCCTTAAGCCGGTCCATAAGCCTACGTTTGGTCCGGCCTATATAAATTTTGTCGCATGGACATTTGATCAAATAAATAACCCCCGTAGACCAGCAGGATATGCTTTCTTTGATAAAAAATTCCCGAGAGCCGTCTGAATTAAAAAATTTAAATTGTCTATCCTTTTTAAAATTTGTGCGTACACAACAAGAACAGGTACCACAGGGAGTAAAACCTGGATTAATTTGGTGAACTTTCTTAATGGGACCCCTCCTGGTAGTTGGAGCTATGATGTTCCCAATGGTCTGCGTCTTCCTAAAAATAAACCTTGGGTTATGGGGTAATAGGCCGCCTATCACCTTATCCAATTGGAGGGTTGCCCAATGCTTACGTATTATTTTAGTAAACAGTTTATGCCCCTGATGATACCGCGTGATAATGGGCAGGCGGTGGATCTGGTCTGCAATACCCTCTCCAATAGATGAATTCCTGGTGGTTTTATGTATGAAGGTATCTCTCGAGGTTTCGTGGACCGCCTTATTGGCCGCCATAATAAGATCTAAAGGGTAACCTTTTTCCAGGAATTTTCCCGTCAGGTGCTCAGCCTCGATTTCATAGTCCCGAATTTTAGTACAATTCCTTCTTAATCGAGTAAATTGACTTTTAGGGATGTTAGTCAACCAGACGGGGAGGTGGCAACTGCTTATATCAATAAAACCATTAGAATCCACCGTCTTGCGGTGACATTTGGTCAATACCTTATCTTCCTCAATAAAAATATTCAGGTCCAGAAAATTGACTGCTGTTTTACTGGTAGATGCTGTAAATTCCAGCCCAAAGTCATTACAATTAAGGCTGGCAATGAATACATCCAACTCATCTTGGGGGCAATTCCAAATAAACAATACGTCATCTATAAACCGTTTCCACATGACCAACCCAATGTTGCAGCTGTTGGTAAGTTTAATCTGTAGCTCCTCCCATCTGGCTACATAGAGGTTCGCATAGCTGGGAGCGAAGCGGGTGCCCATGGCTGTTCCCCATGTTTGAAGATAGAACTGGCCATCATAGATAAAATAATTATGCTCCAAGATGAAGAGAATACTCTCAATAATAAATTTAATCTGTATATCTCTATAAATGTTTAATTTATCCAAAAATAGGAAATGGCCTAATAGAAATGGGGGCCTGTTGAGTTCTTCCATCTCTCAAAAAACTCAAAAAATACAGAAACCTCCCAAGCGGACTGGGCCAGTTACTACGAACACTGGGAATATTAACTATAGGGGTAATAACCCCAAGAGAATTCCCAGCCTCTTACCAAATAGAGGGAAAGGACCTAAGTTACAATCAACCATTAATCGGGATTTTTTCCGGGTAAAACTTCCAAAACTAAAAGAGGTAAGAGGGGGGGGGGAAACTCTCCAAAAAGAAAGTGACAAAACCCCCCTCTACCCAAAGAATATTCAACTTGAGTTCTTATACATTTTCGGAAAGTGAAATTTCTCTTCTCCAGAAAGGTCTCAAGTTTGCTCCTACCATGGCAGTGAAACCTTTTGATTTATATGTTAGCCTCAAACAGTTTTTACGGAACTTGGCTATTAAAAAATTTTTTCTAAAAAAAGGCCCTCAGCCATCTACCATTATTAATGCTTCCGAATATATACAGACGTCGTTATCTAATCCTTCTACCTTCCACCCCATACATGAATACTCTAATGCTTTCCACGCATTCGAGTCGGCAGTAACTCAGGATATTCGAAAAATAAAAACCAATAAGGCTAAATATATCCCCCAAAACCTTACCCATTCTGAGAGGAAAGCACTTCTTGACCTTCAAGATAACAATGATATTATTGTACGGCCTGCAGATAAGGGGGGAGGTATTGTGGTTCTTAACAAGACTTCCTATGAGGAGGAATCAATTCGCATCTTATCTGACGCTGTCACTTATAAGAGACTCACTAGTGACCCTACTGCACGCTTTGTTAAGAATCTTGGTGTTCTCGCAACACGTGGTAAATCCTTAGGGATTCTAAATAAAAAAGAATTTCAGTTTGTCCTTAATAAAACTCCAAGCATTGCAGTATTTTATTACCTCCCTAAGGTTCACAAGGACAGCGCGCACCCACCAGGTAGACCTATCATCTCAGGCGTAAATTGTCTAACTTCAAACTTGTCACGTTACATTGACACACATCTCCAGAAGTGCATGTCCATTGTTCCGGCCTATCTTAAAGACACGAGTCATGTGTTACAACTACTTGAAGAGGTACGCTGGGAGAGTGGTTTTATCCTTGGGACACTTGATATTAAATCCCTCTATACAGTGATAAACCACTCTAAAGGATGCGAAGCTGCGGAATATTTTTTGGATAAATTAAACATTTATAGAGATATACAGATTAAATTTATTATTGAGAGTATTCTCTTCATCTTGGAGCATAATTATTTTATCTATTATGGCCAGTTCTATCTTCAAACATGGGGAACAGCCATGGGTACCTGCTTCGCTCCCAGCTATGCGAACCTCTATGTAGCCAGATGGGAGGAGCTACAGATTAAACTTACCAACAGCTGCAACATTGGGTTGGTCATGTGGAAACGGTTTATAGATGACGTATTGTTTATTTGGAATGGCCCCCAAGATGAGTTGGATGTATTCATTGCCAGCCTTAATTGTAATGACTTTGGGCTGGAATTTACAGCATCTACCAGTAAAACAGCAGTCAATTTTCTGGACCTGAATATTTTTATTGAGGAAGATAAGGTATTGACCAAATGTCACCGCAAGACGGTGGATTCTAATGGTTTTATTGATATAAGCAGTTGCCACCTCCCCGTCTGGTTGACTAACATCCCTAAAAGTCAATTTACTCGATTAAGAAGGAATTGTACTAAAATTCGGGACTATGAAATCGAGGCTGAGCACCTGACGGGAAAATTCCTGGAAAAAGGTTACCCTTTAGATCTTATTATGGCGGCCAATAAGGCGGTCCACGAAACCTCGAGAGATACCTTCATACATAAAACCACCAGGAATTCATCTATTGGAGAGGGTATTGCAGACCAGATCCACCGCCTGCCCATTATCACGCGGTATCATCAGGGGCATAAACTGTTTACTAAAATAATACGTAAGCATTGGGCAACCCTCCAATTGGATAAGGTGATAGGCGGCCTATTACCCCATAACCCAAGGTTTATTTTTAGGAAGACGCAGACCATTGGGAACATCATAGCTCCAACTACCAGGAGGGGTCCCATTAAGAAAGTTCACCAAATTAATCCAGGTTTTACTCCCTGTGGTACCTGTTCTTGTTGTGTACGCACAAATTTTAAAAAGGATAGACAATTTAAATTTTTTAATTCAGACGGCTCTCGGGAATTTTTTATCAAAGAAAGCATATCCTGCTGGTCTACGGGGGTTATTTATTTGATCAAATGTCCATGCGACAAAATTTATATAGGCCGGACCAAACGTAGGCTTATGGACCGGCTTAAGGAACATTTTAAAAATATAGAGAAAGGCTTTGTAGGCCACCCCCTGTCTAGACATTTCATGGAGCATCATGGGAGGTCAAGTAAAGGGTTAAGTTTTTGTGGCATTCAGAGGGTACACAAGAATTGGAGGGGAGGTGATTATATTAAGTCCATGTCACGCACTGAATCCAAGTGGATCTTTACACTTGACAGTTTAGCTCCTAAAGGCCTGAACTGTGAAATTGAGCTATACGCTTTTAGCTAATTCCTCATGGTTTGGTATGATCTTCCTCTTGTTTTTTCCTTCCCCTCCCCTACACCCCCCCCCCTTTTTTTCTTGTAGACCTTTTCCTTGTAGACCTTTTAAATATTTATATGCCTGCTATAATTTATAGCGGCATATTTTAATGCGCATTTATATGTATTTATATATGATGTTTTTATTTATATTTTTTATAGATAATAAAAGGTGTTTTTATATATATTTAATATAGGTTATTCTACTCCGGATTATTTCCAGTTTGTATTATGTATAGCTAAATTTATTCCCTCTCTTCACGCTGTTAGTGGCCCAATAGGTTTGCAGTGTCCCAGGGGCTGGTGCATTATGGGGGTGTATGGCGCTTTAAAAGGACTTAGAGACCGCCAGTATCTTCAGCCCTGACGAAGAAGGTCCGTAGACCTTCGAAACGCATAGGCAAGTGTGGTCCTGTGCGGCATCCGTCCTCTGTTTTTTTGTTTTGGTGACGTCACCTTTACCACGCCCCCTTTTTCACCGCTCTGTGCACCAGCTTCTCCTGGTCCATGTGTGCCGGCAAGCGGTGTTCCTGACGTATGCGGCAGGCACATACTCACCAGGGAGGACGCTCCCTTTACTTTTGGGTGTTTGTGCCGCCCCACGTCACTGTCCTGGGCATCGCAAATCTGGATACTGGATTTTTACTTTCACTTCTGTGGCCGCTGGCGATCCTGTTCCTACTACTGCAGCTCTCCTGAAAACGTGCTCTCACCTTCACAAACAGCTACATCATTAGCCAGTAAGTGTGTTTTCTTTTCTAATAGCAAGCCATGCACTCTATGTGGTAGCTTTGGAAATAACAGGCATCCACTCTGTCCTGGGCATCGTAAATCTGGATACTGGATTTTTACTTTCACTTCTGTGACCGCTGGCGATCCTGTTCCTACTACTGCAGCTCTCCTGAAAACGTGCTCTCACCTTCACAAACAGCTACATTATTAGCCAGTAAGTGTGTTTTCTTTTCTAATAGCAAGCCATGCACTTTATGTGGTAGCTTTGGAAATAATAGGCATCCACTCTGCTATTGTTACCTTTTATATTTTCATTGTGCGTCACATTGTATTCAGGTAGATGCTCACTGTGTACATTTACGCATTATTTATTTAGTTGGCGCGGTGCCTTTGTTTATTTAGTATTTTTCTACCACTGATTGATGTAGTGTTTTTTTTAAGGTAGATTTTAGAACCCAAATCAAGGAAAAAAATAAATAGGCTTTCTATGGCCCACAATTTGAGAGAGAGAGGTGGCACACCCAGGATTCAAGACTGGCACACAAGCTGAAAGAGCAATATTAATCTCCCACTGTTTTTTTATTTTTTTATTTTTTTTTCAGGGAGACTTTAGAAACCAAATAATAATAAAAAAAAAAGGCTTTCTATGGCCCACTGAGTAAGAGATGGCACACACAGGAGTCAGGAGTGGCACACAAGCCCTGACTGAGGCCAATATTTTTCTACCACTGATTGATGTAGTGTTTTTTTTTTCAGGTAGATTTTAGAACCCAAATCATGGAAAAAAATAAATAGGCTTTCTATGGCCCACTCAGTGAGAGATGGCACACACACGGATGGCACTCTAGCAGAAATGCCAATCTTAATCTCCAACAAAAAAAAACAAACAAAAAAACAGGAACTGTCCTACAATTACTATCTCCCTGCAGTAATCTCAGCCAGGTATGGCAGGCAGCAATAAAGAGTGGACTGATGCACAAATTAAATAAAAAGTGTGGACAAACAAAAAAGATAGCTGTGCAGAAAGGAAGGAACAAGAGGATATGTGCTTTGAAAAAAGCAGTTGGTTTCCACAGTGGCGTACACACAGCAATACAGCTATCAGGGAGCCTTCTAGGGCAGCCCAATGAGCTACAGCGCTGAGAGAAAAAAAAATAAAAATGTAGCTTCCACTGTCCCTGCACACTGAAGGTGGTGTTGGACAGTGGAAATCGCTACAGCACAAGCAGTTTGGTGTTTATGGACCCTGCCTAACACTCTCCCTGCTTCTGACGAAGCGGCAGCAACCTCTCCCTAAGCTCAGATCAGCAGCAGTGAGATGGCGGTCGGTGGGAACGCCCCTTTATAGCCCCTGTGACGCCGCAGACAGCAAGCCAATCACTGCAATGCCCTTCTCTAAGATGGTGGGGACCAGGCACTATGTCATCACGCTGCCCACACTCTGCGTTCACCTTCATTGGCTGAGAAATGGCGCTTTTCGCGTCATTGAAACGCGACTTTGGCGCGAAAGTCGCGCACCGCATGGCCGATGCAACGCTGGGATCGACTCGGTTTCATGAGACGCCGACTTTGCCAAAAGTCGGCGACTTTTGAAAATGAACGACCCGTTTAGCTCAACCCTAGATTCCACTGGTCAGACTCCTTTTCTCCTTAATTACGGCCAGCATCCGCGTGTCCCTGTGCCCATGCCCGTGTCATCCACCGATTCTAGGGTGGCAGACTGGGCGGTGGAGGCACGTGACATCTGGGACCGCACACAGGATGCCATCCGGGCCTCCAAGGAGAGAATGAGGGTCTCGGCTGATACACACCGACGCCCCGCTCCGACCTTTGCTCCTGGCAACTTAGTGTGGCTCTCCGCCCGTAACATCAGGCTGCGAGTTGAGTCCACTAAGTTTGCGCCTCGCTACATTGGCCCGTTCAAGGTTCTGGAACAGGTGAACCCTGTGGTCTACCGTTTGGCTATTCCTCCATGCCTTGGTATCACCGATACCTTTCACGTTTCCCTCTTAAAGCCCGTTCTTTTGTCCCGGTGAAAAAAATTTTGAAGACAAATTTACAACATTCTGACTTATCTCATCATGCTTTTGTTGCGGCGGGTTTGCACACCATGATGGTTTTCTGTGCTTCCTCCCACCGCGCCTTTTGCGTTTTTTTATTTATTTGATTGTTTGGCTGAATTGTGCTCCATGGGCTCATTGAGAGAAATGTCAGATGTGCTGAGACCATTGTCATCTGATTCGCCATCTCTTGAACTAAAGCTTACATAGCGTTTATTTGGTTTTCTGCGGCGATTAGAGAAACGTAGAATTGATCTTGGAGTACTATAAGACTCATTGCCATCACTCCAATTATACACTTTGTTATTGGCATAATCCTCTAGGTCTCGTTCAAATTTCCGTTTTTTCCGTTGTATAATTTCATCCTCTAATGTTGTTAGTTCATCCCGAATCTTTTTATAGGTGTCACAATTTTCACAAATGACATTCATATTTTTTAGACTTTCCTTGGAACTGTCAATTTCCTTTTGTACATCTTGGGTTTTTTTTTCCTCATATTTAACAATGAGCCTCATGAGGTTCAATGAGCAATTGCTTAATATTTCATTCCATTCATTGGAAAATGTTGTGCCAAAGTCGGTGGTGGCTTTTTTCTTCAACCGTAGACCTCTTGGAATCATATTTTTCGAAATGTAGTTTTGAAGGGTGGTTAAATCCCACCAGATTTTCGTCTCTTGGATCATGGTTTTTTTTAACACAGTCCATGTGCTGGAAATATCAGAACTTGAATTGGTCTCATTAAATACACCAGAAAACACATTGGCAGCTTTTTGCATGCGCTTTTTAGTGTAGTCCGACATGGTGCAGTAAAAGGTTTGATTCTGTCACAAAAATAGATCGAAACTTCACTGACTTCATTAAGTGCGGTAAGTCCCATATATGGAGTGAATATCGGGTGCACGGCAGTCAACATTGAATTTCAAACAAAAAAAGAAAAAAGCCAGCTCACCGATAGATGTAAGAGGCACGGAACTTCGTCCTGACACGACGTAGAAAAGTTGTTCCAGCTTCTTGATAAAATTTAGTTGTTTTTTTTTATCTTTTCGCAAGCATCTTGGACGTGAACAAATTCATCAGGAACCTAACTATAAAAAAACATTTTTTCTCAGCTAACCAGGAAGAGAATATAGAAAATGAGGACTGGGTTGAAAATGAGTTTCAGACACTAGATTTTTATGAGAAAATGTCACTTTTGACTTTACAGGATTTGCAGGATAAAGATGGAGTAAATAAATCTGTTAATCAAGCAGATAATTTTGGTACAAAAAATCCCTATTTTTATCCCATAAATTCTCGAGCTGAGTGTATGAACAAATTTCAAGAAATAGTAGAACGTGATCTTAAACTCCTACATGAAAATAAACAGCCAGCTAGAAAGAATATATCTAAAAAAACAAAATAAAGCCATCCAGGAAATTAAGGCTATGAAAGATATAGTCATAAAAACAAGTGACAAAGGGGGTGTAATCGTTATAATGAATTCTATAGATTACAAAAATGAGATTTTCAAACTAATTTCTGATAGTAATATTTACAAAAAATTAACTTCTGACCCCACTATCCTGTTTAAACAACAAATAGACATAATGATTGAAGAGGGTGTCTCCTTTGGGGTTTTAACCGTCAAACAAGCGGATTACATGCATGTCTCACACCCTGTTTCCCCATATTATATGGGCTTCCTAAAATTCACAA
Source organism: Ranitomeya variabilis (assembly GCF_051348905.1). Lineage (NCBI taxonomy): Eukaryota > Metazoa > Chordata > Amphibia > Anura > Dendrobatidae > Ranitomeya > Ranitomeya variabilis. The sequence goes on from NC_135236.1 coordinate 436,892,317, forward strand.
GCAGGCTGAATTTCCCCCAATGAGACCTATAGTCTCTAGTATAGGATCACTAAATGAATTTTTAGGTCAATGGTTGGATTCTTTGCTTCAACCATTAGTTGTAAGAACCCCAGGGCATATTAAGGATACCAAAGAGGTTCTGGGTATTATAACACAAAAACAATGGAAATCAGACTTTACATGGTTAAGCTGCGATGTAATATCGTTATATACATGCATTCCGCATGATGTAGCTATGACAGCACTGCAATTTCATCTAAGGAAATACAGTACCTACTCAGAAGATCTGACTAATTTTATTTTACAGGTTACTTTTTTCTATTAACGCATAATTTTTTTTCTTTTGATGGGGATTATTATTTGCAGTGCACAGGTGTTTCTATGGGCGCAAAGTTTTCACCATCTCTTGCAAATTTAGTGATGGCCTATTGGGAATATTCATATTTGTTTTCATTATCTAATCCGTTTTCTTCATTTATTCACTGGTATGGCAGATACATCGATGATACGTTGATTATATGGAGAGGCGATGTATCTGCCATACAGGAATTTGTAGATTATATTAACAATAATAATTGCAACATAAAATTTACTTTTGTACATGCGATATCCAAAATTTCATTTTTGGATCTAGAATTGACAGGTATTCCCAATGAATTAGTGTCCACACGCACATTCACAAAACCAACAGCAGGCAATACGGTTCTCCATGCTAAAAGCAGCCATCCCAGACATACGATCAAAGCCATTCCCGTGGGTGAATTTACTAGACTGAAGCGGAACTGCAACAATAACAATGATTTAGATAAAGATTTATCTCAATCCCGAAAAAAATTCATTAAGCGGGGTTACCCTAACTGGATGCTCAATAGAGCGGCAAATGTGGTCAATTTGAAAAATCAATCAGATCTCATTTATGCAGAGTCAAATAGCAAAAATAACAACAAAAATAAAAATAAAAATATTTAAAAAATTTCTAATAAACCATATGTCTGTTTACAGTTTAGTCCGCAATTTAATGAAACTAAAGCTATTATTAATCGAGCTATTCCAATTCTATTTGAAGATCCCATTCTTGCTGTGTTATTGAACAATGGTTGCAATATTATAGCCAGAAGGGCACCCACGCTAGGTAACATATTATCCCCTAATTGTTTTTCCTCTCAACAACCAAATAGCACCTGGCTGAGTTGCACAGGGTGCTACAAATGCAATGTTACCAACTGCACTACCTGTAAACACTTAAACATAACAAAATTTTTTGGTATGAGCGACATGGAGAACAAATATAAAATTCAAACCTTCATCAACTGCAATACACGCTTCATAGTATACAAAATAGATTGTATCTCATGTGAGAAATCATACATTGGTTGCACAATAAGAAAACTAAAAAATCGAATATCAGAACATTTATACGATATTAAATGCACAATTAAGAATAGTCGTACCATTTCCTCTGTAGCCAGACACTTCATCGAAGCACACTCACACAATACGGACTCCCTGAGAGTAACAGGCATTGAAAAAATAAAAAAATCTCCACGAGGAGGTGATATGCATAGGGCTCTGCTCACACAGGAACCCTTTTGGATTTTTAATCTAGGTACAAGATTTCCGTTTGGTCTCAACAAAAAAAGTGAACTCATGTTTCACTATTAACATAAATAATAGTAGGATCCCAGTGTACACAATAACTATTGACATGGATAATAGCAGTATTTCGATGTATATATTTGTTTATTATTTTTTTTTTTTTTTCTGTTCATTTCTGTTTATTTATGCATCTTTTGGATTTTATTGAATTTTTCTATTGTATGCATATAGCAATTTGATAATGTCTTATATATTTTATATTACACAGGACCTTCGGGTCAGGTGACTTCTCCTCACCTTTCCATTGGTGCAGTGGTCCTTCTTATATCGGATGGGCTACCTAATAGATCAGCTGTGACAAAGACCATCAGGTCGAAACGCGTAGCTCTCTTCACATGTGTTATGGCATTGTCCCAGGAGTGTGTCCTTTTTGATTTTAATATGTTGGATTAAAAACTAAATTTTATCAAGAAGCTGGAACAACTTTTCTTTGTTTTTGGGATTCCACTACGTCGTGTCAGGACGAAGTTCCGTGCCTCTTACATCTATCGGTGAGCTGGCTTTTTTCTTTTCTTTTTTTGTTTGAAATTGACTGCTGTTTTAGACTTTTCCTTTCACATGTATTTTTTTTCTCCCTATTTGCTTTTTTTCCTTTAGCTTTTTCTTTTCAGAATAGTTTGTAGCAAACGCTATCCCCCCACACACATACACAGTTAACAATAAAGTACACCCAAGCATCATACTAAAAAAAAAAATGTTCCGCTCGTCCCGTTCTTCCCAGCAGCGCTATTCAGCGGAGGAGGCATATTCTTTCCTTGCCTCCAACACTGATAGTGAGGAAGAGGATCCCACATTCCTTTTCTCTTCAGATTCGTCCTCCTCTTCCTCCTCCTCATCTTCCTGGGGGGAACCGCCATGCAGACCCCCCAGGACAGAAGATGAGGCAGCGCCCACCATTCCTAAACCAGCGCACCCCTCTGTGGACCCCATATGGACCTCGGCCCCCGAAAATTACGAGCCACTGATTCCCAATTTTGAGGCAGAATCAGGAATCAAGTTTGACACCACCAGCCTCACAGAAATAGACTTTTTCAAAGTCTTTTTCTCTGAGGCTTTAGTTAACCTCATGGTGGAGCAAACTGATTTGCATGCTCGGCAATTTTTGGAGCAAAACCCTAGTTTATCTTTTTCTAACTGGTCTTCTGTAGACACAGTTGAAATGATGCAGTTTTGGGGCCTGGTCCTTCATATGGGGATCCTGAAGAAGCCAGAAATTCAGCAATATTGGAGTGTTGATATTTTATATAACACCCCAGTTTCCGAATGGTCATGGTCCGGACACGTCTTGAGGCCATCCATAAGTTCCTTCATTACAATGATAATGCACGGTGTCCCACATGAGATGACCCCAATTTTGACCATCTGTTCAAAGTTCGGCCGGTCATCGAACACTTCAGCAAAAAGTTTGCTGAAGTGTACTTGCCTCAAAGGGACATCTGCGTGGATGAGTCCTTGGTTCATTTGAAGGGGTGGCTCAGATTCCGTCAATACCTGCCCAACAAGAGGGCCAGGTACGGAATCAAACTCTACAATCTGTGTGAGAGTACCTCAGGGTACACCTACAGCTTTAGAGTGTACGAAGGGAAGGACAGCAGGATTGAACCACCTGAGTGTCCTTCTATCCTGGGAGTGAGTGGGAAAATTGTGTGGGATTTGGTGCACCCACTGCTGAATAAAGGTTATCACCTCTACAACGATAACTTTTATTCCAGCATCTCACTCTACAAATCCCTCTGTGCGCGAGGTACCACAGCCTGCGGTACTGTCTGCAAAAATCGGAGAGGCCTCCCGAAGATGCTACTTGGGCAGATGGTCAGAAAAGGTGAAAGCAAAGCCCAATGTAGCGACCACCTTCTGGTGGTCAAGTACAAGGACAAGAGTTATGTCCTTCTCTTGACCACCATACACGGTGATGGCAGTGCCCTCAGCACTGTACGAGGTACCTCTACACAGGTCTGCAAACCGGACTGTGTACTGGGGTACAACAAAAACATAGTGGGCGTTGATCTCTCCGATCAACTCCGATCCAACTGTACAGTGCTTTGAGAAAGGCCAAGGTGTGGTACAAAAAGCTGTCCGTGTACATCGTACAAATGGCAATGCTCAACGCTTCCCCTGACGAAGCCGCTGCGGCGGCAATACGCGTGGGGCCAGTTCCTCACACCCCATTCTTATTCGCAGCTGACCTTCCCTGGCTTATGGGCTCTAGGTGACTTCCATAGCTCTATCTTTCTGCAGCTTTGATTTGCCTTCTATTTCTATGGATTAGGTACGGCATTATGCGGTTTATCTGCATATTGAGTATTATCATTCTGGCTACTTGCGGGTTCATCCACCTTTTGCCACAGAATAGTGGGATCCACTATTTATTACTGTGGACTTTTTCCACGAATATCTTGCTCATTATATTGGGTCCTGATCATGATATGGGTATCTACATGCAGGTCTAGCTGAGCTTATTAAGTGTATTGTTATTATACATACTGAGTTAAATTGGGGTGTTGTGTGCTTATATGTGCATTTTTAAATGTTTTTATATTGTTTTGTTGTGGTGTTCTAATAAATGCTTTTCATATTTTTGCATATAATTAGGTTGTGCGAGTCCAATCTTTCTTCTTTTTTGTCTTGGTTATATTTATCATTGGACTAGGCACCGCACCCATACGTATTATGATCATACAGCTAGAGTGCACCCTTTTTCCTCAGTTTCAACGCTTTCCTGCTGTCACGATGTGCACGACACACTGATACGTCGTACCTTCAGTTCCAGGAGGTAGTGGTTAAGGCCCTGATGTTTGGGAAGGAGCGGGCCCCAGTACTTCCGGAAATGAGGGTGCTCATATCGTACCAGGTCAGCATTTTCCGGGGGTGATCCCGCTAACTGGAAGAAAAGGTAAGCCACAAAAAAGGTGCCAAGTGTGCTACAAAAGAGGAATACGCAAGGACACCATCTATCAATGCGACACCTGCCCCGAAAAACCTGGCCTGTGTATGAAGGATTGCTTCAAATTGTACCACTCCTCCATGCACTACTAATTTACTTTACAGGAACCAGTAGATTAGTTCCAAAGAGGGGGCACATCTAGGTAAGTTCGTTGGGGGTCTAGGCTCCAAAATGATGTCACTTGTGTTTTTTTTTACTGTTTAGGCACATCAGGGGCTCTGCAAATGGAACATGACACCCTCAGACCAGTCCATCAAAGTCTGCATTCCAAATCGTCTCTGCTTTCCTTCTGAGTCCCGACATGCCCAAACAGTTTTTTTTCCCACAAATGGGGTACCAGCGTACTCAGGACAAATTGGACAACAACTTTTGGGGTCCAATTTCTCTTGTTACCCTTGGGAAAATAAAAAATTGAGGATTCAGGCTGTGTGCACACGTAGCAGATTTTTTGCGTTTTTTTCACGTTTTTTCGCTATAAAAACGCTATAAAACCGCGAAAAAAACGCTAACATTAAGCATCCTATGTAATAGAATGCATTCCGCATTTTTTGTGCACATGCTGCATTTTTTTCCTGAGCGGAATCGCATTCCAGAAAAAAACGCAGCATGTTCATTAAAATTGCGGAATCGCGGCGATTCTGCACCCATAGGAGTGCATTGATCTGCTTACTTCCCGCACGGGGCTGTGCACACCATGCGGGAAGCAAGCAGATCATGTGCGGTTGGTACCCAGGGTGGAGGAGAGGAGACTCTCCTCCACGGACTGGGCACCATATAATTGGTAAAAAATAAAAGAATTAAAATAAAAAATAGTGATATACTCACCTTCGATGTCCCCCGCAGTCTTCCGGCCTCTCCGCTGCACGCTGCCGCCTCGGTTCCTATAGCTGCTGGGCGGTGAAGGACCTGCGATGACATCACGGTCTTGTGATTGGTCGCGAGACCGCATGTGACCGGTCACGTGACCAATCACAAGACCGTGACGTCATCGCAGGTCCTTCACCGCCCAGCAGCTATAGGAACGGACGCCGCTGAGGTCTGCAGGTGAGTATAACCATGTTTTTTATTTTTTTAATTATTTTTTAACATTCTACCTTTTACTATAGATGCGGCATAGGCAGCATCTATAGTAAAAAGTTGGTCACACTTGTCAAACAGTATGTTTGACAAGTGTGACCAACCTGTCAGTCAGTTTTCCAAGCGATGCTACAGATCGCTTGGAAAACTCTAGCATTCTGCAAGCTAATTATGCTTGCAAAACGCTAGTTTTCTGCGGGTATATGCATGCCTAATCCTGCATGCAATATACCCGCGGCAGGAGGCGCAGAATTGCCGCGGAAATTTCCGTGGCAATTCTGCAACGTGTGAACTTAAGGCCCCGTCTCACTAAGCGATTTACCAACGATCACGACCAGCGATACGACCTGGCCGTGATCGTTGGTAAGTCGCTGTGTGGTTGCTGGGGAGCTGTCACACAGACAGCTCTCTCCAGCGACCAACGATCAGGGGAACGACTTCGGCATCGTTGAAACTGTCTTCAACGATGCCGAAGTCCCCCTGCAGCACCCGGGTAACCAGGGTAAACATCGGGTTACTAAGCGCAGGGCCGTGCTTAGTAACCCGATGTTTACCCTGGTTACCAGCGTAAATGTTAAAAAAACAAACAGTACATACTCGCCTTTCGGTGTCCAGGTCCCTTGCCGTCTGCTTCCTGCTCTGACTGAGCCGCCGTACAGTGAGAGCGCAGCGGTGACGTCACTGCTGTGCTCTCACTTCTCACTGTACGGCCGGCAGTCAGTGAGAGCAGGAAGCAGACGGCAAGGGACCTGGACACCGAAAGGCGAGTATGTACTGTTTGTTTTTTTAACATTTACGCTGGTAACCAGGGTAAACATCGGGTTACTAAGCGCGGCCCTGCGCTTAGTAACCCGATGTTTACCCTGGTTACCAGTGAAGACATCGCTGGATCGGTGTCACACACACCGATTCAGCGATGTCAGCGGGGCCTCAACGACCAAAAAAAGGTCCAGGCCATTCCGACACGACCAGCGATCTCGCAGCAGGGGCCTGATCGCTGGTACGTGTCACACATAGCGAGATCGCTATGGAGGTCGCTGTTGCGTCACAAAACTTGTGACTCAGCAGCGATCTCGCTAGCGATCTCGCTATGTGAGACGGGGCCTTTAGCCTAAAAGATCATTTTTGTGGGAAAAAAACAGAATTTTCTATTTTCGCGCCGGGCGTCATAAACTTTAGTGAAGAACTTGGGGGTTCAAAATTCTCACCACACACCTAGATAAGTTCCTTAGGGGGTCAATTTTCCAACATGGGGTCACTTGTGGGGAGCTTCTCCTGTTAGGCACATCAGGGGCTCACCAAATGGAACATGATGCCCGCAGACCATTCCATCAAAGTCTGCATTCCAAAACGTCACTTCTTCCCTTCCGAGCCCTGAAGTGTGCCCAAACAGCAGTTTTCTCCCACATATGGGTAACAAGCGTACTCAGGACAAATTGGACAACAACTTTTAGGGTCCAATTTCTCCTGCTACCATTGGGAAAATTAAAAATTGGGGACTGAAAGATAATTTTTATGGGAAAAAAATAGAATTTTTTATTTTCACGCCCGGGCGTTATAAACTTCTGTGAAGCACTTGGGGGTTCAAAGTGCTCAACACACACCTAGATAAGTTCCTTACGGGGTCTAGTTTCCAAAGTGGGGTCACTTGTGGGGGGTTTCTACTGTTTAGGCACATCAGGGGCTCGCCAAACGCGACATGGCGTCCGATCTCAATTCCAGCCAATTTTAGCTTGAAAATGTCAAACGGCGCTCCTTTCCTTCTGAGCCCTGTCATGCGCCCAAACAGTGGTTCCACCCCACATATAGGATATCAGCATACTCAGTACAAATTGGTCAACAACTTTTGGGGTTCAATTTCTCCTGTTACCATTGAGAAAATAAAAAATTAGGGACTAAACGATCATGTTTGTGGAAAAAATAGAACTTTTTATTTTCACGCCCGAGCATTATAAACTTTTGTGGAGCACTTGGGGGTTTAAAGTGCTCAACACACACCTAGATAAGTTCCTTAGGGGGTCTAGTTTTCAAAATTGGGTCACTTGTGGGGGGTTTCCACTGTTTAGGCACATCAGGGGCTCGCCAAACACGACATGGTGTCCAATCTCAATTCCAGCCAATTTTAGCTTGAAAATGTGAAACGGCGCTCCTTTCCTTCTGAACCCTGCTATGCGCCCAAACAGTGGTTCCCCTACATATGGGGTACCAGCGTACTCAGGACAAATTGGACAACAACTTTTGCAGTCCAATTTCTCCTGTTACCCTTGGGAAAATAAAAAATTGGGGACAGAAATATCATTTTTGTGGAAAAAAAATAGAATTTTTTATTTTCACGCCCGGACGTTATAAACTTCTGTGAAGCACTTGGGGGTTCAAAGTGCTCAACACACACCTAGATAAGTTCCTTAGGGGGTCTAGTTTCCAAAATGGGGTCACTTGTAGGGGGTTTCCACTGTTTAGGCACATCAGGGGCTCGCCAAACGCGACATGGCGTCCGATCTCAATTCCAGACAATTTTTGCTTGAAAATGTCAAACGGCACTCCTTTCCTTCTGAGCCCTGCCATGCGCCCAAACAGTGGTTACCCCCCACATATGGGGTATCAGCGTATTCAGGACAAATTGGACAACAACTTTTGGGGTCCAGTTTCTCCTGTTACCCTTTGGAAAATAAAAAATTGGGAACTAAACGATCTTGTTTGTGGAAAAAATAGAATTTTTTATTTTCATGCCCGGGCGTTATAAACTTTTGTGAAGCACTTGGGGGTTCAAAGTGCTCAACACACACCTAGATAAGTTGCTTAGGGGGTCTAGTTTCCAAAATGGGGCCACTTGTGGAGGGTTTCCACTGTTTAGACACATCAGGGGCTAATCAAACGCAACATGGCGTCCGTTCTCAATTCCAGCCAATTTTAGCTTGAAAATGTCAAACGGCGCTCCTTTCCTTCTGAGTCCTGCCGTGCACCCAAAAAGTGGTTCCCCCTCACATGTAGGGTATCAACATACTCAGGAGAAATTGGACAACAAATTTTGAGGTCCATTTTCTCTTTTTACCCTTGGGAAAATAAAAAAATTATTGCTGAAAGATCATTTTTGTGACTAAAAAGTAAAATGTTAATTTTTTTCCTTCCATGTTGCTTCTGCTGCTGTGAAACACCTGAAGGGTTAATAAACTTCTTGAATGTGGTTTTGAGCACCTTGAGGGGTGCAGTTTTCAGAATGGTGTCAATTTTGGGCCATATAGACCCCTCAAAGTGACTTCAAATGTGAGGTGGTCCCTAAAAAAAATGGTTTTGTAAATTTTGTTGTAAAAATGAGAAATTGCTGGTCAAATTTTAACCCTTATAACTTATAGCAAAAAAAAATTTTGTTTTCAAAATTGTGCTGATGTAAAGTAGACATGTGAGAAATGTTATTTATTAACTATTTTGTGTCACATAACCCTCTGGTTTAACAGAGTAAAAAAAAAATTTGAAAATTGTGAAATTTTCAAAATTTTCACCAAATTTCCATTTTTTTCACAAATAAATGCAAGTTATATCGAAGAAATTTAACCACTAACATGAAGTACAATATGTCACAAGAAAACAATCTCAGAATCGCCAAGATCCGTTGAAGCGTTTCGGAGTTATAACCTCATAAAGAGACAGTGGTCAGAATTCTAAAAATTGGCCTGGTCATTAACGTGCAAACCACCCTTGGGGGTGAAGGTGTTAATTAGAATCACCTGGAAAACTAATTGTCAGTAGTGATGAGCGAGTGTACTCGTTGCTCAGGTTTTCCCGAGCATGCTCAGCTGACCTCCGGGTATTTGTTAATGTTCGGAGATTTAATTTTAATCACGGCAGCTGAATGATTTACAGCTATTAGCCAGGCTGAGTATATGTGGGGGTTTGCCTGGTTGCTAGGGAATCCCCACATGTAATCAAGCTGTCTAATAGCTGTAAATCATGCTGCTGAGGCGATGAAAACTTAATCTCCGAGCAGCCATAAATACTCGGAGACCACCCGAGCGTGCTCGGGAAAACCCGAGCAACCAGTACACTCGCTCATCACTAATTATCACATGTGTTTAAGATTGATTTCAGTGATCCATTGAGCCCTGAGACACAATACCATCCACGAGTTTATTTGAAAAACAAAACAATCAAATCTTTATGATACTTAAATCCAATTTGCATAATAATTGGGAACACAGTGTAATCTATGGTGACGGTGGGGTTACACAGAGCCGGAGGACTACATGGCATGAGACAACTAGTCCTCTAGTAATAATCTCCTGCTAATAAAACACTGCAACAAACAGCCCAGTAAGTTGCCTATCACTGGAATCAGTAATCGAAACAAGCTTTAGTTCCTGCTGTTACAAGCTATATAACACAGCCTGCAGCTGCTTGATATGAATTAGGCTTAGCTCAGGAGCCAGCTTTATGCATTCTTCTCAACCTATAATGAATATATACTGTATAGTGTAGCTTTTCAGAGAAAACATTGAAAAGGCAGCTAGAGTTTAGGTGTGTCAGATCACTAGTCCAAGGCAGGTTCCTGGCATCTTCTCCCCACCCCGCTACCCATGACTAAAAGTTCTCTCCCAATAGGTTATTATATAGATACCGCTAAGTTTAGGGGAGAGGGCCATAGAGAGGCCACCAGAGACCTGCTCTGGGCTAGTAAGCAGAGGTTCATAGTCCCTGGCCGGTTTTTCAAAGTATGTTTTCTCTTAATGGCCTCAGTGTTTCAGGTCCCCTAGTAGAAAAACAATTTTCAAACATGCTATTAGAGAACAGAGTTTTTCCTTTCATGACCAGAGTGCAATGCACAAAGGCCAAAAAAACTAGAAGAGATGGCAAAATAATGCTTAGCTAAACAAGCATATTTTTGTGCAAATTCTGAAGGAAATTTTAGCTTTTGTGACCCCAGCATTCAAATAATTGTCGCTTATCTTGCAGTAATAAATGACCTTTAAACTTGGCCATGTATTTATCTGTAGACTAAAACCAGAACTGAAATTCAGAATATTATGCAGATCTCAGGACACAGACACAAGTCTTCCTGCTCCACATAATAATTACTGTTGGTGTATAAGTTCTGTAAAGTTATATGCACCGTTTAGGCCAAATGTGGACATACACCTCAACTAAAGATACAGAGATGCACTTTCTCAGAATTCCGCACATGATGGCACATATCAATCATCAGTTTTAAGTAAGCAGACAGATTTTTTTTTAATTAGATCGGAACTTTCCAAAGTTTCCTTACATGGTTAATGTTTCCACTTTGTTTTTATTTAGTGGCATTGTGTTTTAATCAGTCTTAAACAAGCTCCCCACAAAACATTACTAGAAATATATATATGTTTCAGTTTTCAGAGATGTATTGTTGCATTATATTTTTTTAGAGTTAATTCCACTAATTTATAATTTTATAGGTTTTTTATAATTTATTCCAGGGAAATGTGATGATCCAATTTTAGTGTTATTATGTTGCTTTAGAACTTCTATATAATTATTGTTTCTTATTTATTTCATGAAGAGCACTTGTTCCTTTCCAGCAACACCCCCCCATGCATCATAGTTGGGACAGTGTTCTTCAGGTTAAAAGCCTAACCCATTTTCCTCTAGCATAGACCAACATGGCCAAACAGTACAGTACACACACCTCCAAGATTCTTGAAGGGGTTGTACATTACTGGACAACCCCTTCCTAACAGCTCCAGTCTGGTGCTGTAGGCTATCCCTTTTTTTGTCACTGCAGAATTCCGTTGTGAGAAGGCTGTGGCCGATCACTGGTTGCAGCAGTCATCATGTGACATAACAATGTTAAATGACTGCCGGAAGGCAGAGCAGAGAGATCGCTCTGGTCTGGGAGGTAAATTTGCTGTTAGGTGTCGAGTTCCCGCCTCTGCACAGGGGGAATCTCGAACCATCTCCGCTGCGGTCTCCCATTCTTCTCCAGCCACAGTGGAGCCTGCTCAGTGGAGACGTCGGTCCCAGTGTCTGGCTCAAGCTGATACTGTATGACTGGTTACTGCTGCCCTTCCAGGCTCTGCCTTTGTAGCCAGCACTGATCAGCAGCGAGCAGGTCTTTATGGTACGAAGTCCTGCTTTTCCCATACTGGGCATGCCCACGGGACGACCTCCCATTGGAGGTCGAGGGTCACATGCTCAGGTCCTGTTGCAGCTCCTATTAGACCATCTGGAAGGTCCCTTAGCACTGCTGCCATAAAAGGTTCACATGGCCGCTCGGCCATGCACTAGTGAATACTTGAAAACGTGTGTGTGTAGATGTGTGACTGTCGCTCATTAATCATCCCCCTTCCTAGTGTTGTTGACTGCTCGCGAATGGTGGATGCATGCTATCTAGTACCCGACAGTGCTATCTGCTCACTAAGCACACGTAGCAGTGCCCGTCTCTACGGCACTGTGCGCCATCTGTGCGCTCAACTGACAACCGTCAGTATAGGGTGGGAATTCCCACTTGAACTGAGCATCTGACTCAGGCGCGGGCTCAAAAGCCCCCGAGGGTCAGAGCCAGTTCAATCACCAGATTAGTGGGGGTTATTTTTAGGGATCCCACTAGTGTCTTGTAGCTGCACCTTGTGTCTGCTAACAGGGTGCAGATTATTGTGCGACTCTGTGAAGCCACAGAGCTTGCTACCATTTCACAAGGGGTGAAGTCTAACCCAAGTTTCAGCTAAGTGTCCATCCGCCATTACATAGCAGCAGGTACCATCTCTGCACGGTGGACCCAGGGCTGCGAACGCACCTCGTATCAATTCCTTTATTATTTGGTGCGTTCTGCTAGCCCTAACATATGCACTTTTTCATTTTCTGTAACAGATGGAAGCTATCAAGAAGAGATGGTCCAGTTTAAGGCCCATTCACATTAGCTGAAAATTGCATACTAGCTTCTATAGTAACGTCAGTTTACAAACATTGGTCTGTGTTAACATGTTGCTTATCTTCAGCAGATCATATTGGTTATGGTGGCACAAAAATCATCATTGTTCACTGAACATTTCACCACTGGGGATGAGCTTGCAATAACAATCCTATTAATGATCATTGTGTCCTCACACAGACACAAAGTTATAAAATATAACTAGACTTACAGCCATATTTTATTAAGTTATGGCCTCTCAAAAGCCATGCTGATTAGTGGGGGTCTAATGTATGAATGCGGGCAGAGTGGTATAAATGTTCAATAGAAAGTCTATAGGTCCGTACATGGTTGTGCATATGCTCATGCATTGGCTAAGTGATAAAGTCTGGTGAGCTAAATTTTTCTCTATGGTGTAAGTACTCAGTAAGGGTTTTAAAACTCAGAACTAGGATGAGCGAATCTGATCGGGTCCCTGCTTATTCGGCAAGCTATAGCGCTTACCAAGTAAGCTGCAGCGGGAACCCGGATACATGGAGCTCGCCGGCTGATCAGCTGCACGTGTCACGGCTGTGTGACACTCACAACACATGCATGGAGAGCCTGTTTGTTGGGGCTCTCCATGCATGTGTTGTGACAGCCAAACAGCCTCGACAAATGCAGCTTATTTGGTAAGCGCTATATAGCTTGCCCAATAAGCCCTGACCCGATGAAATTCGCTCATCTCTACTCAGAACCCCTACCAATCAACGGTGCTTTAATTTTAACAGCCTTTAACATATTGAAAGATGTTTAAAGTGAACCTGTCATGTGAAAAAAATGCATTAATCTACAAATATAGGGTTAATCTGCAGGTTAATAGCATTTTGAAACTCCCCAGCTGCTGCTCTGACCATGAGGAAATTAACTTTATTCCTCCAGGCAACCTCAGGCTTTCAGTCATAGAGGCACAGTGGGTGCAGCTTCAGTCACCACTTAATACATAGAGAGAGGCAGCTAAAACCATGCCCCAGCACTGACTAACAGCCGGCTCAGCACTGACGCACTTTAGACAGCCAGCTGTCAGTGTTGGGAAGTTGTTTTAGCAGCCATTCTCTATGTACCAAGTAGTGACTGAAATTGTGCCGGCCACACCTCTATGACTGAAAGCCCGAGATTGACCGAAGCAATAAAGTTTATTTCCTCCTTGTAGCTGGGCTTTCAGTGTGGGCATCAAGCAGCTTCAGAACGCTATTAACCTGCAGATTAACCCCATATCTGCAAGTTAATAGCTTTTTTTCCCCATGATAGGTTCCCCTTAATTAAACTTTAAAAACAGCCTCAAATGAACTCCTAATTATGATAATTAGCCTATCATAGATTTTAAAAGCCACTGCATCAATTCTATACTGTTTAACGAGACAGTAACCTTAATATATGTATCTTTTGCCCTTGTACGTAAACTTGCATTCTGAAACAGTGAAATATTTTTAAACCCCTTCTGATAAGAACAAAGTAGATGCTGTAATGCCATACGTGTGTGTAAACTTGTGACCTTAACCACAACAGTGCTCCAATGACTTGAATTTACTAGAAACATTCTTCATTTCTTTCTGAGTTCAGGTGACACCCTTTATTTTCTGTATATTCCATATGAATAAAACAACATCTGAACTGTGCGTGAATCACATTAAACATAATAGAATAAGCAGCAGTTGCCTCCTGACACTGCTCTCCTTGGAAGAATGTCTTTTGTGGTTAAATGTTCCACACCACACAAATGTATCTGACATACACATACAGCACATGTAAAGCCTCAAGCTATTAGGGTTAATTGGATACTGAAGAAACCTGTGAATATTCCTTAAGGGATATAATAAATGCATCTAAGATTTCATGTGATTAATGTAAATGACAAAGATGACAGAACTGTTTTCATAGCATTTGCTAAAACAATTTAAGTTAAGCGTTTTCTATTGTATTAAATACTGGTGCAGAATTTCAGACTTCTTACTTAGGTGAGATATAAACTATGATTAATACCCCATGAACATGGCAGCCATAAAGCTCTGTTTTGCATGGAGCTGTAAAAAGGTTCATATTCAGGGCTGTTTTTACAGATCACACCATCCTAGGCACTAAGCCTGAATATGACGCCATTGATGGCCTGTTTCTTCTCTCCAATCATTGCTGTGATTCCTTCATTTCTAAGCAATCATAATGAAAACTGGTCAGTGGTAATCAAAAGAAAAAATCACTGATAAAATGATTGCTAAACAGGACCTTTGACTGGATTTTTACATTTAAACTGAGTGCCTCCTCTAATTGGTACTGCTCCACTGATTCTGGAACAGTTTTTCTTTTTCTTCTGTGCCCATCCTTTCTAAAGTTAAGTTCCACGGTAAAAAAGAAGCAAATTTTCCCTTCATCCAATTGAGCACATTCCATAGAACTTTTTATGTGGGCATTTATTTTTTCTCCTGTACGACTGAAGTTCTGTGGTAGATGCCCAAGTGGTTAAGGTGAAGATTTGCCCCTTTTTTTACCAGTTGGACATAATTTTGGAACAGTGGGGGCACAGAAGGGAAAGAAACTCTGTTCCAGAATTATTGAAGCAGCACCAATTGGAGGAAAGCAATAGGTGTTCTTTTGTCAAATGTCATCTACAAAAGTCATTGCTCCATATCGAACAACCAAGTCCTGAGGTTCAGAATTGTGGACTGTGTTCCCCGAGACTCTTGTGCTGTATTGGGAAATACAGAGCACACTAGGCTTTGCCAAAATCTGTATACAACATCTAGCCCTTCTCCAAAATAGTAAGTTCAGGGACTGCTACTACATGCCCAAATTGTAACTAAGTATTAACATTATACTAAGTCTAGATAACACCACTATACCATGATTAGATAATATCAATACCAAAATTTCCAGATTCATTATAGTGACTACTGTCCGTCACCCAATCATCACATATACCTCCATAAATTAGCTATATCAATCAGGAGAACCAATGGAAGTTTATATAAAAAATTAACAAGCTTTATTGAGAATAATACACATACTTAAAACACAGGCACATGTCAACAAATGTCTGTGCAATTGACAATAAAGTGCAAAAAAAGACACCAGACAAATGAGGTCTGACACAAAGTAAATATTCAGTACACACGATTACATCGTAAATATAGATGCAGACAGGGATATTCCAACCATATGCCCAAAGACTATAAGTCCCATTGGGGATAGACCATAGTTTTTTATCATAAACCCCAACTGATAACCATATGGGAAATTCCCGTCATCCGGTACACTTTATGTATATCAGGCATACATTCATATCCATTGCCCCATATTGTGTCCATGAAGAAGGGATAGTTGGAAAGCCATGTCTCACCTGATGTGGGTGCGTGCAAGGTCTGCCCACATCAGTATTAAACACCATACTGAGACTAAATAATACCTCCATATCGTGACTGGCTAATAACACAATACTGGAACTAAATAATACCACCAAACTGAGACTAACGAATATTACAATTCTGTAAGTTGATAACACCAACATCTAATGATAAATTAACACCACTATGCCTTATATGCATAACACCATAATACAGTGGTTGATTTGGGCTTAGAATTATTGACAGAAAATATTGGCCAAAAAAAAGAGGCCTAAAACTTGGTTTTCGATAGGGACGACAGATTCCCAGTGGACTGCAATCCAAGCAACAGAGACTTTGTTATGTATAGAACATAAAGGATCAAAAAGAAGTCCAAAATTGTGGTATCATACACAAGAATGTAAATAAAAAATGTTGCCTATATTAACCCTACATAAAGGGGAACAGGCAAACACAAATAACCACTTCAACAGGGTTATATGTAAAAATAATGTATTTTGTTGATCAAATTGTTAAAATAAAACAACCAATTACGTTAAAACAGTGGGAAAAGCTACTAATGACAAACTTACAATAAATACAATCAGAACATATTAATGGCAGCTAATAAGGAGTTTACAAAAGTTTTCTGAACAATTTTGCCTGAAACTTGTTGAATTAAAAGTCTTTGATTACATGCTGTTGTCTTTTAACCCCTTAATGCACATTAAAACAGTGGCCGTTAAGGGTACTTATTCCCTCATCATCATTTTAGAAGGGCAATCGGTAATAAGGCTGTATTGCCACCCAGAGTTGGAAAATCTTGGGGGTCTCGGCTATCAGGGGTAGCTAAGAACTCAGCGAACATGATCAGTGGCGTATCTAGGGCCCCGGGGCGCAGCCGGCAGGGGGGCGCAGTCGGGCCGCCTAAAGCGGCGGCCTGCAGTGTCTCCCCCGGCGGCTGCATTCTGCCGCCCCCGCACTGGGAGTCAGCTGTTCTCTGTGCCGACTGTCAAGCTGACAGCCAGCACAGAGAAGCTGCAGCGCGCCGGCTCCCAGTGTTTAATTGTACTGCATCTGAGTCTGAGATGCGAGTACAATTGAAGCTCTGACTGCCGGGTCAGAGCGACGCCAGCAGCGTGATCAGGTCATGTGATCACGCTACTGACGTCACTCACCCGCACGGCAGAGCAGAGGCAGAGACGCAGATCGGTGGTAAGTGCTCCAGTGGAGCTGAAGACACCGAAGGTGCAGGGGGGGATTTAATGTGAGTGGGAATGGGGGAATATATTATTGTATGGGGGATATTTTATATGAGTGGAAATGGGGGGAATTTATTGTGGGGAAGGGATTTAATGTGAGTGGAGATGGGGGGATTTATTGTGGAAGGGAGATTTAATGTGAGTGGAGATGGGGGGATTTATTGTGGGGGGAGATTTAATGTGAGTGGGGATGGGAGGGATTTATTGTGGGGGGAGATTTAATGTGAGTGGAGATGGGGGGATTTATTGTGAAGGGGGAGATTTAATGTGAGTGGAGATGGGGGTATTTATTGTGTGTGGGGAGAATTGGAGTGGAGATGGGGGATTGAATGTGTGTGGGGGGAGATTTGTCATGAGGATGGGGGATTTAATGTGTGGGGTGATATTTGGAGCGGGGATGGGGGATTTAATGTGTGGGGGAGATTTGAGGACACAAAATAAAGAGCAAAGGGGGAGATGGGGGGCATGTATGAGGAAACAGTATGGGGGATGGGTGCAGACAGTTTGGGGTGCAAACGGGGGCATGTATGCAGACGCAGTATGAGTAGCGATGTGAAAAACGTATGTGGACAGAGTACGGGGAGTGAGGGTGTTGGGATGTGTGCATGCGTAGCATGGAGGGACAGTGTAAGGGCACAGCCAGGAGGGGACAGTATACCAAGGAGGGGGAGTGTGATGAGAGTACAGTATAAATACTGGGCCCTATAGGGGGGACACAGTATGAGAGGACAGTGTGAAAATTGGGGCCGGTATGGAAAGGGGAGATCAGTGTGAAGAGCATGTACCATAAGAGGGACAGTGTGGGGGTCATATTTTATACAGACAATATAGTGAGGGGCAATTTTTTATTCAGGAGCATTATAATGACACTTGTATCTTTAGGGGCATCATGTGGAGATTTGCTGCAAAAGAGGGGAGAAGATGGAAGTCTGCAGAGATGAGTTGTGGATGAGAAAACTCATCATGGGGTCTGGACAAGATGAAGAAAAGGAGAACGGCTCCAGAGACGACGCCATCTATAAGGTACCTGGATGTAAATGTTAATTGTGATACTGACTAACTCTCATGTTTTTATTTATGTTAGGAGCATTAAAGGGGATGTCCAGGTTTGTAATGAGTCTGCAGTCATTCTTTGTGACTGCAGACTTCTCACAGTGCGCACTGCACGCTGTCAGGATTCTCTGGTGCTGGTGATTTACGTACATGTGGTCACGTGCTAACTAGACATGTGTGGCCTCACTCAATAAAAATGAACTCAGCGAGGCCGGGCACGTCTAGTCGGAATGTGGTCAACCAGCAAGGGAGAATCCTAAAAGCGTGCAGTGCGTTAGTTGTGAGAATTCAGAAGCTGCGATGTCAGGATTCAGCTCTGCAGGTTCCAGTAGTCGTCACATGGACACTTCACTCATATGCGATTTTCATACGTATGGTCCTGTGACAACGAGCTTCCCTTCTGCTTCTCTCAGTTTTTCATTGAACATTGAGAGCATTAGGGAGAGGAGCTCGTCGGTACATGACTAAGTGTGCAAATCGCATATGTCCTTGGGGGGGGGGGGGGGCACCAGAAACCCTAAATACACCTCTGAACATGATCATGATTTTCCAGATTTCCCTGATCACGTGATCGCCGTTATTCAGTGAATAATGGCGATGACTAAAAACAAAGTGTGCCCACTGTTACAATGATTTTTAATGATATACAAGTCAGAGGAGAGAGAAATTATGCTCCCCAAGAGCCCCTGATACCTCTGCCATCCCCACACCCTCCTGATCCAGGTCACTCAATATCAAGCTATTTTGCCATTTTTATTAAATTTATTTTTATTAATATCTTAACATGAGCAGGAAAAAGGATTTCTTAAAGAATTCCAGCATCTGTTTCAGCATGGCCTTTACTGATTGCACCTTTCTTACGGTTCAAGGGCCAAAGCACATAAAGAAAGGTACTACTGCAGTGTAACTTCTGATTTCAGACACAAGGACAGAAAACAGCTACTGTTAAAGTACTGCAGCCTGTGTTTTAGGTGTAAATTGAGCTAGAAATAGTGAAGGCTGTCAAAGGGAAACTACGTTTCTCAGCAGAGCTTCTCCTGATTGCCTGGCACATCCCAAGATTTAGAGAGAAGTGACATTACTGAAAACAAAAATTGAAATAACAAAGCTGCAAAGTTATATATGTGCTGTTCCAGACCATGCTCCTGTACTATTGAAAAATGTGCAAGAGCAGAAAAGATGCAGCACTCACCCATGAGCTGTTTCAACGAAGTCCTTTATTAAACCACCAGAAATAGGCCCGATGATATTGCATCGGGAGTGCGGTGAAATGAACATCTGAGTATCCTTAGTGGTGCTCAGTAGCGTAGCTACCGGGGGAGCAGAGGGGGCCATCGCCCCAGGCCCCGCGCTCTGAGGGGGCACACCCGGAGCCAGGGCCGTATTTAGAGTTTCTGCTGCCCTAGGCACTTTTAGTGCTGCCTCCCCCTTTGGTGAGTATGACACTATCGGCAGTGACTTTGGCAAGAATCGCTGATGTGATAGTCGCCTTTTGCAGCAGATCCAGCAGTTTTTCTGCATGTGCCGCGTAATGGATCACTTACGGCAACACTGCATTTGGCCTCATTCATTCCCTATGGGATTTGCGGCACTTGCCTTGATCTGGCAAATGCACTTGCCTTGATCTGGCAAATGCGGTACCATAGCCCCCAACTCTTGAAGAAGGGAAGGAGGTATAAAGTTTGCAAATTTTAGGCCACACCTCTGACCACACCCATTTCACAACTAGTCACACCCATATCCACGTCCCAACCACAGCGATTTAGCACTGCTGATCACACTGTTTTATATACAATAATTATAAACAAAAAAATATGGCCATAGACAGTGCTCCATACTATATAATGGCCACACATGATGCTCAATACTGTATAATAGCCACACATGATGCTCAATACTGTATAATGGCCACACATGATGCTCCATAATGTATAATGGCCCCACATGATGCTCCATAATGTATAATGGCCACACAGTGCTCCATACTGTATAATGGCCACACATGATGCTCCATACTGTATAACGGCCACACATGATGCTCCATACTGTATAGTGGCCACACATGATGCTCCATACTGTATAACGGCCACACATGATGCTCCATACTGTATAGTGGCCACACATGATGCTCCATACTGTATAACGGCCACACATGATGCTCCATACTGTATAACGGCCACACATGATGCTCAATACTGTATAATGGCCACACACAGTTCTCCATACTGTATAATGATCCCACATGATGCTCAATACTGTATAATGACCCCCCCTCCTGTATGCATGGCTCATCAGTCGGGAAGTGACCCAGTACTTATAAAAAAAAACAAAAAAAAAACCTTGCTCAGGTGCCACCCCCTGCATTGTCCCCGCCCTAGGCACGTGCCCTCAAGTGCCTAGTGGCAAATACGGCCCTGCCCGGAGCTACGCTACTGTAACTGTATCAGCATGCGCAGCACGCTGATACAGTTACATTCTGCGGCAGAGCAGGGAGAATTGGTCTCCCTGCTCTGCCACTATGGGGCCCCTGAGCAGGCGGGGGACCAGGTGCCAGCAGTGGGCCCCCCACCATCATCGCAAGGTCAGCTGTATCGGCATCTAGCCGATACAGCTGACTGCGGTGATGAGGGAAGGAGCGCTGTGCTGTGCTCCTTCTCACATCATCCCCCACATGGTGTGACAGTGGGCGTGATGATGTCACCACAGGGAGCGCCGCTGGAACAAGGAGGAAGAGAAGTGAGTATTTATTGTGTTTTTCTATGGGTGTGCTGTCTTATATACTGGATCTGCCTATGGGGGTGTGCTGCCTTACATACAAGATCTGCCTATGGGGGGTGCCTTATATATAGGATCTGCCTTGGGGGTGTGCTGCCTTACATACAGGATCTGCCATTGGGGGGTGCTGCCTTATATATAGGATCTGCCTATGGGGGTGCTGCCTTATATATATAGGATCTGCTTTTGGGGGGGTGCTGCCTTATATACAGGATCTGCCTATGGGGGGTGCTGCCTTATATACAGGATCTGCCTTTGGGGGGGTGCTGCCTTTTATACAGGATCTGCCTATGGGGGTGCTGCCTTATATATAGGATCTGCCTTTGGGGGGGTGCTGTGTTGCATACAGAATCTGCCTATGGGGGGTGCTGCCTTATACACTGGATCTGCCTATGGGGGGGTGCTGCCTTATATATATATAGGATCTGCCTATAGGGGGTGCTGCCTTACATACAGGATCTGCCTATGGGGGTGCTGCCTTATATATATAGGATCTGCTTTTGGGGGGGTGCTGCCTTATATACAGGATCTGCCTATGGGGGGTGCTGCCTTATATACAGGATCTGCCTTTGGGGGGGTGCTGCCTTTTATACAGGATCTGCCTATGGGGGGTGCTGCCTTATATATAGGATCTGCCTTTGGGGGGGTGCTGTGTTGCATACAGAATCTGCCTATGGGGGGTGCTGCCTTATACACAGGATCTGCCTATGGGGGGTGCTGCCTTACATACAGGATCTGCCTATGGGGGGGTGCTGCCTTATATACAGGATCTGCCTATGGGGGGTGCTGCCTTACATACAGGATCTGCCTATGGGGGGTGCTGCCTTATATACAGGATCTGCCTATGGGGGTGCTGCCTTATACTACAGGATCTGCCTATGGGGGTGCTGCCTTATATACAGGACCTTCCTATGGGGGGTGGTGCCTTATATTCAGGATCTGCCTATGGGGGTGCTGCCTTATACTACAGGATCTGCCTATGGGGGTGCTCCTTATGCTACAGGATCTGCCTATGGGGTGGGGTGCTGCCTTATACTTCATGATCAGCCTATCCTAATGGGGGGTGCTGTCTTATACTACAGGGTCTGCCTATGGGGGTGCTGCCTTGTATTATATTGAGGACTATCTGGCACATTATACTATATGGAGGTTATCTATGGGGGCCATCATACAGTGTGGAGATTACAGTGAAGGGGCCATTATACAGTGTTGGAGCCATCAAACAGTTTGGAGGCTACTAAGGGGTCAGTATACTGTGTGGGTGGTACTATACAGTGAGGGGGCATGATACTGTGTATAAGAGAGAATCATACTGTGTATAGGGGAGCTGTACAGGGGAGAGACTAGGGACATTATTAAATGTAAAGTGGGCACTTATTGTTATAGGGGAACTCAGGTTACTGTGACTATTAAAGGGGCACACAGGACAATATTACTTTCTAGGCGGCAAAATGTGGGCTCTGTTTTCTAGGGCACTTGCACCCGGCATTACTATATTACAGAGGGGTGCTTTAGAACTTAGAGGGTACAGCGAACCACACAGCAGATGCAGCAATAGGGTCACATACGGCAACAGAGGCTCAGTATTGGGATATCAGGGGCAGTAATAGGGACACATACGGCAGCAGCGGCTCAGTATTAGGGTATCAGGTGCAGTAATATGGACACATATGGCAGCAGTGGCTTAGTATTGGGGTATCAGGGGCAGTAATAGGGACACATACGGCAGCAGCGGCTCAGTATTGGGGTGTCAGGTGCAGTAATAGGGACACATATGGCAGCAGCGGCTCAGTATTGGGGTATCAGGGGCAGTAATAGGGACACATACCCCAATACTGAGCCACTGCTGCTGTATCAGGTGCAGTAATAGGGATACATACGGCAGCAGCGGCTCAGTATTGGGGTATCAGGTGTTGTAAGGCCGGTTTCACATTTGCGGTTGTGTCCGCAGCGTTTCTTCCGCAAATATCTGCATGCGTTGTGTATTCCTATATTTAACATTAGGGATGCATGCGTCTGCAATCGGTTGCTTTTTGCCGCGTTTGACGACGCATGCGTCGTTTCGTCATCTGCGGTTTGGCACGGAAATGCTACATGTAGTCATTTTTAGAGGCGTCAATTTGCCGCCTAGAAACGTATGCGGTCGATTGCGTAAGGAATGCGCCAAAAAAACGCATTGCTGTCTATGTGAACGCATGCGTTTACAAGCACATGCGTTTGCTTGCGTTCGTGAATGCATGCGTTGCACCAGAGAAAAACATTTCTAGACACTGATAAGCCACCCCCCACATACAAGGTGATAAAGGGAGGGAGTGGACATTTGCAGGTCACTACTCAGCAGACAGCCAAGCAGAGCAGACAGACCACAGCACCTTGGAGCAAACAAGCCTCTGAACAATGTGAGTATATCCTAGCCAATGCCTTTATTTTCTATTTTCTGTCTCTATATGTCCTAATTTCTGCCATTTCTTTCTGCATGCATGCATCAGAATGTCTTCTTCTTCTGAGGAGGAGCAACGTCCTGGGCCTTCTGAAGCCGAACATGTCAGTGAAGTGAGTACTCACCTCCTCAGATTGGTAAGTATTCACTGGCACTTCTTCTACTGCGGCAGAGACTGGGCAGGAGCAGCGGAGTCACGGTCGGGTGGCAAGGCGGCAGCGTGTACGTATACAAGGCTGACTGTTTACTGTATCCTCACTGTAGTATTCTTGAATCTTCCTTTCTTTACATTCCTATTTCTTTACATTTTTCTTCAGGAATCCTTTTGTATCTTGACTTTCCTTATTCATGCCATTTCTCAGCCTGTTTTCTTTCTTTTCCTTATGTTAATTTATCCAACATTAATGTCTTTAATTAATTTTTAGGTTCCAGAATGGGATGAAGACCTCATAGAAAAATGACCTCCTCATCTCCCTGGTCCAGGAGCGAGTCCCGATGTGGGACACCCCGGTTCCACAGCACTCGGACAACGTGACGATCCGGCGCCTATGGAATGAGGTGGCCTAAGAGATGTGGGATGCCTGGGACAACACCCCGACTTGGGTCAGAAATGCATTTGGTAAGTATTGCAATGCAGTGTGAAGCAGCAGAGACCTTGGCCGTGCTCACACAACTGTGTGTGATGAGATAAACTCTCAGGAGTTTCTCTCATCACACACAGTTGTGTGAGCACGGCCAAAAGTCCTCTGTCTGACCATTATGTTGTGTTTTTTCAACAGTGGCCAGAGTCAAAACACATTGGCGTTCGATGAAGGACCGCTTCAACAAGGACCTGCCTCAAGAGAGCCGTGTTCCCAGTGGTTCAGGAGCAAGGATCAGAAAGTACAAATACCATCGCGTTCTGGCATTTTTAAGACCGGTCCTTGCCCAGGGAACGTAAGTTTTTCTCCCGTGCATTAGGTTGTGTTGTATTGCCATAATCTGTATGTTTCTATTCCACAGGAGTTGGCGTCTGGTTAATTTTTGGTATTAATTTTTTTTCCCTTTTTTCACAGCACATGGAGCAGCACTGTTGGCCCAGGTTCTGGAGTGGTCCTTCATCAGACAGCCACGGACCCGTCCCAGCCATCCAGCAGCGCTGCAGCAAGTGGGCCTGCCACACAAACTGGAGACCAGGAAGCTGGTCCATCAGGTCTTCCCCTTTCCCAGTCCTCTGCCACTGCCCCTTTTTTTTGGGATCCTCCCGGCAGCGGCAGAGGGCATCGGACAGGTCCCTCATGCCGAGTTTTTGCACTTGAGCTCGGTTTTTCACGAAGGACTCAAGGCTTTGGGTGACCGAATGGATATTTCCCTTAGCCACATGAATACACGTATCCAGGAGGTCACCAAAAGCCTTGACCAAGTAAAAGCCGACCTCCAGAGGCCAGCACATAATTTTTTTAACCAAATTGAGCAGGGCATGTCACCTTACTCCTGATCTCCAGCTTAGTGTCATGCAGGTCTGCAATGCTGCTTACGTGCAGGCTATGAAGCAGAGTCGGTATTTTCAGCAGACAGTGGTGGCATATCCACCTGTGCCTTCACTGTCACGATTAACCTCAATGCCGACCTCTGCTGCATACCACTGCACAGCCACCTCTATTCCTAGCACTGCCGGACACCAGTACAGCACCACCACCATGCCGAGTGCTGTTGGACAGCCCACCGCCACCACCATGACAACCGCTGCTCCTGCTTGGACCTCCTCCACTGACACCACGATGCAGCAGGACCCAGGCATGGCCTTCCGTACCGCCACCACCATGATGCAGCAGGACCCTGGCATGGCCTTCCGCTCTACAAGCGCTATGGACTCTGGCATGGCCTTCCGCTCTACGAGCACTATGGACTCTGTTATGGCTGCATGTTCTTTGAGCACTATGGACTCTGGCATGGCTGCACGCTCTACGAGCACTATGGACTCTGGCATGGCTGCATGCTCTATGAGCACTATGGACTCTGACACAGTGCAGCCGGACCCTGACAGGTCACCCACCACGACCATGCCGCGACATATGAGCCCACCGATGCTTCCCAGGACCTGGCAATCCCAGAAAGAGAAAAAAAAAAACCAGCGGACTCTTAGTTTTCCTCCCCCTTCACCTCCCAGTGTGTATGTAATGTCAGGTTTGTCTCACCCTTCCAGTGCGTCTCAAGCCTCTCATGTGTCAAGCCCTATCCCCGAACTACCAGACCCCACAAGTTTCATTGCCCCTTCTCCTGCCACCTCTGCGTCGTCCACGGTTAGCCAGGCCTCACTGCTTCACATCCCCCGTTTACATCACTCTACCCCAAGCAGGCGCAGTAAATAAAAATTTTTTGTATAACAAAATAAATAATATTGTTTTTTGCCCCCAATTATGTGTGGTTTACTTGTGTATTTCGCCGCCGTCAACACACACCGTGCGCCGAACACTTAATTTTTTGGCCACATCATAGCTCCAGTGTTAGCAAATAAAAGACTGCAGCTTTGTGTGTCTTTAGTATAGAGATATGAGGTGGGCCAAAATATTTATACTTGTATTATCTCCATAATCTCTTCCTTCTGCTTAGTCTGTGACTAGAGTTGCAGAGTGAAGAGAAAATGGCGGAAATAAAATGCAGAACTATATATAACTATAGTTTTAGGACACCTGACCTGGTGAGTCGAGAACTGCCTTGTATAACCTCCATTTTCTCTTCTGTGTACGTAATCTATTTCACACAAAGTGAAGGGACGATGGCGGTCATACACGGCATATCTATGCTCACCTGTACATGTGTCAGAAAATAGTGAATTCATGAGGCTGTTATATGTGCATCATGAATTCATTATTTCTGACACCTGACTTGATGAGTATAGATCTGTTTTGTATGACAGTCATTGTCTCTTCAGTCTGTGTCCAATGGATACTGCAGAACAGAATCCGGACGCAATGATGTCAACAACCTTTAAAACAACATGGCTGCCGTCACATTAACATTATGTGGTCAGTATTTTATATCAGTATGTGTAAGTCAAAACAATGATTGGAACAATTAGAGGAAAATTATAATAATAACATATCTAGCACCTCAGCTATTATCACCCACTCCTGGTTTTAGATTACAAATACTGATATGAAATACAGACCAAATATAGCTAGTGTGAGGACAGCCTTGGTTTGTAGAGGACATAGGAGACATGGTCAAGACACCAAAAAATAAAGTTTATTAACGAGAAATATTAGTAACATTTTAGAAAATAACTGGTCCAGATAAAATCCCAACAGGACATTTACACAACATTGTCCTGCCATGACACGCGCCCAATATCCGAATCAAAAAAGGCAGCAAATTGGTCCCGCATGTGGCCAACTTCAGCTGTTGACCGCAGCGGGTGATGTTGGTAATCAGGCAGTGGGTGTGCAATTGCTTCATCTAGTTCAATGTTGGGCCGCTCCTTAGCCATTATGTAATTGTGCAGAACCACACAGGCCTTGACGACCTCGTCGACTGTCTCCATTTTTAGATTAATGGTTGATGCAAGAATGTGCCATTTTGACACTAGAATCCCAAAGGTACACTCTACTGTTCTTTGTGCCCTGGTCAGTCTGTAGTTAAAAATCCTTTTAGTGTGGTTCAAGTCATGACTGGAATATGGCTTCAGTAGGTTTTCACATATCTGAAAGGCCTCATCACCAACCATAACAAATGGCATTGGTGGACCTTGAGTGTTGGGGAGTGGTCGTGGCCGTGGAAAATTAAAATTTTTGCCATACACACGGCGGCCCATATCAGAGTTCTTAAAAGTCTGGGAATCGTTGCCACAGCCAAAAGCTCCAATGTCCACGGCGATGAAGCGACAGTCCGCATCGGTTATTGCCATGAGCACAACAGAAAAATATTTTTTATAATTGAAGTACTCCGATCCTGTTCTGGCTGGTTTGATAATGCGGATGTGCTTTCCATCCACTGCTCCCAAACAGTTGGGGAAATCACACACACTCCAGAATTTTTCCGCAATTTCAATTCACATGTCCAAGGTGGGTAGGGGAATAAACTCATCCCGGAGTACCTTCCACAAAGCCCGGCAGGTGTCCGCAACTATTCCGGACAGGGTGGAAATTCCAAGCCGGTATTGGAAGTGGAGGGATGATAAACTCTCTCCGGTTGCCAGAAATCTGGAGGAAAAAAAAAACAAAAAAAACAATTACAATCAATTCCGTTTATGGTGTTGTTATGCTAAAGACATAAAGGAAAATACCAAAAAAAGACATATCAGAACACCCAAAATTAGCACTGCCATTGGTTTAGATTTGCTATGTACCTTAATGTAACCAGCAGACGTTCCTCTGGTGGAATCGCTCTACAGAGCTGGGTGTCCTGTCTCCGTATGGCTCCTTGTACACGAGCAAACAAATCCCGGAAACGAGTCTTGCGACATCCTTGTATATTCCGGGAATTTCTCCGGGTTGGCTTTAAGCTCGCCATACAGCATGTGATAGGCTCCACGTCTCTCACGTAATTCAATAATGGGGTGTCTCCAAAAACGCCTGCGACGTCTCCTTCTCCATCTTTCGCGATTTCTGTCTTGCTCCCAAGCAAACGCACAGGCAAGAAACAGCTTGATGCTTAAATCCAGGTTGAAATAAAAGCTCTCCATGCGAAGATCCATCATGACACAGGATACAGTAGCACACTGTTAAGATTTCAGCAGTCCTAGGATCTATATATAGAGATCCCATAATACAGGCCCTCTGTAGTCCCATTGGCGGTGTCTGGTTATCTAGATTTTTCTCCTGTAAAATTTGTCACCATGCGCACCAAAAACGCAAACGCAGGAAAAAACGCATTGAGAAGCGTGCAAACGTGGCGTTTTTTTAACCGCATGCGTTCCCGCATGCGTCTAAAAACCGCCGCTTTTGGACGTGTTTCTATGCGTTTTTTCCTGCACTTGCGCATGCGGATTAAACGCTGTGGATTCTAACGCAAATGTGAAATGAGCCTTATAAGGACACATATGGCAGCAGCGGCTCAGTATTGGGGCATCAGGTGCAGTAATAGGGACACATATGGCAGCAGCGGCTCAGTATTGGGGTATCAGGTGCAATAATAGGGACACATACATCAGCAGCGGCTCAGTATTGGGGTATCAGGTGCAGTAACATGGACACATATGGCAGCAGCGGCACAGTATTGGGGTATCAGGTGCAGTAATAAGGACACATACGGCAGCAGCAGCTCAGTATTGGGGTATCAGGGGTAGCAATAAGGACACATGCGGCAGCAGCAGCTCAGTATTGGGGTATCAGCAGCATGTGGAGTTTGTGCAGGTTGGGAATAGATGGTGATGGCTGGAATATGAGAAATTAAATGTGTCTTTGTTGTATTCTCTGCAGACGAGTCCTGGCTGGAAGAAGTTGTCATGTCGGTCTGGGCCAGATGGAAAAAATGGGAAAAATGAACGATTCCATCAGAAACGACGTCAGCGGTAAGAGATTATCTGTAACTATGCAGTGATCTGTTATATGTTCTGTAGGGCAGGTATCTACCACTGACCATATGGCGGTAATATCCATGTTGGTCGTTATATAGAGATTATCTTCAGTAACAGCGCGGTCATCTGCTGAGGTTCTCCTCCACTATTAGGGTGCGTCACCCAGTTGTTATCAAGGTTACCTGGTTAGGGGCCCACTCAGAAGTTTTGTCCCCCCTGAACCAAAACCCTAGCTACGCCTCTGGTGGTGCTAACAGGATTTGAATCCCGCGCCACTCATTGGCTGAGCCGCCCCTGGCCACGCGGCTTTGGCGGGGGATTCAAATCCTGCACAGCTCATTGGCATTGCCGGCGCGGCGGCTCAGCCATTGAGCAGTGCCATGCGGCTTTGACGGGGGATTTGAATCCCGCGCTGTTTATTGGCTCAGCCGGCGGCAGCTCAGGCAATGAATGGTGCCATGCGGCTTTGAGCGGCGTGGGATTCAAATCCCCCGCCAAAGCCACGCAGCACCGCTCATTGGCTGATGGCCTCTGGTGCTTAGCCAATGAGTGGCACGGGATTCAAATCCCCCACCCCCCCAGCTGAGCCAATGAGCGGTGCCACATGGGATTTGAATCCCCTGCCAAAGCCGCGCGGCCAGGTGCGGCTCAGCCAATGAGCGGTGCCGCGCGGCTTTGGCGGGCGATTTGAATCCTGTGCCAAAGCCGCGCGGCACAGCGCATTGGCTGAGCCACCTGCCGGCTGAGCCAATGAGCGGTGCTGCATGGGATTTGAATCCCCCGTCAAACCTCAGCCGGCGGGCGGCTCAGCCAATAAGTGGAGCTGCACGGCTTTGGCAGGGGATTTGAATCCCGCGCCATATCGGAATACCCATAACAAAGTTCATAATGATGTCATAATGATGTTAAAGGGAATTTGTCATGTTTCCAAATGCTATTAACCTGAAGATATAGGGTTAATAGCATTACAATGTTGTCCGCTTGCCTTACTGAAAACACAGCTACTAGGAGAAAATTAACTTTGTTCTCCCTGTAGCCGCTGATTTTCAGTCATAGAGTGGTGCCGAGGACGGCTACAGTCACCACTCAGTACAGTACACAGCATGCTCAGTACTCTATAAGTATACTTGGGCACTTTTACAGCTTGCGGTGCAGTGTATAATTGCAGAGTGAAATCTCCCTGTAGCCGCATGTTCAGTAAAGCAGCCAGACACCTTTCTAAGGCTACATGCACTTATTGAGTATTTGGTAGGTTATTGGGTTATTTACCTCAGTTTTTGTAAGCCAAAATTAGGATTGGCTGAAAAGTGCAGAAGTGGTGACGTGTAACTATTATGCTTTTCCTCTGATTGTCCCACTTCTGCTTTTAGCTTTCAGATAATGAGGTAAAATACTCACCAAATACTCAATGTGTGCACATGGCCTAAAGGTACCGTCACATTAAGCGACGCTGCAGCGATAGCGACAACGATGCCGATCGCTGCAGCGTCGCTGTTTGATCGCTGGAGAGCTGTCACACAGACCGCTCTCCAGCGACCAACGATGCCGAGGTCCCCGGGTAACCAGGGTAAACATCGGGTTGCTAAGCGCAGGGCCGCGCTTAGTAACCCGATGTTTACCCTGGTTACCAGCGTAAAAGTAAAAAAACCAAACAGTACATGCTCACCTGCGCGTCCCCCAGCGTCTGCTTCCTGACACTGACTGAGCTCCGGCCCTAACAGCAGAGCGGTGACGTCACCGCTGTGCTTTCACTTTCACTTTAGGGCCGGATCTCAGTCAGAGCAGGAAGCAGACGCTGGGGGACGTGCAGGTGAGCATGTACTGTTTGTTTTTTTTACTTTTACGCTGGTAACCAGGGTAAACATCGGGTTACTAAGCGCGGCCCTGCGCTTAGTAACCCGATGTTTACCCTGGTTACCAGTGTAAAACATCGCTGGTATCGTTGCTTTTGGTGTCAAACACAACGATACACGGCGATCGGACGACCAAATAAAGTTCTGGACTTTATTCAGCGACCAGCGACATCACAGCAGGATCCTGATCGCTGCTGCGTGTCAAACTAAACGATATCGCTAGCGAGGACGCTGCAACATCACGGATCGCTAGCGATATCGTTTAGTGTGACGGTACCTTAATACTATTAACCTGAGGTTAAACCCTATATGATTTGGGGACATGAGAGGTTCCCTTTAAAAGCAAACATATGGCTAAAATACACTCACCGGCCACTTTATTAGGTACACCATGCTAGTAACGGGTTGGACCCCCTTTTGCCTTCCGAACTGCCTCAATTCTTCGTGGCATAGATTCAACAAGGTGCTGGAAGCATTCCTCAGAGATTTTGGTCCATATTGACATGATGGCATCACACAGTTGCCGCAGATTTGTCGGCTGCACATCCCAAAGATGCTCCATACAAGGCAGGATGGATCCATGCTTTCATGTTGTTTACGCCAAATTCTGACCCTACCATCCGAATGTCGCAGCAGAAATCGAGACTCATCAGACCAAGCAACGTTTTTCCAATCTTCTACTGTCCAATTTCGATGAGCTTGTACAAATTGTAGCCTCAGTTTCCTGTTCTTAGCTGAAAGGAGTGGTACCCGGTGTGGTCTTCTGCTGCTGTAGCCCATCTGCCTCAAAGTTCGACGCACTGTGCGTTCAGAGATGCTCTTAGGCCTACCTTGGTTGTAACAGGTGGCGATTTGAGTCACTGTTGCCTTTCTATCAGCTCGAACCAGTCTGCCCATTCTCCTCTGACCTCTGGCATCAACAAGGCATTTCCGCCCACAGAACTGCCGCTCACTGGATTTTTTTTCTTTTTCGGACCATTCTCTGTAAACCCTAGAGATGGTTGTGCGTGAAAATCCCAGTAGATCAGCAGTTTCTGAAATACTCAGACCAGCCCTTCTGGCACCAACAACCATGCCACGTTCAAAGGCGCTCAAATCACCTTTCTTCCCCATACTGATGCTCGGTTTGAACTGCAGGAGATTGTCTTGACCATGTCTACATGCCTAAATGCACTGAGTTGCCGCCATGTGATTGGCTGATTAGAAATTAAGTGTTAACAAGAAGTTGGACAGGTGTACCTAATAAAGTGGCCGGTGAGTGTATATACAAATGATAAATATGCGGAATGCCTTACATATGAAAAATCATGATTTTTTTCTAGAGGAAAAACTGACTTTCTCTTACGCTTATCCTCTCAGGACCTAAGAAAATGTATTTCTGTAAGGAAACATTTATACTGGGTTTGCTTGTAGGTTTAACTGTAGAGACAAGTGAGTTTGCATAGAAGCTGTATACATAAAACCGTTCAATATTCTTGTTGTTTAATATGGTGTAGCATGGTACCCGTTGGCAAGGTACTCAAGTTTCACGTCCCAGCACGCTACATGAAAATGGAGGTCCTCGCTGGGTGTGTGGACTTAAACTATGGTGCCGGTGACTTAAGCTGGCCAGGACCGGGTGTTTTAGAGTTCAGTGAAGGAGCTAACCACTTAAAAATAAACTGTCTTTTACTGAACCATATTGTGGTGAGGATTATTCACAGTGGATAGCGGGTGCAAAACTTCATGAACGCTTCTCTTAACACACAAAACATTTTTATAGACATTCTTTCTTTACTTCCTAAACTCATACGGTTTTGTCTCAGTTCCTCTGCCTTCACCACAGCCCAGCACAGTGCTTTGGGAGCTTCCCTTGTCCCCAATAACGACACTACAGTTCAGTAAGCAAGATTCCTAATTCTCAACCCATGGTTCTGCATCCTTGCCCCTTAGGGAAGCTACTTCTGCCACTATGGCCTTTACCTAGCTTCTCTGCTTGTCCACACCTCAGAAGTACCAGACGGGCACTTGCTTTGTCTCGCGCTCCCTGCTTTAATTCATCCCCTAATCTCTTTGGCTTGTGAACTTGAACCCATCCCACTAAGCCTCCTGGCTCAGATCCCATCTCTGGAGAATCATTTATTCCTTCTATCCCTTTCCTTCTTGTCTACCCTCGATCACACTGTTGCCTCCTGTCACTTAAGGGACTGTAGTGTGGTGGGATAATATACTTCCCTACTGCCGTCTTCTCTGGGATTAAGCTTTGTCCGGCTCCTCTTTTGTGTGATGTCATAGCTACATAGTTACATACACAGATGGAAAAAAGACGTACAGTACAAACCAAAAGTTTGGACACACCTTCTCATTTTAAGATTTTTCTGTATTTTCATGAC
The DNA here is from genome assembly GCF_051348905.1 of Ranitomeya variabilis. Lineage (NCBI taxonomy): Eukaryota > Metazoa > Chordata > Amphibia > Anura > Dendrobatidae > Ranitomeya > Ranitomeya variabilis. Next base: position 436,925,479 of record NC_135236.1, read on the forward strand.
TATGAAAATTGTACATTCACACTGAAGGCATCAAAACTATGAAAAAACTGTGAAACAACGGAAAATATGTCTTATATTCTAGGTTCTTCAAAGTAGCCACCTTTTGTTTGATGACTGCTTTGCACACTCTTGGCATTCTCTTGATGAGCTTCAAGAGGTAGTCACTGGGAATGGTCTTCCAACAATCTAGAAGGAGTTCCCAGAGATGCTTAGCACTTGTTGGCCCTTTTGACAACACTCTGTGGTCCAGCTCACCCCAAACCATCTTGATTGGGTTCAGGTCTGTGGAGGCGAGGTCATCTGGCGTAGCACCCCATCACTCTCCTTCTTGGTCAAATAGCCCTTACACAGCCTGGAGGTGTGTTTGGGGTCATTGTCCTGTTGAAAAATAAATTATGGTCCAACTAAACGCAAACCGGATCGAATAGCATGCCGCTGCAAGATGCTGTGGTAGCCATGCTGGTTCAGTATGCCTTCAATTTTGAATAAATCCCCAACAGTGTCACCAGCAAAGCACCCCACACCATCACACCTCCTCCTCCATGCTTCACGGTGGGAACCAGGCATGTAGAGTCCATCTGTTCACCTTTTCTGCGTCGCACTAAGACACGGTGGTTGGAACCAAAGATCTCAAATTTGGACACATCAGACCAAAGCACAGATTTCCACTGGTCTAATGTCCATTCCTGGTCTAATGTTATTCCATTCAGATAAACAAGTCTCTTCTGCTTGTTGCCTGTCCTTAGCAGTGGTTTCCAAGCAGCTATTTTACCATGAAGGCCTGCTGCACAAAGTCTCCACTTAACAGTGGTTGTAGAGATGTGTCTGGTGCTAGAACTCTGTGTGGCATTGACCTGGTCTCTAATCTGAGCTGCTGTTAACCTGCAATTTCTGAGGCTGGTGACTCGGATAAACTTATCTGGATCGCCCCCAGAGTAGGGGAATGGGGTACTCGGCACTGGGTTCTTCAGTTCGGGGGATGTCACGGTGGCTGACCTGGTCCTTGGCCCTCAGGGGTGTCCAGTAAAAGGAATAGTTCTTATGGGAAAAGTGTTCATGATGCCACCTGTGGTATTCGGTCAGGGCGACCGACCCTGCTTAGGGGTCCGCTGGGGTGATGTTATGGCAGATTGATGGTATACCTTCCCACAGGTGAAGTGTATCCCCAGGGCTTACCAGAGTGTAGATGGTGAATGGTGTGAGGCGCAGTGAAGAATGAGGACACAAGGTTGCAGTCTCTTTACCTTTACTGAAGGCTTTAGTGTCCACAGTCCAGGGTACGGACCACAGGGTAGGCAGAGTCTGGCCGGTCTGAAGGCAAATCCAGAGTCCCCTTATCCAGGTGGAATTCAATAGCCTTCCTATGCGCACAGTAACACAGTAGGTCCTTACTTGCATAAGCTCCAATAAGGTCCTCACCGTTATTACTCCTCTCACTGTTCCCTGTGGTCGGATAGAACAAAACACGTATGACCGGTGACTTGAGACTTTGGTTAGGGACTCTAGCATGCCCCGGCCTCTTTAAGGTTGCCACCTTGCCTCCTGTGTATAAAGGGCGGACAGGCAACTTGGAATCACCTGCCCTGCCGGTCTCTGAAGCAAGGCATGGAGCACTTACTCCCTCGGTATTCCGGCTACCGGATCGCGCACCAGAAGGATGCAGCTTCTCTCGGCCACTCTCCTCTCTGGTATCCACTTATTGCTATGCCTTCGTTTCTCACTCACTGCAATACACTTCTCTTCTATATCTCTTTCTTAGGATGCTGCCGCACGTGGGGCAGGCGCAGCTCCGTGGACCCTCGTCCTCCTCAGACCGCAGTCTGGATCTGACTGGAGATCACTCCAGCCAGCTCGACCTGGAGACCTTTCCGTCTCGGTCCCCAGCCAGGAACTCTCCTAACTTTCCCTCCAACTACCAGTTTTTCCTAACTGTGAGGAGTGGCCTAGTAAATAGAACCTTTGCTCCCCCTGGTGGCTGGAGTGTGAAGTGTGTTGTGTGTGGTTAGTGATACCTGGACAGAGGATCTCCTTTATTGCCTTCAGATGTAATATCACTCCCTCTGGTGGAAGAATGACATTACTGCAACGACCAGGACTCTGGGGTGCTGCATATCCTCAGAAACAGAGGTGACTCTTGGTCTTCCTTTCCTGAGGTGGTCCTCATGTGAGCCAGTTTCTTTGTAGAGCTTGATGGTTTTTGCCACTGCACTTGGGGACACTTTCAAAGTTTTCCCACTTTTTCAGACTGACTGACCTTCATTTCTTAATGTAATGATGGCCACTCGTTTTTCTTTACTTAGCTGCTTTTTTCTTTCCGTAATACAAATTCTAACAGTCTATTCAGTAGAACTATCAGCTTTGTATCCACCAGACTTCTGCACAACACAACTGATGGTCCCAACCCCATTTATAAGGCAAGAAATCCCACTTATTAAACCTGACAGGGCACACCTGTGAAGTGAAAACCATTCCCGGTGACTACCTCTTGAAGCTCATCAAGAGAATGCCAAGAGTGTGCAAAGCAGTCATCAAACCAAAAGGTGGCTACTTTGAAGAGCCTAGAATATAATGCCTAATCCACCCTAGATTGATTGTCCATTCCTTAATATCGTTTTCTTTTCTTAAGGTGCACTGTAAAAAAATGTTTTGCATATCATGGAAACATGTTATAAGTTTTGTTTAGTGATGGTACAGATGCCAAGACCTCCATCAATGGCTAAATCAAAGTGGTGGAAGCGCTCAGCTGGGCTCTGGTGAGCTCTGGTCTAACACAATGATGCACTCATCTAGGAGTTTGTCTTCTGTCTCGTCTCAGAACAGCACTCTCCTGAGCGCTCCTTGCCTCATACCATTGGAAAATATTTATCAATCATAGTGATGTAGAAAGGTCAGGCTATTTCGTTAGGATGACTAACTACATATGAATGAATCTATGAAACACTAATATCTGATTTTCTGAATATATTGAAAGTGGCAAATCAATTCTTCTCTATTACTCCTACAAAGTAATGTCGGCTCACTATTTTTTCTCTAATATTTCTAGTTCTGACCTGCTCCTCAAATTAATATAGCTAGAAAAGACTCAGCTAGCCCAGTAGTATTCCTGCTGCACGGTAATGCACTGGGAAAGAGAAGCAACTTGATAGTTAAAGAATCCAGCATCTGTAACGGGCTAAAATAACTCAAGCTTTATTTCTCTTTTCATTAAAAGCGATCCAGTTACAATTGGACAGACAAGACGTCATAATAACTGACGCATTTTGGGCCAGCATGGCTCTTAGTGATGGCGTGCTATCACTATGGACCATATTGGCTTGAAAAGCATGGCATCGTGATGTTTGTCAAATTGTAACTGGATGCCTTTTAATTAAAAGAGAAATAAAGCTTGAATGATTTTGTCCCATTATGGATGCTGGTTTCTTCCTGTATTGGGTTTCTCCTAAAACTATGTATACTGTATATACCTTAAACGTTAAACCTTTATATTTGTACAGCAGTCAAAAAACAAATATGTCTTCTGCAGACAAATAATTATATTATCTGCAGAAATCCAAAGTTAAAAGGATCATCTCGCAACATTGTGTTCCAGTAAGAATATCAGCTAGTGAGACACTGAGGATGAATGTAAAGATGAAGCTGAAAATGGTTTAACTGTCCACAGGGGATTTCTCCATAGCACTGATCTTATTGTTCACCTACATGCAAATGATGAGCATGCTGAAATGGATCTTTTCATACGGCCCACAGTCTGGGAGTAAAGTGCTTCTGTATGAATGTTTAATGCAACCCTTCCATTCTCTTATGTATTTGTATATGTCTCTGCTGTGTGTGAAAATTGGCTGTTAAATGGCTGTTAAATATAGATATTTAACACGATCCACTTAGGAAATTAGTAATAAAGAATTGATACTCATAGTAAGATCCTCCTGATATGAAAGACTGGAACACTTATGTAGAGATCCTCTATTTTTCAGTGGTGTGATAACATGACATTACAATGAATCACTTGTTCGAAGGTAAAAAATATGGTTGAATCCAGAAGTTTACATACACTATATAAAAAGACACATATGCATGTTTTTCTCCATATCTGACATGAAATCAGAATAAGCCTTTGCTATTTTAGGTCAGTTAGGATTACTATAATTATTAATATTTGCCAAATGCCAGAATAATGAGAGAAAAAGAAAGTTTTAAGGCATTTTTATTACTTACTGCAAAGTCGAAAGTTTACATACCCTAAGATTACTATGCCTTTAAACAATTCTGGACTGCCCATATGGTGATGTCATGTGTTTGGAAGCTTCTAATAGGTTTTTTGGCAACATCTAGCTAATTAGAGACACACCTGTGGATGTATTTTAATGCACACCTGAAACACGCTGCTTTTTTGTGTAGCATCATGGGAAAGTCTCAAGAAATTAGACAAGATATTAGGAAGAGAATTGTGGACTTGCACAAGTCTGGCTCATCCTTGGGTACAATTTCAAGATATCTGAAGGTGCCTCATTCATCTGTTCAAACAATTATACGCAAGAACAAACAAGATGGGAAAGTCCAGTCATCATATTGCTAGGAAGGAGACAGGTTCTATATCCTGCACCCCTTCTGAAGACGACTGGCAAAAACACACATCAAGGAGTGACACTGTTCTGATCCATTTTCTTGGGTAATGCTATCTACTATCTACTGTGTTCTGACCATAGAATAAGAATTTGCTGGATATGATCATCATTTTATATACTCACTTAACATGTGACCCTCATTTTGGAAACTAGACCCCTTAAGGAACTTATTGAGATGTGTGGTGAGCTCCCCAGATACTTCATGGAAATTTATAACGTTGAGCCGTAAAAATGAAAAATTAAATTTTTTTTCCCAAAAAATCTTCTTTTAGCCCCATTTTTTTTATTTTCACGAGGGTAAAAGGAAAAAATGGATAGTAAAAAATGTTGTGCAATTTCTCCTGAGTGCACTGTTACCCAATATGTAGGTGAAATCTACTGTTTGGGCACACTGCAGGGCTCAAAATGGAAGAAGTGCCGTTTTACTTTTTGAAAGCAACATTAGCTGTTATCGAGAGCGAATGCCATGTTGTGTTTGGAAAGCACCTGATTTGCTCTTGAGCCGTGAAAATAATAAATCACATTTTTTCCACAAAAATGTTCCTTTAGCCTCAATTTTTTATTTTTACAAAGGTAACAGAAGAAAATGGTCGCCAAAGATAATTGTGCAATTTCTCCTGAGTATGCCAATACCTCATTTGTGGAGGAAATCTACTGTTTAGGCGCAAGACTTTCTTTCCCCACAAACAGATGTAGATTTTTTTTTATCCTTCAGCCATAATGGCTGATATATTAGACCTCTTCTATTTTTCTGGTCATTATCTCCCCTGAGGTTTCACCAGACTAAACACTTCGGGAGTAACATGGGGCATTTAATCCTATAGAATGATTGTTGGTGGAGTAAAGTGTGTCTTTTGAATGATGCCTCCTCATCCCCCTCGTCTTTTAAAGGATCTTATTTTCAGATGTACTCAGCAGAGTGATCAGATCTGTATTCCAATTGTGTGGACACCACCGAAAAAACCTGGTGAGACTTTTCTTATTTATTTAGTCTGCTGTTTTAAATATGTGAATTTAACTAAATGTGTAATAGAAATTAATTGTTACCGCTTTACACCTCACATATAATGCTGGTCACCTATATATGTCACTGTATGTCTGTTTTTTTGTGGTTTGAGCCTGAAAGCTTCTTTTAATTAGTGGTGAAAATGGTAATCCAAGTTCTGGCTCTCTAGGGTACAGGTGCTTCTCACAAAATTAGAATATCATCAAAAATTTAATTTATTTCAGTTCTTCAGTATAAAAAGTGAAACTCATATATTAGATTAGAGTTATTACAAACAAAATGATCTATTTCAAGTGTTTATTTCTGTTAATGTTGATGATTATGGCTTACAGCCAATGAAAACTCAAAAGTCATTATCTCAGTAAATTAATATTTTTAAAAAAAAAACACTCGCAAAGGCTTGTTAAGCGTTTAAAAAGGTCCCTTAGTCTGTTTCAGTAGGCTCCACAATTATGGGGAAGACTTCTAACTTGACAGATGTCCAGAAGGCAGTCATTGACACACTCCACAAGGAGGGTAAGCCACAAAAGGTCATTGCTAAAGAAGCTGCCTGTTCACAGAGTGCTGCATCCAAGCATATTAATGGAAAGTTGAGTGGAAGGAGAAAGTGTGGTAGGAAAAGGTGCACACCCAAAAAAGGTGAAAACCCAAAAGTCATTATTTCAGTAAATTAGAAAACTTTACAACACCAGCTTGAAAAAATGATTTTAAAATCTGAAATGTTGGCCTACTGAAATGTATGTTCAGTAAAAGGACTCAATACTTGGTTGGGGCTCCTTTGTCATCAATTACTGCATCAATGCAGCGTGGCATGGTGGCGATCAGCCTGTAGTACTGCTGAGGTGTTATGAGAGCTTAGGTTGCTTTTATAGCAGCCTTCAGCTCATCTGCATTGTTGGGTCTGGTGTCTCTCATCTTCCTCTTGACAATACCCCATAGATTCTCTATGGGGTTAAGGTCGGGCAAGTATACTGGCCAATCAAGCACAGTGATACTGTTGCTTTTAATCCAGGTATTGGTAATTTTGGCAGTGTGGACAGGTGCCAAGTCCTGCTGCAGAATGAAATTTCCATCTTCAAAAAGCTTGTCAGCAGAGGGAAGCATGAAGTGCTCTAAAATTTCTTGGTAAACGGCTGCGCTGACTTTGGTCTTGATAAAACACAGTGTACCTACACTAGCAGATGACATAGGTCCCCAAACCATCACTGATTGTGGAAACATCACACTACACCTCTACAAGCTTGGATTGTGTGTCTCCCCTCTCTTCCTCCAGACTCTGGGACTTTGATTTCCAAGGTATAGGAGGCCAAAGGCAAAGGCGTAGTCCGAGGAAAGGGCAGGCAGCACAGGTTCAATACACATAGCCGAGGCCAGGAGCAGAGAGATCATACAGGACGGATAAACAATAGTGATGAGCAAATATACTTGTTACTCGAGATTTTCCGAGCATGCTCGGGTGACCTCCGAGTATTTTTTTGTGCTCTGAGATTTAGTTTTCATCGCCGCAGCTGAATGATTTACATCTGTTAGCCAGCATAAGTACATGTGGGGGTTGTCTGGTTGCTAGGGAATCCTCACATGTAATTAAGCTGGCTAAGAAATGTAAATCATTCAGTTGAGGTGAGGAAAGCTAAATCTCCGAGCACTAAAAGATACTCGGAGGTCACCAGAGCGTGCTCGAGAAATCACGAGTAACAAGTATATTCGCTCATCACAAATGAACAAGCCAAGTCGATAATGGGACTAACAATTTAAGTAAACACAGGTCACTAGCAGATAAACTAACTCGGAAGCAGGGAACAACGTTCAGCAAGGCATTGTGCGAGAAGCTGCCTCAAATATACCCTGCTCATATGGGATAGGCTAACGAGCCTAATCTCTGCAGGACACAGCAGGGTTAAATTCCTGCAGAGACTGATCATGCCCCCCTAAAGCCGGGGGAAACAGCAGGAAGAAGCAGCAGGGATGAATATTGCAGCAAGAGGCAAACTCAGTGAGACAACTTGACATGAGAAAAGCAGTGCAGTGACCACGGTGAGTAGGGCACTGGTGAGGAGATGTGTGGGTTACCGCCGTAACAGATTGCAAGGTATTTCTGATACCCACTTCTCCCGTCCTCAGGATCACTCCGTGTCTCAGTGGTCGAGTCCTTGGGTGATCAGTAAGCTATCCCCTATCCAAAGGATAAAGGATAACTTTTTTTTCTGGGAATACCCTTTAATTCTTTCATACTAGCATCAATATATTTACCATGGTACCATTCTCTATTCATTAATTTGGTGTAGTCAGTTTTACAAATGATAAATGATAGGTAGTGGCCCCATTACTTATTTTGCATTGGAACTGGTGGACATAAGTACCACCCCCAGATAACAGATTAGTGTGGTTAGTTCGTATGTCTGATCCAGGCATTTCATTTAATGGCTTTACACTTGTTTAGCATGGAGCCTAAAGGGATTTTTTAATTTGCTCTAAGGCAATTTTCTGCCATCAACAATACAGGGATATATAATTTTTTGCCCTTCTGCAATTTTTCTAATATATTGGTGGTGATTGTAAAAAAGTATGTGACAAATTCACTATCATGTCTGCCAGAAAATGCTAAATTGTAGCTGAAATTAACTTCAGCTCATAGTTGGTATAGATTTCAGTTTTCTACAGCTCAGAGGTATGCCAAATTTATGCTCACCTTATTCCAATGGGCGTTCGATTCAACAAATGGCAAATTAAATAGAAATGTCGATAACATCCCCCATATGATTGAGTATGTTTACTGCAGAAAAGTCTCATACATACATTGATAGAAATATTCCCAAAGTGTCAAATGGGGTAGGTATTGTAAAGAAATATACAGTGCAATGACCTTAATCTTGAATGTTTCACAATTGGCATAAAATTGAGATTTAATATATTCTTGGATGTTTTAGCCCGAGTTTATTAATCTTAGAAATCATGCAATTAGTTATGGAAAAAAAGACTTTGCAGTTGGTATAATAGAAGGGAAAAGTCTTAGGCTACAATCACACATCCACGTGATGCATCCCTGTGCTATTTTTTTCTTCGAAAACATAGACCAAATATGGATCACAAGAGAAAAAAATGGTCTGTTTCTCGTAGGCCGGTTTCACACGTCAGTGGCTCCGGTACATGTAGTGACAGTTTTCTCACGTACCGGAGACACTGACACACGTAGACCCATTCAAATGAATGGGTCTATGCACATGTCTCCGTGTTTTCACGGACCGTGTGTCCGTGTGCAAAACATGGAGACATGTCCGCTTTTCTCCGGCAGCATGGTCCGCAAAACGTCCCGCACACGTGCACACGGAGAACAGTGTGCACTCTCCTCCGTGTGCACGTACCGCTCGCAGGAGAAACAGTGCTACAGTAAGCGCTGTCCCCCCTGCTTGTGGTGCTGAAGGCGGCATTCATCTCTTCCGTCCTGCTCGGCTGAAAGCAACGCTTGCAGAACAGAAGAGATGAAAAATTACGTTTTTTTTTTTTTTCTTTAATATACCGCTCATTACACCCATAGGGGTGGAGCCGCATATTCATCACTGTAATGAGTGGTACCACGTGACCGCTCACACAGGACGAGCAGCCGGCGCTGAGAGGAGGCATCGCGGGAGCTGGGTGAGTATTTCTCTGCAAGCGGGTGGGCGCACAGGGGGTGGGGAGGGGTGGTCGGCGGGATGTGACCCCCAAACTTTATTTTTAAAGAAAAAAAAACAAAACGTAATTTTTCATCTCTTCTGTTCTGCAAGCGCTGCTTTCAGCCGAGCAGGACAGAAGGGATGAATGCCGCCTTCAGCACCACACACAGGGGACAGCGCTTACTGTAGTGCTGTCTCTCCTGCACAGTCCATGTGGTCCTCAGGCGGCACATGGGCGGCACACGGGCAGCACACGGGTGGCACACGGCTGCCGCGCATATGCCACACTGATGTGCCACGTGAGCACACGGACACACGGACACGAATAACTCTGGTACCGATTTCTCCGGTACCGGAATTATCTGGACGTGTGAGACTGGCCATAGATGGTAAATTTTACACTTATGTGTGAATGTAGACTTATACAACTTCACTTTATTCACTTGCTGCTGGCTAAAGATATTTTTAAATCACTACTCCAGTGCTTTTTTTATTGCACCACTGGAGTAGTGCTTTATATGCAATCCCCCTGCCAATACTCACCTGTTGTTCCTCCATCGTTTTCCAGTGTTGCTCCCTTCAGTCTCTGGTGGAAAGTTACTCTCCGGCAGCTCCAGTGTTTCAAAGAACTGCATGGGGGGTCACTTTTCAATACAAGTCTATAAGAGACTTGTTCCAGCTCTCATAGACTTGCATTGAGAGCTTGTGACACAGCTTCTGACTTCCAGCCAGTCAGAAGCTTTGTTCACAAGATGGCTTCGCATGACCAGAGTGGTGTGAGAGGATGGGCATGAGTCCTGTGCCCCCCCAGAAGACATTTTGACAAGTGTGCTAAAATTGCTATGTTGTGTGGTTAAAGTTTATGCATATTATAAAGTAAAGTATTTTCTCCCTATGGACGTTTTTTGTGTATCAGGTTCCTGTATGGTTAAACCTCAAGGCCGTCCCAAAGGAGTGAAGGAGTGCAGCGCTAAAGGGAAGCCAGTGGGAAGGCTATATGGATATTCTCATGCAGTGACTATGGGAGCTATCCAAGTCCCTAGAAGTAGGGACATCCTAGTCTATCCCTGTCTTCTGGAGATGCAGGGCTCACATGCCTTGCTATGCACCTATATCAACCCATATTTGTCCCCTCTCACACCAAGGGTAGTGGGAAGCAGCAGTGTATAGGAAGGAGCACACTAACCAGACAAATAAAGGAAGACAAACAGGGATAAATTAAAATACCAACTGTGGAGACAGAGCATTGTATCTTAATTAGCTAGACGTCTATTTTTAGCAAACCAAGAATAGGCTGATATCTGTATGTTGGCTTTTGAATTTAACTGTTGATTTCGGGTTGGTCAAGAAAACAGAATTTTGTTTGTGTAAGCCTGGAATATTGACTGATATTTGATATAACATAGTGTGCTCTTATCCTTAATGGCTAGTGAGGTTTACTGATATGCTAATTAATCATTCTCTAGCCCAGATAGTTTATTGATTTTTTGAAACAGAGGAGGAAAACCTTTGCAAATAGATTACATAATCAAACAAGGCGACATGGTCGCCACTATTCTTCCCCTTATCTGTGATGCTGGACTGAAGGACACTGGTTAAACATAAAAAAAGGTGATATGACTCTGACAGAGACAGAGAGAATTAGACAGAGCCAGAGATTCTGTCAAGACATCCAAACATCCAGGGGACCCTACAGGACTGCTGCAAATATATTATAGCCCCATCACGAGGGACACAGATCTATAATTCTACAAGAAACAACCTAGGGTACCTCAGTCCCGGTTGAAAGAATACAGATCTGCTCCATTGACCATCGCTAAACCATGGTTATGTTGGGACTAAGCCAGGATTGGAACCCGCTGGTTGCCTGGCTCCATGGAGATGCTCAGAGAAGCCAGGTTGTGACCCTCAGGTCACATGGCCTTGTAGCTCAATGGACTGTCATCTTCCTAAGCTTGTTGTTACCTCCTCTCTGTGTGCATGCCACAGGTGGGGTAGCCAACCCTGGGAGCTTTGAAGTAACAGTTGCCATTATCCTGGTGAGTCAGCAGAAGGGTGAGACTCTGTAATGTGCACCATCTTGCGGTATTTTGCTGGGACTGTTCTACATGTTATTTGCCTGTTTTGTGGTTCAATAAAGCATTGCAACACTGTTTAACCCTCATCTCGTGTCGTCTGAGTAGCATTATGCTCACATTAAAGGGAGAGGGGGCAATCGGTGGGACGATCTCTGATCCATGCGGTTTCGGCTAACGGACCTGGGCACCCACTGACCCCTTGTATCTTCACACCAACCATACAAAATACACTCACCAAGCAACAGAGTGGGACACAAGGGAGTGAAAGGAAGGAGAAACGAAATAGGAAAGAATGAGGATGTGCACACAAACTCCAAAACTCCAAGCAACAATCTCTTGAACACTGCAAATGTTAACTCCAACCACGAACTATACCTCCAACTCCAGAACCAGTCAGCAAGAAATAACACTAGCAATTCCTAAGTACCAGAGGCGAGAATGTATAGCAGAGGGGAGTGGCCAAAACTGAATAGTTGAAACAAATCAGGTAGGAAGGCTCCAGGAGCTACAACAGTTGAACTCTAGGAAGGAAAAAAACCTGCACTGTTTAATGAGATTGGGAAGTACTTCTAACAAGTGCAGGAACTTGTGAAACCAGGCACGGCGGTCTTTTGGCCCCTCTCTGTCACGTCAGCCCCATGACAGATATAGGATGTAAATAGTCAATGTTAAGTAGGCTGTGTTTTGGAGAGGAGGTGAAAGAAAAAGGACAGGTTTATTGGTTGGGGAACTACAAGGCTAAAGAAGCTAGTTACAGAGATGACAGGACATCAAAGGCACGTGGGGACCCCTGTATAAAGGAAAAGCTTAGAAATCCAAAAAAGTACAGTCCAGAAGAAAAGGGGACCTTAGGAAAAGATAGCGCCTGGCAGTGAGAACTATAACAGAGAATATTGGCTCAACAAGCGGACCCATGGACTGATATAGCTAGATTCTCTGAGTAGTGGGATCATAGCGATACACGTATATGACCCTACTCCTAGAAAACACAGGCAATTCCAACTTCTCCCCATGCCCCCTGTGGTACCTGTTGCTGGAAACAAAGTGAAAACTGTAACTCCGAGAAGAGAGCCAGTGTATTGTGCGAAAGATGAAGAATGTATAACCTGTTATCCACTGTACACCAGTTTGGCCGAATATAAAATGAACATTGTTTTTATGGCAAAAAAGAAAAAAAAATATGGCAGATACATCAACAATATCCTCATCATTTGGGTGGGGTGATGGATCTGCCATACTAGATTTCATCAAATACATGGATTCTAATGAGTTTAATCTCAGATTCACCCACAAACATGATCCTATACACATTTCTTTTTTTTGGATTTAGTATTGTTTGGGGAATGCAATCAAATTATTTCAACTAAAACACATTAAAAGCCATATAGTGGGAACACCATACTTGATACCATCAGCAGTCACCCAAAACACACAATTAGATCCAATCCTGTGCGTGAACTGACAAGAATAAAAAGAAATTGTAGTGGGGAAGAGAATCTTTCTACAGAATTCAGTCAGTCATTCAAGAAATTAAAAAGGAGAATTTATCCTAATTGAACTCCCAACAGTGCTTTAAATATTATTTATAATAAAAACCATGAGGAATTGATTTTGCCCTCACAAAATAAATGAAATAATCAAGAATTCAAACAAAAACCCTATGCCTGTTTTCAATATAGTCCCCAATTTCATAAAATGAAAGGTATTATTAATAGATTTTTACCTATTTCATATGAACATGCAACATTAGCATCAATTTTACAATCAGAGTGCTATGTAATTGCGAGGAGAGAACCCACACTTGGAAACATTATTTCTCCTAGTACAATTTTTTTCTAAAAAAGCAGAAAAAACATGGTTGGATTGTATAGGTTTTTTCAAACAATTTATGAACTGTATTCATGTAATGCCATATATAAAATTGATTGTTCTATTTATAATAAGGCTTATGTGGGCTGCACCTCTCAAAAATTAAAAACATGGATATCTGAACACCTTTATGACATAACAAATACTAAAAACACGGATATCTGAACACCTTTATGACATAACAAATACTGTCAACACGAATTGTAATATTTCATCAGTGGACAGACTTTACATCTCCAGTCATTCACGGAAGATATCTCCCTTTCGGGTATATGAAACAGAGCAGATCACAAATCCATTTAGGGGAGGACATATCAGACGGTGTCTCCTCACATGTGACACCTTCTGGATATAGAATCTTGGCACTCAAATTCCTAATGGTTTAAATGTCACAGTTCCACCACTCAGTGTGTCTGGGATGCAGTTACTGACAGTGCAGCAGTCCAATCCGGTACAGGGGCATGCTGAAGCTGTGAGTACTTTGATTGACAGCTCGGCTGTCCTATCTGGTACAGGGGAGTGCTGAGCTGTCGGTGTGTTGATTGACAGCTCGACTATCCAATCTGTGACTGTGAGGCTTCGGCTGTCTCCAAGGATTCACTATCCCGGGTAACTGCAATGCTACTTAAGGCTACTTTCACACTAGCGTTAACTGCAATACGTTAAAATGCGTCGTTTTGCAGAAAAAACGCATCCTGCAAAAGCGTTTGCAGGATGCGTTTTTTCCCCACACACTTGTATTGGCGACGCATTGCGACGGATTGTCATACGTCGTGTCCGTCGTACGACGTATGCGTCGAAATTTGGCGACACGTCGTCGGCAAAAAACGTTGATTGTAACGTTTTTTGTCTCCGCCTAAAAAACGTGTTGCGACGCATCCTGCGGCATGCGCCGTTGGCTACAATGGAAGCCTGTGAGCGACGGATGCGTCGGGACACGTCGTACGACGCAATGCAGCGCTGCAATACGTTTTTTTACACTGAGCATGCTCAGAAGCAGGATTTTGTTGCCAATTGGCCAGACACCCCCAAATCTATATAAACCTGGCCTGGGCCTTCAACCCCACATATGCCAGCAAGAAGACCAAGCGAGAAGAAGCCTGCCACCAAGACTCCAGACTGCCAGCAAGACTCCAGACTGCCAGCAAGACTCCAGGCTGCCAGCAAGACTCCAGCCACCATAGAGCCAGTGTGAGTATTGCAATTTTTGTGTGCGTCTGTGTGCCTGTGCATTTGTGTGTGTATGAGGTACTGACTACAGCAAGAGCTTAAAACCTGAAGAGAACCAGAGGCCTGCCATCGTCCTGCAACAGCCAGTGCCATGCTAGAGTCCAGATCCACCCTGATGCCAGCCACTGCGAAGACATGCAGCTCCAGCCGGAGGACTGTCAGCCTTTTTTACGTGTGTGTGTGTGTGTGTGTATGTGTGTGCGTATGCGTCTTCTGTTTGGGTCCGCCTTTGTGCCTTTGTTGTACATATGTGTATTTGCATAAAGCTTATATGCTTTTGTGTGTGTATATGTGTATTTTTGTACGGCTGTGTGCTTTTGTATGTATGTCTTCATGTGCCTGCACCTTATTATGCCTTCGCCAATCTTATGCCTGTTCATGTGGGAGGGTATGTGTCCACGTTCAGGATTGCAGCAGGATTTGGTCAGGATTTTCCATCAGTATTTGTAAGCCAAAACCAGGAGTGGGTGATAAATGCAGAAGTGGTGCATGTGTTTCTATTATACTTTTCCTCTAATTGCTCCACTCCTAGTTTTGGCTTACAAATACTGATGGAAAATCCTGACCAAATCCTGATGCAATCCTGAACGTGGACACATACCCTTATGCTTGTGTTATGACTGCGCCTGTGTGCTTGCAGGCATGTTTGTGTGCATCTTGTTGATTGCATGTGCATTTGTCCATGCCTTAATTGGTTACTTGCCTTTTTCTGATGTATTTAGTAAGTATAGTGGTCTGTGCAGCATGTGGTTTAAATGTGTGGGTTTTTTTTTCCTCTTAAATTTTTTACTTTTTTTAAATCGGATGTATTTTTGCAAAGTCTAGTGGTCTGCAGCTTGTGGTTTGAATGTGTGAGCGTGCGTTTTTTTTTTTTTATATTTAAAAGTGTTGATTTTCTTATTACTGTTGAAACCATTCCCAGTTGATGTACTTGTATTTAAAATAAAGAGCATTTCAGCTCCTAATTGTGATGTAAAAAAAAAAAGAAAAGAAAAAAGAAAATAATAAAATGTTTATTAAGAAAATAATAAAATGTTTATTAAAAAAATGTCCGTAGTATCATTTCAGAAAGGTAAATTTAAAACTGGTGTATGTACCAATGGTTACACATGCAATACAGAGTTGGTTGAGGGCTCATTTTTTAATAAAGGTTATACTTTAAAGTTTTTTTGGGGGGAGGTGATTTTTGAAAATAAAATGTGGTAAATATATTTTTACATGGTGGGTTCACATTTCAAAATATTTTTTTTAGGGACATGGAAATGAATGGTATAACGTGCACCTGTTTTTGGGTTTTGGTGTTCACCTTTAATGAACATTTCTCACATCATTTTAGCAGGGTGTTTATCGTTAAACATTACCTAGTTCGGGGGGTGGTCTAACTATAAATCCATTATACTTATTACAGATACACCAGGGACCACATCCACTGAGCAGCCCACCAGGACCACAGCCACAAATCTTTAAAAGTAAGTTTTGAAGACCCCAAATCTGCTACTTCAATGTGTAGAGCAGATTGCAAGTGTCTTGACATTGGTATTGTCGACTACCCCCCTTTATTAAGTACCTTCCCAAGGGATCACCGACCCCTTTTCCTTCCAACCTCCGAATAACGACATGAGTCTCAAGTTGGATATAATTGGCCACAGCGGCCTTTATTATTACAAACAAAACATATAACCATAAACAGCTGGGAAGGGGTCCTTGAAGCTAAAATCTGGTGTCACCCATAGTATGAACAGGTGGACAAGAGATCAACCGTAGATTACTCTCAGCCGTTACCCCACAGGCTCGAGAGCACCAAAATACCCCGAAGGGTTACCATTGTCCACCTCCAACTTAGGAATCTGGCCCACCATTACCAAGATTCCCCCAGATCACCAGACCCGCAACCAAAACTTAAACCAACTGGAGAGTCCGTATCCCGACGGACCCCCCAGGCCAATTCAGCACCAACTCCAAGGACCCCTCCCACCGCCTACAGCCACTATGACCCGAAAATAAGGACAAAAAACCCATGAACACAACAAAAAAGGGGAGGGCGGGCGGGACTGCTTCAGGTCCTGTAGAGCGGGAAGTGAACCGCTCCACCCCCGCTCCCATCATCCCCTTCACCACCACTAACCCCTCCCCCTGGAACGAGCAACACGCCCCCAACCCCTCATCCCCTGCTCCAAAGCCCCTGTCATGGCGGCCTCCACGTACGCCGCCCGGGGGAGGGGGGCGGGCGGCTCGCTCCAGCCTGTCTTTTAACTTACAGAGACACCAGGACCACAGCCGCCGCCTGTCGTCACCCCAGGACCAGCCCACCAGGACCACAGCCACAAATCTTTAAAAGTAAGTTTTGAAGACCCCAAATCTGCTACTTCAATGTGTAGAGCAGATTTCAAGTGTCTTTTAACTTACAGAGACACCAGGACCACAGCCGCCGGCCTTGCTCCCGCAACAATGTCCTCTTCTGACAGCCCTCCTCCACAGCAACAGCGTGTATCGGTAAGTTAACACAAAAAATGTTTTTTGTTTTTTTTTTTGGTTTTTTAATTTACATTTTTGTTGATCACTACATGCATAAATTATGTTTAAACAGGAAGCTGAATCAGATGAGGAGCTGTCAGAAGGGGGCGAGACGGGTGGAGAGATGCAAGTGGAGGAGGAACCAAGTGTAAGTAGTGGTGAAACAGTTGCTTCACACATCACACTGCACCATACACAAAACAGATTTTCATACATAACTAAACACAGAAAACATATGCCTACATTAAAGAGAATTTGTTTCCTTTATTTCAGTCTCCTGCTGCTCCTGCTGCTGCTGCTGAACAGTCAGCAAACCGTGAAGGTTCTCCCAGCCGCTCCCAGAGTCGGCGGAATCGTCGCCGCGGTCGGCCATCAGTAAGGTTTTTTTTTTGGAGGGATTCTATTGGTACTTTTGTGTTTCAGTGTACTCATTTTTTTGTTTTTCTTCTTCTTTTTTTTGCACAGGCTTCACAGTGTGCTCCCGCCGAAGACTTTGATGATGACATAGATATCGACTGTCTCATCGAGGAGGTTCGTGAGCGGGAGCCGCTGTGGAACATGGCTGACCGCAGGCATGCCGATAGCAATGTAACCTGTCGGCTCTGGGACGAAGTGTGCCATAACATCTTTCCGAGGTGGGAGGACCTTCTTCCACAGCAGCAGAGCAAACTATATAAGTATTCACTTTTCAGTGATGTTTTGAGCTGAATGTAATGTATTGCATTTAACAATTTTTTTTTCTTTTCATTCTTGTCTTCACAGGTGGAAAGGTTAGGAAGCGGTGGCGGTCACTGAGGGATCGCTTTAAGAGGGAATTTAACGAGGAGATGCAGGCCCCGAGTGGCTCAGCAGGAAGGAAGAGGAGCAAATATAAACACGGCCCTGCCCTCTCCTTCCTGAGGCGAACCATCCTGAGTAGAGTGTAAGTATTCTACAGCCCACTAATAACCATGTTAACCTGTCTAACTTAGTTTGGTTTCAGTCAGGGCTTTTCCATATCAATATATTATTTGTTTTTGTTTTTTCTTTCACAGCACCTTCTCCAGCCACCGGGCGCCTGCATCTTCCTCTGCGCCCTCGGGAGCGATCCCTCCTGAGTCTGCCACCGAGGGCCACGTCGGTAGGCCCCACACCTCTGACCCCTCCTCTGACCCCTCTGTACCCTCCACTTCATCCGCCCCAAGTAGTAGAGCATTATTGCAGCCTTCCTTCCTCGAATCTGATGCTCAACAGATAGCGTTCCCTTTACCCCACCCCTCTGATCCTGCCACCTCTAGACCACTATTAGGTTCGTGGCGGCAGCGACAGAGGGGTCAGGAAAGGAGCTATGCTCCTGAGTTCTTACATCTGAATGCATCCTTCCAAAGCTCTTTCAAAATTTTGGGAGAGCAAGTGACTGCTGGTTTCAACATGGTGCAATCACACATCAGTGAAACAAGCCATGAAACCAGCAGTCGCTTGGATAGGCTGCATTCAGATGTAAGTCAATCTCCGGCCAATCTTTTTTTCCAATCCATGCTCAGGAGCATGGAGAAGCTTTCTTTTGAGCAACAGATGTGGGTAATGAATACCTGCCATAATGCTCTACTGAAGGCCCTTAACGAACCCCAATCTACCCCCACACCTCCCCACACATCCATTACATTTCCACCCCAGGCCCCACCCCAGGCCCATTTCCACCCCAGGCCCCATTTCCACCACAGGCCCCACCCCAGGCCCCATTTCCACACCATGCCCCAACCCAGGCCCCATTTCCACACCATGCCCCCCATTACCCAACCCAGTCCCAATACCCAACCCAGTCCCAATACCCAACCCAGTCCCAATACCCAACCCATTCCCAATACCCAACCCAGCCCCAATACCCAACCCAGTCCCAATACCCAACCCAGTCCCAACACCCAACCCAGTCCCAATACCCATCCCGGCCCCCAAACCAAATTTCTTCCCCAATGTTTTCTTCCTTGCCCAGCTTTTCTTCCCCATTAAGTATTCCCCCTACCCCAACACCACCCCCCTCTGGTCAGCCTCCTGCTTTTACCCCCCCTTCCACTGCACCCCAATCAAGTATGGTTTCCCCACCTATCGACGTGGTCCAACCTTCCAGCCCCTCCTCCCCTCGTATCTCCACCCCACATTTCGAAGATTTGTAACACATGTACAAATGTTAATTTTTTTCTAATTTTATAAAAAAAAATTGAAAATTTAAGAAAAAAAAATTGGAAATATCAAAAATATGTTTATGTTTTTTGCAAAGAAAATTTTTTTTTTTTTTAAAAAGCGTTCAAATAAAAAATTCTGTCTGATTTAAATTCTACTCTGTGTGTGTGTGGATTCATTAAGGTAATATGGTAACTAATAAAAAAGGTAAAATAAAAATAAACACCAGACGTTTGAAAGGTAAAACATATTGGTTTTATTACCAACAAAACCACGCTTTTGGAACTTTTTTTTGTGAGAAACACAATTTTTACATAAACAAAACCCATGAAAAACATGTCATACAATGATGTCTTGCCATGGAATCCGCCCAACAGGTGACACAAAATAATCAGCAAATTGGTCCCTCATCCTGGTAACAGAACCTGTGGAGCGAACCGAGCTGCTGAGGTAGTCCCACAAGGTTGTCTCCAATTCTTCGTCATCCAAGGAAACGGGCTCCTTTGAAAGGACAAAGTTATGGAGCACCACACATGCCTTAACAACTTCGTCTACAGTTTTGGTTTGCAGTTTGATTGCCATCAGCAGAACTCTCCACTTTGCCATCAATATACCAAAAGAACATTCTACTACTCTTCTTGCTCTAGTAAGGCGGTAATTAAATACCCGTTTGGTACGGGTTAAGTACCGGCTACTATATGGTTTCAGTAGGTGCGGCGAGAGTTGAAACACTTCATCACCTACACAAACATATTGCATGGCTGGTTCACTTGTTCCTGGGAGTGGTCTGGCTGGCGGGAAATCGTATGTCTCTCCATACAGGCAACGGCCCATTGGAGAGTTTTTAAAAACTTGAGAATCGTTGGACCGGCCATATGCTCCTATGTCCACAGCAAGGAACTTGCAGTTGGCGTCTGCTATTGCCATGAGTACTATGGAGAAATATTTCTTGTAATTGTAGTACTCAGAGCCTGTTCCTGCCGGTTTAGCAATCCTTATGTGTTTCCCGTCAACGGCACCAACACAATTTGGGAAATGGCAAATTTGTTCGAACTGTTCTGCACTTCTCAACCAGATGTCCATTGATATACTCCGGGTGTAAAATGTCCCAAATAGCCCGACATGTCTCCTTCACTATTCCGGAAATAGTGGAAATGCCCAGCCGGAATTGGTAATAGAGCGAAGTCAGAGATTCACCAGTAGCTAGGAAGCTGTAGAAAAAAAAATAAATGTTAGAAAAATTTGAAAAAAAAAAAAAAAGCAGTGGAATGTCCACAAACAAAAAAAAAAAAAAACATTCTGCAGAAAATGCAACGCAATGTTTCAGCACAGTATTTTCTGCAGTATGTTATATGACATTCAGTATGAGCAATGACATAAAAAAAAAAGGCTTACCGCAAGGTCACCATCAGCCGCTCCGCCGGTGTGATGGCAAGCCTCATCCTTGTGTCCTGCCTTTGGATGACATCCCCTAGTTTTTCAAGCAAATAGTCAAAATGTTCCATCCTCATCCGTACGTAATTGTAGAATTTGTGTGGGTTGTGCAGCAACTCCAGGTAGAGAGTGGACTGGACACCCCTGGTCATCCGCAGTTCATTTATCGGATGTATCCAGAGTCGTCTCCGTCTCCGTTGCTGCAGAAGCATCCTCCGTCTTTCTGCTGCCGCCTCCTTCTCCCGCACTATAATATCCAGGCGATTCGTCTCAAATATAACGTCAGTAACCAAACTCGCAATCCTACCCAGTACACCTTCCATCTCTGTCACTAAACTAAAACCCTCAAAGATGGGCTGTCAGTATATAGTTTTCCATATTTTCCAGTAGCCAATCAAATTTGGGAGCCTCCCATTTTAAAAACGGATCCGTCGTAAAAACGGATGCAACGGATGGTAAAAACGTATGCAACGTATGCAACGCATCCAGTATTTCGACGGAACCGTTTAGCGGATTTGCGACGGATCCGTCGAAATGCTGTATGCGTTGCATACGTTTTTCACTTTTTTTGACGCATCCGGTTTTTCGGCAAAAAGACGATTTGTGACGGTTTGCAGTTAACGCTAGTGTGAAAGTAGCTGAGCTGTGTCTCCCAGACCTCTGCCAGACATACATTCATCTTGTGAGGTTTGTACTCCTTGTGTATATTGAGCGAGGTGTACTTATCCAATAAATTAGAATTATATTTATAGCACTGGATAAAATTTAACCTTTATTAGGTATACTTTAAAAGGAACCAATCAATGGCCCATTTGTATATATCCTCGAAAAAACAAAAACAAACAAAAATGAATACCTATTGTGACAAGTGCCCTATTACCAACACAGAAAGGGGGAAAGAAAATATAACAACAGACAAATACAAATATAGACACATGTACCAACAGCACTGTAAGAGTAGCGAATCACTCACCAATCCACAATTGTTTACATAGATACCCAAAATATAATGCAGTGTAGACTACCGTATGTAGATATTAATTATTCTCCCACAATACGGTTATCTCACTAGAAAAATGTATATAATGAAACCTATAATCAAAACTTACGGTGATTTCTAGACCACCAAAATCCGTATGCTGTGTGTCTAATAAATACACCAATGCCCTGCATACAAATATTTCACTTAGTCTGTACATTTAGATACTATGTAGGATTGGGGTACTTTCAGTGCTGATTAGCAAACCATACCAAGTATCTTTCAAGATGCAACCCCAACATAACTCCCCATCCGTATTCATGGGAGACTGCCTAACTCATTTTCATTATATGAGTGTTCCCTGATGGGTGAATGGTTGCACCTTATAAGGGTAATGATGGTGGGATATCCTTCATTAGAACGTTGCAATGCTTGGGACAAAATAACTATAAGTTTGGGTGGATCTCACCGCATATTTAGCTCAGTCATTTCCCAGCTGTTCCTCTCATCTCCGTCCACCTCATATCCGTCCCTAATGTACCGGTATGCTGCTAGAAGGAGCGTCTCCCGACGCGTTTCTTCCTTATGGAGTCATCAGGGGAGAATGCTGCTGCCATTACGGGTCTCCCCCCTGTTCTCTGTGTTATTTATCAAATCAGCTCGTGCCGCGCTAATCTAAACTCCGCCCTCTGGCGTGTGACGCGCACACCGGGCTTACCCTTGTGTTTCCGGTTAGTTTCAAATGCTCTCCTGTGTCATTCAGCACTAGGATTCCCCGCTCAGTAGCGCATGCGCACCACCAAGTCTGGGATCTACATGTCCCTAGATATACGAGCACACTATTGCCGGATATATATACAGTGAAGGGTTATAACTTAAATGCATTTGTTAATGCTATTTAGTCCCCTTTGGTGCCTCTTCATACTGCGGCACTGATTCTATTCTCAATTCATTGTGCCGTATATCACAAGAGACCTTAATAACAGGAAAATCAATGTACTAATTAATCCTGTTCACCTATTGGCATGATTCATGATTTTCTCAGTTTCTTCTTTGACTACACAATTATAAGAGACCCCGGTTGTGCTCTCAAAAATCCCTTTCAATAATGTAACCTGGAGAGCAAGCAAGGACGAGAGGAGGGTACCAGTAATGTATCAAATCATTGCAGTATGAAAATGATGATATGAATTGAAATAATATATATATACAGCCTATTATTATACTAAATATGGGGTACAAATTCCCATGTGCGGGACAGCACCCTCCGCAGTGCCGCAGTGCCGCCAGAGGGCGGAGTTTAGATTAGCGCGGCACGAGCTGATTTGATAAATAACACAGAGAACAGGGGGGAGACCCGTAATGGCAGCAGCATTCTCCCCTGATGACTCCATAAGGAAGAAACGCGTCGGGAGACGCTCCTTCTAGCAGCATACCGGTACATTAGGGACGGATATGAGGTGGACGGAGATGAGAGGAACAGCTGGGAAATGACTGAGCTAAATATGCGGTGAGATCCACCCAAACTTATAGTTATTTTGTCCCAAGCATTGCAACGTTCTAATGAAGGATATCCCACCATCATTACCCTTATAAGGTGCAACCATTCACCCATCAGGGAACACTCATATAATGAAAATGAGTTAGGCAGTCTCCCATGAATACGGATGGGGAGTTATGTTGGGGTTGCATCTTGAAAGATACTTGGTATGGTTTGCTAATCAGCACTGAAAGTACCCCAATCCTACATAGTATCTAAATGTACAGACTAAGTGAAATATTTGTATGCAGGGCATTGGTGTATTTATTAGACACACAGCATACGGATTTTGGTGGTCTAGAAATCACCGTAAGTTTTGATTATAGGTTTCATTATATACATTTTTCTAGTGAGATACAAGCAGTTATAGTGAAAACCGTATTGTGGGAGAATAATTAATATCTACATACGGTAGTCTACACTGCATTATATTTTGGGTATCTATGTAAACAATTGTGGATTGGTGAGTGATTCGCTACTCTTACAGTGCTGTTGGTACATGTGTCTATATTTGTATTTGTCTGTTGTTATATTTTCTTTCCCCCTTTCTGTGTTGGTAATAGGGCACTTGTCACAATAGGTATTCATTTTTGTTTGTTTTTGTTTTTTCGAGGATATATACAAATGGGCCATTGATTGGTTCCTTTTAAAGTATACCTAATAAAGATTAAATTTTATCCAGTGCTATAAATATTGTACTCCTTGTGCGCTGAGTTCTGAATGATTGATTTTTTGTTGTCTCACCTTGGACTTCGTTCTGACCATCCGTCTGTTTAACCCCTTCTGCTCTGATCCAATATCTTCCTGGTATTCTGACCTCTGAACCGTACCTGACCATGCTTTTGTCTCTTCCTTCTGTTTATGACGTACCCTCCTGGCTTCTGACCTTGGACCCCTTCACTATTCTGACTCACGGCCTGGCCGTGAGAAGTGACTAGAGTCACACTAAAGTAATTAAATAATGTTCCAATATTGAAATTGAGGTTCTATGCAAATGTACTTTATTTAAGTCATTGTATTAATTGTTTTATCAATTTTTCCTGAAAATGTTTTGCTTTTATGTGTGATCAGATATGCATGTAATTAGGACCTGCAGCGTGTCACATGACATGCTCAAACAGGTTGATTGGTTATTTCACAATTTAAAGTATTGTAAGATATTAGCTGTGATAAAGATCGTTCTGCAATCGAAACGCATTGCTGTATTTACCCTGTCACGACTGCAGTTCCAGAGCTTTGAAAAATGATTTCATTGAATTGAATAAATCTTGGATTTTACTGAAGGAGCTGGAACATTGCAAGTTTGTTATTGTCTTTAAGGACTGGTCTGGCTTATTGACTGAACAAGAAAAAGGGAGTGGGATTGCATTAAGTGCATCGGAAACAACGATGGAAGCAGCCGTTCTAGAAACACCCAACAACACCACACGCACACTCCCAACACCAAATTCTCAGTAGCTGGCCCCAACTTGGAAATGGTGGCCCACCCACACAACTACCACTGGGGGGGACAGTTTACAGCGGCACCAAAAAATGGTGAAGACGCGGGGAGGGTTAGTATAAGACTGGGGGCATGGGATTTACATTTAAAGCGCCACTTCAGTGCTGAAAAAAACGAAACGCTGGTGTGTTGTTTTAAAGGCACTTTCATATTACTTGTATGAACATCGCATCTCAGTCCTTAGACTGGCCATCGGCTCGCCTAACCTGAGCGTGATAGTGTGTATTTCTATGCAGCTGTCATGCTCAGGTCAGGAGAGCCGATGGCCAGTCTGATGATTGTGATGTGGTTGTCACGTGAGAAATACGGCTGTCTGACTGCGCCATAAGACTCATAAGACCAGGCACTAGTTAAATGGCAATATCTGAAGGGTCACAAGGAACAAACTGCATCAGCACACTTCCTATAGTTACAAGCTATAAGAAGGCTGCATAAGGCAGGAGCCTGCAATATGTAATACCCACAATACGCCCTGAACTTGACAATAAAGTCATCTCTTAATAGACATTAATATTTGATTTGTCATACCAGTGATCAGCAGTGTAGGTATATAATGCATGACTGCAGACATATATAATTGGACAGACATCATGACTAAGAAATAGAATTAGATAAGTCATCAATGGACAAATTACTTTGTAATATAGCAATCAACCAATAGAGGTCGCTGATAATGCAAATGTTTGCAACCAGTGTATCTGGGATGCAGTGACAAGCCTGCACGCACTGCTAACCCATCTCACATTATGGATCATCTAATTAGTTGCCATTATAGGCAAATATTCATGTTAGCTATTAGTCCATGCTATTATGCAATCTCTGTGTAAAAAGCAATTACATATAGAGGAGCCTTGTATAAACTGTATTAATTTAAAATTAATTTAGTCCAGCATCAGATATGATCTCATATTCAGTTATTGAAAGGTTATAGGTAAGTTTCTAAAAATCACTTATTAGGATAGTGAGCATTCAGAAAGATAACAGATAACACAATGCACAGACATCTACTACTATAGCTTTATTCTTTATTTTCTTTGCTTAGAATTTTCCTACTTTTTTTTTGCTCACTTTTCTGCTTCTTGTCTCACAAAAATTTGCAACTTCTTGTGGTTCTGTAGTATCACCAGGTCAGATTTTCTGGATTATTGCATGACAGATAAAAATAACGAAATACAGTATACAATATATTATTTCTTACCAACTACTGATAAACATAGCAAAAGGATACAAAAGATTAAAAAAAATAACAGACAAAAGGCAGATATATTTACCAACACATCACATCACTAATGCACATACAGGATGCAGCAGCCATCTTAATAAAGGGCAAAATACTGATAAAACAACCACTCAACATCTACCAATTCATGGAGGGGGAATTGTTGTAGCCATTAGCCAACATTGCTGAACTTGTTAATGTTGGATACCATAAAGGGTATATTCACATGTTGCATACTGCCAGGTATTTCCAGCTAAAAACAATGCATTTTACTGTCTCAGCAAAGTGAATGAGATTCTTGAAGTCTCATGCACTTTTCTTATTTTTAGGGCTCATACCCATATGCGAGAAAAAAAGTTCTGCAATCTGGACTGAAAAAATGGACGAGTGGCATGCGAGTAACATGTTGACACCTCTCCACTACTAAGTCGTGGGCTTGATGTCACCTTACAATACAAAGGTGACATCTAGGGTTGAGCGACCTTTACTTTTATAGGATCGGGTCGGGTTTCACGAAACCCAACTTTTTCAAAAGTCGGGTCGAGTGAAATCGGCCGATCCTATAAAAAAGTCGGGGTCGGGGTCGGCCGAAACTCGAAACCCAATGCAGTGCATTGGGTTTCCAATGGTTCCCAGGGTCTGAAGGAGCGGAAACTGTCCTTCAGGCCCTGGGATCCATATTTAAGTGCAAAATAAAGAATTAAAATAAAAAATATCACTATACTTACCCTCTGATGCGCCCTGGTACTAACCGGGAACCTTCCTTCCTTAGAATCAGCCTTCCAGGGCCTTGCGGTGACGTCACGGTGACGTCGCGGCTTGTGATTGGTCGGGCGGCCCCCATGTGACCGCTCGCGCGACCAATCACAAGCCGCGACGTCTCCGTGACGTCACCGAAGGTCCTGGAAGGGCTGATTCTTAGGAAGGAAGGCTGCCAGAAAGAAGCCGAGGGTGAGTATATTCCTATTAGCTATATACTCACCCTCGTACATGCCCTGCTTCTTTCCGGCAGCCTTCCTTCCTAAGAATCAGCCCTTCCAGGACCTTCGGTGACGTCACGGAGACGTCGTGGCTTGTGATTGGTCGCGCGAGCGGTCACATGGGGGCCGCCCGACCAATCACAAGCCGCGACGTCACCGTGATGTCACCGCAAGGCCCTGGAAGGCTGATTCTAAGGAAGGAAGGTTCCCGGTTAGTACCAGGGCGCATCAGAGGGTAAGTATTGCGATATTTTTTATTTTAATTCTTTATTTTACACTTAAATCTGAATTCCGATACCAATTCCCGATATCTTAAACATATCGGGAATCGGTATCGGAATTCCGATTCCAGATTCAGAAGATCGCCGACCTCATGGCCGACCCCACACAGGGGTCGGGTTTCATGAAACCCGACTTTGCCAAAAGTCGGCGACTTCTGAAAATAGTCGACCCGTTTCGCTCAACCCTAGTGACATCAACCCCACAACTATTACCCCACTTGCCACCGCTACGGGGCAAGTGGGATGAGCAAGTCTAAGTGCGAGAATTGGCGCATCTTAGAACCTTTTCTGGGGTGGCTGAGTGCTGATGTTTTTAGCCAGGGGGAACAATATTCATGGCCCCTTCCTAGGCTATTAGCATCAGCCTGCAGCTGTCTGCATAGCCTTTGCTGGTTATTAATTATGGGGACCCCACATCATATTTTTTTGGGGTCCCCCATTTTAATAACCAGGAAAGGCTAAGTATACACTTGTGAGCTGATATTAATAGCCTGGGAAGCTCTCCATGGGTATTACCCCCTTCCCAGGCTATAAATATCTGCCCCCAGTCACTGGCTTTCCGTCTGCTGGTTGCAAAAATTGCGCTGGAGCCCACACCATTTTTTTCCGTAAAATAATCTTTTATTCATTAAATACATGTCCAGTAATTTGCACACACAGTCTTCTAATTGTATTTGTCACTGACATCTATATATCTATCTATCTATTCTATATGTACTTACTGTATGTAATCCATCTCTTCTATCCTGTCGGCTCCTGCAGTGATTTTACAGAAGCCGGCAGATAAATTACTGACTTTTCTTCTATCTTTCAGTTCAATATACAGTAAATACATATACACTCACTGGCCACTTTATTAGGTACACCTGTCCAACTTCTTGTTAACACTTAATTTCTAATCAGCCAATCACATGGCGGCAACTCAGTGCATTTAGGCATGTAGACATGGTCAAGACAATCTCCTGCAGTTCAAACCGAGCATCAGTATGGGGAAGAAAGGTGATTTGAGTGCCTTTGAACGTGGCATGGTTGTTGGTGCCAGAAGGGCTGGTCTGAGTATTTCAGAAACTGCTGATCTACTGGGATTTTCACGCACAACCATCTCTAGGGTTTACAGAGAATGGTCCGAAAAAGAAAAAAAATCCAGTGAGCGGCAGTTCTGTGGGCGGAAATGCCTTGTTGATGCCAGAGGTCAGTGGAGAATGGGCAGACTGGTTCGAGCTGATAGAAAGGCAACAGTGACTCAAATCGCCACCCGTTATAACCAAGGTAGGCCTAAGAGCATCTCTGAACGCACAGTGCGTCGAAATTTGAGGCAGATGGGCTACAGCAGCAGAAGACCACACCGGGTACCACTCCTTTCAGCTAAGAACAGGAAACTGAGGCTACAATTTGTACAAGCTCATCGAAATTGGACAGTAGAAGATTGGAAAAACGTTGCTTGGTCTGATGAGTCTCGATTTCTGCTGCGACATTCGGATGGTAGGGTCAGAATTTGGCGTAAACAACATGAAAGCATGGATCCATCCTGCCTTGTATGGAGCATCTTTGGGATGTGCAGCCGACAAATCTGCGGCAACTGTGTGATGCCATCATGTCAATATGGACCAAAATCTCTGAGGAATGCTTCCAGCACCTTGTTGAATCTATGCCACGAAGAATTGAGGCAGTTATGAAGGCAAAAGGGGGTCCAACCCGTTACTAGCATGGTGTACCTAATAAAGTGGCCGGTGAGTGTATATACACTACCATTCAAAAGTTTAGGGTCACTTAGAAAGGTCCTTATTTTTTAAAGAAAAGCACAGTTTTTTCCAATGAAGCTAATATTAGATGGATCAGAAATACACTCTATACATTGTTAATGTGGTAAATGACTATTCTAGCTGGAAACGTCTGGTTTGTAATGCAATATCTTCATAGGTGTATAGAGGCCCATTTCCAACAACCATCACTCCAGTGTTCTAATGGTACTTTGTGTTTGCTAACTGTGTAAGAAGGCTAATGGATGGTTAGAATACCCTTGAAAACCCTTGTGCAAGTATGTTAGCACAGCTGAAAACAGTTTGGCTGATTAGAGAACCTATAAACATGACCTTCCTTTGAGCTAGTTGAGAATCTGGAACATTACATTTGTTGGTTTATTTAAACTCTCAAAATGGCCAGAAAAAAAGAACTTTCATGTGAAACTCGACAGTCTATTCTTGTTCTTAGAAATGAAGGCTATTCCATGCGAGAAATTGCCAAGAAACTGAAAATTTCCTACAATGGTGTGTACTACTCCCTTCAGAGGAGAGCACAGACAGGCTCTAACCAGAGTAGAAAGAGAAGTGGGAGGCCCCGCTGCACAACTGATCAGCAAGACAAGTACTTTAGAGTCTGTAGTTTGAGAAATCGACGCCTCACAGATCCTCAACTGGCAGCTTCATTAAATAGTACACGCAAAACGCCAGTGTCAACGTCTACAGTGAAGAAGCGACTCCGGTATGCTGCCTTCAGGGCAGAGTGGCAAAGAAAAAGCCATATCTCAGACTGGCTAATAAAAGGAAAAGATTAATATGGGCAAAAGAACACACACATTGGACAAAGGAAGATTGGAAAAAAGTGTTATGGACAGACGAATCCAAGTTTGAGGTGTTTGGATCACACAGAAGAACATTTGTGAGTTGCAGAACAACTGAACAGATGCTGGAAGAGTGCCTGACGCGATCTGTAAAGCATGGTGGAGGTAATGTGATGGTCTGGAGTTGTTTTGGTGCTAGTAAAGTGCGAGATTTGTACAATGTAAAAAAGGATTTTGAATAAGGAAGGCTATCACTCGATTTTGCAACACCATGCCATACCCTCTGGACAGCGCTTGATTGGAGCTAATTTCATCCTACAACAGGACTATGACCCAAAGCACACTTCCAAATGATGCAAGAACTATTTAGGCAAGAAGCAGGCAGCTGGTATTCTATCTGTAATGGAGTGGCCAGCGCAGTCACCAGATCTCAACCCCATTGAGCTGTTGTGGGAGCAACTTGACCATATGGTACGCAAAAAGTGCCCATCAAGCCAAACCAACTTGTGGGAGTGGCTTCTGGAAGCTTGGGGTGAAATTTCTCCAGATTACCTCAGCAAATTAACTGCTAGAATGCCAAAGGTCTGCAATGCTGGAATTGTTGCAAAGGGAGCATTCTTTGACGAAAGCAAAGTTTGAAGGAGAAAATTATTATTTCAAATAAAAATCTTTTTTTTCGAACCTTGTCAATGTCTGGACTATATTTTCTATTTATTTGGCAACTCATTTGATTAATAAAAGTATGAGTTTTCATGGAAAACACAAAATTGTCTGGGTGACCCTAAACTTTGGAATGGTAGTGTATGTGTGTGTCACTGACATGTGTATATATATATATATATATATATATATATATATATATGTATATATGTATAAAGAAAAAACTTTTTGTTTCCCCAGCGATCAGTCCAATGGTAGAGTAAAATATACCTTTTATTTATCCATTAAAAAGTTCCAGATTTCTTCAGTTACAATATTGCATACATTCAATCCCTTATGGACGACATGTTTCGACACCACATGTGTCTTCCTCCAGGTCCAAATGAGTACTGAATCAAGACCGCAAATGTAGTATAGGGAAGGAGAAAAAAAAAAAGGCCCATATGGGTTACTGTGTGTCACAGGTGTGTATAGAGAATTCCAATAGATTTGATTTAACCCAGTTAATCCAATAGCCAACAGTAACCCCTTGCGGTATTGATCCCTTCCCAAGGATTTCAACAACATGAAAAAACCAAATATTTAAAATCCACATTAAATACAAATTAAAATCAACCATGTCTATAGGATACAAAAAAGATTCATATTACATATTCAGATATTCACAGCACAAAACAGGAAAGGGAATGTAAGTGGATTTTTTTACTGGAAACTGCAATATTAAATATAAGTTGAGATGTTATAATAGAAGCTCTATAGTCACAGTAATTTATTTAATATGAAATAATTCCACTATTACCCCCTTCTTTTCCTGTTTTGTGATGTGAATATCTGAATATGTAATATGAATCTTTTTTGTATCCTATAGATATGGTTGATTTTAATTTGTATTTAATGTGGATTTTAAATATTTGTTTTTTTCATGTTGTTGAAATCCTTGGGGAAGGATCAATACCACAAGGGGTTACTGTTGGCTACTGGGTTAACTGGGTTAAATCAAATCTATTGGAATTCTCTATACACACCTGTGACACCCAGTAACCCATATGGGCCTTTTTTTTTTTCTCCTTCCCTATACTACATTTGCGGTCTTGATTCAGTACTCATTTGGACCTGGAGGAAGACACATGTGGTGTCGAAACATGTCGTCCATAAGGGATTGAATGTATGCAATATTGTAACTGAAGAAATCTGGAACTTTTTAATGGATAAATAAAAGGTATATTTTACTCTATCATTGGACTGATCGCTGAGGAAACAAAAAGTTTTTTCTTTACATGTGTGTATTCGTCCCAATCTGTTTTCCGTGCGAACTGTAACCACAGGTTGGATGTATTCCGGTTTCTTCAAAGCGGTAAGCTGGCTTTGCCAAAAACTCTCTCTCTCTCTCTCTCTCTCTCTCTATATATATATATATACACTCACCGGCCACTTTATTAGGTACAACATGCTAGTAACGGGTTGGACCCCCTTTTGCCTTCAGAACTGCCTCAATTCTTCGTGGCATAGATTCAACAAGGTGCTGGAAGCATTCCTCAGAGATTTTGGTCCATATTGACATGATGGCATCACACAGTTGCCGCAGATTTGTCGGCTGCACATCCCAAAGATGCTCCATACAAGGCAGGATGGATCCATGCTTTCATGTTGTTTACGCCAAATTCTGACCCTACCATCCGAATGTCGCAGCAGAAATCGAGACTCATCAGACCAAGCAACGTTTTTCCAATCTTCTACTGTCCAATTTCGATGAGCTTGTACAAATTGTAGCCTCAGTTTCCTGTTCTTAGCTGAAAGGAGTGGTACCCGGTGTGGTCTTCTGCTGCTGTAGCCCATCTGCCTCAAAGTTCGACGCACTGTGCGTTCAGAGGTGCTCTTAGGCCTACCTTGGTTGTAACGGGTGGCGATTTGAGTCACTGTTGCCTTTCTATCAGCTCGAACCAGTCTGCCCATTCTCCTCTGACCTCTGGCATCAACAAGGCATTTCCGCCCACAGAACTGCCGCTCACTGGATTTTTTTTCTTTTTCGGACCATTCTCTTGTAAACCCTAGAGATGGTTGTGCGTGAAAATCCCAGTAGATCAGCAGTTTCTGAAATACTCAGACCAGCCCTTCTGGCACCAACAACCATGCCACGTTCAAAGGCACTCAAATCACCTTTCTTCCCCATACTGATGCTCGGTTTGAACTGCAGGAGATTGTCTTGACCATGTCTACATGCCTAAATGCACTGAGTTGCCGCCATTTGATTGGCTGATTAGAAATTAAGTGTTAACAAGAAGTTGGACAGGTGTACCTAATAAAGTGGCCAGTGAGTGTATATACACTCACCGGCCACTTTATTAGGTACACCATGCTAGTAACGGGTTGGACCCCCTTTTGCCTTCAGAACTGCCTCAATTCTTCGTGGCATAGATTCAACAAGGTGCTGGAAGCATTCCTCAGAGATTTTGGTCCATATTGACATGATGGCATCACACAGTTGCCGCAGATTTGTCGGCTGCACATCCCAAAGATGCTCCATACAAGGCAGGATGGATCCATGCTTTCATGTTGTTTACGCCAAATTCTGACCCTACCATCCGAATGTCGCAGCAGAAATCGAGACTCATCAGACCAAGCAACGTTTTTCCAATCTTCTACTGTCCAATTTCGATGAGCTTGTGCAAATTGTAGCCTCAGTTTCCTGTTCTTAGCTGAAAGGAGTGGTACCCGGTGTGGTCTTCTGCTGCTGTAGCCCATCTGCCTCAAAGTTCGACGCACTGTGCGTTCAGAGATGCTCTTAGGCCTACCTTGGTTGTAACGGGTGGCGATTTGAGTCACTGTTGCCTTTCTATCAGCTCGAACCAGTCTGCCCATTCTCCTCTGACCTCTGGCATCAACAAGGCATTTCCGCCCACAGAACTGCCGCTCACTGGATTTTTTTTCTTTTTCGGACCATTCTCTGTAAACCCTAGAGATGGTTGTGCGTGAAAATCCCAGTAGATCAGCAGTTTCTGAAATACTCAGACCAGCCCTTCTGGCACCAACAACCATGCCACGTTCAAAGGCACTCAAATCACCTTTCTTCCCCATACTGATGCTCGGTTTGAACTGCAGGAGATTGTCTTGACCATGTCTACATGCCTAAATGCACTGAGTTGCCGCCATGTGATTGGCTGATTAGAAATTAAGTGTTAACAAGAAGTTGGACAGGTGTACCTAATAAAGTGGCCAGTGAGTGTATATACAGTACAGACCAAAAGTTTGGACACACCTTCTCATTTAAAGATTTTTCTGTATTTTCATGACTATGAAAATTGTACATTCACACTGAAGGCATCAAAACTATGAATTAACACATGTGGAATTATATACTTAACAAAAAAGTGTGAAACAACTGAAATTGTGTCTTATATTCTAGGTTCTTCAAAGTAGCCACCTTTTGCTTTGATGACTGCTTTGCACACTCTTGGCATTCTCTTGATGAGCTCCAAGAGGTAGTCACCGGGAATGGTCTTCCAACAATCTTGAAGGAGTTCCGAGAGATGCTTAGAACTTGTTGGCCCTTTTGCCTTCACTCTGTGGTCCAGCTCACCCCAAAGCATCTCGATTGGTTTCAGGTCTGATGACTGTGGAGGCTAGGTCATCTGGCGTAGCACCCCATCACTCTCCTTCTTGGTCAAATAGCGCTTAGCCGCTTACACAGCCTGGAGGTGTGTTTGGGGTCATTATCCTGTTGAAAAAGAAATGATGGTCCAACTAAACGCAAACTAGATGCAATAGAATGCCGCTGCAAGATGCTGTGGTAGCCATGCTGGTTCAGTATGCCTTCAATTTTTAATAAATCCCCAACAGTGTCACCAGCAAAGAACCCCCACACCATCACATTTCCTCCTCCATGCTTCACGGTGGAAACCAGGCATGCGATTTCTGAGGCTGGTGACTCGGATAAACTTATCCTCAGAAGCAGAGGTGACTCTTGGTCTTCCTTTTCTGGGGCGGTCCTCATGTGAGCCAGTTTCTTTGTAGCGCTTGATGGTTTTTGCCACTGCACTTGGGGACACTGTCAAAGTTTTCCCAATTTTTCAGACTGACTGACCTTCCTTTCTTAAAGTAATGATGGCCACTCGTTTTTCTTTACTTAACTGCTTTTTTCTTGCCATAATACAAATTCTAACAGTCTATTCAGTAGGACTATCAGCGGTGTATCCACCAGACTTCTGCACAACACAACTGATGGTCCCAACCCCATTTATAATGCAAGAAATCCCACTTATTAAACCTGACAGGGCACACCTGTGAAGTGAACACCATTCCTGGTGAATGTACAATTTTCATAGTCATGAAAATAAAGAAAAATCTTTAAATGAGAAGGTGTGTCCAAATTTTTGGTCTATATATATATATATATATATATATATATATATATATATATATATATATATATATATATATATATATATATATATATATTATATATATATATATATACAGTGCCTAAATGTAGTATTCAACCCCCTGCAGATTTAGCAGGTTTGATAAGATGCAAATAAGTTAGAGCCTTCAAACTTCAAACAAGAGCAGGATTTATTAACAGATGCATAAATCTTACAGACCAAAAAGGTTTGTTGCTCAGTTAAATTTTTATAAATTTTATACATAAAAGTGTGGGTCAATTATTATTCAACCCCTAGGTTTAATATTTTGTGGAATAACCTTTGTTTGCAATTACAGCTAATAATCATCTTTTATAAGACCTGATCAGGCCGGCACAGGTCTCTGGAGTTATCTTGGCCCACTCCTCCATGCAGATCTTCTCCAAGTTATCTAGGTTCTTTGGGTGTCTCATGTGGACTTTAATCTTGAGCTCCTTCCACAAGTTTTCAATTGGGTTAAGGTCAGGAGACTGACTAGGCCACTGCAACACCTTGATTTTTTGCCTCTTGAACCAGGTCTTGGTTTTCTTGGCTGTGTGCTTTGGGTCGTTGTCTTGTTGGAAGATGAAATGATGACCCATCTTAAGATCCTTGATGGAGGAGCGGAGGTTCTTGGCCAAAATCTCCAGGTAGGCCGTGCTATCCATCTTCCCATGGATGCGGACCAGATGGCCAGGCCCCTTGGCTGAGAAACAGCCCCACAGCATGATGCTGCCACCACCATGCTTGACTGTAGGGATGGTATTCTTGGGGTCGTATGCAGTGCCATCCAGTCTCCAAACATCACGTGTGTGGTTGGCACCAAAGATCTCGATTTTGGTCTCATCAGACCAGAGAACCTTGAACCAGTCAGTCTCAGAGTCCTCCAACTGATCATGAGCAAACTGTAGACGAGCTTTGACATGATGCTTTGAAAGTAAAGGTACCTTACGGGCTCGTCTGGAACGGAGACCATTGCGGTGGAGTACGTTACTTATGGTATTGACTGAAACCAATGTCCCCACTGCCATGAGATCTTCCCGGAGCTCCTTCCTTGTTGTCCTTGGGTTAGCCTTGACTCTTCGGACAAGCCTGGCCTCGGCACGGGAGGAAACTTTCAAAGGCTGTCCAGGCCGTGGAAGGCTAACAGTAGTTCCATAAGCCTTCCACTTCCGGATGATTCTCCCAACAGTGGAGACATGTAGGTCCAACTCCTTGGAAAGGGTTTTGTACCCCTTGCCAGCCTTGTGACCCTCCACGATCTTGTCTCTGATGGCCTTGGAATGCTCCTTTGTCTTTCCCATGTTGACCATGTTTGAGTGCTGTTCACAAGTTTGGGGAGGGTCTTAAATAGTCAGAAAAGGCTGGAAAAAGAGATAATTAATCCAAACATGTGAAGCTCATTGTTCTTTGTGCCTGAACTACTTCTTAATACTTTAGGGGAACCAAACAGAATTCTGGTGGGTTGAGGGGTTGAATAATAAATGACCCTCTGAAAATACTTTTCACAATTTAAAAAAAAATAAACAAAGAAATAACATTCTTTTTTGCTGCAGTGCATTTCACACTTCCAGGCTGATCTACAGTCCAAATGTCACAATGCCAAGTTAATTCCAAATGTGTAAACCTGCTAAATCTGCAGGGGGTTGAATACTACTTGTAGGCACTGTATATATATATATATATACAGTGCCTACAAGTAGTATTCAACCCCCTGCAGATTTAGCAGGTTTACACATTTGGAATTAACTTGGCATTGTGACATTTGGACTGTAGATCAGCCTGGAAGTGTGAAATGCACTGCAGCAAAAAAGAATGTTATTTCTTTGTTTATTTTTTTTTTAAATTGTGAAAAGTTGTTTCAGAGGGTCATTTATTATTCAACCCCTCAACCCACCAGAATTCTGTTTGGTTCCCCTAAAGTATTAAGAAGTAGTTCAGGCACAAAGAACAATGAGCTTCACATGTTTGGATTAATTATCTCTTTTTCCAGCCTTTTCTGACTATTTAAGACCCTCCCCAAACTTGTGAACAGCACTCATACATGGTCAACATGGGAAAGACAAAGGAGCATTCCAAGGCCATCAGAGACAAGATCGTGGAGGGTCACAAGGCTGGCAAGGGGTACAAAACCCTTTCCAAGGAGTTGGGCCTACCTGTCTCCACTGTTGGGAGCATCATCCGGAAGTGGAAGGCTTATGGAACTACTGTTAGCCTTCCACGGCCTGGACAGCCTTTGAAAGTTTCCTCCCGTGCCAAGGCCAGGCTTGTCCGAAGAGTCAAGGCTAACCCAAGGACAACAAGGAAGGAGCTCCGGGAAAATCTCATGGCCGTGGGGACATTGGTTTCAGTCAATACCATAAGTAACGTACTCCACCGCCATGGTCTCCGTTCCAGACGAGCCCGTAAGGTACCTTTACTTTCAAAGCATCATGTCAAGGCTTGTCTACAGTTTGCTCATGATCACTTGGAGGACTCTGAGACTGACTGGTTCAAGGTTCTCTGGTCTGATGAGACCAAGATCGAGATCTTTGGTGCCAACCACACACGTGACGTTTGGAGACTGGATGGCACTGCATACGACCCCAAGAATACCATCCCTACAGTCAAGCATGGTGGTGGCAGCATCATGCTGTGGGGCTGTTTCTCATCCAAGGGGCCTGGCCATCTGGTCCGCATCCATGGGAAGATGGATAGCATGGCCTACCTGGAGATTTTGGCCAAGAACCTCCGCTCCTCCATCAAGGATCTTAAGATGGGTCGTCATTTCATCTTCCAACAAGACAACGACCCAAAGCACACAGCCAAGAAAACCAAGGCCTGGTTCAAGAGGCAAAAAATCAAGGTGTTGCAGTGGCCTAGTCAGTCTCCTGACCTTAACCCAATTGAAAACTTGTGGAAGGAGCTCAAGATTAAAGTCCACATGAGACACCCAAAGAACCTAGATAACTTGGAGAAGATCTGCATGGAGGAGTGGGCCAAGATAACTCCAGAGACCTGTGCCGGCCTGAT
The DNA here is from genome assembly GCF_051348905.1 of Ranitomeya variabilis. Classification (NCBI taxonomy): domain Eukaryota; kingdom Metazoa; phylum Chordata; class Amphibia; order Anura; family Dendrobatidae; genus Ranitomeya; species Ranitomeya variabilis. The sequence continues at coordinate 436,963,177 of NC_135236.1, forward strand.
CAGGTCTTATAAAAGACGATTATTAGCTGTAATTGCAAACAAAGGTTATTCCACAAAATATTAAACCTAGGGGTTGAATAATAATTGACCCACACTTTTATGTTTAAAATTTATAAAAATTTAACTGAGCAACAAAACTTTTTGGTTTGTAAGATTTATGCATCTGTTAATAAATCCTGCTCTTGTTTGAAGTTTGAAGGCTCTAACTTATTTGCATCTTATTAAACCTGCTAAATCTGCAGGGGGTTGAATACTACTTGTAGGCACTGTATATTGTATGTGTATATTTCTATTCTATGTATTCTATTCTAACCTATCAGTCTTATTTTACTGTACCGGCTTTTCAAAGGACACTGGTGCATAAAAAACATGCATGGTGCAAGTGCTGTGTGCTTTTTTCACGCATCCATTGACTTGCATTGGCGAGTCTCGTCTGAGATACGCAGCAAATCGCAGCATGCTGCAATTTTTTTCTCAGTTCAGTTTCAGCTGAGAAAAAAATTGCAGATGAGATGTAACCCATTGAATAACATTGGTCAGAGTGCAAGCTGATTTTTTCTCGGATTGCCCTTATCCGTTTTTTTCGCAAATGAGTATGAGCCCTTTCTTGCAAATTTGAGGTACCGTAGTTTCAATTCTGCAACATGTCAATTCTTTCAGCCTTTTGTAGTGTTTTTCACCCATTCTCATGAATGAGAAAATACCCATCAAAAGCACACACAAAAACAAGCGTTTATTAAGCAGCGTTTTCCTGCCAAGAGATGTTTTTAATGCAGAAATATCTGCTGCAAACACTTACCGTGTCCACATAACCAAAGCATTAAAACATGTGTTATATTACAGCATGTTGTACATGAAGTGTAGCCACAGACCCCTGTTCATCAAAAGAAGTACCTACAATGGGTATATGAGCACCAAAAATTATCCACACTCTGGCTGTAGAATTTATTCTAATCAACTTTCAAAAAAGACAAATACATCAGTTTTTAACTTAACCCCTTTGTGACTGAGACATTTTTTACAATTTTGACCACCGTCACTTTATGAGGCTATAACTCTGTAATGCCTCAACAGATCTGGGTGATTCTGAGACTGTTTTTTCATGACATATTGTATTTGAAGATAATGGTAAAATTTCTTCTTTATGACTAGCGTTTATTTATGAAAAAAAAAGGAAATTTGGCAAACATTTAGAAAATTTAGCAATTTTCAAACTTTTAATTTTTGTGTCCTTAAATCAAAAAGTTATGTCACACAAAATGGTAAATAACATTTCCCACATGTCAACTTTACATCAGCACAATTTTGTAAATATTTTTTTTGTAAGGAGTTATAAGGGTTAAAATTTGACGACCGATTTCTCATTTTTCCAACAAAATTTACAAAACAATTTTTTTAGGGCCCACATCACATTTGAAGTGACTTTGAGGGATCTACATGACAGAAAATACCCAATAGTGATACCATTCTAAAAACTGCAACCCTCAAGGTGCTCAAAACCACATTCAAGAAGTGTATTAACCTTTCAGGTGCTTCATGAGAACTGAAGCAATGTGGAAGGGAAAAAAATTTACATTTAACTTTTTTTACTAAAAATTTTCATTAGACCTAAACTTTTTTACTTTCACAAGGGTAACAGAAGAAAATGGACCCTAATATTTGTTGTGCAATTTCTCCTGAGTATAACAATGCCCCATATGTGAGGGAAATCCTCTATTTGGGCACATGGCAAGGCTCAGAAGTGAGAGAACACCATTTGACTTTTTGAACACAAAATCGATGGTGGCACCATGTCGCAATTGGAGACCCTCTGTTGTGCCTAAACAGTGGAAACCCCCATAAATGATACCAAACCCCTCAAGGATTTTATCCAGGGGTATAGTGAGCATTTTGAACCCACAGGCACGTCACAGAATTTTATAACATTAGGTCGTTATATTGAACATGTTGTCATTAGTGTTAAGCACAAGTGCTCACTACTCGACTTTGCATCAGGTGCTCGGGTATGCACCAAATATCGCAGGTGCTCGAGTGACATGCTCGAGTCCCTGCCCCGCATGTTTCATGACTGTGAGACCCCCCCAAAAAAACATGAGGGGATCTGCGATACTCTGTGCATAACCGAGCACGTGATGCAAACTCGAGTAGCGAGTACTTGCGCTCAACACTAGTCGTCATATTGTCATAATTTTTTTTACTTAAAAAAACAAAAAAACAATTCTAACTCCAACCCTAACACTAACCCTAACACAACCTCAACCCCAACTATGACCCTAATAAAACCTTAACATGAACACACTTCTAACCCCCACTTCAACCTTAACCCCAACTCGAGCACAACCCTAACCCTAATACAACCCTAAACCCAACCATAACCCTAACACAACCCTAACACCAATGCTAACCCTAACAGAACCTTAAACCCAAACCTAACACAATCCTAACCCTAACATTACCCTAAATGCAAAGAATGGAAAAAAAAATATTTTTTTTTTATTTTATTATTTTTATCTAGCTAAGGGGATGACAAAGTGGGGTTTGATTTACTATTTTGTTAATATTCTGTTGTTTATAGTAAATCAATAGGAAAAACCAATAGGACCAATAGGAAAAATTTCCTACTGTTGCTGGGTACCGGCCAGCAGATCTCGGCAGGTGCACTGCACATGCGCCCACCATTTTATTCCAGGAAGAAGGCACTGAGGGCCGGGGATAGAGCAGGAGGGCCTGGGCATGTTGGCGGTACCGGGGTTCAGGGGACCCCATTTTTCTCTCCTCTGATAGATCATATCAGAGGAGAGACATATGAATTGAAAATAAGACTTTTTTTGTGATCGTCATTATTCACTGTGACAGGGAATCGTACAAAATGGCCCTTATCATGCTCTACAGTGTCTCAGCTACCCCTGTTAGCCGAGACAGCAAAGATTTTCCAATGCTGGAGGGCACTATACCCTCATTTCTCAGCGCCATTAAAAAGCAGAGCTGAGGAATAAGTACCCTTAACTGCTGCCGTTAAAAGGCGTATCGGCGGTTCTTAAGGGGTTAATCGCCATGCTTTTTAATACACTTTGTACACATCAGTCAACAATATTATTTTGTATTCTTTCATCATGTTTTTTTTCAAGCAAATCTGGCCCCAACAAATATTTAACCCCTTCAGCCCCTAAGCCTGTTTCCACCTTCAAGGTCAGATCAAATTTTATAATTCTGACCAGTGTCACTTTATGTGGTAATACCGTATATACTCGTGTTTAAGCCAAGATTTTCAGCACAATTTTTTGTGCTTAAAATGCCCCCTCGGCTTATACACGAGTCACGGTCCAAAAAGCCGGTGGGGGGGGTGCAGGAGCAGCGGGTGACAGAAGCTAGCGGCTGTGGCACAGTGACAGCTGCAGCAGCAGCCGCCGGCTAACAGAAGAGATCATGCTCACCCTCCATCATTGCATCTCCATCTTTGCATCTCCGTTGTCCTGGTGCTGGTGGCTCTCCTCTACCATGCTGAGCAGTCACGTGGTACCGCTCACTAAAGTAATGAATATGGATGCATCTCCACTCCCAGAGGCGTAGAGCACATATTCATTACCTTAATGAGCAGTACCACGTGACCGCTGAGCAGAGGAGAGGAGCCGGCGCCTGGACAATGGAGATGCAGGGATGGAGAAGCAAGTGCGAGGAGGGTGAGTATGATGGGGAGGGAGGGCAATGTGAGCCATGCGAGATGGGGGAGCCGAACCATGCGGGATCTGGGGAGCTGAGCAATGCGGACCGGGGGGAGCTGAGAAATTCAGACCGGGGGAGCTGAGCAATGCAGGACCGGGGGAGCCATGCATATAACAGAGGGAGCCACACATACCAGGACAGGACAGGGGGAGACACATACCAGGTCAGGGCGAGGGGAGCCACATACCTGGACAGGAAGGGGGAGCCACATACCAGGACAGGACAGGGGGAGCCACATACCAGGACAGGGGCAGCCACATACGAGACCAGGACAGGACAGGAGAGCCACAAAGCAGGACAGGGCAGGGGAAGCAATGCATAGCAGGACAGGACAGGGGGAGCCACGCATAGCAGGACAGGGATGAGGAGGGCAATGCATACCCTGCTTGTACTCGGTTAATAAGCTTACCCGGTTTTTCATGGCAAAAGTAGGTGCCTCAGCTTATACTCGGACCGGCTTATACTCGAGTATATACGGTAACTCTGGAACGCTGCAACGGATCCCACTGATTCTGAGAACATTTTTTTAGGACATGCTGTGCTTCATGACAGTGGTAGCATTTCTTAGATATAACTTGCATTTATTTATGAAAAAAATGGAAATTTGAACATTTTGCAATTTTCAAACTTTTAATTTTTATTACCTTAAATCAGAAAATAGTTAATAAATAACATTTCCCATATGTCTACATTACATCAGCACAATTTTTGAAACATAATTTTTTTGTTAGGAAGCTATAAGAGTTAAAAGTTGCACAGCGATTCCTCATTTTTCCAACAGAATTTACAAAACCATTTTTTTAGGGACAACATCACATTTGAACTGACTTTGTGGGGCCTGTATGACAGAAAATAGCCAAAAGTGACAACATTCTAAAAACGACACCCCTCAAATTCCTCAAAAAATAAAAAATGTTAACACTTTTGGTGCTTCACAGGAATTAATGGAATGTGCAAGGAAAAAATGAACATTTTACTTTTTTTCACAAAAATTTTACTTTAGACCCAAGGCTAACAGGAGAAAATTGACCCCAAGAATTGTTGCGCAATTTCTCCTGAGTACACATATACCCCATATTTGGGAGAAAATTACTGCTTTGGTGCATGGCACCATTTCAGTTTTTGAACGCAAAATTGGCTGCAGTTGAGAGTGGACCCCATGTCGGGTTTGGAGAGACCCTAATGTGCCTAAAAGCTGGAAACCCCCCCAAGTGACCCGATTTTGGAAGCTAGACCCTCAAGGAACTTATCTACATGTGTGTTGAGCACCTTAAACTCCCATGGACTTCACAGAAGTTTATAAAGTAGAGCCATGAAAATAAAAAAATCTAATTGGTTGGAATCAAAAGCAGATGCCATGTCACATTTTGAGAGCCCCTGATGTGCCAAAACAGTCGAAACCTCCCACAAGTGATCCTATTTTGGAAACTAGACCTCCCCCCAAGGAATTTATAAAGATACGGTATGTAGTGAGCACCGTAAAACCAGAGGTGCCTTACAGAAAATTATAATGCTGAGTTGTGAAAATAAAAAAAATCTAATTTTTTCCACAAAATTGATCTTTTAGCCCCAATTATTTTGTTTTCTCAAGGTTAACAGAAGAAAATGGACTTCAAGATTTGTTGTACAATTTCTCATGAGAACACTGGTACCTCATGTTTGGGAGAAAAATACTGTTTGGGCACACGTCAGGGCTCGGAAATGAAGGAGTGACGTTTTGGAATGCAGACTGATGGAATGGTCTGCGGGCAAGATGTTGCATTTGCAACGTCCCTGATGTGCCTAAATAGTGGATAATAACCCGATTTTGGAAATTAGACCCCCATGACATTTATTTAGATATGTGGTGAGCACTTTGAACACCCAGGTGCTTTACAGAAGTTTATACCATAGAGTCGTGAAGATAAAAAATCAAATTTTTTCCACAAAAATGATCTTTTAGCCCCAATTATTTTATTTTCACAAGGGTAACAGGAGAAAATGGACCACAATAATTGTGAAATTGCTCCTGAGTATGAAAATACCCCAAAGGTGGGTGGTAAAGCACTGTTAAGTGAATGACCACCAGTTGATTTTTTTAACTCAAAATTGGCTGGAATCGAGAGCAGAACCCAATGTCACAATTGGAGAGCTCATGATTTGCCTAAAAAAATGGAAACTCTACACAAGTAACCACATTTTGGAAACTAGACTCATCATAGAACTTTTCTAGATGTGTGGTGAGCACATTGAACCCCAGGTGCTTAATATAAATTTATAACATAGAGCCCTGAAGATTAAAAAAAAAAAAATCAAATTTTTTTCCAGAAAAATTATCTTTTAGCCCCAATTGTTTTTATTTTCACAAGGGTAACAGGAAAAAATGGACGCCAAACATTGTTGTGCAATTTCTCATGAGTATGAAGATACCCCATACAGAGAAGGAAATATGTATTGCATTTTGCAGTGAGAAATAAGTATTTGATCCCTTATCAATCATTAAGGGTTCTGGCTCCTACAGACCAGTTACACGCTCCTAATCAACTCATTACCTGCATTAAAGAAAGCTGTCTTACATAGTCACCTTTATAAAAGACTCCTGTCCATAAACGCAATTAATCAGTCAGACTCTAACCTCTACAACATGGGCAAGACCATAGAGCTTTCTAAGGATGTTAGGAACAAGATCATTGGCCTGCACAAAGCTGGAATGGGCTACAAAACCATAAGTAAGACACTGGGTGAGAAGGAGACAACTGTTGGTGCAGTCGTAAGAAAGTGGAAGAAATACAAAATGACTGTCAATCGACATCAATCTGGGGCACCATGCAAAATCTCACCTCATGGGGTAAAGGTCTAAGTCCTGCAGTGCCGCAAGGTCCCCCTGCTCAAGAAGGCACATGTGCAGGCCCATCTGAATTTTGCCAATCAACACCTGGATGATTCTGTGAGTGATAGGGGGAAGGTGCTCTGGTCAGACGAGACAAATCCCATACAATTTTCCCACTCACTCCCAGGACAGGGGTTCAATCCGGATGTCCTTCCCTTTTTTAACTCTAAACTTGTGGGTATATCCTGAGGTACTCTCACACTGTTGAGCTTAATTCCAAACTTTGCCCTCTTAGTGGGCAGGTATTGCCGGAATTTGAGCCTCCCCTTGAAATCGATTAGGGACTCATCCATGCAAGTGTCCCTTTAGGACCTTACCGAACTTTGAAAAGTCACTTAATGTTGGGGTCATCTCAGGGAGAACATTGTGCATTATTATTGTAATGCAAAACTTTGTGAATGGCATCAAAATCTTTGGCCATGTGGAACACTGTACTGTTAAACAAAGCATCAGAACTCCAATATTAACTAAGCTCTGGCTTCTTAACTTACCCCATGTGAAGGACAAAGCTTCTACTACATCTACAGTGGTCAGTAAGAAAATTATGAAGGGCGGTTTTGTGGGCATACAAATTTGTTTGAACCACCGTGAGGTTTACAAAATCCGCAGAGAAAAAGACTTTGAAAAAGTCCATTTCTGTGAATCCTGTGGTGTCAAATTGAATTCCTGATTGTTTTACAAAATCAGAAATCTGTGGCTCATAATCTTTGAGGTGTGAGGTCCATAAATTCAGTAACGGTTGGCGCTGCTTCAGTTTCTGCCCTGGGGCATCTGTGTGGCGGTTCAGCATCACTTGATGAAAAGGTGGAAAAGAAGGAGGATGAAAAAAAAGGAAGATGGCATCCTCTCACTCACTGTCAGTGTCAGAGGCAAAGAAAGTGTTTGCCTCCTCTGAATACCGTGTTTGAGACAAGCGGGATAACATTTTTTCATGCATGCGGTGTTTGTGTGTGTACCAAATTTTATTCCCTTGTGTGTGTGAATGCTTGGTGTAATTTTTTTTCCTTTAGAAAAGACTTATGCACAGATTATTTTTTTCCGCGCTGACACTAATTCAATTCAGCAAAAAATACTGTAGTAGACAAGGATTACTACAGTATATTTTATTGTCCCTAATCTAAATAATTCTTTGATTCTCTTTTCACAAAAAAAAACAATAACCGGTGCATCAGTGATCAGTGCTCGATGGCTGTAGGATGCGTGGATGATTCTTTTTTCCACCCTGACACTAACTCAATTCCGTGAAAAATACTGTAGTAGATGACGATTACTATGGTAAATGTTTACTGTTCCTAATCTAGTCTTATCAACTAATATAAATAATTTTTACTCAATTCTTTTTTCATCAAAATAAGGGGATAAAAAGAATAGAAAGAAAAAAAAAGTTATTGCCAAAAACGAGCATGGGTGCTAATCAGTGGTGTACATCTGATCAGCTGCTTGGTGGCTGTACAATCCCTGGCAAAAATTATGGAATCACCAGCCTTGGAGTGTTGTGAACTCTGTTTTTGGGCTCCCTCTTGTGGTCACAAGTGGTACTGTGTGAGTGCTGTCTTTGGGCTCCCTCTGGTGGCTCTTTGTGTCTTTCTGCAGGTCTGAGGCGGATCAGCTGTCTCGTTATCTGTTAGCTGGTTTCCTATTTAGCTCACCTGGACTTTCAGTGTTTGCTCATTAGTGTTCAATATGTTTTTTGGTTATTTACTTGTCCTTGTCCAGCTTGCTAATATGTGATTTCCTTGCTTGCTGGTAGCTCTAGGGGGCTGAGTTTCTCCCCTCACACCGTTAGTTGGTGTGGGGGTTCTTGTATTCTCAGCGTGGATATTTTGTATAGGGTTTTTTACTGACCGCACAGTTCCCTGCCTGTCTTCTGCTATCTAGTATTAGTGGGCCTCATTTGCTGAATCTGTTTTCATTTCTACATTTTGTATTTTCCCCTTACCTCACCGTTAATATTTGTTGGGGGCTTACTATATCTTTGGGGTCATTTCTCTGAGGCAAGTGAGGTCTTACTTTCTCTATAGGGGTAGCAAGTTTCTCAGGCTGCGTCGAGACGTCCAGGAATTTAGGCACGTTCACCGGCTACCTTCAGTGTGTTTGGTTAGGATAAGGTTTTGCGGTCAGTCCAGTTACCACCTCCCTAGAGCTCGTTCTATGTTCAGTAACTTAGCTAGTTCATTCTGTGATCCTCAGCCACTAAGGATCATAACATTGGAGGATGTTCATTCAGTTGTTTAATTTTGTAGAAAAAAGCAGATCACAGACATGGCACAAGACTAAAGTAATTTCAAATGGCAACTTTCTGGCTTTAAGAAACACTAAACGCTTTTTGGAAGTGCATTTGAGCAGCAAGGTGGCTTGTTGTTGAAGGGAAATAGAGGGAAAAAAAAAAAATCTTTAAATCTTCAGCATAGGGAGTGTGAGCGAGCTGAGTGTGACCTGAGCGTAAGTGTGGACGGCGGTAAGTGTTACTTGTGACTCAGTGACTTTGGAATCAGGGAGTTTCCAAGGGAGGAATTGCTGTTACAAGTGTTAATTAATACTTTGTATTTATTTTTATTTAACATTTCTGTCTGGTGCTATCCCCATTAGGAAATGTGCTCCACAATTGTTAATGCCATCCAGTGCACATCTTGCCACATGTATGCAGTCCTTGATCAGCCGGTCGAGGGTGCATACTGCTGTGCGAGATGTGAGCACGTTGTGCATTTGGAAACCCAGATACTGGATCTAAATGTGCAGCTGGCAACACTGAGATCCATAGACAATATGGAGAGGAGTCTTCTGCTCACAGAGCAGACGCTCAATGGGATAGATGAGGAGGGGGATGGTAGGATGGAGCTGCACGACAATTAGGCAGTTAGCTGGGTGACAGTCAGAAAGCGGGGCAGAGGGAAGAGTGCCAGGGAGGCTAGTCCTGATCTGGCTCACCCCAATAAGTTTGCCAAGTTGGCAGATGAGGGGGGGTGCCAGTACAGGGGTAGCACTGCTGCAGCCAGGCATTTCCTCTGAAAGCCGGAGGAGTGACTGCTCCAGTAAGGAGGGAAATAGGAGAGCAGGGCAGGCCAGACAGGTGCTGGTAGTGGGGGACTCAATTATTAGGGGAACAGATAGGGCAATCTGTCACAAAGACAGGGATCGTCGAACGGTGTGCTGCCTACCTGGCGCTCGAGTCCGACACATCGCTGATCGGGTGGACAGATTACTGGGAGGGGCTGGTGAGGACCCAGCGGTCATGGTGCACATTGGCACAAATGACAAAGTTAGAGGTAGGTGGAAGGTCCTTAAAGATGATTTCAGGGAATTAGGCTGCAAGCTGAAAGCAAGGACCTCCAACGTGGTATTTTCCGAAATACTGCCTGTACCACGTGCCACGCCAGAGAGGCAACGGCAGATTAGGGAGGTTAATAAGTGGCTCAAGAATTGGTGTAGGAAGGAGGGGTTTGGGTTCCTGCAGAACTGGGCCGACTTCTCAGTGGGCTACAGGCTCTACGCTAGGGATGGGCTGCACCTCAATGGGGAAGGTGCAGCTGTGCTGGGGGAGAAAATGGTTAGAAGGTTGGAGAAGTGTTTAAACTAGGGATTGGGGGGGAGGGTATTCATTTTATAGGAGGGGAAGATAGGGCAGATAGAGACCTGGGCACAAATAAGGAAGCTGGGGGTGGCGGAGGCATGGGGGGTGGGGTTAGAACAGTTAGTAATTTAAGAAAGAATAGAGGTACAGAGAGGAACATCAAGTGCATGTATACTAATGCCAGAAGCCTCGCCAACAAAATGGACGAATTAGAACTAATGTTGTTGGAACATAATTATGACATGGTGGGGATATCTGAAACATGGCTGGATGAGAGCCATGACTGGGCTGTTAACTTTCAGGGCTATAGCCTTTTCAGAAATGACCGTACAGATAAGCGAGGGGGTGGGGTGTGTCTGTTTGTAAAATCGACCTTAAAACCCATCCTGCGTGATAATATAGGTGAATCTAATGAAAATGTAGAGTCCCTGTGGGTGGAGATAAGGGGAGGGGGAAAAAATAATAAATTACTGATAGGGGTTTGTTATAAATCTCCAAAAATAATGGAAGCAATGGAGAATATCCTTGTAAAGCAAATAGATGAAGCTGCGACTCAAGGAGAAGTCATTATTATGGGGGACTTCAACTACCCTGAAATAGATTGGGGAACAGAAACCAGCAGTTCCAGTAAAGGTAATCGTTTTTTGACAACTATGAGAGACAATTACCTTTCACAACTGGTTCAGGACCCAACAAGAAGGGGGGCACTGCTAGACCTAATATTAACCAACAGGCCAGACCGCATATCAAATATAAGGGTTGGGGGTTACTTGGGGAAGAGTGATCACGAAATAATAAGTTTTCAGGTCTCCTTTAATAAGATGTGTAGTAGAGGGGTGACAAGGACACTAAACTTCCGGAGGGCAAATTTCCAACGGATGAGAGAGGATCTTGGTGCACTTAACTGGGACGATATCCTGAGACATAAAAGTACACAAAGAAAATGGGAGACATTTATTAGCATCCTGGATAGGACCTGTGCACAGTATATACCATATGGGAATAAACATACTAGAAATAGGAGGAAACCAATATGGCTAAATAAAGCTGTAAGGGGCGCAATAAGTGACAAAAAGAAAGCATTTAGAGAATTAAAGGAAGTAGGTAGTGAGGAGGCATTAAATAAATACAAAAAATTAAATAAATTATGTAAAAAGCAAATCAAGGCAGCAAAGATTGAGACAGAGAGACTCATTGCTAGAGAGAGCAAAAATAACCCCAAAATATTCTTTAACTACATAAATAGTAAGAAACTAAAAAATGATAGTGTTGGCCCCCTTAAAAATAGTCTGGGTGAAATGGTGGATGAGGATGAGGAAAAAGCCAATATGCTAAATGACTTTTTTTCATCAGTATTTACAAAAGAAAATCCCATGGCAGCCAATATGACTAGTGATAATAATTCCCAATTTAATGTTACCTGCTTAACCCAGCAGGAAGTACGGCGGCGTCTAAAAATCACAAAAATTGACAAATCTCCGGGCCCGGATGGGATACACCCCCGAGTACTGCAGGAATTAAGTACAGTCATTGATAGACCATTATTTTTAATCTTTAAAGAGTCCATAATAACAGGGTCTGTACCACAGGACTGGCGTATAGCAAATGTGGTGCCAATATTCAAAAAGGGGACAAAAACTGAACTCGGAAATTATAGGCCAGTAAGTTTAACCTCTACTGTGGGTAAAATCCTGGAGGGCATTCTAAGGGATGCTATACTGGAGTATCTGAAGAGGAATAACCTCATGACCCAGTATCAGCACGGGATTACTAGGGACCGCTCATGTCAGACTAATTTGATCAGCTTCTATGAAGAGGTAAGTTCCGGTCTGGACCAAGGGAACCCAGTAGATGTAGTGTATATGGACTTTTCAAAAGCTTTTGATACGGTGCCACACAAAAGGTTGATACATAAAATGAGAATAATGGGGATAGGGGAAAATATGTGCAAGTGGGTTGAGAGTTGGCTCAGGGATAGGAAACAAAGGGTGGTTATTAATGGAGCACACTCGGACTGGATCACGGTTAGTAGTGGGGTACCACAGGGGTCAGTATTGGGCCCTCTTCTTTTTAACATATTTATTAATGACCTTGTAGGGGGCATTCAGAGTAGAATTTCAATATTTGCAGATGACACTAAACTCTGCATGGTAATCAATACAGGGGAGAACAATTTTATATTACAGGCTGATTTATGTAAACTAGAAGCTTGGGCTGATAAATGGCAAATGAGCTTTAATGGGGATAAATGTAAGGTCATGCACTTGGGTAGAAGTAATAAGATGTATAACTATGTGCTTAATTCTAAAACTCTGGGCAAAACCGTCAATGAAAAAGACCTGGGTGTATGGGTGGATGACAAACTAATATTCAGTGGCCAGTGTCAGGCAGCTGCTACAAAGGCAAATAAAATAATGGGATGCATTAAAAGAGGCATAGATGCTCATGAGGAGAACATAATTTTACCTCTATACAAGTCACTAGTGCAACCACACTTAGAATACTGTGCACAGTTCTGGTCTCCAGTGTATAAGAAAGACATAGCTGAACTGGAGCGGGTGCAGAGAAGAGCAACCAAGGTTATTAGAGGACTGGGGGGTCTGCCATACCAAGATAGGTTATTACACTTGGGGCTATTTAGTTTGGAAAAAAGAAGACTAAGGGGTGATCTTATGTTAATGTATAAATATATGAGGGGACAGTACAAAGACCTTTCTGCTGATCTTTTTAATCATAGACCGGTGACAGGGACAAGGGGGCATCCTCTACGTCTGGAGGAAAAAAGGTTTAAGCATAATAACAGACGCGGATTCTTTACTGTAAGAGCAGTGAGACTATGGAACTCTCTGCCGTATGATGTTGTAATGAGTGACTCATTGCTTCAATTTAAGAGGAGACTGGATACCTTTCTGGAAAAGTATAATATTACAGGGTATATATATTAGATTCCTTGATAAGGCGTTGATCCAGGGAACTAGTCTGATTGCCGTATGTGGGGTCGGGAAGGAATTTTTTTACCCATGATGGAGCTCACTCTTACCACATGGGGTTTTTTTGCCTTCCCCTGGATCAACATGTTAGGGCATGTTAGGTTAGGCTATGGGTTGAACTAGATGGACTTAAAGTCTTCCTTCAACCTTAATAACTATGTAACTATGTAACTAAAAGAAATCAAGAACAAAAAATGTGGTAGTCAGTAATGGTTACTTTTTTAACAAAGATATTATTTGAGATATTATTACTTTTTTAACAAAGCATAAAGGAAAAATTATGGAATTAGTCAATTCTGAGGAAAAAATTATGAAATCACCCTGTAAATGTTCATACCCAAAAATAACACCTGCATCAAATTAGATCTGCTCGTTAGTCTGCATCTAAAAAGGAGTGATCACACCTTGGAGAGATGTTGCACAAAGTGGACTGACATGAATCATGACTCCAACACGAGAGATGTCAATTGAAACAAAGGATAGGATTATGAAACTCTTAAAAGAGGTTAAATCATCACGCAATGTTGCAAAAGATGTTGGTTGTTCACAGTCAGCTGTGTCTAAAATCTGGACCAAATTCAAACAACATGGGAAGGTTGTTAAAGGCTAACATACTGGTAGACCAAGAAAGACATCAAAGTGTCAAGACCAGAAACGTAAAGCAATATGTCTCCAAAACAGAGAATGCACAACAAAACAAATGAGGAACAAATGGGTGGAAACTGGAGTCAACGTCTATGACCGAAATGTAAGAAACCGCCTAAAGGAAATGGGATTTACATACAGAAAAGCTAAACGAAAGCCATCAGAAAAAACAAGGTTACAATGGGCTAAAGAAAAGCAATCATGGACTGTGTATGACTGAATGAAAGTCATATTCAGTGTTGAATCACAAATCTGCATTGGGCAAGGTGATCCTGCTGGAACTTTTCTTTGGTGCTGTTCCAATGAGATTTATAAAGATGAATGCCTGAAGAGAACATGCAAATTTCCACAGTCATTGATGATGTGGGACTGCATGTCAGGTAAAGGCACTGGGGAGATGGCTGCCATTACATCTTCAATAAATGCACAAGTTTATGTTGATATTTTGGACACTTTTCTTATCCCATCAATTGAAAGGATGTTTGGGGACGATTAAATCATTTTTCAAGATGATAATGCATCCTGCCATAGAGCAAAAACTGTGAAAACATTCCTTGAAAAAAGACACATAAGGTCAATGTCATGGCCTGCAAATAGTCCAGATCTCAATCCAATTGAAAATCTTTGGTGGAAGTTGAAGAAAATGGTCCATGAAAGTTGGAGCCAGATTGATGGAGAGTACTGTTTGACACTCATTAAGTCCATGCCTCAAAGACTGCAAGCTGTTATAAAAGCCAGAGGTGGTACAACAAAATACTAGTGATGTTTTGGAGTGTTTTTTTGTTTGTTTGTTTTTCATGATTCCATAATTTTTTCTTCAGAATTGAGGGATTCCATAATTTTTCCCTATGCTTGGTTAAAAAAAGTAACCATTACTGACTACCACATTTGTTGTTCTTGATTTCTATTAGTGTTTCTTAAAGCCAGAAAGTTGCCATTTGAAATGACTTTATGTTTTGTGCCATGTCTGTGATCTGCTTTTTTTCTGCAAAATTAACAACTGAATAAACATCCCCCAAGGCCGGTTATTCCATAATTTTTGCCAGGGGTTGTAGGATTTTCACACAGAGTGGTGCCAAGCGGGGGAGGAAAAATAGTGAAGAAAAAAGTTGTGAAAAACAGTGAGCATGAGTGTGGACCAGTGATTTGCATCACTCATCAGTGCTCGGCAGCTGCAGGACGCATGCATGGAGGTGGCGCAAAGGGGTGGTGAAGGAAAAAATGGACAGGGACAAGAAAAACTCCTGGAAACAGTGAGCATCACTTTGCATCACTGATAAACAATTGGCAGCTGCAGGATCCCAGAAAAAGAAAAAAAGTTTCCAAATATTGAGCGATCAAGTACTGATTACAGCTTGGCGGCAGAAGGGGGGGTGGGGAGTGGGTGCAAAAGTGAGAAAGTGGTTGGAAAGATGAAGAGCCAGGGATTGAGGTGGATTAGGAAAGATCAGGCAAGGATAAGTGAGAGATCAGGAACTCTTCTTCTTTCAGCAGCAGGAGCAGGAGCACAGGAAGCAAGAACAAGCTTTGTGGTACTACAAGGCCCAGCACAGCGAACAGAGCAACACAGTGACCACCATGCACAAATCCATAGCTAAAATGAAGAAGTACAGTCACTGCCAGGTTACATCGCGTTTGTGCACTCTGATTGGTGCAGAAGGCAGCACTAAACAAATGGCAAATAAAAAACCGTGTCGCATTTGCAAAGTCCCACAGCCTGCTAAACAGATGGACGCTGGAAAAGTGGCAGAAGGTGGATTTCTCTGATGAATCTTCAGTAGAATTACATCACAGCCATCACAAATACTGCAGGAGACCTACTGAAGCCCCTATGGATCCAAAATACACCCAGAAAACAGTTAAATTTGGTGGTGGAAAGATCATGGTCTGGGGTTACATACAGTATGGGGGTGTGCGAAACATTTGCAAGGTGGAAGGCAATATCAATAGCCTACAATATCAAGAAGTATTAGCTACCTGTTATATTCCAAATCATAAAAGGGGTCAAATTCTGCAGCAGGATGGTGCTCCATCTCATACATCCATCTCTACAACAAAGTTCCTCCAGGCAAAAAAGATCAAGGTGCTCAAGGACTGGCCAGCCCAGTCACCAGCCATGAACATCATTGAGCATGTTTGGGGTAGGATGAATGAGGAAGCTTGGAAGACAAAACCAAAGAATCTAGATGAACTCTGGGAGGCATGTAAGACTGCATTCTTTGCTATTCCTGATGACTTCATTAATAAATTGTATGAATCATTGTTGAACCGCATAGATGCAGTCCTTCAAGCTCATGGAAGTCACACAAAATATTAAATATTGATGATGAGCGAATATACTCGTTACTCGAGATTTCCCAAGCACGCTCGGGTGACCTCCGAGTATTTTTCAGTGCTCGGAGATTTAGTTTTCATTGTCACAACTGAATGATTTACATCTCTCAGCCAGCTTGATTACATGTGGGGATACCCTAGCAAGCAGGTAACCCCCACATGTACTTATGCTGGCTACCAGATGTAAATCATTCAGCTGCGGCGATGAAAACTAAATCTCCGAGCACTAAAAAATACTCGGAGGTCACCCGAGCGTGCTCGGGAAATCTCGAGCAATGAGTATATTCGCTCATCACTATTAAATTTGACTCTAATAGCACCACAACTTCATTCACCAATGTTATGCAACATATATTTGTATTTTAAAGTAATTATTTGTTTGAATATCACATTACTTTCTGTGGGTGACAAAACTTTTGTCTTGCAAAATCTGACCATTCTGTGTCCATTAAATGATCAATATTTCTGCATTGATGCCAATTTATTTTCTTAACCTAAACCACATTTCGGAGCATTTCAGCTTTCAAAAGAATAATTTATACAACCAATGGATGAATTTAACGTCAGGTTATAAGCTTTTATTTACATAACATGGATAAGCGACATAACTTCTGTCAGGGAGTGTATGTTCTATCAGCCGTGAGCGGGAGGAACCCCACTCACAGAAGGACTGTGTTTGTGCTGCCATCATTTTGTTTTGTTTTCCTGTTTTGCCTAGAGGGCTGTATTTCCTTTACCACACCTGGGTTTATGATGCCTACAATAAACCCATGGAAGTTCTTAAAGCCGCAGAGTATCCGTGTCTACCTCAATGTGCAGCTAAGTGAGCTGTTCTACCACACTGGATTAAAGGGATAACAATCATTCAAAGTTTGAAAATTGGTAATATTTTTACATTTTTGTCAAATTTCTGATTTTTTTTTATAAATAAATGCAAAACATATAGACATACAGTACATTTACCATTAACATAAAGTACAATATGTCATGAAAAAAATCTCTAAATCATTGGGATTTGTTGCAGCACTCCAGAGTTATTACCACATAAAGGGACACTGGTCAGATTTAAAAAATTTGGCCCAGTCAGTCAATGGGTTAAACATATGAAAAAATAGTATAATTTAAATATAGCAGCAGGGTTGGTCTATAGATACATGTTAGATTTTAGTGTAAATACATATGAATAAATAGAATAGTCACATACAAAACACCCAGCAGCTATAGCATAACATACATGAATAAATCGCCAGTCATTACACTGGCTGCCCATTCATTATACTTGTTCTCACCCACAAAACTCTCCACTGTGTGGCACCCCCTTACATCTCTTCCCTCATTTCTGTCTATCAGCCTAGCCAATCCCTGCGCTCTGCAGATTAACCTCTGCAATGATCCGTACCTCCCACTCCCAACTCCAAGACTTCTCCCACGTTGTGCCAATATTCTGGAATGCTCTACCCCAAGATATTAGGACCATCCACAATTTGCATAGTTTTAGGCGCTGCCTCAAAGCACATTTGTTCAGAGCGGCCTATCACGTTCACTAATCAAAGTCATGTTATGTGTAAGTGTGTGTGTAGCCCATTCACTATCTCTATCTATCCCCCACTCCCTCAAGATGGCTGGACCATCATTGTAAATACACACCTGTACTTTGTATCTCTTCATTGTAGATGTAAGAACTCATGAGCAGGGTCGTTTTATTTGGTGCACATCATTGTATTATTTTTAACGTTGTTACTTATGACTGAGGTGTTTGAAACTGTTAAACTGTAAAGCGCTGCGGAATATGTTGGCGCTATGTAAATAAAAATTATTATTATTAATAAATAAAGAGAAATTACCATATATGGATACCCAATAGGTCCAACATATGTTTCACCAGGTGGCTTTCTCAAGGAGTATAAGGGGAGGGTGAAAGGTAGAGGTACTGTATATATATATATCAACTCAGCCAATGACAGGGAATTTGTCAGAATATGGTTAAATTAAAAGTAAGTATCTCATAGGGTGTTATAAACATGTGCTGACAGAAGCAATCCTCATTGGAGAAGGAATAAACCAAAAACATGTGTAAGGCTAAGTTCACACTTGCGTTTGGCTGGTCTGCGTATGGCTGCGTACTTCCTCCCTTAAGCTCCACCTACACCCTGCCTACTTACGCATGCATCCTGCGTACCTATCTTTAACATTGGATATGCAGGGACATGCATTGCGTGCGTATGCATCTGCCAAGTGGCGTTTTGACATGCCCACCGACCGCATGGGAACACAACTTTTTGCGTTCCCGTGCACGTCAAAACGTCACATGCGGACGCATCTGCTTACAATGCATGTCCCTTTCCGGGCACATGACAGCTGATCTATATAGCTGACATGGGCCCACAAAAGCGGCGGTTGGAATCGTGATCCACCCACGGCTGTTAACTAGTTAAATGCCGCTGTCAATTTCTGACAGCGGCATTTAACTCACGCTTACCGGAAACGCGTCATTAATCCCACCCATTGGTGACCCCGTCACATGATCGTGGGTCACCAGTAGCTCGGCATGACAGCCAAAGGTCTCCAGCAGACATATATGACTGTCATAGCCAGATTACTATGAGCTCCACCCTGTGATAAGCGCTCAAAGCAAGTGAGCATTTCTGCTACAAACAGGTGATCGCCTGTGTGTATCAGAAGCGATCAAAGTATTGCAGTGACTAGTCTCCCATGGAGACTATTGAAGCATGCAAAAAGTAAAAAAAAAAGTTTTAAAAAATATAAAAAAATAAAAAAATGTAAAAGTTCAAATCACCCCCCTTTCACCCATTCAAAATAAAACAAGAAAAAATAATTAAATATACACATATTTGGTATTTCCACATTCAGAATCGCCCAATCTATCAAGGTAAAAAAATAATTAACCCGATCGCTAAACGGCGTAACGAGAAAAAAATTTAAAACTCAGAATTAAGTTTTTTTGGTCGCCGTTCTATTGCAATAAAATGCAATAACGGGCGATCAAAAGATTGTATCTACACTAAAATGGTATCAATAAAAATGTCAGCTCGACGTACAATAAATAAACCTTCACCCAGCCCCAGATCACGGAAAATAGAGACGCTACAGATCTTGGAAAATGGCGACATTTTTTTTAAACAAGTTTTGGATATTTTTCACCACTTAAATAAAAAAGAACTTATACATATTTGGTTTATATGAACTCTTAATGACATGAAGAATCATAAAGGCAGGTCAGTTTTAGCATTTAGTGAACAACAACAACTGTAGAATGGCACTTTTTTTTCTCGTTTTCCAGTTCATTATACGTTAAAACCAATGGTGTCGTTCAAAACTTGTCCAACAAAAAACAAGCCCTCACATGGCCAACTAAAAAAGTTATGGCTCTGGGAAATAAAGGGAGCAAAAAACGAAAACACAAAAACTAATGCAGCGCCCCAGAGTTCTGGTCGTTGCAGTACTGTGGCTCTGCCACTAAGGGGAGCCATGGTACGTTCGATGGCACCGAAGGAGTTCCTCCAATCAGGTATCACAGACACCAATATGTTTCACAGCTGGGCCTCCGGGGGGAGCTAAGGGTGCTATTCATTAGGCCACTCCCCACCATAGTGGGTAAACTGGGGGTCAGGCAGGAAGTTAGAGAGAACGCTGACGGGATTGAACGGAGCAACACCCTGTGGCAGGGGGTGTTGTGAAGGGAGAGACTGTAGGGTCTCTGCCAGGGGTGGGATCCTGGCAGAGGCTTGGCATTGGAAGAACGTAACGGGTCCGCGCAGGCTCCTGGAAGCGGCGGGACTCAAGAAAGGACTAGAAGCGAGATAGATTGTGCTGAGTGAGAAACGAGATCAAGCAGAAGGAGAATACCAGCAGGGGTTTTGTTGAAAGAGGCAGCACCCTGCTGAGGCGCAATACCGGTGGCCGGAACGCCGAGGGAGTGGATTAGAATACAGCTTCAAGCCATACTCCAAACAGCGGCAGGACAGTCGGTCTCAGGCGGGCTGTCTACCACATATCACCTATGAAGTCTTGGGGGGCAATTGCGGGAGAGGGGCGTCTCTAGGGTCCCGGAAGAACTCCAGGCCTACCTGACAAACGGGTGCCATTCCAACCTGAATACAGGGAAGGGGTGGATTACAGAGGAACATCAAATCGAGTTGTGAGGGAACTTAAGAAACAGACACAACCGTTGTGGGGTTACTTTCCGTAAGCACAGCAGGGAAGGACTACAACACATAGCGCTAGAAGGAAGGCACAGATTTCCACCTGAGAGGAGAACTCTGGAGGTGCCATTGGACCGGCCGGACTTGCGTAGCCTGGTGAACCGTGTTCCG
This sequence comes from Ranitomeya variabilis, assembly GCF_051348905.1. Classification (NCBI taxonomy): domain Eukaryota; kingdom Metazoa; phylum Chordata; class Amphibia; order Anura; family Dendrobatidae; genus Ranitomeya; species Ranitomeya variabilis. Next base: position 436,983,643 of record NC_135236.1, read on the forward strand.
GACTGAGGACTCAGAGATCTCCAGTAAAGAGGTAAAGAGACTGCAACCTGGTGTCCTCGTTATTTACCGCGACTTACACCCCACAACCGCACCGCACCATTACTACCACCTATTACACCGGACGTCCCCCACTGACGGACAGGGCCACGGACCGGGTCTAGCCACCGTGACAACCCCGAGACTGAGAACTAGAGGCCCGGCTCCGGGTACCCCTCGGCCCTGCGGCGGTGTGGGGGCGCTCCAAACTTGGCGTCACGAACAGGATCTACTTAAGCCTGAAGAATCAGGTCATGTGTGCCTTGGAACTGTGATTTATTGTGCTTGGACTGTACTTTATTGCAAAGACTGTGCTGCGCCATTTACCGCCAAAAGTTCCCGCCAAAACCGCCGCCATTACAGCGCTGAGGAGAGCGCAGGAGAAGAAGAAGGGCGTGGAAGTGGGCGCGAACAAGCTGAAGAGCGCGAAAGACAATGGCCGCCCAGTCTAAATATCTCGGCCCCTTGAGGACGTGTCCGTCAGCAGCCGAGATCCGCCTCCTGATCCTTAATGGTGGGCAGAGACAACGAAAATGAAACCGCCCACGAAGAAGAGAGCGGGAAAAGGACCAGGAAGAAGGAGCGAGCGACATGGAGGACGCCATGGCGAGCCGCCTGGAGCCGGAGCGTGGGGTCGGAGCAGAGGACTCCCCCAGCCACCCGGAGGGGCACCGCAACCAGGCCTCCACCGCTGATGCTGAATTCCTGCAGGCCGGAGTGGACGAGCTCAGCGACCGACCCCGGCGGACGCAGCTGAGCACTGAGGCCGGGTGGAAGAAGGCCATCATCAGGAGCCTCACCGGACATCTGTCGGCAGCCTCATCTGGTCCGGAGCAGGGAAGAAGTCCCAGCGCTCCGAAGCTGGAAAGCAAGGCCCTGCCGGAAAGCGAGGTGCTGCAAGCAGAGATGACAGCGTCGCAGAACAAGGCCCTGCAACCAGCGTTCCAGACCCCAGCGGAGACGGAGCAGACCGGCACCGGAGGAACCGCATCTGAAGCAGGTAGGAAGAGCCACCCTGCCCTGACGACCGACACCACCCCAGCGACTGCTAGTGCCACAGCTGCTGACTCCGTTCCAGTGACTGATCTTGCAGCAGCTGCTACCTCTGCTGCAGCAGATGCCCATACTCAAGCTGCGCAGACCTCCATCGCTGCGCATGATTTAATCGTACATGAAAGACGGATTAACGGCGTTTGTCCAGCACTGGGTGTAACCCTGGACCTCACTTTGCCCAGGCCAAGAAGGGTTAAGTGCCAGGTGCAGCCCTGGAAGCCGTCCCACTAAACCTCGGAAACCTGAAACTGTAAATAGTTAACTGTTTATTTCCTTGCTGTTTTGCTGCTAAAACCCGTCCTGGTTTTAGCCAAAGACACTTTGCGAAGATATTTGCCCTATTGGTTTGAGCCAAAGACACTTTGTGAAGATACCTTTCCTACCGGTTCTAGTTAAAGACACTTTGCGAAGATACCATACCGGAACCTTTGCATGGGCTGGTAGGCTGAGAAGACGAGCTACCTTAGAAAGACTTGGTCCCCTCTTAAAGGGGATGTGAGAAACTGAACTTGAGAGAGATACTGTTGCAGAACAGTAATGCCATAATGATGCTTTGAAAAGAAATGTAACTGTTTTACATGCTAAGTTATATGTGTTGAATTTGTTGAAATGTGAAATCTAAATAATGATTTGCAGAAAGAAAAGATGCAGAGAGCCCGTAGGGGTAGAGATAGAGATCTGCATAGCTGAAAGTAAGCGAAGTAATAATGAAGGTGAGGATAGAAGGTCAACCCTGCGTCCCCATAGAAAGTTACTTTGTTACTAAGGACAGAGAGTGAACCCGTAGGGGTTAGAGAGTGAGTCCTTAAAGGAGCCGAGTAGAGCTGGCTCAGAGTTCTTTAAACGAAAGGAATGTTATGTCTATACTATGTATAGTAGCGAAAGGCAGTAGGCCCTGGCTGAACGGGGCGGTCCTGTAAAAGAAAGGAGAGGCAGTAGGTCTGGTGCCATAGGGACAGGCGGTCCTGCAGGTTCAAAGTAGGAGAATGTGAAGTTACCTTACCCTGTAATGTGATTATAGGAAGGCCTTTGGGAAACTAAGAGTGTATGTTTCTTAAAGGCAATGTTAATTTATTGTTCCAGAATTTGCACCAAGTAGAATACCCGGTTGGGTAACAGGAGTTATGCATAGCCTGTAATTTATAATGTTGACCATGTTTGTAACGTTAAAAGTGTCCTCACCTCCCATAAAGGGAAGCCTGTTCAAGTATACTTATTGTTTTGCACTCAACAAAATTGTATGTCTGTTTACTAATCTGTATTGTTGTTTTTCTTCCCAGTCCCGGAGTACTGTGTTTAACCAGGGGGGAGTGCAGCGCCCCAGAGTTCTGGTCGTTGCAGTACTGTGGCTCTGCCACTAAGGGGAGCCATGGTACGTTCGATGGCACCGAAGGAGTTCCTCCAATCAGGTATCACAGACACCAATATGTTTCACAGCTGGGCCTCCGGGGGGAGCTAAGGGTGCTATTCATTAGGCCACTCCCCACCATAGTGGGTAAACTGGGGGTCAGGCAGGAAGTTAGAGAGAACGCTGACGGGATTGAACGGAGCAACACCCTGTGGCAGGGGGTGTTGTGAAGGGAGAGACTGTAGGGTCTCTGCCAGGGGTGGGATCCTGGCAGAGGCTTGGCATTGGAAGAACGTAACGGGTCCGCGCAGGCTCCTGGAAGCGGCGGGACTCAAGAAAGGACTAGAAGCGAGATAGATTGTGCTGAGTGAGAAACGAGATCAAGCAGAAGGAGAATACCAGCAGGGGTTTTGTTGAAAGAGGCAGCACCCTGCTGAGGCGCAATACCGGTGGCCGGAACGCCGAGGGAGTGGATTAGAATACAGCTTCAAGCCATACTCCAAACAGCGGCAGGACAGTCGGTCTCAGGCGGGCTGTCTACCACATATCACCTATGAAGTCTTGGGGGGCAATTGCGGGAGAGGGGCGTCTCTAGGGTCCCGGAAGAACTCCAGGCCTACCTGACAAACGGGTGCCATTCCAACCTGAATACAGGGAAGGGGTGGATTACAGAGGAACATCAAATCGAGTTGTGAGGGAACTTAAGAAACAGACACAACCGTTGTGGGGTTACTTTCCGTAAGCACAGCAGGGAAGGACTACAACACATAGCGCTAGAAGGAAGGCACAGATTTCCACCTGAGAGGAGAACTCTGGAGGTGCCATTGGACCGGCCGGACTTGCGTAGCCTGGTGAACCGTGTTCCGGACTGAGGACTCAGAGATCTCCAGTAAAGAGGTAAAGAGACTGCAACCTGGTGTCCTCGTTATTTACCGCGACTTACACCCCACAATCGCACCGCACCATTACTACCACCTATTACACCGGACGTCCCCCACTGACGGACAGGGCCACGGACCGGGTCTAGCCACCGTGACAACCCCGAGACTGAGAACTAGAGGCCCGGCTCCGGGTACCCCTCGGCCCTGCGGCGGTGTGGGGGCGCTCCACTAAGATACCTCTGGTCATTAAGGGATTAAATATTCAGGTTTCAGGCTTATTATCCTTTTGGACTGGCCGACTGCACTATAGTTATACAATAATAAAAGTAATTAATTATCAAAAATGCATATTGCCGAATTGTGCACACAGTGTATTGGAAGAAGGCAAGCTGGTTGTGGCAAAGTGGGGTATTCACCAATGACCGTAGCCTCTTTCAGCAGGAAAATACCCCAGCTGTATGGCCACAATTATTCAGTAATAGTTTAGGAATGTGACTTAAAATTCTAGGTGACTTAAAAAAAGCCAACAAATTCCCCACATATCAATCCATGTGTCCATGTAAACCCCATTTCACAATTTACAGGATATAGAAGTCCTGCTGCAGTCTTGATGACAACTATCAATGGACACCTTTCAAGGTCTTGTAGAGTCCATGCCTTGATGGTTCTGAGCTTTTTTCACAGCATTATCAGACACATACACCATATTAAATATGATTTATTGTAATGGCTGATCGTTGTGTGAGGCAATATATTAATTTGATATGCATTTGACTATAAAATCATTTTCTTATCTAAGCTAAGAGTCTGTCATGATAATAAACTGTGAAAATTGATATGGTGTTCTTGAAGTGAGTGCATGACAAAATTATCGTTGTGGAGGTGGATGGGGAAAGTATAAGCGCATGTTCACAAATTTCTGCTTTTTTATGCCTTTTTTTACTATATGAAATACAAAGACTATGATCAGGAACTTATGAATGTTCTAGATGCATCTTTGGTGCATTTGTTATGTGTTTTGGTGCATTTTTAGAAGAAAAGGAGTGGGTCCTACCAAAATGGAGAGATCAGCTCACTACATGTGTAAGGAGGACCGAGCTGCGGGTACCTGTATTGAGCCAAGTCCGGAACTGTCGAGGCTGCGCCCCAAGTTGCCTAAGGGAAGGAATAGGGGACTGGACAGGCCCCATGACACAGGAAGAGGGGGTGTTTTTAAGCCGGAAACAGAGCCGAAAGCACTCGAAGCAGCAGTTAGTTTCCCACCATCAGTGAGAGTGTAGGAGGGTGAGCAGCGCACTCTGCACTCCGAGCTTCGGCACCACGACGTACTGCAGCTGACATCTCCTGGACACTTGGACAGGATGGTGATAGTGGAGAGCATTGTGTGCCCGGCTAAACACAAGACTGCGCTCGCACAGGGAAACATGGGATGGCTGCAGGACATTGAGTTGCGTTCCCCTCTGCAGGCCAGAGCGCAGCAGCCCACGCTTGACACTGGGATTTCTGCAGCTCTCTTTGCTTTAGCAGCACAGGCTTATGGACTAACGGCTCAGCGGTAAAAACCGGTGACCCCCATTGCTGCCAGAAGTTGGACCGTTATTTGTGGGACCCCATCTGAGGACATTCCACCGGCCGTTGCCGGTACTACAACCCCCGATGCTTTACCAAACATACCCAGACAAAACCAGAGAAATACCTCCCAAAAATTATGGATAGTTATTGATATAGATAGATATGGATATGGATAGATATTGAGTTTGATAGTTAGTTTGAATATTTCAAACAGAAAATGCTGAATTATTGCTGCATTTTTCCTTCTAACCCATTTGGGTCTCAATTGGGATAAACTGCAGTAAGAGTATCACGATAATATAAATATGCCACATTTTGAGTATACACCTAGAAGGTTCCATGGCTTTTCAGACACAAGCTGTGGGCTGTCTGACCCCCCTCTTCACACTGCCTAGAAAGCTCTTCTTTTCACTGCTCCGTCCTCCCTCCCCCCTGCATGCAGCTGTAAAGTGAAACCAGTGTTCTGTGAGCAGATCTACTCAACTTTGTTCAAAGAGCATGGTCGGGGGGGCATTCCCTTTGTTCTCTTAAACTGGTATATAATCACACAGCTTAGGTCTGGAAGCAGGACAAATACACTTTTGGCCTCTGCATCGGCCGGGCCATCACCCAGTGCGTTTTCTAATTTCCCGTACCATTGGTATCCGAGAAACAAATTACTGCTTACCCGCATTGGATAGCCAGGTCATGTTTGGTCTTAAGAGAATGCTAATCTCAAAACAAGTTCAGTAGTAATTCTGTTGTCGCTATGCGAGGTTGCATCCTGGAGCTACAGCAGATATGAATGTTCTATAACTCTGAGTCCCTCTGAGAAAGTAGGAGTGCATTCCATAGCTCCACCCACTCAGTGATGTCACCACCAGGGGGAATAAGTGAGTGAGAGCTCATTTTTCACTAGTCTTGGTCCAGGAAGCTAGCTGAGAGATGCTCTGTGACGCATCTTGATGTATCGCCCCTCCCCCGCACCACATGGTCTCCTATGAAATGACTTAAGCAACTGTAAGTTTATTTTCTTCCTTTAATCCTTTTTTATTTTGTAATTGTCTGTACATACGATACTTGTCTCATTTTACAATATCTTTTTACACTTTTGTAAACACTGCCTACCTTTTGGAGTAAAATATATAAAATTACTAGCTTCATTTCTCCTTGCTCTATAACGTACTTATATGTCCTCTGAAGTAAATTACGCTACTAATTACCTACCACTGAACTTTGCAAGTGTTTTGCCTGTAATAGGACTGGTCATATCAGCACCAACTGTCCAGAGAAGCAGAAGAACCCCCCAAGCCAAGGCCCCAGGGCCTAATACAGCAGTTCTTTTGGTGGGTGGGGTGGTTGGGAGGTCTATGACAACATGCAGAACATCACCGTGGGGGGACATGTCGCTACAGGCCTCAAGGATACCGGGGCTGAATGAACCTTCATCTGACCCGAACTGGCAGCCCCTGAAGAGATTATTCCAGGGAAAACCCTGACTGTCACCGGGATTGAGGGCATCCGTTGTTCCTTGCCAATGGCCCGGGTGTTTATAGATTGGGGTGCCGGGAGCGGTGCGAAGGAAGTGGGGTTGACCGAAAATTTACCCACCGACATTTTATTGGGGACTGATTTGGGGAGGATGGTTGCATATTATGTCCCTGACCCCCTTCCCCAATGTAAAGCTGATGATAATGATGGGAAATTGCATGTGTTGCCTGACAATGCTTTACCATTTAGTGATTTACCTGATTTTTTTGAAAATGCCAAGGGTAATACTGATGATGCTGATAATGAAAATGTGCATGTTTTGCCTGCTAACCATTTATCTCCTAGTGATGATGCGTCTACAGGTGTAGGAGTGCTCAGCCACGTCACTCTGCCAGGTGAAATGGCTGAGAAACCCCTAACATGAGCAAGCGATGGTGCTAAGGAAAATGGGGAGATGCATGGGAACCGTGAGGAAGGTGATGCCATGCAACTGACCAGTGCCACAGAGGAGGGCAGCTGCCTCATAGGTAGCACTGCTCCTGAGGTGAAGGAGGTGGATGGGGAGGTAGTACCCATAGCAGCGCCGGCTGATGGGTCTGTGGAAATCCCCGGGGAGACAGCCTACGTTGCTGCTGTAACCCACAGTCAGAGTGCCTGGAATGCAGATAACATTCTGCCTTCTGGACCCTCCTCAGTCACAGGCGTGACTGAACCAAAGACGGACCCAGAGCAGGTCCCAGAGGGGAAGGGACCCTGACATCGCTTCTGGCTGCCTTGAGCCAAGAATTCCAGGCTGCTGTACACTCAGATGTGAGCCTGGAGAATTTGAGAGACCTCGCCGAGACACCCACTTCTGTGACTGATAAGGAGAGGGTGTTCTGGGAATGAGGGAGGTTGTGCTGAGAGACAGTACCCAAAAAAATCCCAAAAGGAGTGGTTGAGGGAAAGACAGCTGAGATGTTGCAGATTGCCCATGAGATCCCACTCGCTGGACACTTGGGGATCAGCAAAACTAAGGCCCGGCTGTCTCAACACTTCTATTGGCCCAAGATGGGGACAGACGTGACAAACTACTGCCATGCCTGTATCACCTGCCAAAGAGTGGGGAAGGTGGGGCCTGCTCTTAAAGCTCCCCTGATCACTTTGCCAGTGAAAGAGGAGCCTTTCCAGAAGATCACGGTGGACATTGTTGGACCGCTGGCCGTCCCCAGCAGCTCTGGAAAGCAATACGTCCTCACTGTGGCAGACTATGCTACCCGGTACCCAGAGGCAGTGGCTCTGTCCTCAACTAGGGTGGATAAGGTGGCAGATGCACTGTTGGCCATGGAGATGCTTACCGACCAAGGGACCCAATTTATGTCTCGCCTAATGGTGGCTCTCTGTAAGAGAATGCAGCTGAAGCGTCTGGTATCGAGTGCGTATCACCCCAGACCAGTGGTTTGTGTGAGTGCTTCAATGGTACCCTCAAACAGATGCTATACATGCTGGTTGAGATCCAAGGACGCGACTGGGAGTGGTACCTCCCACACCTGCTATTTGCTTATCGAGAAGTTCCACAGGTATCAATGGGGTTCTCCCCCTTCGACCTCCTGTATGGCAGGCGAGTCCGGGGACCCCTTGGGTTGTTAAGTGAATCCTGGGTAGAAGAACGGAACTCTTCTGAAGTATCCATCGTGGATTATGTCATGCGCTTCCATGACAAAATGCAGACCTTGACACAGTTGGTGCATGATAACATGGCCCAGGCTGATCAGAAGCAATGGTACGACCAGAACGCCCAAGAGCAGACCTACCAGGTGGGTCAAAAAATGTGGGTGCTGGTCCCCGTACCAAAGGATAAGCTTCTGGAAGCCTGGGAAGGCCCGTACATCGTCCACCAACAGCTCAACCCAGTCACCAACGTGGTCACGCTTGACCACGCTTGGGGTAGGCGAAAGGCCTTTCACGTCAATATAATGAAGGCTCATCACGAATGTGAAGCCTACATCCTACCGGTCTGCAACCTGCCCGAAGATGGGGAGGAATACCCCCTCCTGGACATGCTGGCCCAAGCCAAGGCCAGTGGGTCCATCGAGGACGTGGAGGTAAGCACCTTGTATCCGAACCCCAGCTGTCGCAGTTGCGGACCATGCTGTAACCCCTCCAGGTCGTGCTCTCCAACCGACCTGGAAGGACTGAGTTAGTGGTCCATGAGGTGGACACCGGGAATCATGCCACACTACGGCCAACACACTATCGGATCTCCGATGAGGTGCAGCAGGTGATGTGCCAGGAGATCAATGAGATGTTACAGCTGGGGGTGATTCAACGGTCCAAAAGCACATGGGCCTCACCTGTAGTCCTCATGCCAAAGAAGGATTTGACCACCCGGTTCTGCGTGGACTACAGGGGGCTCAACACCATCACAGCCTCTGACGCGCACCCAATGCCCGTTCATTGAGGAGCTACTTGAATGGTTAGCTGGTGCAAGATATCTGTCCATTATGGATTTGAGTCGGGGATACTGGCAGATTCCCCTGAGCCCCAAGGCACAGGAGAAGTCCACCTTTATCACCCCTTCGGACTGTATGAGTTCACGATCATGCCCTTCGGCATGAAGAATGCCCCTGCCACTTTCTAGCGGATGGTCAACCACCTGCTTCAGGGACTGGAGAATTACGTGGTGGCGTACTTGGATGGCATTGCCATCTTCAGTTCCTCCTGGGAGGAACACCTGCAGCAGCTACAGGAGGTGCTCAGGTGAATTCACCAAGCAGGCCTGACCATCAAGCTGGGAAAATGCCAGATGGGCATGAGTGAGGTCCACTACCTGGGGCACTGGGTAGGCAGGGGCTCCATGAGGCCAGAGCCTGGGAAGGTGGATGTGATCAAGTCCTTGCCCACCCCAGGACCAAGAAACAGGTGATGTCTTTTCTGAGCACTACCGAGTACTATAGGTGCTTTGTACAAAACTATAGTAGCCTGGCAAAACCCTTGATGGACCTCACCAGGAAGAGGCTACCCCAAACAGTTGACTGGATGGATCTTCCTCCTTACACTCCCCCTCTCCTTTAGCTCACCATTCCACGTGCGAGAGTTCTTGCAGTAGGAGTTGGCATTCCTCCATCTCTTGCGTAATCTGCTGCCAAATAAATTGGTTTTGTTTATAACGTTTGGGAGGTATTCCAGCTGTCATTCATTCTGTGAGGCGTAAGTCATGTTGAGTGGTCAAGTCAGGCTGGGTAGTTGAAGACGGGGACACGTCCGAGTCCAATGGAGCAGCTATTTCAGGAGTTTCAGGTTTTCACACTTCCCAGGGGTTGGTGGGTAGCGGACCGTCCAGGTCAGAGGATAAGGCAGAGGGATCTTCTTCATCACAGTCGAATGTGGCTGTAGTGGGTGTTTTGGGGACACTCGACGCTCTCTCTTCCTTCTCGGCACTCGTGAAAAGCAAGGATGCAGCATACTCTGGTGAACTACTCGGGTAGGGGCCCCTTCTTCCCCTTCAGGCTGAACTTCATAGATGGGACCATTGGATCCAATTCAGCATTTCACCCGATAAGGAATTTTTTCCCATCTATGCTCTACCTTGCCTCGTGGTCGCTTGTTTCGGACCAGCACCCGGTCTCTGGCCTTGAGAGCTGTTCTTCGCAGGGGCATCATCTCATGGTGCTCAAGTTCCCAAAACTTAGTCTGCACCAATCAATGTAGAGTCTGCAAATGATGTCGATGTTCATGGACCCAGGTAGACATCCTTGTCGATGGGTAGTCCTCCTCTTGGTCCAACTCCAGCTCCATAATCTCTAGTCCCTTTCACCCAAACAGCAAGGTGTATGGCGTGTATCCTGTTGTACTGTGCACTCAGTTGTTGTACACCCAGACCAACTCAGCTACATACTCAGGCCTGTCTTACTCCAATGTTATTAACATCTGTATCAGTGTCCAGTTGAAACGCTCGCAGGCTCCATTTCGCTGCGGATGATAGGGTGTCTGTTGTGAACTCTATTTTTGGGCTCCCTCTAGTGGTCACAAGCAGTACTGTGTAGTGTTGTCTTTCTGCAGGTTGGCTTCATCACCTGGTTCGTTATCCTTGGTTGGTTTCCTATTTAGCTCACCTGGATACTCAGTTCCTTGCCTGCTATCAATGTATTCAGTGCTCTTCAGATTCCTGGTGACTACCTTGCTCCCAGTCTCTCCAAGACAAGCTAAGTTTTTTGTTTGTTCAGTTTCTGATTATCAGCGTTCATCATGTTTTTTGTCCAGCTTGTTAAAATGTGATTTCTTACTTGCTGGTTGCTTTAGGGGACTGAATTTCTCCCCTCACACCGTTAGTTGGTGTGGGGGTTCTTGAAATCTCTGTGTGGATATTTTGTAAGGGTTTTTTACTGACCGCATAGACCCCTTTTCTATTTTCTGCTATCTAGAATTAGTGGGCCTCTTTTGCTGAATCTGCTTTCACCCCTGTGTATGTGCCTTCCTCTTACCTCACCGTTATTATCTGTTGGGGGCTTCTATATCTTTTGGGGATTATTTCTCTGGAGGCAAGAGAGGTCTTTCTTTCTCTCTAGGGGTAGTTAGTTCCTCAGGCTGGCTCGAGACGTCTAGGATTTTAGACACGTTCACCGGCTGCTTCTAGTGTGGTTGGATAGGTTCAGTTTTGCGGTCAGTCCAGTTTTCCACCTCCCTAGAGATTGTCCTATGTTTAGTGACCTTGCTGGAGTAATTTGTGATCCTCAACCACTAAGGATCATAACAGGTGTCGTCCTGGACTTTTCAATCTGATACAAGCGGTGGAGCTCCTCCATCACTCGACCTTGAAAGCAAGCGCCTTGATTGGAATGGATCTTTTTCAGACATCCATACACCCGGATGGAGTCTTGACAGATGGCCGATGCAGCCAACTCAGCTGTCTGATCTTGGGTCGGAGTCATCACAGCAAACTTGGTTAAATCAGTCATCACAAGACAATGTTTGTATCCGAGATGAGCGGGACCCACAGTCAATTAAGATCGACGATCATTAACAGTTCCAGAGGAGCAGAGGTGACAATGGTCTGCGTAGGGTCCCTCTGTTCTGGGGAGTTTAGCAAATTCACAACTTCGACATTGTCGACAGGCCTCTTTCACTGCAGTCTTCATTCGGGCATGATAGTTCAGCTTCTTTAACCACTGAAACGTCTTCTCTGGACCACAGTGAGCTCCTCTTGCATGAGCTTCCATGGTCAACTTACTGATTACCTTTGCCAGGTGACTCCCGGTTCTCGTACCAACTGTACTTTCTGATACAGCAAACTATCTTCCAGTTGGAGCCTCTCCCATTGTCTGAGAATCTGCAGCATTCCCGGGGACAAGGCGTCTTACTCACTTCAGCTGGGGAGTCATTTTAGGGCCACCCATTGTCTCAACTGAGCAAGTTTCCTGTCTTCCTGCAGAAGCTGCACCCAGTCATCTCGAGGTCGTCCCAACAGGTGTTTTCCCGATGCCTCCTCGACCTGTCTCTGCTTAGCTGCCAACGTCCTGCCGAGGTTCTGGAACCCAGGGATCTCTTCTGTCTCCAACTCTTTGTCTTGGTCATGGCCAGGTCGCTCATGTGTCACCCTGGATAGAGCTTCAGCATGTGTATTTTCAGCTCCTTTTAGATATGTGATCTTATATCGGTATTTTGCCATACGGGCCACCCATCTTTGCTCCACGGCCCCCAGTTTTGCATTTTCCATGTGGGCTAGAGGATTGTTGTCAGTGTGTACCAAGACTTCGGATCCTGACAGGCACTCAACGAACTTCTTGGTCATCGCCCACACTGATGCCTGTAATTCCAGCTAGAAAGAAAAGTAGTTTCGTTCTGAATCATGGAGAGACTGGCTCACGTAGGCAATTACTCGTTCCTTTCCATCCTGCATCTGGGACAATACAGGTCTTAGTCCCTGTAAGCCTCTATCGGTGTGAAGAATGAATGGTTGAGAGAAGCCTGCATTGGCCAGTATGGGTGCTTCGGTCAGGGCCATCTTCAGGGCTTGGAAGGCCTCTTCCTGGCTATCCTCCCACTGAATGGTCCGATTCTTCACACCAGACGACACTCCTTTCAAAACCTCCAGCAGTGGGTTAAAAATAAGAGTGAAATTTTTCACGCACCGTCGATAGTACCCAGTAAGCCCCAGAAAGGCCCGCACATCCTTCACTGTCTTCGAAGTGAGCCAGTCCTGTACCGCCGCTATCTTCTCACGCACAGCTCTTATGCCCTCAGTGGACACCACATGTCCTAGATGCTCAATTTGCTTGCGGAAAAGGTGTCACCTTTGGGGTTTCACTTTCAGACCACGCTTCTGCCGGCAACCCAACACCTGTTCTAGCCATCAGAGATGCTCCTTAAAAGTAGCTGCATAGACGATGATATCATCCAGATGAATAAGGGTAGCTTCAAAGCTCAGGTCTCCTAGACATCTCTCCATCAGTTGCTGAAAGGTTCCAGGGACGTTGAATTCAAACACTCCCATAGGCAATATGAATGCTGTCTTCAGCCAGCCATGCTCAGCCATGGGCACTTGCCAATATCCACTGGCCAGCTCCAATAACGAGAGGTACTTTGCTTTTCCCAGGGTGGAAAACGACTCCACAATTCTCAGTAGGGGATTAGAGTCCTGTACTGTACAGGCAGTGAGCCACCAGTAGTCAACACAAAAGTGCAGGGTTCCATCTTTTTTCCAAGCTAAAATGATGGGGGCTGCCCACAGGCTCTGACTCTCCCGTATGACTCCAATATGCAGCATGGGAGCCAACATTTCTTTAACTTCTTGGCACATTTGTGGTGGGATCTGTCGATATCGCTCCTGAATTGGTGCGGTACTTCCTGTGGGAATCTCGAGAGGAGTCATGGCTGTGGTGCATCCGAAATTATTGTTATGATGGGCAAAGATGACCCGGTAATGCTCCAGAGCACTGCTTCCACCTGCTGCACCTGTTGTGCTGAAAGCACTGTCAGTTCAGTCTGCATGTGTTCCAGAATCCAGCACTCCTTCTTCATGTTGCTGGACAGAGGCTCTGAGGGCAGGGTAACGGCTACAGCCCAGGGATCTCTGTGTTTCACCGCTAACTGAACGGTCTCTCGTTGCATCAGTTCTTATGGCATACCCAGTATTTGTGCCACTTCACTCCTGGGTGGGAGTATGAGATCCCCCTAGGTTGACACACCACACCACTACTGTACCATCGTGAATGGTGGCTAGCGTCCGAGCAATGAGGAGCCCTGAAGGTAGTTGATCCATTAGGGCTGGCTCTATCTGAACATCCACTCCTTTTAGGGGTGCACAAGCTCACACGGGCAGAGTGAGCACAGTCTGACCAGATGGTAAGACGAGTTTGGCAGCGTCCGGAACTACCACCTTCCCCAGGACTTTTCCTTCACTTGACGTTTCTTGAGCCTGGGCCACCCATTTCATCTGTTGGATCACCTTCCTCTGGGGGGTGCGGGGGCTCCATCGATTGAGGAAAGCATCTGTTGATTCACTGACCAGGATGGTCCCAAGTTCCTTCAACACGTTCATCCCCAACATCACTGTGGGGCCATTGCCAGGGTCTCCGGCAGTCCGCACCACTCCTTTCCGGCCCACATCTTTGCCACACACTGTGATTTGCATCCAGAGGAACCCTGCAACTGGGATGGCAATTGATCACGGGGCCCCATTCAGGCCGCATCGCCTCAGAAAAATGATGTCTAAATTAAGTTTCTGGCATGGTGGTCATTTGGGAACCGGTATCAACTAGGCAGTGGATGGCCTGACCATCCATTTCCGCCCATATGAGAGGACTCAGGGAAATCAAACTTGTGGGACTACCTTCTCTCCTTCTTGGCTGCTCAGGCTCGGGGCGGCATCCCCCAGCCACGGAGCCCACTAGCTTGATGGCCGACGAGTAAGTGGCCTTCCCCACCTTGCACATCCTTGGACATAATGTCCAGTGTCCCCACACTTAAGACAAATCAGACATCTCTCTGCTTGGGATTGCCCTATTTCCTGATGGGGCTCGGGGTAAGTTCTTCCTGCGAAGGAGTTCGGGACTACTGGGGTTTTTTTCTTAAGTCAGACCACTCTTCTCGCATGTCCTGGATTTCTAATACCCAACCCAGTTTAGCTGCAGGTGGATCGGATACCTCTCTGCTCCGGACCTTCCCTGCCGAGGCTGCTATCCCCTGCTCTTGCTCGCGTGCATGTACTTCCACACCAATTTCCAGAAAAGACATGAGCAGATTGATCTGCAAATGCTCCCGCAAGGCCTGCTTGAGCAGCGCATCCCTGAGTTGGTCTCTCAAAATTACATCAGGAGGCCCCACGCCCATATCATCCCACTTAGTGATCTCAGCGTGGATCTCTTGCAGCGTGTTCATTTATTGGGTCACAGACTCCCCCTCCCTTTGGACACAGCTAAACAAGTGTATCCGCAAATCACCGATATCCGTGGGGTCCCCATGCATCTCTTCCAATATCTGCAACACCATGGTAGACCAAAACATAACAGAACATCTGGCTTCCCCATCCAGGGCCATCACAGCAATCTTTGTCTGCATAGCGGAGGTCATGGGGTGCATTCTTAGCATGCCTTTAACCCACTCGGACCAGTCCCATAGCAGTGAATTGCTCCCTGTAAACTTTGGGAGATTGCTGAGCATAACTCCCAGCTGCAAGCTGGCCCTTGGGACACCCACGGCCGCTTGATCTGCTGCCTCTGTGCCCGTGGGCTGCATCCTGCCAACTGCGCCAAGTGTAAGCAGGTTGCGAGATGCAATAACAGACAGGAGGCAGAGCAAGAGTTAAATTTAGCAGTTTAATCTAACAGAGTAGTAAACTCTTTACAGGAAGATTAATTTTAAAAGGGAAATTAAACGAGCAACAAATGCAGAATAATAGCAGTCCAATTCTCAAACTTATAGTTTCCTTTATGGTCCTCCTCCACAGATGATCCCGCAGGGGTTGCAATGCCGGCAGCGGCCAGGAAGATGTCCACAAATGGGGTCCTTTAAACAAGAGGCCTGTCTTCTGGCGACAGCGGTCGGTCCCTGGTACCTTCCACTGAGCACCTAGTCCATAAACCTCTGTGGCCAAGTCAAACAAGGCAGCAGCACAGAGTCAAACGTGGACTGGCGTACAGCAACTGACAAGGTGGGCTGCGCCTGCAAGCATATGTCCAGTACTCGGCTTTCTCTCATGGTACTCATGGTCACTGAGCACACGGTACCCCTCTCTCTTAGGCTAGGTTCACATTGGGTTAGGGCAATCCGTTTAGCGCTAGCGCTAGCGGATTGCGCTAACGCAATGTATTTGTAGGGGCCACGTTTAGGGGTCGCGCTAACGTCCCCGCTCTCGCAGATCCCCGATCTGCGAGAGCGGGGAACGGACCTCGGGCGTGCCGCGGACGCTGCAAGCAGCGTCCGAGGCATTCTACAAAAGAACGGCACATCGCTAGCACGAGCCGAAAAAGGCACGCGCTAGCGATGCGCTGCAGGCGAAATTTACATTGCTGTCAATGGGTGCGCTAACGGACCCATTGCACGGCATTAATTGCGACATTTTCGCCGTGCAATGCTGTCCGTTAGCGACCACCCACTAACGCAATGTGAACCTAGCCTTACGGTCTCGCTTGTGATGATGGGAACTGGCAAACACAGCCCGATGCAGCGCTGGTGCCCAGGGGACAGAGCACACCGCTCACCCTGCTTTGCGCTGCTTGTACCTGCTAAAACTGACTGCTGCCTCACGCGCTTCTGTTTTGCCATGCCCCCTTCTTCCGGGTCACCGGGCCTGTTCGGTTCACTATTCTTTCCCCCGGACAACCTGGGACGCAGCCTTGACAGTTCCGGACCCGTCGCGGCACAGGTACCCATGGCCCGGTCTTCTGCCTTACAGTAGCAAAAGTAAAAAAACACACCATGTGAATGAGATTTAATGAGATTTGCTGTTAATACTAATAATAATAATAATTTTATTTCTATATCGCCAACATATTCCGCAGCACTTTACATTTTAGATGGGACTTGTGCAGACAATAGACATTACAGCATAACAATAAACACATAGATCAAAACAGATACCAGTAGGAATGAGGGCCCTGCTCTCAAGCTTACAATCTATGAGGAAAAAGGGGAGACACAAAAGGTGGATGGTAACAATTGCTTTTGTTGTTCGGACCAGCCATAGTGTAAGAATCGGGTGTTCATGTAATACTGCATGAACCGGTTATCAGCCTAAGTATGTAACAGTACAGACACAAAGGGCTATTAAATGCATAAAGCAAGTGAGAACATAATACTAGGAACCTGGTTATGGTAAAAAGTTTGAATGGGCAACACAGGGATAGTTAGGTTAATGAGTTGAGGTGGTAGGCAAGTCTGAAAAAAAGCAATTTTAAAACTGTAGGGATTGGGGATTAATCGTGTTAACCTGGGTAGTGCATTCCAAAGAATTGGCACAGCACTTGAAAAGTCTTGGAGACGGGAGTGGGAGGTTCTGATTATTGAGGATGTTAACCTCAGGTCAATAGCAGAATGGAGGGCACGGGTAGGGTGGTAGGCTGAGACGAGGGAGGAGATGTAAGGTGGTGCTGATCCATGGAGTGCTTTGTGGGTGAGGGTAATAAGTTTGTACTGGATTCTGGAGTGGATGGGTAACCAGCGTAATGACTGGCACAAAGTATAGGCATCGTTATAACGATTGATGAGTTACTATAAAACATTGCTTTTTTCCATATAGGAAAACAAATTAAAAAAGCAAAGTGTAAACAAGTCCTAGGATCGAAAGTATATTGGTTTTAACCGGAAATGATCGATTCTTCCTTTAAACCCAGCTTTAACAGAACATACATTACATTTGTGGGATTTGTCGAAAATTACCAGTAAAATAACCAGAAAAGTATTCTATTTCCATAATTGCCTCTTATGGTGATACCTTTTATAAAGGAATCTTCCCAGATATTTTTATGGGCTGCTATATATTGTCAGTGTCCCCACTACTGTAAGAATTATAATATTGATTTGCATCTATTACTTCCTAATTTGAGCTAGTATTCTCTATGTAATTACATTACCACATTCCATTCAATACAAATGGACCTTTGAAGACTTTGCTGTTACTAGTAAATTACTAAAATTCAATTGCAAAAGAATTTCATTAATTATTAATCCAGCCTACACATACTTAATGCATGTATCAAAAGTTAATTTTATTGAGTGCTTTCATTGTAATTATGTGAATTTGCATTCAAGTTAATTAATTTCACTCCTCCTTTTTTAATATACTCCTTTTCTAAAAGAGATTTTGATGTGCCTAATGAAGAAAATGCCAATGAACGCCTTAAGGATGAAAAGACTTTTACGTGACCTACAAGTGGAAGATGTGTCTTTACAGCAAAACTTCATAATACTTTAATGTCATGCACTAACTGATGAATGTTAGTTTTTAGCAGAATAAATCATCCACATCTAACTGTTGTACCATGCATGGCTATGTCTTCATGCAAATTACATAGTTATTTTCTGCTAATGTTTATAATATCATCCCGATTTTTTCAAGTGGAACTAAACCCATTTTGTGATGACTTTTTTTTATTGTTTCCTGCTTCAAGTGATGTTCTAAATTCAACAAGGAGTCTTAAAGTGGTTTCTTAGGACTTCAATGTTGATGTCCTATCCTTAGAAAAAGCCATCAGTATTAAATTGGTTGGGATCCATCTCCCAGGAGCCCTGCTGATTAGCAGAAGCAGAATGAGCTGTGTCTAGCTCAGGGTAGTTGAACCCCCACCAGTCAACTAATTACAATGGCTTATCTGACTTCATGCATCTTTAAATTACTTATTTATCACTTTATACACATGTTAAAGGGGTTGTCTGTCCTTAGGCTACAAGTATGCAGTAACTATGTGACTGTGACTGAAGATTTCTGAATCCTCACATTGTGTGCTCTAAACAATGAGAGGATTGCGGCGGGTGTGTGACGGCAAGTACAGTTGTGTGAAAAAGTGTTTACCGCCTTCCTGATATCTTATTCTTTTGCATGTTTGTCACATTTAATGTTTAAGAGCACCAAACAAATGTAAATATTATACAAAGATAACACAAGTAATCACAAAATGCAGTTTTTAAACTGATGAGAAAAAAGTTGCACTTTATGAAATGTATGTTCCATTGTATGTGGCCGAGAAGTAACACAGCATTTTGGAATAGGAACATCATACCAAGAGTAAACTATGGTGGTGGTAGTGTGATAGTCTGGAGTTGTTTGTTTTGCTGTTTCAGAACCTGGAATATTTGCTGCGGTAAATAGAACTATGAATTCTGCTGTATACTAAAAAAACCTGAAGGAAAATGTCCGGCCATCTGTTCGTGAGCTCAAGCTGAAGCTGAGGCACACTTGGGTTATGCAGCAGGACAATGAACACACCAGCAAGTCCACATCTGAATGGCTTAAGAAAAACAAAATTAAGACTTTGGAGTGGCCTAGTCAAAGCCCTGACACTAATCGAATGGAGATGCTGTGGTATGACCTTAAGGGTATGTGCCCACGTTGCAGAGTTGCCTGTGGAATTTTCTGCACAGATTCTGCATCTCTTGGCATAAAACGCAGGTAGAAATCCGCATTGATTTGATGCATTTTTTATGAATTTTTGTGGATTTGTATGCGCTTTTGAAAGCTAAATAAAGATCTATTATTGAACAAAAAAAAGAATTGTGATGTCATTTCTTGCCCAACCTCTTCATTTACATACTCCATTGAAGAATAATGTTTACACACAGATACAGTAGATATGAGACAGATAGATCTATAGATAGATAGATCTATAGATAGATAGATAGATAGATAGAGAGATATAGATAGATAGATCTATCTATCTATTATCTATCTATATATATATCTGTCCATCTAGCTATAGATATATCTATCCATCTATCGATATATCTATAGCTAGATGGATAGCTATATCTATCGATAGATAGTATCATGCCCGATGTTTAGTAATAAACAATAAAATGGTACATAAAGTTTTAAATAAAGACACACACACAAAATCTGCATTAGGCCGGGGTCACACTTGCGAGAAACTTGCACAAGTCTCGCACCTCAATACCGGCACTCGGGACCGGAGCGTTCAGCTACATAGAAATACGTGCAGCCACGCACTCCGGTCCTGAGTGCCGGTGGCAGTGCCGGGTATTGATGCGAGAGACTCATGTGAGTTTCTCACAAGTGTGACCCCGGCCTTAAACGCAATATCTGTTTAATTTATAAAAAAATTGAAATAAATGGTGTGGGCTCCAGCACAATTTTCTGTACCAGAAAAGTCAGCCAGTGTCTAGGGGCCAATGTTTATAGCCTAGCAAGGGGTTAATACCCATGAATCTTCCCAGGCTATGAATATCAGCCCACAGCTGTATATTTAGCCTTTACTGGCTATTAAAATAGGGGGACCCCCCCAAAAAATGACGTTGGGGGTCACTCTATAATTAATAGCCAGAAAACGCTATGCAGACAGCTGCGGGCTGATATTCATAGCCTAGGAAGGGGCCAAGGATATTGGCCCCCCTGGCTACAAATACCAGCACTCAGCTGCCCCAGAAATGGTGCATTTGTAAGATGCGCCTATTCCGGCACTTAGCCTCTCTTTTCTCACTGCCCTGTAGTGGTGGCATATGAGGTAATTGGGGTTTAATGTCACCTTTGAATTGTAAGGTGACATCAAGCCGGCTTAGTAATGGAGAGGCGTCAATAAGATACCTATCCATTACTAATCCTATAGTTGTTAATGGGTTAAATAAATGCACACACATGCAGAAAAATGTATTTTAATGAAATAAAACACCACACAGTTTTGTCATCTTTATTTTTCTGCCAATCCATGCAACGCCCTTGATTGCCTGCAAAAAATAAAAAATAAACCAACACAAATACTCCCTGGTCTGATGCAGTCCATTTAATAACGAGTGTCCCACGATGATCTCCCCTATAGAACTGTCACATCAGGAGATGTGATGGCTTTATAGGCCTCCAGTGACACACTGATAGGAGACAATGGCTCCTGCAGTGTTATCACTGAGGGTTCAGTGGCCTCTCACTTTACGGCACTGATGCGTGAGAATTTTCCCACGCAGCAGTTCCGCAAGTGACAGTATGAACTATACTGTACTCACAGTGGCTGAGGTATACAGTGCGGAAGGATACCTTCCATCATTGTATCCCGGAGCCCCCAGAGAGAGGTCGCATCTGCCAATGTGACAGCTCTCCAAGGGAGATCGTCGTGGGGCACTTGTTATTACATAGGTTACATCGGATCAGGGAGTATACTGTTTGTTTATTATTTTTAATTTTTTTTCCAGGTGATCGAGGGCTTCGGAGACTAGGTGATTGGTGAGTATTTACTGTATGTTGTATGTACTGTATGTGTATATGTGTGCATGTGTTTTTTTGTTTTATTTTTTACATTGGAACATACTAGCCAGATGATGAGACTACTGCTGTCTCATCACCCGGCTACCTGTCAGTGTAGCAGGCATAGCCGGATGAGACTAGTAGTCCAATTGGACGATGCCTGCCTACACACAGCCGCGCACACACACACAGCCCCGCACACACACAGTCCCGCACACACACACATATAGCGCTGCATAGCCCCACACACCCACGCACACACACACAGAAACCCACAAACACCCGTACACACATACAGCCCCGAACACCCCCACAGACACACACACACAGACACACAAACATACACACAAGCACCCGCACACAGCCCCGCACATCTCCGCACACACTGTCTCCACCAACACTCCGCCCACACACTCTTCCCCTTCCCGATCTGCAGCGTTTCTCGCAGGCACATCCGCAGCAAATCTGCAGATCTTTTTTATACCTGTGGTTTGCTGCAGATTGACCTGACACAATGGATGTCAATGGGTGCAAAAACGTTGCAGATCCGCAAAAAGAATTGACATGCTGCGGAAAATAAAAGTTGTGATTTTGCGCTTTTTTTCTGCAGCACGTGCACACCTAATGTCAATTTCACATAGACTAACATTGCTTGTGCACTACACTGCGGATTTGATGCAATTCCTCGCTTGCAAAAACGCTGCAGTTCCGCATCTAAATCAGCAACGTGTACACATAGCCTAAAAAGGCGATTCATGCTCAGAAACCCTCCAATGTGGCTGAAGTACAAGAATTCTGCAAAGATGAATGGGCCAAAATTCCAATAGAACATTATAAAATATTCATTACCAGTTAATGCAAACACTTGATTGCAGTTGATGCTGCTAAGGGTGGCCGAACCAGTTATTAGGTTTAGAGGGCAATCACTTTTTCACACAGGGCCCTGTAGGTTTGGATTTCTTTTTCCCTTAAAAATAAAGACCCTCATTTAAAAATTGCATTTTGTGTTTACTTGTGTTATCTTTGTCTAATATTTAAATTTGTTTGGTGATCTGAAACTTTTAAGTGTGACAAACATGTAAACGAGTAGGAAATCAGGAAGGGGGCAAACACCTTTTCATACAACTGTAATTTGCATACATATAGTCACAACTAGATGGGCAAGGCATCACTGAATAAAAGTGTACTGAGCAAGGCTGGAAACAGACAAGTCAAAATGTGACCGGAAAAATACAAATATACAAATTGAATATTTGCTGTACCAGAGAATCCTAACAGGGCGCAGTGCAGACAACCCCTTTAAACATTATTCTACTTAAAAGGAACTTGACATATCTCAAAATGCTATTACCTGCAGATATAGTGTTAATCTACAGGCTATTAGCGTTGTAAAGCCATCCTCTGAGTCGGCTTTCAGTCACTGCCGGGGCGTGGTTACAGTCGCCGCCCACTATGTACTGAGTAGCAACAGAAATCCCATATACATATTTGAGAAACAGGGGTAGCGACACAAATTGTCCGCAACCCCTGTTCAAACAACCTCAGCTCCAATAGACATCAGACAAAAATAGGAGAAAAAGGAGCAAACTGATTACATCCGGTAAAAATAGTCATAAAATTTCATTAATTCGTAGAACAGATAAACATCTCAACAGTACATAAAGAGCCATAAACAATGCAGATTGCTATATACCCCACCCCCACCTATCACCACCTCACATTGCACATGAGTCCCTGAAAAAATAACATAAAGGTCCAAAGACCATAACCCTGAGGGAGCAGTGCATCCAAAATTGGACACCTGGAGGTCAGCATGCATCCATAAAGTGACTAAGGATAAAGTAACACCTGTCTATCTTTCATATAAAGTGCGGAAATAACTAGCAAAAGGTGCAATGCTTACCAGCAGATGAGTGGGAACAAGGGGGGTCGGATGTAGGGTCCCGATGCGCGTTTCGTGGCTACTTGGGGCCGCTTTATCAACACATAATCCCACCCCCCACCACATTGCCACACATAATCCTGCCCCCCACCACATTACCACATAATCCCACCCCCCACCACATTACCACACATAATCCCACCCCCCACCACATTACCACACATAATCCCGCCCCCACCACATTACCACACACAATCCCTCCCCCCACCAGATTACCACACATAATCCTGCCCCCCACCACATTACCACACATAATCCCGCCCCCTCACCAAATTACCACACATAATCCCGCCCCCACCACATTACCACACATAATCCCGCCCCCCTATCACCGCACATAATCCCGCCCCCCACCCCATCACCGCACATAATCCCGCCCCCCCACCCCATCACCGCACATAATCCCGCCCCCCCACCCCATCACCGCACATAATCCCGCCCCCCCACCCCATCACCGCACATAATCCCGCACCCCCACCCCATCACCACACATAATCCCGCCCCCCCACCCCATCACCACACATAATCCCGCCCCCCACCCCATTACCACACATAATCCTGCCCCCCACACCATCACCACACATAATCCCACCCCCCACCACATCACCACACATAATCCCATCCCCCTACCACATTACCACACATAATCCCGCCCTCTCACCACATTACCACTCATAATCCCGCCCCCCACCACATTACCACACACAGTCCCGCCCCCCACCACAT
Organism: Ranitomeya variabilis; assembly: GCF_051348905.1. Taxonomy (NCBI): domain Eukaryota; kingdom Metazoa; phylum Chordata; class Amphibia; order Anura; family Dendrobatidae; genus Ranitomeya; species Ranitomeya variabilis. The sequence goes on from NC_135236.1 coordinate 437,007,057, forward strand.
TACCACACATAATCCCGCCCCCACCACATTACCACACATAATCACGCCCCCCCACCACATCACCACACACAATCCCGCCCCCCACCACATCACCACACATAATCCCGCCCTCTCACCACATTACCACTCATAATCCTGCTCGCACCACATTACCACACACAATCCCGCCCCCACCACATTACCACACATAATCCTGCCCCCACCACATTACCACACATAATCCCTCCCCCCACCAGATTACCACACATAATCCCGCCCCCCCACCACATTACCACACATAATCCCGCCCCCCCACCAAATTACCACATAATCCCGCCCCCCCACGCCATCACCACACATAATCCCGCCCCCCCACCCCATCACCACACATAATCCCGCCCCCCCACCCCATCACCACACATAATCCCGCCCCCCCACCCCATCACCACACATAATCCCACCCCCCCACCCCATCACCACACATAATCCCGCCCCACCAACCCATCACCACACATAATCCCAACCCCCACACCATCACCACACATAATCCCGCCCGCCAACCCATTACCACACATAATACTGCCCCATCACACCATCACCACATAATCCCACCCCCCACCACATCACCACACATAATCCCACCCCCCCACACCATCACCACACATAATCCCACCCCCCACCACATTACCACACATAATCCTGCCCTCTCACCACATTACCACTCATAATCCTGCCCCCCCACCACATTACCACACACAATCCCACCCCCCACCACATTACCACACATAATCCTGCCCCCCACCACATTACCACACATAATCACGCTCCCCACCACATTACCACACATAATCCTGCCCCCCACCACATTACCACACATAATCCCGCCCCCCACCACATTACCGCACATAATCACGCCCCCACACCACATTACCACACATAATCCCGCCCCCCACCACATTACCACACATAATCCCGCACCCCCACCACATTTGAAAACATAATCCCGTCTCCCACCACATTACCACACACAATCCCGCCCCCCACCACATTACCACACACAATCCCACCCCCCACCACATTACCACACACAATCCCGCCCCCCATCACATTACCACACATAATCCCACTTCCCACCACATTACCACACACAATCCCGCCCCTCACCACATTACCACAAATAATCCCGCCCCTCACCACATTACCACACATAATCCCGCCCCCCCACCACATCACCACACATAATTCTGCCCCCCCACCACATCACCAGATAATTCCGCCCCTTGCACAGTAGCTCCCCCCTCCACACCATCACAACACATAATCCTGCCCCCCACCACATTACCACACACAATCCCGCCCCCCACCACATTACCACACACAATCCCGCCCCCCACCACATTACCACACATAATCATGCCCCCCACCACATTACCACACATAATCCTGCCCCCCCACCACATTACCAAACACAATCCCGCCCCCCACCACATTACCACACAATCCCGCCCCCCCACCCCATCACCACACATAATCCCACCCCCCCACCCCATCACCACACATAATCCCACCCCCCCACCCCATCACCACACATAATCCCGCCCCACCTCCCCATCACCACACATAATACCACCCCCCCACCCTATCACCACACATAATCCCACCCCCCCACCCTATCACCACACATAATCCCGCCCCCCCACCACATTTGAAAACATAATCCCGTCTCCAACCACATAACCACACACAATCCCGCCCCCCACCACATTACCACACATAATCTCGCCCCCCCACCACATTTGAAAACATAATCCCAACTCCCACCACATTACCACACACAATCCAGCCCCCACCACATTACCACACACAATCCCACCCTCCACCACATTACCACACATAATCCCACTTCCCACCACATTACCACACACAATCCCGCCCCTCACCACATTACCACAAATAATCCCGCCCCCCACCACATTACCACACATAATCACGACCGCCACCACATTACCACACATAATCCTGCCCCCCCACCACATTACCATACACAATCCCGCCCCCCACCACATTACCACACAATCCCGCCCCCCCACCACATTACCACACAATCCCGCCCCCCACCACATTACCACACATAATCCCGCCCCCCCACCACGTTACCACACACAATCCCATCCCCACACCACATTACCACACATAATCCTGCCCCCCACCACATTACCACACATAATCCTGCCCCCCACTACATTACCACACAATCCTGCCCCCCCACCACATTACCACACAATCCCGCCCCCCCACCCCATCACCACACATAATCCCACCCCCCCACCCCATCACCACACATAATCCCACCCCCCCACCCCATCACCACACATAATCCCACCCCCCCACCCCATCACCACACATAATCCCGCCCCACCACCCCATCACCACACATAATCCCGCCCCCCCACCCTATCACCACACATATAAACACCCCCCCACCCCATCACCACACATAATCCCACCCCCCCACCCCATCACCACACATAATCCCGCCCCACCACCCCATCACCACACATAATCCCAGCCCCCACACCATCACCACACATAATCCCGCCCCCCCAACCCATTACCACACATAATCCTGCCCCCCCACACCATCACCACACATAATCCCACCCCCCACCACATTACCACACATAATCCGCCCCCCCACCACATTACCACACATAATCCTGCCCCCCACCACATTACCACACATATTCCCACCCCCAACTACATTACCACACAATCCCGCCCCCCCACCACATTACCACACAATCCCGCCCCCCCACCACATTACCACACATAATCCCGCCCCCCCACCACATTTGAAAACATAATCCCAACTCCCACCACATTACCACACACAATCCAGCCCCCACCACATTACCACACACAATCCCACCCTCCACCACATTACCACACACAATCCCGCCCCCCCACCACATTACCACACATAATCCCACTTCCCACCACATTACCACACACAATCCCGCCCCTCACCACATTACCACAAATAATCCTGTCCCTCACCACATTACCACACATAATCCCGCCCCCCCACCACATCACCACACATAATTCTGCCCCCCCACCACATCACCAGATAATTCCGCCCCTTGCACAGTAGCTCCGCCCTCCACACCATCACAACACATAATCCTGCCCCCCACCACATTACCAAACACAATCCCGCCCCCCACCACATTGCCACACACAATCCCGCCCCCCACCACATTACCACACATAATCACGCCCCCCACCACATTACCACACATAATCCTGCCCCCCCACCACATTACCATACACAATCCCGCCCCCCACCACATTACCACACAATCCCGCCCCCCCACCACATTACCACACAATCCCGCCCCCCACCACATTACCACACATAATCCCGCCCCCCCACCACGTTACCACACACAATCCCATCCCCACACCACATTACCACACATAATCCTGCCCCCCCACCACATTACCACACATAATCCTGCCCCCCACTACATTACCACACAATCCTGCCCCCCCACCACATTACCACACAATCCCACCCCCCCACCCCATCACCACACATAATCCCACCCCCCCACCCCATCACCACACATAATCCCACCCCCCCACCCCATCACCACACATAATCCCACCCCACCACCCCATCACCACACATAATCCCGCCCCCCCACCCTATCACCACACATATAAACACCCCCCCACCCCATCACCACACATAATCCCACCCCCCCACCCCATCACCACACATAATCCCGCCCCACCACCCCATCACCACACATAATCCCAGCCCCCACACCATCACCACACATAATCCCGCCCCCCCAACCCATTACCACACATAATCCTGCCCCCCCACACCATCACCACACATAATCCCACCCCCCACCACATTACCACACATAATCCGCCCCCCCACCACATTACCACACATAATCCTGGCCCCCACCACATTACCACACATATTCCCACCCCCAACTACATTACCACACAATCCCGCCCCCCCACCACATTACCACACAATCCCGCCCCCCCACCACATTACCACACATAATCCCGCCCCCCCACCACGTTACCACACACAATCCCGTCCCCCCACCACATTACCACACATAATCCCGCCCCCCACCATATTACCCCACATAATCCGGCCCCCCCACATTAGCACACAAGGCTCCATCCCCACACATTACCACACGAGGCTCCGTACATACACACTACCGCACGAGGCTCCGTCCTCACACTTTACCACACGAGGCTCTGTCCCCACACATTACCATACGAGGCTCCATCCTCACACATTACCACATGAGGCTCTGTCCCCACACATTACCACACGAGGCTCTGTCCCCACACATTACCATACAAGGCTCTGTCCCTCCACATTACCACACGAGGCTCCATCCCCACTCATTACCACACGAGTCTCCGTCCTCACACATTACCACATGAGTGTTATGACCCCAATGGCAGAGGGTCTCAGGAATAATGCTAAGTCAGTAAATACAGAAAACCAGCTCATAGGGCAGTGGTAACTGGGCTGACCATATAACTAATCCTAGCACCACAAATACCAGCAGCCGGGGAACGTTCCTACGTTGATCCTAGACGTCTCGCGCCAGCCGGAGAGCTAACTACCCCTAGAAGGGAAAAGAAAGACCTTTCTTGCCTCCAGAGGAAATACCCCAAAAAGTTGGATAGAAGCCCCCCACAAATAATAACGGTGAGGTAAGAGGAAAAGACAAACATAAGAATGAGCTAGGAATTTAGCAAAGAGAGGCCCACTAGCTAATAGCAGAATATAGAAAGATAACTTATATGGTCAGCAAAAAATCCTATCAAAAATATCCACACTGGAAATTCAAGAACCCCCGAACCGTCTAACGGCCCGGGAGGAGAACACCAGCCTCCTAGAGCTTCCAGCAAGGTCAGGAATCACATTTAGTACAAGCTGGACAAAAATGATAGCAAACAAATAACCCAAAAAACAAAGAAGCAAGACTTAGCTTAATTTAACACGAACCAGGACCAGCAAACAGGAGCAAACAGAATGTGTCTGATAACACCGATGCCAGTCACTGGACTAAGGTTCCAGGAGGTTAATATAGCAACACCCCTGAAGTAACGACCCAGCTGGGTGCAGACAGAGGGAAGGAAATCCCAGAGTCATATCACTAGTAACCACTAGAGGGAGCCAAAAAAGTCTAATTCACAACAGTACCCCCCCCTTAAGGAGGGGTCACCGAACCCTCACCAAGACCACCAGGGCGATCAGGATGAGCAGCGTGAAAGGCACGAACCAAATCGGCCGCATGCACATCAGAGGCAACCACCCAGGAATTATCCTCCTGACCATAACCCTTCCACTTGACCAAATACTGAAGCCTCCACCTGGAGAGACGAGAATCCAAGATCTTCTCCACCACGTACTCCAACTCGCCCTCAACCAACACCGGAGCAGGAGGCTCAGCAGAAGGAACCACAGGCACAACGTAGCGTCGTAACAAAGACCTATGGAACACGTTGTGAATGGCAAACGAAACCGGAAGATCCAAGCGAAAGGACACAGGATTAAGGATTTCCAATATCTTGTAAGGACCGATGAAGCGAGGCTTAAATTTAGGAGAGGAGACCTTCATAGGAACAAATCGAGAAGACAGCCACACCAAATCCCCAACACGAAGTTGGGGACCCAAACCGCGGCAGCGGTTGGCAAAACACTGAGCCTTCTCCTGTGACAACTTCAAGTTGTCCACCACATGATTCCAGATCTGCTGCAACCTATCCACCACAGAATCTACTCCAGGACAGTCAGAAGGCTCCACATGTCCCGAGGAAAAACGAGGATGGAAACCAGAGTTGCAGAAAAATGGCGAAACCAAAGTAGCGGAACTAGCCCGATTATTTAGGGCAAACTCAGCCAACGGCAAGAAGGTAACCCAATCATCCTGATCTGCCGAAACAAAACACCTCAAGTAAGCTTCCAGAGTCTGATTAGTTCGCTCAGTTTGTCCATTAGTCTGAGGATGAAAGGCAGACGAGAACGATAAATCAATGCCCATCCTAGCACAAAAGGATCGCCAGAACCTGGAAACAAACTGGGATCCTCTGTCAGACACAATATGCTCAGGAATGCCGTGTAAACGAACCACATTCTGAAGGAACACAGGAACCAGATCGGAAGAGGAAGGCAGCTTAGGCAAAGGCACCAAATGGACCAGTTTTGAAAAGCGATCACATACCACCCAGATGACAGACATACCCCGAGACACCGGGAGATCAGAAATGAAATCCATGGAAATATGTGTCCAAGGCCTCTTCGGGACAGGCAACAGCAAGAGCAACCCGCTGGCACGGGAACAGCAAGGCTTAGCTCGAGCACAAGTCCCACAGGACTGCACAAATGACCGTACATCCCGTGACAAGGAAGGCCACCAAAATGACCTAGCCACCAGATCTCTGGTGCCAAAAATTCCCGGATGACCTGCCAACACCGAGGAATGAACCTCGGAAATGACTCTGCTGGTCCACTTATCAGGAACAAACAGTCTGTCAGGTGGACAAGAGTCAGGTCTACCAGCTTGAAATCTCTGCAACACACATCGCAAATCAGGAGAAATGGCTGACAAAATATCTCCTTCTTTAAGAATACCAACAGGTTCTGTGACTCCAGGAGAGTCAGGCACAAAGCTCCTTGAAAGAGCATCAGCTTTCACATTCTTTGAACCTGGTAAATACGAGACCACAAAGTCAAAACGGGAGAAAAACAATGACCAGCGGGCCTGTCTAGGATTCAAGCGTTTAGCAGACTCGAGATACATCAAATTTTTGTGATCAGTCAAGACCACCACACGATGCTTAGCACCCTCGAGCCAATGACGCCACTCCTCAACTGCCCACTTCATGGCCAGCAACTCCCAATTGCCAACATCATAATTCCGCTCAGCAGGCGAAAACTTCCTAGAGAAGAAAGCACATGGTCTCATTACCGAGCAACCAGGGCCTCTCTGTGACAAAACGGCCCCTGCCCCAATTTCAGAAGCATCCACCTCGACCTGAAAGGGAAGTGAGACATCAGGCTGGCACAAAACAGGCGCCGAAGTAAACCGGCGCTTCAACTCCTGGAATGCCTCCACGGCTGCAGGAGCCCAGTTAGCAACATCAGAACCTTTCTTGGTCATATCCGTCAAAGGTTTAACAACGCTAGAAAAATTAGCGATAAAACGACGGTAGAAGTTAGCAAAACCCAAGAACTTCTGAAGACTCTTAACTGACGTGGGTTGAGTCCACTCATGAATAGCTCGGACCTTGACTAGGTCCATCTCCACAGCAGAAGGGGAAAAAATAAACCCCAAAAAGGGAACTTTCTGTACTCCAAAGAGACACTTTGAGCCTTTAACAAACAAGGCATTCTCACGCAAAACCTGAAACACCATCCTGACCTGCTCCACATGTGAGTCCCAATCTTCAGAAAAAATCAGAATATCGTCCAGATAAACAATCATAAATTTATCCAGATACTTCCGGAAAATATCATGCATAAAGGACTGAAATACTGAGGGAGCATTAGAAAGCCCAAAAGGCATCACCAAGTACTCAAAATGACCTTCGGGCGTATTAAATGCAGTCTTCCATTCATCACCTTGCTTAATGCGCACAAGGTTGTATGCACCACGAAGATCTATCTTGGTGAACCACTTGGCACCCTTAATCCGGGCAAACAAGTCCGACAAGAGAGGCAAAGGATACTGAAATTTTACAGTGATTTTATTCAGTAGCCGATAGTCAATACAAGGTCTCAAAGATCCGTCCTTCTTAGCCACAAAAAAGAATCCCGCACCAAGAGGGGAAGAGGATGGACGGATATGCCCCTTCTCCAGAGACTCCTTGATATATGAACGCATTGCGGCATGCTCAGGTACTGACAGATGAAATAATCTTCCCTTAGGAAATTTACTACCTGGAATCAAATCTATGGCGCAGTCACAGTCCCTATGAGGAGGCAGAGCACTGGATCTGGACTCACTGAATACATCCTGATAATCAGACAAATACTCAGGAACTTCTGAAGGAGTAGAGGAAGCAATAGACACCGGCGGGGAATCAGCATGAATTCCCTGACAGCCCCAACTAGACACAGACATTGCCTTCCAATCCAGGACTGGATTGTGGGTCTGTAACCATGGCAGACCCAAAACGACCAAATCATGCATTTTATGCAGAACAAGAAAACGAATTTCCTCCCGATGTTCAGGAGTCATGCACATGGTCACCTGCGTCCAAAACTGCGGTTTATTTTCCGCCAATGGCGTAGCATCAATACCTCTAAGAGGAATAGGATTTACTAACGGTTCAAGAACAAAACCACAGCGCTTGGCAAATGACAGATCCATAAGACTCAGGGCGGCACCTGAATCCACAAACGCCATAACAGGGTAAGAAGACAAAGAGCAAATTAAAGTCACAGACAAAATAAATTTAGGTTGCAAATTACCAATGGCGACAGGACTAACAACCCTTGTTAGGCGTTTAGAGCATGCTGATATAACATGTGTAGAATCACCACAGTAAAAACACAACCCATTCTGACGTCTATGATTTTTCCGTTCATTTCTAGTCTGAATTCTATCACATTGCATTAAATCAGGTGTTTGTTCAGACAACACCACCAGAGGATTAGCGGTTTTGCGCTCCCGCAAACACCGGTCAATTTGAATAGCAAGCGCCATAGAATCATTCAGACTTGTAGGAATGGGGAAACCCACCATCACATTCTTAATGGCTTCAGAAAGGCCATTTCTGAAATTTGCGGCCAGAGCACACTCATTCCACTGAGTAAGCACGGACCATTTCCGAAATTTTTGGCAATACACTTCAGCTTCATCCTGACCCTGAGAAATAGCCAGCAAGGCTTTTTCTGCCTGAATTTCAAGATTGGGTTCCTCGTAAAGCAATCCGAGCGCCAGAAAAAACGCATCAATATTCGCCAATGCCGGATCTCCTGGCGCTAGCGAGAAAGCCCAATCCTGAGGGTCGCCCCGTAAAAAAGAAATAACAATTTTAACTTGCTGAGCAGAATCTCCAGATGAACGGGGTCTCAGAGAAAGAAACAATTTACAATTATTCTTGAAATTCCTAAACCTAAATCGATCTCCAGAAAACAATTCCGGAATAGGTATTTTAGGTTCAGACATAGGACTACTGGTAACAAAATCTTGTATACCCTGCACACGAGCTGCCAGCTGGTCAACACTTGTAATCAAGGTCTGCACATTCATGTCTGCAGCAAGCACACGCCACTCAAAGGTAAAGGGGAGGAAGAGAAGGAAGGGAAAAAAAACTCAGAATTTCCTTTCTTATTATCCCACTTCTGCAATGCTTTAAACATTCAATATTGTCCTGGCATACTGTTATGACCCCAATGGCAGAGGGTCTCAGGAATAATACTAAGTCAGTAAATACAGAAAACCAGCTCATAGGGCAGTGGTAACTGGGCTGACCATATAACTAATCCTAGCACCACAAATACCAGCAGCCGGGGAACGTTCCTACGTTGATCCTAGACGTCTCGCGCCAGCCGGAGAGCTAACTACCCCTAGAAGGGAAAAGAAAGACCTTTCTTGCCTCCAGAGGAAATACCCCAAAAAGTTGGATAGAAGCCCCCCACAAATAATAACGGTGAGGTAAGAGGAAAAGACAAACATAAGAATGAGCTAGGAATTTAGCAAAGAGAGGCCCACTAGCTAATAGCAGAATATAGAAAGATAACTTATATGGTCAGCAAAAAATCCTATCAAAAATATCCACACTGGAAATTCAAGAACCCCCGAACCGTCTAACGGCCCGGGAGGAGAACACCAGCCCCCTAGAGCTTCCAGCAAGGTCAGGAATCACATTTAGTACAAGCTGGACAAAAATGATAGCAAACAAATAACCCAAAAAACAAAGAAGCAAGACTTAGCTTAATTTAACACGAACCAGGACCAGCAAACAGGAGCAAACAGAATGTGTCTGATAACACCGATGCCAGGCACTGGACTAAGGTTCCAGGAGGTTAATATAGCAACACCCCTGAAGTAACGACCCAGCTGGGTGCAGACAGAGGGAAGGAAATCCCAGAGTCATATCACTAGTAACCACTAGAGGGAGCCAAAAAAATCTAATTCACAACACATGAGGCTGCGTCCCCACACATTACCACACGAGGCTCTGTCCCCACACATTACCATACGAGGCTCTGTCTCTCCACATTACCACACGAGGCTCCGTCCCCACACATTACCACACGAGGCTCTGTCCCCACACATTACCACACAAATCCAGTTTGCTTTTGATTTTACACTGTGAATAAAATGTATTAGTATTATTCTGATTTTTAATTATTATTATTGTTATTAACTTCATTTTAAGTTAATTTACCACCTGCGTAAGCGCTATTGAATGTTGTCATCATTTACTTTAGTTTAATCACTAGCAGCGTTAATTAGATAGCAATGAGCATGCCGAGCGATAGCTGGCTGGAAACAGCTAGTATAAGTATAAAGTGCATAATACACATGTAACAAGGTGCTAGTAGTGCAACAAAGCCCCTGTAATAGATCAAGAGGCATTTCTACCTACATACAAAAAGGTAAAGAAGCCAGTGGTGTTGGATCCTAAAGCAAGCATGGTAGTCTGCGTAAGATAAGGTCAGGTACAAGGACAGGGCACAATGCCCAACGCGTGTCACCACCGAGTGTGGCTTCCTCAGGGGCCTGACATTTTTCTGATTGTCTGGGTCTTTAATTATAATCTAAATTACATAATTTTGTTTAACATTATGCAATAGGTCAATATATAGTATACATGTACTATGTGACAGCACCAATCACCCTCATTTGGTGGGTATGTGTACAGTCACGTGTGTGACTTTTAATTGCTTTTAATTGTTGGTAGTCTGCACTAATAAAGCTTTTTGAAAACTTAAAAAAAAAAGACAAGCATGGCATCCGCTAATTGCTCCTGCAAATTTTGCATTCAACAAGTCAAATAGCACTCCTTCCCTTCCAAGCCCTGCCATGAACCCAAACAGTGGTTTTACCCCATGTATGGGGTATGGGCATTCTCAGGAGATATTGTACAACAAATTTTGGGGCCCATATTTTCCTGTTACCTTTGTGAAAATAAAAAATTTGGGGTCTATATTTAACTTTTTGTGAAAAAATTAAATGTTCATTTTTTCCTTCCACATTCCAAAAATTCCTGTAAAGCACCTGAAGGGTTAATCAGCTTCTTAAATGTGGTTTTAAGCTCCTTGAGGGGTGCAGTTTTTAGAATCGTGTCAGTTTTGGGTATTTTGTGTCATATACACCCCTCAAAGTCACTCAAATGTAATGTGGTCCCTAAAAAATAGTTTTGTAAATTTTGTTAAAAAATGAGAAATCACTGGTCAAATTTTAACTCTTATGACTTCCTAACAAAAAAAAATGTTTGTTTCAAAAATTGTACTTATCTAAAGTGGACATGTGAGAAATATTACTTATTAACTATTTTGTGTGATTTAACTCTCTGATTTAAGGGCTGTGGAAGGTCGGCTTACTCAGCTAATTCCCGAGATAGACCCAGAAACACTTTATATTAAAATTACTGGGTGTTTTATTTTTGCATAAATCATAAAGCCAAAATAGCAACAAAAAACAGCCTAGCTAATGAAGGGGGTGTCCTGGTCTGTCAAAATCTCCTTTTGCAGGCCCATCCTAGCAAAAATATGGACAAATTCCTGGATGATACTCTTGGCTGAAGAGTTCCTTACTGGTACAGCTTCAGGGTACTGGGTTGCATAGTCCATGACCTCTAGGATATATTGGTGCCCTCGTGCAGTCTTAACCAGAGGACCTACTAGGTCCATGGTAATTCTCTCAAATGAGAACTCTATTACAGGTAACGGGACTAGGGGACTTCGGAAGTGAGTAGAGGAAGCGGTTATCTGGCAGATGGGGCAGGACCTACAATAATTCATGATCTCCCGGTAACAACCCAGCCAATAAAACTATCTGCATTATTATCTCCTGCGTTTTCTTTACCCCCAGATGTCCCCCCAGGCGAATGGGCCATGTCTACAACCCTCCTCCGGTAGGGTCCTCCTAGAACCAACAGCTGCTCCACTTTCTCATCCCCCCTCTTTCACCCGACACAATAACTCACCATTGACTGCAAAGTGTGAGAACCTGGTGACAGCCCCCGGCTCTTAACCAAGCATATGGCTCACAGACACATTTTCAAATAACCCTTTTAGGAAAAGATCCTGCATTTGAGCAGTCCCAAAATTTTCCCCAGAAACACCCAGTTCAGGAACTTCGGCCTCATTGGTCTCCATTTCATGCTCATCACCAGCTAGGACACACAAGGGTAACTTCTCCACCTCCGAATGCGGTGAGGATTTAACAAGGTTGACCTGGTGCCTTTCTGAGTCACTGGGCACCCCAGCCTTTCCCCACAAGTCCCAGAACAGGCTGAAGTCTCACCCGATTATCATGGGGTATAGCCAGTCTTTAACTATCCCAACCTAATAGGACTCCATACCCTGGCTCGTTTTCATCGACACTCTGGCAATAGGGTAGTCCTTGGCATCCCCATGGATACAGCGGACACCCACAAGTTTTCCTAGGATCAACTGGTGGGGGAGTGTAACACTTATCAGGGTCACCAAACTCCCTGAGTCCAAGAATCCTGACACCAGTACTCCGTTTATTGTCACAGGACATGACTGTGGTCCCTCCCCAGGCTGATTGTCCACACTGCAGGCTGGATAGGCATGATATAAAGAGTACCTTCCTAGACTGAAGTCCATCTGCTCAGAAGACATGGGACAAAGGGTGGCTATGTGTCCAGGCCCGTGGCATCTCCAGCAGATCAAGTCTTTACTAACAGCCTTTGTCAACTCCTCAGCAACTCTTTGGGATCTTGGACTCCCCCCAGAGGTGGCTCTACGACCCCTCTTTTGGCACTCAGGTTCCCGCTGAGTACCCCAGTATGGAGATGCCCCATCCCTGGCTTCCTTAGGGACCTCTTGACCATTTGGTACTTTTCTATGAAGCCCACCAGGTCATTGGCATTCTGGGGGTCTCCCTGGGCAACTCAGGTCTGCACCAGCCTGGTGAGGGATTGAATAAATCTGTCCATGACCACCCGCTGAACCATCTTCGCTGGAGTGGAGGACTCCAGCTGCAACCATTTCTGGACCAAATGTGTTATGATCCTTAGTGGTTGAGGATCACAAATTACTCCAGCTAAGTAACATACATAGGACAAGCTCTAGGGAGGTGGCAAACTGGACTGATCGCAAATCTGAACCTATCCAAACACACTAGAAGTAGCCGGTGAACGTGCCTAAAAATCCTAGACGTCTCGAGCCAGCCTGAGGAACTAACTACCCCTAGAGAGAAAGAAAGACCTCTCTTGCCTCCAGAGAAATAATCCCCAAAGAAATAGAAGCCCCCAACATATAATAACGGTGAGGTAAGAGGAAGGCACATACACAGGGGTGAAAACAGATTTAGCAAATGAGGCCCACTAATACTAGATAGCAGAAAATAGTAAAGGGGTCTGTGCGGTCAGTAAAAAACCCTTACAAAATATCCACACTGAGATTTCAAGAACCCCCGCACCAACTAACGGAGTGGGGGGGAGAAACTCAGTCCCCTAGAGCAACCAGCAAGCGAGGAAATCACATTTTAGCGAGCTGGACTAAAAACATAATAAATGCTGATAATCAAAAAATGATCAAACAAAAACTTAGCTTGTCTTGGAGAGACTGGAAGCAAGGTAGTCACAAGGAATCTGAAGAGCACTGAATACATTGCGAGCAGGCAAGGATCTGAGTATCCAGGTGAACTAAATAGAAAACCAACCAAGGATAACGAACCAGCTGATGCTGCCAACCTGCAGAAAGACAACACTACACAGTACCGCTTGTGACCACTAGAGGGAGCCCAAAAACAGAGTTCACAACAGTACCCCCCCCTTGAGGAGGGGTCACCGAACCCTCATCAAGACCCCCAGGGCGTTCAGGACGAGCCGCGTGGAAGGCACGAACCAAATCGGCCGCATGAACATCAGAGGCGACAACCCAGGAATTATCCTCCTGACCATAGCCCTTCCACTTCACCAAATACTGAAGCCTCCGTCTAGAGATACAAGAATCCAAAATCTTCTCCACCACGTACTCCAATTCGCCCTCGACCAGCACCGGAGCAGGAGGCTCAACAGAAGGAACCACAGGTACCACATACCTCTGCAACAAAGACCTATGGAACACTGTTATGACCCCAATGGCGAGGGTCTCAGAGGAACGTGGAAGTCTGCAGAATACAAAAATCCAGCTCATAGGGCAGTGGTAACTGGGTTGACCATATATCTACTCCTAACGCCAACACTAGAAGTAGCCGGGGATCATTCCTACGTTGATTCTAGATGACACGCGCCAGCCGGAGAATCTAGCTACCCCTAGTAGAGGAAAACAAAGACCTTTCTTGCCTCCAGAGAAGGGGACCCCAAAGCTGGATAGAAGCCCCCCACAAATAATGACGGTGAGGTAAGAGGAAATGACAAACACAGAAATGAACCAGGTTTAGCACAGAGAGGCCCGCTTACTGATAGCAGAATAAAGAAAGGTAACTTATATGGTCAACAAAAACCCTATCAAAATCCACACTGGAAATTCAAGAACCCCCGAACCGTCTAACGGTCCGGGGGGAGAACACCAGCCCCCTAGAGCTTCCAGCAAAGGTCAGGATATAGATTTGGAACAAGCTGGACAAAAATACAAAAACAAAACAAATAGCAAAAAGCAAAAGGCAGACTTAGCTGATATAACTGGAACCAGGATCAGTAGACAAGAGCACAGCAGACTAGCTCTGATAACTACGTTGCCAGGCATTGAACTGAAGGTCCAGGGAGCTTATATAGCAACACCCCTAACTAACGACCCAGGTGCGGATAAAAGGAATGACAGAAAAACCAGAGTCAAAAAACTAGTAACCACTAGAGGGAGCAAAAAGCAAATTCACAACAGTACCCCCCCCTTAGTGAGGGGTCACCGAACCCTCACCACGACCACCAGGGCGATCAGGATGAGCGGCATGAAAGGCACGAACTAAATCGGCCGCATGAACATCAGAGGCGACCACCCAGGAATTATCCTCCTGACCATAGCCCTTCCACTTGACCAGGTACTGAAGCCTCCGCCTGGAGAGGCGAGAATCCAAGATCTTCTCCACCACGTACTCCAACTCGCCCTCAACCAACACCGGAGCAGGAGGCTCAGCAGAAGGAACTACAGGCACAATGTACCGCCGCAACAAGGACCTATGAAATACATTGTGAATAGCAAACGACACAGGAAGATCCAGACGAAAAGATACAGGATTAAGGATTTCCAATATCTTGTAAGGCCCAATAAAACGAGGTTTAAATTTGGGAGAGGAGACCTTCATAGGAACAAAGCGGGAAGAAAGCCACACCAAATCCCCAACGCGTAGTCGGGGACCCACACCGCGGCGGCGGTTAGCAAAGCGCTGAGCCTTCACCTGTGACAACTTCAAGTTGTCCACCACATGATTCCAGATCTGCTGCAACCTATCCACCACAGAATCCACCCCAGGACAGTCAGAAGGCTCCACATGACCCGAAGAAAAGCGAGGATGGAAACCAGAGTTGCAGAAAAAAGGCGAAACCAAGGTGGCGGAACTAGCCCGATTATTAAGGGCAAACTCAGCCAACGGCAAGAATGTCACCCAATCGTCCTGATCAGCAGAGACAAAACACCTCAAATAAGCCTCCAAAGTCTGATTGGTTCGCTCCGTCTGTCCATTAGTCTGAGGATGGAAAGCAGACGAAAATGACAAATCAATGCCCATCCTACTACAAAAGGATCGCCAGAACCTGGAAACGAACTGGGATCCTCTGTCTGACACAATATTCTCAGGGATGCCGTGCAAACGAACCACGTTCTGGAAAAACACAGGAACCAGATCGGAAGAGGAAGGCAGCTTAGGCAAAGGAACCAAATGGACCATCTTGGAGAAGCGATCACATATCACCCAGATAACGGACATGCCCTGAGATAGCGGAAGATCAGAAATGAAATCCATGGAGATATGTGTCCAAGGTCTCTTCGGGACAGGCAAGGGCAAGAGCAAACCGCTGGCACGAGAACAGCAAGGCTTAGCTCGAGCACAAGTCCCACAGGACTGCACAAATGACCGAACATCCCTTGACAAGGAAGGCCACCAAAAGGACCTGGCCACCAGATCTCTGGTGCCAAAAATTCCCGGGTGACCTGCCAACACCGAGGAATGAACCTCGGAAATGACTCTGCTGGTCCACTTATCCGGGACAAACAGTCTGTCAGGTGGACAAGACTCAGGCCTATCAGCCTGAAATCTCTGCAACACACGTCGCAGGTCCGGAGAAATAGCTGACAAAATAACTCCATCTTTAAGAATACCAACAGGATCAGCGACTCCAGGAGCATCAGGCACAAAGCTCCTAGAAAGAGCATCGGCCTTCACATTCTTTGAACCTGGTAAATACGAGACAACAAAATCAAAGCGGGAGAAAAACAATGACCAGCGGGCCTGTATCGGATTAAGGCGTTTAGCAGACTCGAGATACATCAGATTTTTGTGATCAGTCAAGACCACCACACGATGCTTAGCACCCTCGAGCCAATGACGCCACTCCTCAAATGCCCATTTCATGGCCAACAACTCCCGATTGCCCACATCATAATTTCGCTCGGCAGGCGAAAACTTCCTAGAGAAAAAGGCACAAGGTTTCATAACAGAGCAACCAGGGCCTCTCTGCGACAAAACGGCCCCTGCCCCAATCTCCGAAGCATCCACCTCAACCTGAAAGGGAAGTGAGACGTCAGGCTGGCACAAAACAGGCGCCGAAGTAAACCGGCGTTTCAACTCCTGGAAAGCCTCCACGGCAGCAGGAGCCCAGTTAGCTACATCGGAGCCCTTCTTGGTCATATCCGTCAAAGGTTTCACAATGCTAGAAAAATTAGCGATAAAACGACGGTAGAAGTTAGCGAAGCCCAAGAACTTCTGAAGACTCTTAACTGACGAGGGCTGAGTCCAATCAAGAATAGCTCGGACCTTGACTGGGTCCATCTCCACAGCAGAAGGGGAAAAAATGAACCCCAAAAAGGGAACCTTCTGTACACCAAAGAGACACTTTGAGCCCTTGACAAACAAAGAATTTTCACGCAAAATTTTAAAGACCAACCTGACCTGCTCCACATGCGAATCCCAATTATCAGAAAAAACCAAAATATCATCCAGATAAACAATCAAAAATTTATCCAGATACTTCCGGAAAATGTCATGCATAAAGGACTGAAAAACTGAAGGTGCATTGGAGAGCCCAAAAGGCATCACCAAGTACTCAAAATGACCTTCGGGCGTATTGAATGCGGTTTTCCATTCATCACCTTGCTTAATGCGCACAAGGTTGTACGCACCACGAAGGTCTATCTTGGTGAACCACTTGGCACCCTTAATCCGGGCAAACAAGTCAGACAACAGCGGTAAAGGATACTGAAATTTGACAGTGATCTTATTTAAAAGCCGATAATCAATACAAGGTCTCAAAGATCCGTCCTTTTTTGCCACAAAAAAGAATCCCGCACCAAGAGGGGAAGAAGACGGACGAATATGTCCATTTTCCAGAGACTCCTTGATATATGAACGCATAGCGGTATGTTCAGGTACCGACAGATTAAACAGTCTTCCCTTAGGAAATTTACTGCCTGGGATCAAATCTATAGCACAGTCACAGTCCCTATGAGGAGGCAGTGCACTGGACTCAGACTCACTGAAGACATCCTGATAATCAGACAAATACTCCGGAACTTCCGAAGGCGTAGAAGAAGCAATAGACACAGGCAGGGAATCCTCATGAATACCACGACAGCCCCAACTTGAAACTGACATAGCCTTCCAGTCCAGGACTGGATTATGGGTCTGTAACCATGGCAGCCCTAAAACGACCAAATCATGCATTTTATGTAAAACCAGGAAACGTATCACCTCGCGGTGTTCAGGAGTCATGCACATGGTAACCTGAGTCCAATACTGCGGTTTATTTGCTGCCAATGGTGTAGCATCAATACCCCTAAGAGGAATAGGATTTTCTAATGGTTCAAGAGTAAATCCACAGCGCTTAGCAAATGAGAGATCCATGAGACTCAGGGCAGCACCTGAATCTACAAACGCCATGACAGGATAAGATGACAGTGAGCAAATCAAAGTTACAGACAGAATAAACTTAGGTTGCAAATTACCAACGGTGACAGGACTAACAACCTTAGCTATACGTTTAGAGCATGCTGAGATAACATGTGTAGAATCACCACAGTAGTAGCACAAGCCATTCCGGCGTCTATGAATTTTCCGCTCATTTCTAGTCAGGATTCTATCACATTGCATTAAATCAGGTGTCTGTTCAGACAACACCATGAGGGAATTTGCGGTTTTGCGCTCCCGCAACCGCCGGTCAATTTGAATAGCCAGTGCCATAGTATCATTCAGACCTGTGGGAATGGGAAAACCCACCATAACATTCTTAATGGCTTCAGAAAGGCCATTTCTAAAATTAGCGGCCAGTGCACACTCGTTCCAATGTGTCAGCACGGACCATTTCCGAAATTTTTGGCAATACACTTCAGCCTCGTCCTGCCCCTGAGACATAGACAGCAAGGCCTTTTCTGCCTGAATCTCAAGATTGGGTTCCTCATAAAGTAAACCGAGCGCCAGAAAAAACGCATCAAGATCAGCCAATGCCGGATCTCCTGGCGCCAGCGAAAAAGCCCAATCCTGAGGGTCGCCCCGTAAGAACGAAATAACAATTTTAACTTGCTGAGCAGAATCTCCTGATGAACAGGGTCTCAGGGACAAAAACAATTTACAATTATTCACGAAATTCCTAAACTTAAACCTGTCTCCGGAAAACAGTTCAGGAATCGGTATTTTAGGTTCTGACCTAGGATTTCTGATAACATAGTCTTGTATGCCCTGCACACGAGTAGCCAGCTGGTCCACACTTGTAATCAAGGTCTGGACATTCATGTCTGCAGCAAGCATAGCCACTCTGAGGTAAAGGGGAAGGAGAAAAAAAACAAAACAAAAAAACTCAGAATCTTCTTTCTTATAATCCCTCTTCTGCAATGCATTAAACATTTAATACTGGCCTGGCAAACTGTTATGACCCCAATGGCGAGGGTCTCAGAGGAACGTGGAAGTCTGCAGAATACAAAAATCCAGCTCATAGGGCAGTGGTAACTGGGTTGACCATATATCTACTCCTAACGCCAACACTAGAAGTAGCCGGGGATCATTCCTACGTTGATTCTAGATGACACGCGCCAGCCGGAGAATCTAGCTACCCCTAGTAGAGGAAAACAAAGACCTTTCTTGCCTCCAGAGAAGGGGACCCCAAAGCTGGATAGAAGCCCCCCACAAATAATGACGGTGAGGTAAGAGGAAATGACAAACACAGAAATGAACCAGGTTTAGCACAGAGAGGCCCGCTTACTGATAGCAGAATAAAGAAAGGTAACTTATATGGTCAACAAAAACCCTATCAAAATCCACACTGGAAATTCAAGAACCCCCGAACCGTCTAACGGTCCGGGGGGAGAACACCAGCCCCCTAGAGCTTCCAGCAAAGGTCAGGATATAGATTTGGAACAAGCTGGACAAAAATACAAAAACAAAACAAATAGCAAAAAGCAAAAGGCAGACTTAGCTGATATAACTGGAACCAGGATCAGTAGACAAGAGCACAGCAGACTAGCTCTGATAACTACGTTGCCAGGCATTGAACTGAAGGTCCAGGGAGCTTATATAGCAACACCCCTAACTAACGACCCAGGTGCGGATAAAAGGAATGACAGAAAAACCAGAGTCAAAAAACTAGTAACCACTAGAGGGAGCAAAAAGCAAATTCACAACAGAACACATTATGAATGGCAAACGATGCTGGGAGATCCAAACGAAAAGACACCGGGTTAAGGATTTCCAAGATCTTATAAGGACCGATGAAGCGAGGCTTGAATTTAGGAGAGGAGACCTTCATAGGAACATACCGAGAAGACAGCCACACAAATCCCCAACACGAAGTCGGGGACCCACACCGCGGCGGCGGTTGGCAAAGCGCTGAGCGTTCTCTTGTGACAACCTCAAATTGTCCACCACATGGTTCCAAATCTGCTGCAACCTATCCACCACAGATTTCACCCCAGGACAGTCAGAAGACTCAACCTGACCCGAGGAAAAACGAGGATGGAAACCAGAATTGCAGAAAAAAGGCGAATCCAAAGTTGCAGAACTAGCCCGATTATTAAGGGCAAACTCGGCCAATGGCAAAAACGTCACCCAATCATCCTGATCAGCAGAAACAAAACATCTCAAATAAGTTTCCAACGTCTGATTAGTTCGCTCGGTTTGGCCATTAGTCTGAGGATGGAAGGCCGACGAAAAAGACAAATCAATGCCCATCTTAGCAAAAAAAGTCCGCCAAAACCTGGACACAAACTGGGATCCTCTATCAGACACAATATTTTCAGGAATGCCGTGCAAGCGACCCACATTCAGAAAAAATAGATGAACCAAATCGGAGGAAGAAGGCAACTTAGGCAAGGGCACCAAATGGACCATCTTGGAAAAACGATCACACACCACCCAGATGACAGACATTTTCTGAGATACCGGAAGATCCGAAATAAAATCCATGGAAATGTGCATCCAAGGCCTTTTCGGAATAGGCAAAGGCAAAACCAAACCGCTGGCATGGAAACAGCAAGGCTTAGCCCGAGCACAAATCCCACAAGACTGCACAAAGGAACGAACATCCCGCGACAAGGAAGGCCACCAGAAAGACCTAGCCACCAAATCTCTGGTACCAAAAATCCCAGGATGACCCGCCAACACCGAAGAATGAACCTCGGAAATAACTCTGCTGGTCCATCTATCCGGGACAAACAGTCTCTCTGGTGGACAACGGTCAGGTCTATCCGCCTGAAATTTCTGCAGCACTCGTCGCAAATCTGGGGAAATGGCAGACAAAATCACTCCCTCTCTGAGAATACCAGCCGGCTCAGAAACTCCCGGAGAGTCAGGCACAAAACTCCTAGAAAGTGCATCAGCTTTCACGTTCTTCGAACCAGGCAGATATGAGACCACGAAGTTGAAACGGGAGAAAAACAACGACCAACGAGCCTGTCTAGGATTCAGGCGCTTGGCAGATTCAAGGTAAATCAGATTTTTGTGATCAGTCAAGACCACCACACGATGTTTAGCTCCTTCGAGCCAATGTTGCCACTCCTCAAATGCCCACTTCATAGCCAACAACTCCCGATTACCAACATCATAATTCCGCTCGGCAGGCGAAAACTTTCTTGAAAAGAAAGCACATGGTTTCATCACAGAGCCATCAGAGCTTCTCTGCGACAAAACAGCCCCTGCTCCAATCTCAGAAGCATCAACCTCGACCTGGAAGGGGAGAGAGACATCTGGCTGACATAAGACTGGAGCTGAAGAAAACCGGTGCTTCAGCTCCCGAAAGGCCTCCACGGCCGCAGGAGACCAATTAGTCACATCAGAACCCTTCTTGGTCAAATCCGTCAAAGGTTTAACCACGCTAGAAAAATTAGCGATGAAACGACGGTAAAAATTAGCAAAACCCAAGAACTTCTGAAGACTCTACTGTTATGATCCTTAGTGGTTGAGGATCACAAATTACTCTAGCTAAGTAACATACATAGGACAAGCTCTAGGGAGGTGGCAAACTGGACTGATCGCAAATCTGAACCTATCCAAACACACTAGAAGTAGCCGGTGAACGTGCCTAAAAATCCCAGACGTCTCGAGCCAGCCTGAGGAACTAACTACCCCTAGAGAGAAAGAAAGACCTCTCTTGCCTCCAGAGAAATAATCCCCAAAGAAATAGAAGCCCCCAACATATAATAACGGTGAGGTAAGAGGAAGGCACATACACAGGGGTGAAAACAGATTTAGCAAATGAGGCCCACTAATACTAGATAGCAGAAAATAGTAAAGGGGTCTGTGCGGTCAGTAAAAAACCCTTACAAAATATCCACACTGAGATTTCAAGAACCCCCGCACCAACTAACAGTGTGGGGGGGAGAAACTCAGTCCCCTAGAGCAACCAGCAAGCGAGGAAATCACATTTTAGTGAGCTGGACTAAAAACATAATAAATGCTGATAATCAAAAAATGATCAAACAAAAACTTAGCTTGTCTTGGAGAGACTGGGAGCAAGGTAGTCACAAGGAATCTGAAGAGCACTGAATACATTGCGAGCAGGCAAGGAACTGAGTATCCAGGTGAACTAAATAGAAAACCAACCAAGGATAACGAACCAGCTGATGCTGCCAACCTGCAGAAAGACAACACTACACAGTACCACTTGTGACCACTAGAGGGAGCCCAAAAACAGAGTTCACAACACAAATGCCTTTGAGCTCTGGCAGACATGTCAGTCTGTTTTTAACTTGGCATATTCCCGGACATCTTGTAAGGCCAATTCGAAATTAGCTTTCTGGGGTTTGCCAGTCAGATAAGGGGCCAGCACCCACTTTTCCAGGGTCAGAGTCTCCCGCTTTGCAACCCACTTGAAAACAGTTAAAAAAGCCTCTATATCATCCCCTGGGGTCATC